>NC_091445.1:36989440-37621723 GCF_964237555.1 Oryctolagus cuniculus | reverse complement strand
GTTAAAGTGGAAATGTTGCTACTAGAATTTAATTTTAATGGGGCCAGCACTATTGTGCAGCAGGTTAACGTCCCAGACAGCTCCACTTCCAATCCAGCTCTCTGCTATGGCCTGGGAAAACAAAGAGAAGAGAGCCCAAGTCTTTGGGCCCCTGCACCCACATGGGAGACCTGAAAGAAGCTCCTGGCTCCTGGTTCCTGGCTTCAGATCGGTACAGCTCCAGCCATTGCAGCTGTTGGGTGAGTGAACCAGTGGATGGAAGACCTCTCTCTTCTCTCTCTCTCACTATCTATCTATCTATCTATCTATCTATCTATCTATCTATTTAGCTCAACCTCTCTCTGTAACTCTGTCTTTTGAGTAAATAAAATAAAAATCTTAAAAATAAATAAGTATTTTTAAGAAGAATCTTCCTAACACTAGGCATTATGGCCAACATCTGTATCTTTTTTTTTTTTTTTTTTTTGGACAGGCAGAGTGGACAGTGAGAGAGAGAGACAGAGAGAAAGGTCTTCCTTTACCGTTGGTTCACCCTCCAATGACCGCTGTGGACGGTGCATCGCGCTGATCTGAAGCCAGGAGCCAGGTGCTTCCTCCTGGTCTCCCATGAGGGTGCAGGGCCCAAGCACTTGGGCCATCCTCCACTGCACTCCCGGGCCACAGCAGAGAGCTGGCCTGGAAGAGGGGCAACCGGGACAGAATCCAGCGCCCCGACCAGAACTAGAACCCGGGGTGCCGGCACCGCAGGCAGAGGATTAGCCTACTGAGCCGTGGCACCAGCCAACATCTGTATCTTAACACATGAAATGTGCATTACCCTGCATCTTGAGCCTGCATAGACCCAGCCAGGTGGCAGGGAAGAAGGCCTGTGGCTGGCCCCAGGAAGCCCTGGTTCACTCACCATTTGTCCTTGCCTCCTTCGCGTGACAGGTGTTCTGCTAAGGGAAGGGACATGGAAATGGAAAATGCACTGTTCTCGTTCCCAGAGAGTTGATAGCAGTAGCAGAAATAGGTCAGGTGAGAAAAAGAGCAAAGGTGAAGGTTTCTGAGGGAAGCTAGAGGACAGAGCCGGCACGGTCTCTGCGACACGGTGCACAGGGGTGCCGCTCCCTCTGCTTGGCCAGCCTGGCAGCGCAGGAGAGGCGAGGGCAGTACTTTAGGTCTAGTGAGGCCACGCAGGCCTCTCCTTGCGGCCGCAAACTTCACAGAGTCCCCTCTGTAGGCCAACAGTCCCCACTCCACCAAGACGGCCAAGCCTACCTGGTCCTCACGGGGATTCGTTACTTGAAAACAGAGAGAAGCTAAAGGCTCTGCTCCAGAGATGCTGGGTTTGTCCTGCTTCTTTCAGGAACTGTAGCCTCAGGGAGTTTTCAAATCAAGTGGGTTCCTATAGCTCAGGGTGGGAACGTTCCCCTCGAATTCTAAGGACACTGACACCCCCCACCCCCATTAAATCCTAATGCATTTAACCAAGGAGGGCACGGCAGTAGGGGGGAGGTGGGGAGAGCTGGGAAAGATACTCGATCAGTGGCCCTGCGCTGGGAAGAAGCCGGGCAGGGCTGGAAGGGGGGTCCCAGCGCCTGTGGGCTGGGGGGATTAATTCCACAGGGTACCAGGATACCAGCACATTGTTCAGGTGCTTGTCAAGCACCCTGAAGAATCTCAGCCTTAGGAGGCTCAGCCAACAATGCCGAGAAGGGGCGACCCCTGGGGCCGGGTGCCCGCAGGGAGGGCTTGCCACCCAGCCAGGCTGGTGTCTCTGGGGAGACGTTTTCTAACCTTCGGGGCCCTTCTCCTGAAACCGCTTTGTAAAACTTGACCCTTCGTGGGGCTGCCCTTGGAGGAGAGCAAGGAGTTCCTTCCCCGCCGGCCGAGTGGGTGCAGGCAGCAGGCCTGGAGAGGACCGACCCTGCGAGGCGGGACGGCCCCGCAGCACCGCAGCCGGCGCGCAGAGCTCCCACTGTTAACTCGCGTTTTCCCAAAAATGTGTTTCTGGTTAGTTTAAAGAAGGATAAACAAGATTTAATAGCTGGCCATGAATCACATTTTTTTTTCTCCCTAAACGCTCTTTGGATCCATTCAAACGCCTGTCAGTCTACTTTTGTACAAATAAATAAATCTCCTTTTCTTTTGCGCATTTTTCTCTGTCCTGCATTTCCTAAAACACAATTTGTTTGACGGATGAGTTAAGCAGTTCTGAGGCTTGGCTCTGGCTCTGCAGGCAACTGGGTTGTTTTCTCTTTATAATTCAATGGGACAAGGTTATCACCCTCACAAACACTAACACCTCATGTAGAACCAGAAGCATGCCCCCCACCTCCCAACCCTGCCACAGAAGACGGCGACTGCTGGTGCTGTTGGAGTGTCAGTCGCCATGCGGGAAGGGTCGTGGTGGGCACCTCTCTGCCCTGGGCCCGCCCTGTCGCGTGGTGCCCTCACGCTCAGACACACTGATGGCCCTGCCTATCGGTCCCTGAGCTTGGGGCGCCGCAGCCAAGAACCCGACAGAGATAAACCTCACTAGCGTCCAACGGCAGCACTAACCCAGAGACTATATTCCTGTCTCTGAACTACAAACCACATAATGACAGGCTTTCCGCAAAGACAATGATCTGGGAAATAGTCGAGCTGAAATTCAACCTGTGCCTTTTCAGAAGTAATTGAACTGGAATAAAAGTAAAATGTTCTCCAAACTGACACTGTGCTTGGTTTCATGCCCTCGATTCATCAGAGGCGTGTCTGAAACAATCGCCGAGCTGGTGGAGAAACATAGCAGCTGAGGGTCTTCTTTAAGTCTCTTCTTGCTGACACAGAGGCCCTGTGGTCTTGTCCTAAACAGCCGACAGTCGGTGCTTCTCAGAGCCTGAATGCTGTTGACTAGGACAAAGATCTCAAGACGGGGCAAACCCAAACCCCCAAAGTGGGCTCAGGTTTCTCCTGGTCCTCAGCTGTGTGGTGGGGAAAGACCACCCGAGGCTGGCCCCTGCCAGCCCCTCTCCCCATCCCAGCCAGCCAAGCCCAACTCAAAGCCTTGAAGCAACACAGCACAGCCTGGAAATTGTCCCCTAGGTATCCTGGATTTGTTTCTATCACAGTCCTGTTCATGTCTGCCTCTCGGTACATTTTGTACGGTATTGTAGCAATATTTACAGGGCTATCGTTACCATAGAAACAGAGAGTGTCTCATCCAGTATCCAGCACAGAGCATATTAGAACCAACAACTGACCAGACAAGTGACTGTACTAACGAAAACATGTCAATCAGCTTTCATTAATCATCAGTTTCCTTTCTCAATTTTCATGTGTCAGCCACATAAAATGCAATATATAATTTTTTTGAAGATTTATTTATTTTACTCAAAAGTCAGAGTCACAGAGAGGCAGAGGCAGAGAGAGAGAGAGAGAGAGAGAGAGAGAGGTCTTCCATCTACTGGGTCACTTCCCAGATGGCCACAAACGCTGGAGCTGAGCTGATCCGAAGCCAGGAGCCAGTAGCTTCTTCTGGGTCTCCCATATGGGTACAGGGGCTCAAGGACTTGGGGCATCTTCTAAACTGCTTTTCCAGGCCATAGCAGAGAGCTGGATTGGAAGTGGAGCAGCCTGGACTCAAACCGGCACCCATAGGGAATGCCGGCACTGCAGGCAGTGGCTTTACCCACTACGCCACAGTGCCAGCCCCACAATAAATAATTTTTAAAGTGATACTAGGAACAGGGTTGCTACTAAGTTTTATGAAATTTTATGGGGCTTCATCACTAAATCCACTGGGCCCTGGAGTCTAAATATCCCAGACTGGGAAGCACTGGCCTAGGCCAGGGTTTCTCACATTTAGCATGCACTGGAGTTACCTGAATGCCTCGTCAGAAGAGACTGATGGCTCTATCCCCAGCCATGCCAACCCAGTAGGTTTGGGGGATGCCAACACGGCTTGTCTGGGAATGACACTTGGAGAAACACTGATCGAAGACGTGATGAGTCCGTGCTTCTGCCACCAAATAACCTGGCCATCAATAGCACTTTTATCCCTCTCACAATGCCCCCATGGAGGTGGGAAATGACATTGGCACCTTAGCCACAGGGTGCTGTGGAACAGTCACTGGGGGCATGTGGGGAGTGAACCAGCAGATGGAAGATATCTCTCTCTCTCTCTCTCTCTCTCTCTCTCTCACTCTGCCTTTTAAATAAATAAATAATCTTTTTTTTAAAAAAAAAAAGACCCTATATCTCATATCTATAAAAAAGAAAGATGTACAAAATGCCTTGGATGGGGCCAGTGTTTTGACATAAAAGGTTAAGGCTCTGTCTGTGACACTGGTATCTCATATGGGCCCTAGTTCAAGTCCAGGCTGCTCCACCTCTGATCCAGCTCCCTGCTAATGGTGCCTGGGAAAGCAGCAGAAGATGGCCCAAATCACTGGGCCCCTGCACCCATATGGGAGACCCAGATGAAGCTCATGGCTTCAGCCTGGTCCAACCCTAGCCATTGTGGCCATTTGGGGAGTGAATCAGCAGATGAAAGACCTCTCTCTCTCTCTCCTCTCTCTGTGTGTGTCTCTCCCTCTCTCTGTAATTCTTTCAAAAATAAATAAATATTTTAAAAACATACAAATCACCTTGGAAAATCACAAGTGTTGTAGAAATGTGGACTTTCTGATCTCTTTGCTTTTTCCAATCCCAACCAAATCAACCCTAACTTGGTACTGGGGCTTTTCCTACTGGTGTCTTCCTTGTTGAACTTCTTAGTGTAGACTCATTGATGTCAATTTATAAACACAAGTCCCTGGGTCAGCAAATGTGGAAACTGGCTGGAAAGTTCCACGTTCAGAGGTTTTCATCCTGGAGGATTTGCTGCTCCTTGTGCCAAACGGATACAGCAGGGCTGGCGCCTGCTCAGGATCTGTGCGTGGTCCCTACCCACCGATGCCGCAACCACCAGGGTTGTTTCCTGGGGATCTGTGCACTCCCAGGACCTGGCTGCTGGCAGCCCCAACTCCAACATTAATCAACTTGACATCTGGAACCAACCTGAGACACCCCAGCTGATTGCCACAGATGCCGTTAACTTTCAGCTGTCAGCAGAGAGGATTCAGTTTAGGGTGCCAGATCTCTACCGTGCAATCTGCATGGAAGGCCAGGCACAGTATCACAGACAGGCTGAATAATCTGAGAGTGTGGGCGAGACAAAAATTTGCCTCAGTAATCTGTCAATTCAAACCTACCCCAGAAAGTATTTTGCTTGCAGCAGCAAAATTACTGTGGTTGGGTAGACCTGGCTAGATGATGTTCTCCATAGCCATGGAATGCGTATTTTGCCCATTTTTTGCAAATTGCAGTCCTCCTGGAGCTACCTAGATAGCAAGAGCAGCTGCTAGTTTTGAGCCCCGTCAGTATGTCCTCGGTCTCTGTGGCCAAGACTCCATCCTTCAGCAGGGCTGGGAAAGATGTCAAAACCTCTGCTCAGGTAGTTCCACGGAGGGCCTGGGCACGGCTTCATGACCGACAGCGTACATGGGACTGGGCCGATGGGTTCAATGTCACTGACATCCCTTTACGATTTTAGCATTCCGCGCATTCTACTACAGCAAATGAGGCCGGGACATGATCCAGAAGGGTTGCCAGTTGGAAATTGCTCTGGGATGTGTGAGGATGAAGCAGGCAGTATGGAATCAAACTTCTCCCCATCAAGGGAAAAAAAAGAAAGATCCGTAGACAACCTTGTAAATCAGCCAGGAGACAAATGTCTGCCGGGATTGTCACCCCCCATTTCACGGCATGGATTTCCCAAAGCTCCAAACCATAAGGAACCCAAAGCCGAGCGGAAGGGGGTGTTGACCTCCCAAGTTCCCTGATTGAATTTTCCTCTCTGAACATACGCAGCCCATAATTACAACATTCACCAGCCATACACACAATTTAAACACTGTACATGTGTGGAGAGGCTTGCGCTGAGATACGGTTTCAATAAAAACAGACCTTCTGCACTGATTAGAACGTGTAAAGAGGAAATCTGTTTATCCCACAACCTACTCAAAACTTGTGTTGGCAGCAACACCCTTGGTTAATAAATGTCAATCGTGAAGCTACGCGGAGGTACGAATTAACTTCTCACAACGTGGAGATTCAGAGCGCAGCCTAAAACCGCGCGTCCAACCCATTCTCCTCTGCCCAGCTGTGCGCAGGCCCTTGCCTGAATCCCAGACTAGTGAAAGGGGCAGGTTGAACGTCCTCCCCCCTCGGCTGCAGTCAAGTCCACCCCAAAAAAGGAGAGGTGGGTTTAGAGGAAACTTCAGAATGCCACACTATTTGGGGGATGCATTAGTAGCTATCCCCCATGTCTTGGAATAGCAGTGCTATCATTCTGGACCCATAGCATTCTGAATGATATTGAATTAGCTAAAGACCATTGGTGCATTTATATTTTTTTGGTACTCCACTTTTCACTTACTGTTGAGTCTATAAAAATCAAGTCAAGCATTGCTCCATAGAGTCCCGCTGATCCGTTAGACCCGCAGCAGCCCAGTGCCCAACCTCCTGGGAGACAATGGGACTCAGGACCCTTGGCCACACTCAAGAGCGAGAAGGGGGAGGAAGACACAAGTAGTGGAGCTGAGGAGGGTGAAATATTTTGAGTGGAACATGGAGGCTACCCAACGGGAGAGTGCGGGTGTGGTGTGGGACAGCCTGACCCGTGGTAGTGGTGAGAGTCGCCGGCAGTTGCCCAGGTACTGTGCGGACTTGTCCTGCACACTGGCTGTGGAGCACTCTCCACCTACAGGGATGGAGGGGAAAGGGAGAGGCTGCTTGCCTGCAATAACAATAAAAACAACCATCATAGTGAAGTTGTGCTACATGCTGGCCACTGCGCTAGGCACAGCACATCGACTGATTCATTCAATCATAGCAGCCACTGCGCTTGAAAGAAGGAGTTGTTACAGGCAAAGACACGGAGAGCTGGTCCCCCAATCTGAAAGTGGTGAGGGCAGACTCGGGCAGCTCGCATGGAGGCAGGTGCTCCGGTCCGATTATTTGTTGTCTCTGAGGCATAGTTCCAAGCACTCACCTGTTCAGTACTCACTACAGTGCTGTGTGGTGGGCTCCATTACTCCAGATCTTGCAGATGGGAGTGTCACGGGGAGGAAGGGCCCAGGCAGGCAGGCCCGAACTCTTCCCCGTAACTGTCACTCCATACTCCCTTCTGCACACCTGGTGCAGTCAGCTCAGCACACTTGTGTCCCCCTCCCTTTTCTTCCACCCCTTTACATGTTCACTCCAGGCTCTTCCAGGACTCCTGTTACATCCTTTTTGTTTGTTTTTATTTGCATGCCACTGTGCAGCCAGAGGGGGTGCAACATGAGGTCCTAGGGCCACAGGGTTATTGGGTTGTTCCCTTGGTTACAACTCACATCTGGTAAAGGCTGTGCGCACCCAAGATAGGGAGAGCTTAGGCAATTCTTTTTGATGATTCAGACTCCAGAAAAACTCCAGGTAGCAGGAGGCCTATTTATAGAGCATTTTTAATTTGTGAAATCAATGCTTTTGTCCATGTTATTTCATTTTTTCAAGATTTATTTTTTATTTATTTATTGACAGGCAGAATATGAGAGAGAGAGAGAGAGAGGGAGGGAGAGAGAAATATCTTACATCTGTGAGTTCACTCTCCAAATGCCTGCAATGGCCAACTAGGTCAGGCCCAAGGTTGGAGCCCAGAGCTCCACCCGGGTCTCCCACGAGGGCAGCAGAGGCACAACAACTCCGACCATTACCTGCTATCTTCCGAGGTGCATTAGCAGGGAGTTGGATTGGAACTAGAGCAGCTGGGACTTGAACCAGTGCTCCAATATGGGACACCAGCGTCACAGCAGAGGCCTCACCCACTGCACCACCACACTGGCACCACACCCATGTTATATAATCCTCAGAGTGACTCAGTGAAGCAGCCAGCAGGGGCTCTGATTTTAGTGGAGAAAATACTTAAGGCTCAAGAAAAACCAATTGGGGCCAACAATGTGGCATAGCAGATAAAGCCTCCACCTGCAGCACCGGCATCCCCTATGGGCACCAGTTCTAGTCCCAGCTGCTCCTCTTCTGATCCAGCTCTCTGCTATGGCCTGGGAAAAGCAGTAGAAGATGCCCAAGTCTTTGGACCCTTGCACTCGCATGGGAGACCCCAAAGAATTTCCTGGATCCTGGCTTCAGATTCCCAGTTTGGCCACTATGGTCATTTGGGGAGTGTACCAGCGGATGGAAGACTCTCTCTCTCTCTCTCTCTCTCTCTCTCTGCCTCTCTGTAACTCTACCTTTCAAATAAATAAATAAATCTTTAAAAAAAAGAAAGAAAGCCAATTGATCTGCCCAAGTCACACATTCAGTAAAGGGCACAGCTGGGCCTCAAATCCATGTCTATACAGTGATGCCACCACGCACACACCCATCTTTACAAATAACAGCAACTCGAAACAAAACGACTCTGACCGCAGCTTGTGGAGCAAGAGGGGTTATTAGCTCAAGGAGGCTTCCTCCAGCCAGGCCCACAGCTGCCTGGTGGGGCGGTCAGGCTGCACCCTGCTTTGCTCCCAGTGAGATCTGTTTCCAGGCTCCACCCCAATGTGCGTGTGGAGGGGGTGGGGGCTGGAAGCAGAGGGGGCTCCATACGGGCCCTCCTCTGTAAATGCCATTCCTGGCGCTCTCCTGAGAGCCCTGGATAGCTGACCTTTCAAGCACGATGAAAGATGGCTCTTTCTGGCTTCTTTTCCCCAGATAGTTGAGGGAATGTTGTTCTGGGCGGCTGCTCAGTAGGTTTGTGTGTGCCGCCGCTGTGATGTTTTTTGCTATAGCGCTATTACCATATTTTGGAACGTTTTCCGAGCCATTGCCCAGGCATCCAGGGATGACTACTAAACTGAAGGGGGCATTTCTATAAATCCCCCAAATACATAAAGACATAAAGGCGGCTAGCAAGAAGGGCACAGGGAACTCAACCAAAGACAGAACTTGAAAGTGATCTTCAGAATCTAAAGTGATTTTCATGCGTGAAAAGAGTGCACAGAATAAAAATTCTGTACATTTTAAGGAACAAATAGTTCTATGTGAATGATAGGCTAAATGCTGCATTTATATGTATCCAAATGGAGGAAATACAGGCAAGAGTTGGAGCATGGGCAGGAGAGAGGGTAGGGTGGGAAGTATCACTATGTTCCTAACTCAGCATATATGAAATACATGAGACTTGTATACCTTAAATAAAAATATTTTAAAAAGAAATACATAGAATCAAGTACATGTGCATTGGCTATAACTATAATATCTTAAATAAGACACAATGTGTCATTATTTTTCTAGAATTAAAACACAAATAAAAGGGTCTGGTGTGGTGGCACTGACATCAGGTTAAGCCTCTGCCTGTAACGCTGCTGTCCCATGTCAGAGCACCGGTTCAACTCCCAGATGCTCCATTTCCTATCCAGCTCCCCATTGATGCACCCTGGGAAGGCAACAGGTGGTAGACCAAGTAATAGGACCCCTGCCCACCCACATGGGAGACCCAGATGAAGTTCCAGGCTCCTGGCTTCAGCATGGCCCAGCCCTAGCTGTTGTAGCCATTTGGGGAGTGAACCAGTAGATGGAAGATCTCTCCCTGTCTATCCCTCTCACTCTGTCATTCAAATAAATAAATAAGTAAATAATTTTAAAATGCATAATGTTGTGTCCAGCATTGTGCATAGCAGGTAAATCCACTGTCTGGAATGTCAACATCTCATATGGGCACTGGTCATGTCCTGGCTGCTCCACTTCTGATCTGGCTTCCTGCTATTGGCCTAGGGAAAGTGTGGAAAATGGCCCAAGTGGCAGATCCAGGTGAAGCGCCTGGTTCCTAGCTCCTGGCTTTGGCCCGGCCCAGTGTTGGATGTTGCAGTCATCTGGGGAGTGAACTGATGGATGGAAGATCTCTCTCTCTCTCTCTAGAACCTTCCCAAAATAAAAAATCCTTTTAAAAATGCTTAAATTTTGAAGTTACCTTTAAAAAAAACTACTCCTTTTGTTCTTTGTTGTTTAGTATCTACGACCTGCCCCTTACCTGAAGGCTACTCAGCATACGGGGTCAGAACTAGAACCTGCCAGGAACCAGCGGCAGCTGGAACCTCTAGATCACCTGCCCAGCCCGGCGGCCCTCCTCCCCCACCCCCACCCACTGCCTGGACAGGAGTATGGCCTTTACTAGCTGGAGGCCTCACTGACCACACGTAAACCTGAGGCTCCCAGTCACCCCCTGAAAACTCATTAAGGCGATTTCTCCAAAGGGAAGAAACTGACAAGTCTGTGTGCTGGGCAGAATCTCAGTGGACAAATAAATGAACACATATATGGAGAAAATTTAAATTTGGTGTTAATCATTACAGTTATTGAAAAGTTGAAAAGTCAACTGCTTGTCAGTTGAGAGATGGACAAATCTTTCAAATGTGTATTTTGCTTCAAATATTTTAGGAGCAGGTAGAACCTTTGATCTTTGTACAGTAGGGGGACAGGGAGCTGGCCTTGGGAGGGCCAAGCCCTCGCTCACCTGTCAGGCTTCTCTGGGCTCTTCCATGCTACCCCAACAGTAGTGCTGGCCTGGGCCTCATTCTTAGCTCATGATGGATGATGAGGGTTATAGATCTTGGGCAAAATATGAAGCAGGCAGATTTCAGGCCAAGGGAACTTAACCTAGTGGTTTAAATGGCAAAGCAGATAGTTCCCGTGAGCTGTCCCCCCAATTCCCCCTATGATTCAGGGAGTGGGATCCCACCAAGAGGTGCTCAAAGAGCAAGTCCTTTGCCAACAACAGAAACGACAAGACCATGAGCACCTATGGAGAATTCGGTTCTCTGTGTGTGTGGTCTGCAAAGTCAACTCAAACAGGACCTGTGTTGGGAGTGGGGGTGGGCATGTAGACTCAAAACAGTACCCGTATCCCCATTTGTCGCTAACACTCTGGAATAACAGAGCCATTTTTCCCAAGCAGAAAGAACTATTTCCTTTCAAACACCAGCCAGGTAAAAATGGTCTCAGACTCAATTGGAAACGCAGCAGCTGTTCCGCTGCGATTATTCCTCTAATCACATTCAAAATTTCAAGTACTTTCTGCAAATTACTCCCAAGCAATTAAGCCTTTGCGATTCGCCCTGTGATGGGGGCCGACTCGTTGGGCCATGTTTGTCCTGGAACAGCTGCTGGGATCCTTTCGGTGGGGGAGAGAGGCATGTGAATCTTGAGCTCATAATCCAGTTAGTTCATTTCCCCCGGAGCCCCTCTGGGCACTGTGCTGATGCAAACGGCACTTCGCACAGCTCTGGGTCAATGGCCAGAAAATGGAGCTGTCGCCTCCCCACAGGTGGAGGGCTATCCCGATGATCCACTGCCAACACTGTGACTTCCAGACTGCACGTAGGCACAGGGAAGACCAGGAACAGCGCAAGAGCTGAGCGAGCCCATCCCGCTGCTGGCTGCCTGGTGGCCCGAACACCACGCAGGTAACCTGGAGAACACTCTGGTACCTGTGCCTGTCCTCATTCTCTTAACTGCACTGTCCTGAAGCCAGCGGCCCCCCAACTCTTCTCCCTTAGCAACACCAGGCAGGCCCTTCCTCCTCCCTCATGAATATTCTAAATCTTCTAAGTCCCTTTCCCCGCGTGAATCAGAGGCTTCTGCAAAGAAGGAAATGCAGTTCTGAGGCCTTCATTACTGCTAGGATAGTGTTGAGCAAACAGCAGTCTCTCAAAAACAAATCTATGAGGCCGGCGCTGTGCCATAGCTGGTAAAGCGGCCGCCTGCAGTGCCAGGATCCAATATAGGCACCAGTTCGTATCCGGGCTGCTCATCTTCCAATCCAGCTCTCTGTTGTGGCCTGGGAAAGCAGTGGAAGATGGCCCAAGGACTTAGGCCCCTGCACTTGGGTAGGAGACCTAGCTCCTGGCTCCTGGCTTCAGATTGGCACAGCTCCGGCCATTGTGGCCAATTGGGGGAGTGAATCAGTGGATGGAAGACCTTTCTCTTTCTCTTTAAAAAAAAAATCTATGCTTAACATGGAGTTGGTCCTCTGTATATAAAATCAAACTAAAAATGAACCATAATGAAGAAGGGGATGGGAGAGGGAGAAGGAGGTGGGATGGAAGTTGAGGTGGGAGGGTATGGGGGAAAGAACCACTATATTCCTAAGGTTGTATCTATGAAAAAATGCATTCACTAAATAAAAACTTTAAAAAAAAATCATGTGGAGCTGGCCTCATGCAACAGTAGGGTAAGCGGCCACTTGCAATGTCAGCATCCCATAGGGAGCAATGGTTGGAGTGCCATCTGTTCCACTTCTGAGTCTGCTCCCTGCTAATGTTCTGGGACAGCAGCGAAAAGGGTCCTGGCCATTGGGAGCCATTTGGGGAGGGGACAAGCAAATGGAAGATCTCTCTTTCTGTCTCCCCCTCTCTCTGACACCATGTCTTTCAAATAAATAAACTAAAAAAAAATTTTTTTTAATTGTGTGAGTTATCTCATAGGGGCAGGTTACAGTCAGCTGGATAAAAGGACAAAAGACAACAAACACCAGGAATGACAGGCAAAATCCGCCTCCACTAAGAGACCCCGATAAAGTAAACCTGTTTTTATGAATGGTGCAGACAGGTAAGCACCATCCTCTGAGATCATCCTGTGGCCCCTCCTCAAGGTTTGTGAGGGTACAGAGGAGAATCCTGGCCTTAAAACCCTGGCTCCAGGGCTATGACATAGAGAGAGGGTAAAGCCACCGCCTGCAGTGCCGGCATCTCATACTGGTTCCTGTCCCGGCTGCTCCAATCCTATCCAGCTCTCTGCTATGGCCTGGGAAAGCAGTAGAATAGATGGCCTAAGTCCTTGGGTCCCTGCACCCACATGGGAGACTTGGAAGAAGCTCCTGGCTCCTGGCTTCGAATCGGCCCAGCTCTGTGGATTTGTTTGGTTTTTAACAGGCAGTACTGAAAAAGCCTCAGAATCCAAAGCCCTAAGAGCTGGAGAGATGGCCCCATATAATTCAGATCCATACCTATGCAAATCTCTAACTTCCTGCTCCTTTGGGGGGAGTGGGGGTGGCAGTGAGTTTGAGGGGTGAGGTATGCCAGAGGTATGTCTCCCCCCCCCCGAATATTTTGTTTTGTTTTGTTTTTTAATTGCTCCTTGCCAAACCTACTTAAGTCAAAGGAAGGAAGGAATGGGGGTGGGGGGAGCGGGAGGCAGTCAGGGCTGGCCAGCTGGGCAGCTGGGGGCAGAGGGCTTGGGAAAGGTGGGCACCGTGTGTGGGAACACGGTCCTGGGGAGACCCTCACCTTCCCACATTGTCCCCGGGGTCAGTGTCTACCTGTTCAAGGGCCATCAGCAAGGGCAGCGAAAATGGTTTCTATTTTTGGTAGAGAGCTTTAGATGAGCAACTGAAGAGGCTCACCTTGCACCTTCCCCAAGACAGCCCTGGTCACCTACTGGCCTGGGAGTCCCCCGTTGTCTCTCCTCTTCCAACTTTCCCTCCCCTACGAAGAAACAGCAAGTCAGTGTGGAATGCGGGGCCCGCGGGCCCTGGTGGGGCCACAGGCGGCACAGTTGCCAGATTCAGGCTCACATGCTTTTTTCAGGCCTCAATCCTTGAGCCAAAGAAGCCCTCCCTTGCCTCATACGCAATTCGCCCCAGCCGGGAGAAGCCGGGCGTGGGAGGCCAGCCTGCCACCCGCCCGAGGCTTTTCACCGCCGGCGTGGATGCAGTAACACCCGCAAAATCAGCATTTGCACACTTGCCAGGGGCTGATTACAGGGCTCTCAGCCAGGGCGGCCAGCGCGATTTCGGAGCAATTTCTCCGATTACGCGGCCCGGCGGAGCGCCCTGGGAGCGCCGAGCCCTGCGCAGCCGCCTCGCACCCCCGAGCTTCGCACCCTCTGCCGGCCCGGGCCGGCGCGCGAGGCCGGTCAAGACCACCCTAGGGCCCACCAGCCCCTCATCGGGCCGGCTTTCCACCCTCGGCTGCCCCGTCTGTCTCCGCGGTCCCGTCCCTTGGGCCGACGACCTGGCTTCGCGGGAGTACGAACTGCATGCCGCCCGTGCGCCCGCTTGCATCCTCCACCTGTGAAACACGCCTCCCGCCCACTCCCTGGCGAGTTCTCGCGACCCGTTTCTCGAAGATCCGGATACCCCGCAGGGGGTGGTGGTGCGGAGAGAGGAGACGCACATGCCCACATGCCGGGTCTGCGGGCCGCCCAGGGTCAGCTCGACTCCCTACGAGGGCAGAAGGCGCAGAGGCTTTGCTCCCTAGGGAGCTCACTTGCTCCCGGGCCGCGCTTCAGCGTCTCTGGCCGTGGTTTACAGACAGTTGTGATAACCCAGGATGGCCGTGTCCCTCGCAGGGTGCATGGCGAGTTGAGTCAACGCGCCCTGACGGACCTAATGGAGGGCTATTGGCAGCGCGCAGCCGCGCCGGGCCGCAGCCCTAGTTCAAGGCGAAATTGCTGCGCTTGTAAACCAGCTTCTCCGACAGACGGGTAAACACAGACTCGTTTGAACCGCGAGATGAAAACAGATGGCGTATCGCAAAGTTTCTCCCAATAAGGCCGACTTCTGGGCCAATTACACGTGGTTAGCTCTGAAGGGCAGAGGAAATGGTTTTCTTTGCTGCTCAATGTCACAAAAGTCACCTAAAGGCCCAGGGCGAGGCCGCTCTGTTTTGTTGCGAAACTTGCTAAAATTAATCTGCGCTGTGAAAAAGCAGACCCCGCGCCCACTCCCCCCGCCCCAGGCTCTCCGCGCCGCCAGGTTCCAGGCGTTTGGGCTGCCGGGGGCGCGGGGGTGGGGGGGGCACGACGCCTTCCTGGTCGGACCGCACCGGTCCACGACCCCAGCGGCACTCTCCAGCTTGAGCAGGGACCCTGGTACGCGCTGGGGGACTCGGGCCCGCCGTCCATCACCCGAGTGGGCCGAGGCAGCCCCTACGCGCCGCAGCTCCCGGACCCGCCCAGGGGTGCGCGCCCCTTCCCGCCTAGAAGACGGACCCTGTCCCGGCCACGGGAGCAGGGCCGCACCACCCGCTTAAAGAGCCAGCTGGGCCGAGTACCGCCGCCGGCGCCTGGGCCGCAGACTAGCGACCGAATCCCCAGCGGGAAGGCAGGCAGTAATGCTGCGGGGACGCCAGGCTGGGCTCGACCGCGGGGCCACGCTCTGCACTCGGGCCTCTTCTCCGAGGCCAGGAAGGCACTGCGCTGGGGAACGCGCAGCCAGGCGACTCGAGAGGAGGCCGTGGGCAGGGCAGGGACGAACACCGGTGATGGAGGGCTAAGGCGGGAGGCCTCGGACGGCAGCCCCACCCGCCTGGGCCCCTCTCCGCTAGAGTCGGGGAGAAAGGGCCGGCTCCCGAGCTCCGGTCGGTGGCCAGGGATCCTCGCGCTCTCGGACTCCCGGAAGGCGTGCTGGCGGGGCCGCTGGGCGGGAGGCCGTCGGGCAGGAGGAAGCAGCCCGGCCGCGCCACTCCGCGCCTGGGAGCCGCGTGCAGGGTTCAGCCGTGTTTCGGTTGCCCTCTGACCCGACCCCGGGCGCACAAAGGACTCCCGGGTGCGCCGCCGTGGCCCAGCCTTCCAGTCGCTGCCAAATTAATGAGCCCACGTCAGGTTGGGTTTACAGCTCGGCCGGGAAGCAGCCGAGTGGAAAACGAGCCCGGGGCCGCTCGGGAGGCTGCGCGCGTCCCCCGCCGCCCCGAGGAAGTCAGGGCCCGGGCGTTGCTCCCATGTAGTTGTCGCCCCCCAGGGACTGGGGAGCCCTGCTGGTCTGTGCAGTATGTCCGTCCTGCTTGATGGGAACCACGCAGCCTGCACACTGAACGTGCCAGCAGCATCACGGTCCGCGCACTGGCGGGGTTGGCGGCCCCTGGGGAACCTTGCCTTGAGCCCCCTGGCTCCGGGGGGCTGTGATTGTGTGCTGGAATGGGGAGAGCAGAGAGTGGCTTGCTCCTTCCAGGCCAGGGCTGGACAGAGGACGCCTAGGGGAGACGTCTGCACTCTGCCGTGGTGCCAGGTGTGAACGCCGAAGGTAAGTTGAGATAGCGCCGGATGTGTGTTCCAAGAGTCGCCAGCTCCTGGGTGCTGGAGTCCCACAGCGTGGGTCCCGTGCTGACAGCTTCCCTTTCCCGCCGCCCTTTAAACACTGTGGGGAGTTTGGGTTAAGAAACGTGACTGAATCTGCAGCTCATAAGGCTTACAGCTTTGATTTCTATTAATCCGTGCAGAGTTTTCAAATGTATCGAAAGAAAGCACTTCCATGTAACGGCTCCCAGAGCGGCCGAAGAGGAGGGCTGGGAAGAAGCCCTCTCTCCCTGCAGCTTTGTCTGCTGTGAGAGCCCACGAGGTTAAGACTGGGCGGCCCCGGGTGACTATTGACTCTCAACCAAGTGTCACTGTGGCATCGTCCTCACCTTTGATCCCAGGGCCACTGCCTTTCAGAAGTGGAGGGCCTGGCTCCTGACCCCTGTTCTTTGGGGACCTAAGGACAACACTGGGTCACCTCTCATAAGCCCCCTTCCTTACTCACCTGCAGCCCTGGTCTAGATCCCACAGGCTCCCTCCTGGCCTCCCTAGGGCACCTCCAGCCTGGGGTGGCCCTGGCTGAGCCCACCCCCTCCTCAAAAATCTCAGTGTACTTGGGAGGTCAAGTTGCCTTTATGACGTCACCCAGGCGTTACCTTTAAAAGCTGTTCAGATCGTCCAAGTGCCTGTGGATAAACTAATCATCTGTTTAGGTAAACAGTTTATCTCCCTAGCTAAATGTGAAGCCCCTTGGGGACAATGACTAGGATGAATTATCTGTGTTGTTTCTTCCAGCGCAGGACAGGGTCAAGAAGTGTTATCTGTGTTGATTCCACAGCTAATTTGAGTTAACACAGTGTTCCCTAAAATGCTAATAGCTAGAGTAGTGTTGGGGGGAGGTACCAGCTCTTCCTTGGTCATAAATTCCTGCTTTGTTGTAAATTATGTCAATAGACTTGTTTTTCTTCTGAAACCAAATTGAGAGAGCGGAGGCGTGGGAGGCTGGGGGGGAGGGTGAAGGGCCAATGCCAAGGACAAGTTTCACCTAATATTGTGGCTAAGAACTCACAGTCATCACTCTCTGGCTGTACATTTCCGAGCAGATTTTTGTGTTTTGTTTTGTTTTGTTTTGTTTTGTTTGACAGGCAGAGTGGACAGTGAGAGAGACAGAGAGAAAGGTCTTCCGTTTGCCGTTGGTTCACCCTCCAATGGCCGCTGCGGCCGGCGCATCGCGCTGATCCGAAGCCAGGAGCCAGGAGCCAGGTGCTTCTGCTGGGCTCCCATGGGGGTGCAGGGCCCAAGCACTTGGGCCATCCTCCACTGCACTCCTGGGCCACAGCAGAGAGCTGGCCTGGAAGAGGGGCAACCGAGACAGAATCTGGCACCTGGACCAGGACTAGAACCCGGTGTGCCAGCGCTGCAGGCGGAGGATTAGCCTATTGAACTGTGGCACCGGCCCCAAGGACTCGTACTACAGAGTTGTGAGGGTTAAATAAAATAGCAGGCACTTCTTTATTTTTTATTTATTTAAAAAGCAGAATTACAGAGACAGAGGGAGAGACATAGAAAGAGAAACAGAGAGATCTTCCGTACCCTGGTTCACTCCCCAAATGGCCGCAACAGCTGAGGCTGGGCCAGACCGAATCTGCAACCCAGGAGCTTCTTCCCAGACTCCCACTTCAATGCAGGGGTGCAAGCACTTGGGCCATCTTCTGCTGCTTTTCCAAGCACATTAGCAGAGAGCTGGATTGGAAGTGGAACAGCCAGATCTCGAACTGGCACCCCATGGGATGCTGGTGTCACAGGGGGCAGTTAACCTGCTATGCCACAGTGCCAGTCCTGATAAGAGGCATTTAGTAAATGTTAGCAATAGTTGCTTTTTTCCTGGGTACCATATCATAATGTAAGGCCTATGGCTTTCCTGCCTGCTCTAATATTACAGCTTACCTGCAGTGTGATGGGGGAAAGTGCTATTTTTTTTTTCACTTAAGTGTGAGAAAGTGATGAAGAATAACCAGATATTTTAAAGAAAACTTTAAAAAACAAACATGGAAAAATAGTAACTGGGATTCCTCCCAGAGGAAATTTCAAAGATATGCATACATACACCCACATGTATGGAAACAAACTCTCTACATGAAGTATCTGGGGAAATGAGGAAAGGGGTTGCGTTCATGAAGTAAAAGGATGATCTAAAAGAGAAATAAGGAACAAGAAAGAAATTTTGGAAAGTAGAAATAAGGCAGCAGAAATAAATGCCATAAATGAATTTACAAAGTTGAGCACATATCTCAGAAAAGAATAAAAAAAGAGGGAAATAGATAAGAAAACTGGAAGATCAGAACAAGTGATCTAACATTCAAATTGAATTCCAAGAAAAAGGTAGTGATAAAAAGAGGAAAATATTTCAAGAACACAGCACAAGAATTTCCCAGGATTTATTGGGCTGAGTCCTCAGACCAGAAGGGCCAACTAGGTGCCCAACACACAGAATGAAAAGTGACTTGCATTGAAGCACATGATCAAGGACCAGTGTGGTTGTGTGGTGGACTAAGCCTCGGCCTGTGACACCAGCATCCCATATTGGTCAACTATCAGCTGCTCCAATTCCAAGCCCGCTTCCTGCTAATGTACCTGGAAAGCAGCAGATGATGGCCCAACTTCTTTGGCCCTGCCACTCATATGGGAGACCCAGATAGAGTTCCTGGCTCTTGTCTTTGGGCTGGTCCAGCCCCGACAGTTGCAACATTTGGGGAGTGAACCAAAGGATGGAAGATATCTCTCTCTCTCTCCCTCCCTCCCTTCCTCCTTCCCTCTTCTCTCTCTTTCTGTCATACTGTCTTTCAAATTAATAAATCCTTTTAAAAAAAAGCACATAGTAATCATGAAATTTCAGAAACTTCTCCTAAACCCTTCAAGAAAGCCAGGAGTTAGAATAGCATTGGACTTCTCAAAAATAACACAGGAAGTGAAAAGAAAATAGACCAGTGCCTTTACATTCTAAGGAAGAACAATTTCCAGTCTAGAATTTCATATCCAGCTATGCTATCCAGCAGTGTGCAGAGAGAAAAAAGACATTTTCAGTCAAGAAGAATTCTCAAAATTTTCCTTCGATGTATCTACAGGACACTGCTGCTTACCCTCCCTTCCTTCTTACTAATGTTTTTCAGGCATCACACAGCTATGTGTCTTCAGGAAGCCAAGTTTCTCCCCAACTACAAGGAAACAGCTTTGATTAAGCAAAGAACTGACAATTCCCTACCCCTTGACAATGACTGGCTTAGAAATGACTTGTAGAATGAGTACAATTAAGATCAGTTAAGTCTGGGGAAAGTCTACTAGAGTTATGGAGTGATTTTTCTCCCCCTTTAAAAAGGGGTAAAAGGAAAGGACTTGTTCTTTCTGTGTTTGGAAAGTAGTTCTGTGAGGACTCGATGCTTCAAGTTGCTGCAGTTAGCTTCCCACCCCGGGGAGAGAATCCAAGGATGGCAGAGGAGAACAATGATAAAAACCCAGGGAACCACTACAGGAATCAAATTTGAGAGTGGCCTGCAGCCAGACTTCTGATTATGTGAGTGCCAAAATGCAACTCTGTGCTCATCTTGATGCAGGGAAACCAGGCAAGGAGTTAGAAACAAGTGAGCTGCAAGTTTTGCCAGCCCTGCATTGTAACTCTGCTCCCTCACCTGTGAGTCATACATGCGCATTCCCAGAGGCACCTGTGTTTCATCCAGGACCAAGGAGGAGGAGAGGCCATGATGTCCTTGTGGAATTTTTTTTTTTTTTTTGACAGGCAGAGTGGACAGTGAGAGAGAGACAGAGAGAAAGGTCTTCCTTTTGCCGTTGGTTCACCCTCCAATGGCCGCCGCGGCCGGCGCGCTGCGGCCGGCGCACCGCGCTGATCTGATGGCAGGAGCCAGGAGCCAGGTGCTTTTCCTGGTCTCCCATGGGGTGCAGGGCCCAAGCACCTGGGCCATCCTCCACTGCACTCCCTGGCCACAGCAGAGGGCTGGCCTGGAAGAGGGGCAACCGGGACAGAATCCGGCGCCCCGACCGGGACTAGAACCCGGTGTGCCGGCGCCGCTAGGCGGAGGATTAGCCTAGTGAGCCGCGGCGCTGGCTGTCCTTGTGGAATTTAACCATGAAAATTCCAAAAAAGCCTCATGCACACAGGGCTCTGCCCACACCCCACCTCATTTGTTTATTCAATTAAAGCACTGCCCTCTATCTCATAAAAGAAGCTGATAATGGGAGAGGGGTCTCACTTTTGCCCATCATTTGGGATCCTTCTTTGGCCTCCTCTGCCTCCCTCTCCCCATAGGCAATTATCTGGCTCACTCATTACGGGTGTCTCCCCATGTCGGGTAGCCCATACTCACATGTGAATGTCTTTCACTTTCTCTCTCTTTTGAATAAATCCTGTTCTCAGTTGTGTACTATGAAGGTGGCTCTGCTTTGAATTCTTATCTCTGCCGGGGCAAGAACCTGGAATACAAATTAAGATACATAGGCCCATAACCATCTCGTAAGCTGAATAATAATAATTCATAAAATGTCTATCATTGATTGAATTCCTAGATACTGTCCTATGGTCTTAAAAAGATTTGTTTGTTTGAAAGGCAGAGTGACAGAGAGACATACACACAGAGAAAGGCCCTCCATTCTCTGGTTCACTCCCCAAATGGCCAGGTCTGGGCCAGGCCAAAGTCAGGGGCCAAGAACCACATTCTGATCTTTCACCTGAGTGGCAGGAGCCCAAGTACTTGTGCCATTTTCCAGTGTCTTCCCAGGCACATTAGCAGGAAGCTGGATCAGAAGTGGAGTAGCTGGGACTCAAACTGCACCCCAATGTAGGATACCAGGGTTGCAATTAATGGTTTAACCTGGTTCACCACAACACAGGACCCCATTCTGTGGTCTTTTGATTAATGGCTGCAATAAGCCTGTGAAGTAATTATGTAATTTCCATTTTTCAAATAAGAAATAGAGGCTCAAACAAGTTGGTGAATGAACCAAATTTGTACCCATCACTCTCTGACTCCAAGGGCTACGTGCTTGCTCTCATCCTACATGGAGCTCGTCAGATGGTGCTCGGACAGATGCTAGCCAGCTGTGTGCCTGGAACATGGGGGAATACGCAGACATGACACATGCTGGACTCAAACATGCACTTAAAGAGCCAGTTTTAATTTGCTTAGTTATTTGTCAATATACAGCTAGGATTTGTGATAATCAACTTCTAAAACAGCCCCCCAATGACTCTGTGTTGTTAGCATTCACAGTTTTGTGTGATTCACTCATGTTAAATAGAGCCGATCTGTGTAACCAGGCAGAAGTCATGCAAATGACAATGTGTAACTTCCACAGCTAGTTCAGAAAACACAGTGTGGTTTCTGCCCTTCTTGGAGCACTCTGGGGGAAGCTGGTGGCTGTGTCATGTTTTCTGAAGCAGCCCTAAGCAAGACCCACGTATCAAGAACCTGAGGCCTCCAGCCCCACCCATGTGAGCGCGCCATCTTGGAAGTGGATCCTCCAGCCCCAGCCAAACCTGCAGATAACCAGAATGTGGGCCAGCACCTGAGCCACAGATAATGGGGCTAAATAGCTCCTGAATTCCTGACTCACAGAAACTGTGAGATAACAAATGTTTGCTGGTTTAGGCTTCTCGTTTGTGGATGGATTGTTACAAAGCCATACATAACAAGTGTACTGGATAATTGAATAACCTTACCCTTAACTCTGAAGGGCAAAAAAAAAAAAAAAGCCATATCATTTTATGCTTTTGGAAGGAGAAGCTACATGGAAGAAACAGAGAAAGTGCAAGTTCAGAAAACCCATTCTCAGACTTGCTACAGGGACCCAGGGAGCAAAATTAACAGCAAAGCATGTCGGCCCTCTCCCACCAAGCCTCGCCAGTATTCCTGTTTAGAAACTGGCTTAGGCAAAAGACTCTGCGAATCAATACCAAATAAAACACAAATGAAAAAAATCCCCAGAGTCTGTAACTAGCAGTTATTTCCTGCTTGGCAGTCAGCATTATATAACACTCCTGCTACCCCGGCGCCCGCTTCTTCTGGTTCCCATAGTGCACAGAGCTTATGGGCTTGGATCTGGCCCAAAATTGCACACCGCCATCAATTTTGAGAACATTGGAGTATTCTGAGCAGTGAAACTGTTAATGGTTATGGTGTTTACAGCTTGGGCTTAAATAGGAAACTAATAAAGATAAAAATCTCGGTTTGATAAGGTGCTCAAACCCCAGTCAATGGAAAGTTTCCTGCCACACAGCAAGGCTCTGAGGCCACTCTGGGCGCCGGATCCGTCCTCAGAAAACACGGGTAGGAGGCACTGAAAACAAGCATGGCTAACGTGTTCTGGTGGAACTGGTAGCAAGGCGGCAAGTGCTGCTTTCCGACAAGAGCGAGCGAGCGTGTGCGCGGCTGAGTCTGCTTTTTTGTAAGCCCTGCCTGTGGAGTTTGTTTGGGTTTCCTGTTTATTTTGAAAGAACATGCAGAATCTCTGGGGCCAGGGCTGCTCTGGCAGGATCCCCGGTTGATGACCATGACCTTGGCTTGAGCCGGGGCAAACCCTTGCAAAGGAGGCCTTCTCCTTGCTCCGGAGGCAGCAAGTCTGTAATATATGTGGCCTTTCAGGACCAATCATCGACTTGGCAGGAAGTCAGCCCCAGTCTGTTCCTTAGAAGAAACAGGCATTGCAGTCTAACGTGGCCTGCTGAGGCATCCCCATCTGCAGCTGATATTGCCACAGGTGTAGGATGTTGTGGTTTCTAACGTCTTACACGTGTTGTCTACACAATACTTCGAGTGTCTTTTTGTTTCTGGCCTGTGTGGTTTCCTGCATTTCCGGCAGCTGATCCTACATAGGAAGGCAGCTGCCTGTGAGTTATTACTGGAAATTATAAAGACACACACGAGCAGAAAATGGGGTTGGCTCGGCAAGCAGCTTGCCATGAGCTCGGAGCGGGATGGAGAGTGGAGCTCTTGTCTGAGAAGCTGAAATGAGCAGCGCGGTTGAGGTCCAGACCTGGGCAGCGTCCCCTCCCGCCTCCAGCTGAGCACTAGACCACATGACAGAAACCTGGATGAGAAGCACCAGGTAAGCCTGCAGTTAAGAGAAGGGGAGGTGGCTCTTGCCAGCACTCCACAGCCCAAGCAGGCAAGGGTGTGGGTTTCTTGTGTGAGGCATCCAAATAGTAAAGCAAACAAGCTCTGATCCTAGGAGCCAAAGATATCACTGGGACACAGCAACGTGACAAATGCCTAGAGTGTGGAGCCTAAGATACGAGACAGCCAAGTGGTTCTTTTTATATTTTTTATTTTTTAATGTGTTTTATTTATTTAAAAGGCAAAGAGACTCAGATAGACAAGTCAGAACAGGCACAGAGAGATCTCTTATCCAATGGTTCATTCCCCAGATGCCCACAACATCCTGAGCTGCATGAGGCCAAAGCCAAGATCAAGGAAACTCAATCCAGGTCTCCCAAGGACAAGGGACCCAACTGTTTGATGGCTGCCTTTCAGAATGTGCGTTAGCAGAAAGCTGAACTTGGGAGCAGAGCCAGGACTCAAACCCAGACACTCCAGTATGGGATGCAGGCACCCTAAGCAGCACCTGGACCTCTGTATCAAATGCCCAGCCCCAGGTGGTATGAGAAAAGCAAACACACAGACAACCCAGAGGCCTGTCTACCCACTGTCAGTTCCTGGAGATGATCATTGCGTGCCTGCCAAGCTAAGGGTCCTCTCTTAGCCCTCCCACAATGCCCTCTTGAGACCATACAGTTCTCATTTGGAGAATTCTTTCCCAGTTCAGGGTTGCCTGATATTTCTTCAAGTCCCATTTGACCTACATAAAAATACTGAGTGAATGGGTGTATATAAGGAGGTAGGTGGAAGCCCCTTCCTAACTCCCCTACTAGGAACTGACCCTGTGGGAACTCTGAGCTGTAAACACTTCCCTTTTCCTTTGTCCCCTGCCTGAAATGTGCTGGCAGTGGGAGGCAGATGAAGCTGTCTCCTGGCAAGGCTGTGTTCATTCACTTCTGAGAAAGGTGACCTGGCAGGATTCTAACCCCTGATCCTGCAGGCTGGGCAGGCCCAAGCGCTCTAGTGGAACGTGTGCTTCCTCCTCCTACCCCAGGGTTGTGAAGGAGACCAGGGGAAAGAGAAGTCAAAAGGAGAGTGGAAGGCAGTCCCAAGTCTCTGCTGTGGCGCAGGGCCTTGGAAGGTCCTGCTCTTCTATTTGCAGTCTCCTGTTTACAGTCAGTTGCTGTAGGTGGGGCGGAGAGACGAAGCAAGAGGTTCACAGCCTCCATGAGACTCTGAGGCTGGTGGTGAAGACCAAGGGCTGAGGACTTCCTGGGGACTTCATCTGTCACACAGATGTCATGGGAATCATAGATTCAACCCACAGACCAGATGCTGGGAAGAACTGATAGAGGTGTTGTTCTCCTTTAACCTAACAACTTAGAGGAGGCCCTAGACTCTACACATGCCAGGCCTGCACTTGAAGGTTGCTCTGTACAACATTACAGAGTGGACAGTCAGAGAGACAGAGAGAAAGGTCTTCCTTTTCCGTTGGTTCACCCTTCAATGGCCGCTGCTGCTGGCGCACCGCGCTGATCCAAAGCCAGGAGCCAGATGCTTCTCCTGGTCTCTCACGCGGGTGCAGGGCCCAAGGACTTGGGCCATCCTCCACTGCACTCCCAGGCCACAGCAGGGAGCTGGACAGGAAGAGGAGCAACAGGGACAGAATCTGGCATCCCGACCAGGACTAGAACCCAGTGTGCCAGTGCTGCAGGCGGAGGATTAGCTTATTGAGCCACGGCACTGGCCAATTCTA
Source organism: Oryctolagus cuniculus (assembly GCF_964237555.1). Taxonomy (NCBI): domain Eukaryota; kingdom Metazoa; phylum Chordata; class Mammalia; order Lagomorpha; family Leporidae; genus Oryctolagus; species Oryctolagus cuniculus. Next base: position 37,596,805 of record NC_091445.1, on the reverse strand, counting down.
TTATTTTTTCTTAAAATATACTTCAAATTACTTAGTGGGGGGTCTGCGTTGTGGCATAGCAAGTTAAGCTGCCGCTTTGCAATGCCAGCTTCCCATATGGAAAATTCTGGTTGCTCTGCTTCCAATCTAGTTCCCTGCTAATGCACCTGGGAAAGCAGCAGAAGATGGTCCAAGTGCCTGCACCCATGTGAAAGACCCAGATGGAATTCCAGGCTCACGGTTGAAACCAGGTAGCCATATGGGGCGCAAACCAGTGGATGGAAGTCCCCTCAATCTCTCTCACTCTTACCTCTCTCTCTCTCTCTCTGTCTCTGTAGCTCTACCTTTCAAATAAATAAATCTTTGTAAAACTTGCTTAGCAGACTTCCAGGTAAACATAGCTGATTGTATTCACACATTTGCCTCCACTCTTGGCAGAAGCACCACTAAAGTGACAACAAGTAAGGGATCAAACTATCCAAATCAGAGAGGCTTAAAGACTTTAAATGACTTCTGAGGGAATGCATCTGAGCATATTGAAAGGAATCGCCACACATGTTCATAGCTGGAAGGGAGTTTAAGACTGACCTGGCCTCAACTCCCCAGTTAAAAGACACAGACTGTTTGAATGGATTAAAAAAGAAAACCATTCTATTTACTGCCTACAAGAAACACATCTCACTAAGAAAGATGCACAAAGACTAAAGTGAAAGGATGGAAAAAGATATTCCAAGCTAATAGAAACCACAAAATTGCTGATGTGGCCATCCTAATATCAGACAAAATAGACTTTAACACAAAAACTATTAAAAGAGACAAAGAAGGACACTATATAATGATTAAAGAATCAATTAAATAGGAAGATGTGACTATAATAAATGTATATGCACTTAATTACAGGGTGCCTGGCTATCTAAAAGAAATTTTAAAGGGAGATAAAGACTCAAATACAATAGTAATGGGGGACTTCAATACCCCACTTTCAGCAATGGACAGATCAACCAGACAGAAAATCAACAAGGAAACAACAGAATTGATCGACACAATAGACCAAATGGACCTAACATATCTACAGCCCCTTCCACCCAACAGCCACAGAGTACACATTTTTCTCACCAGTGCATGGAAACTTTCTCTAGGATAGACCACATGCTAGGCCATAAAGCAAGTCTCAGCAAATTCAAAAAAATCAAAATCAAACTATGCATCTTCTTGGACCACAATGCATTAAAGCTGGAAATCAGCAACTCAGGAATCTCCAGAACATATATAGACATATGGAAACTGAACAACATGCCCCTGAATGAACAGTGAATCATAGAAGAAATCAAAAGAGAAATAAAAAAATTTCTGGAAACAAATGAAGACAACAATACAACATATCAAAACTTATAGGATACAGCAAAAGCAGTGTTAAGAGGAAAGTTTATAGCAACTGGTGTCTATATCAAGAAATTAGAAAGGCACCAAATAAATGAACTATCCATGCACCTCAAAGATCTAGAAAAATAACAGCAAATCAAACCCAAAACTAGTAGAAGAAAATAAATAATTAATTAAATTAGAGAAAACATAAACAAAATTGAAACCAAAAAAAAAAAGTACAAAAGGTCAGCAAAATGAAGAGTTGGTTTTTTTTTAAAAAAAATAAACAAAATTGGCACACCATTGGCCAACTAACAAAAAAAGGAGAGAAGAACCAAATCAATAAAATTAGAGATGAAAAAGGAAATGTAACAGACACCACAGAAATAAAAAGAATTAACAGAAACTACTACAAAAAGTTGTATGCCAATGAATGGGGAAACCTAAAAGAAATGAATAGATTCCTTAACACATACAACCTACCTAAATTGAGCCATGAAGACATAGAAAACCTAAACAGATGGATTACCAAGATGGAAACTGAATCAATAATAAAGACCCTCCCAATAAAGAAAAGCCCAGGACCAGATGGCTTTACTGCTGAATTCTACTAGAAGAACTAACTCCAATTCTTCTCAAGTTATTCAAAACAATTGAAAGGAAAAAAAGCCTCCCAAATTCTTTCTATGAAGCCAGTATCACCTTAATTCCTAAACCCAGAAAAGATGCAACAGAGAAAGAGAACTACAGACCAATTTCCCTCATGAATAAAGATGCAAAAATCCTCAACAGAATTCTGGCCAATCAAATCCAACAACACATCACAAAGATGATTCACCCTGGTCAAGTGGGACTTATCCCTGATATGTAGGGATGGTTCAATATTCGCAAATCAATCAATGTGATATAGCACATTAACAAACTGAAGAACAAAAACCATATGTTATCTCAATAGAGAAAACATTTGACAAAATACAACACCCCTTCATGAAGAAAACTCTAAGCAAATTGGATTTAGAAAGCACATTCCTCAAGACAATCAAGGCTATTTATGACAAACCCACAGCCAGTGTCATATTGAATGGGGAAAAGTTCGAAGCCTTCCCACTGAGATCCAGAACTACACAAGCTTGCCCACTCTCACTATTGCTATTCAATATAGTCCTGGAAGTTTTAGCCAGAGCCATTAGGCAAGAAAAAGAAATCAAAGGGATTCAAATCAGGAAAGAGGAAGTCAAACTATCCCTATTTGCAGATGACGTGATTCTATATATAAGGGATCCAAAAGACTCCACCAAGAGACTACTGGAACTCATAGAAGAGTTTGGTAAAGTAGCAGGATATAAAAATCAATACACAAAAGGCTGGTGCTGTGGTGTAGAGGGTAAAGCCACCACCTGCAGTGCCAGTATCCCATCTGAGTGCCGGTTCGAGTCCTGGTGATCCACTTCTGATCCAGCTCTCTGCTATGGCCTGGGAAAGCAGTAGAAGATGGCCCAAGTCCTTGAGCTTCTGCACCCATGTGGGAGACTGGAAGAAGCTCCTGGCTCCTGGCTTTGGATCAGCACAGCTCCGGCTGTTGCCGCCATTGGGGGAGTGAACCAGTGGATAGAAGACCTCTCTCTCGCACTTTCTCTCTCTCTGTCTCTCTCTCTGCCTCTCCTCTCTCTGTGTAACTCTGATTTTCAAATAAATAAATAAATCTAAAAAACCAACACACACACAAAAAACAGCCTTTGTATACACAGACAATGCCACAGCTGAGAAAGAATTTCTAAGATCAATCCCATTCACAATAACTACAAAAAAAAAAATAAAATACCTTGGAATAAATTTAACCAAGGATGTCAAAGATCTCTATGAGAATTACAAAACATTAAATAAAGAAATAGAAGACACAAAAAATGGAAAAAACTTCAATGTTCATGGATTGGAAGAATCAATATCATCAAAATGTCCATACTGCCAAAAGCAATTTACAGACTCAATGCAATACCAATCAAAATACCAAAGACATTCTTCTCAGATCTAGAAAAAATGATGCTGAAATTCATCTGGAAACACAGCAGATGTCAAATAGCAAAAGCAAACTTAGACAACAAAAACAAAGCCGGAGGAATCACAATACGCGATTTCAAGACATACTACAAGGCAGTTACAATCAAACAGCCTGGTACTGGTACAAAAACAGATGGATATACCAGTGGAACAGAATAGAAACACCAGAAATCAATCCAAGCATCTACAACCAACTTATATTTGACCAAGGAGCTTAAACCAATCCCTGGAGCAAGAATAGTCTCTTCCACAGATGGTGCTGGGAAAACTGGATTTCCACATGCAAAATTATGAAGCAGGACTCCTACCTTACACCTTATACAAAAATCCATTCAAAATGGATTAAAGACCTAAATCTATGACTTGATACCATCAAATTATTACAAAACATTGGGGAAACACTGCAAGACACTGGCACAGGCAAAGAGTTCCTGGAAAAGACCCCAGAGGCATAGGCATTAAAAACCAAAATTAACAAATGGGATTACATCAAACTGAGAAGTTTCTGTACTGTAAAGGAAACAGGAAAGTGAAGAGGCAACCGACAAAATGGAAGGAATTATTTGCAAACTACGCAACTTATAAAGAATTAATAACCAGAATAAATAAAGAGATCAAGAAATTTTACAACAACAAAACAACCCAGTTAAGAAATGGACAAAGGACTCAAACAGACATTTTTCTAAAGAGGAAATCCAAACAGCCAATAGACACATGGAAGAATGCTTTAGATCACTAGCTATCAGGAAAATGTAAATGAAAATCACAATGAAGTTTCACCTCTCCCCAGTTAGAATGGCTTTCATACAGAAATCAACAAACAATAAATACTGGTGAGGATGTGGGGGGAAAGGCACCCAAATCCTCTGTTGGCGGCATGTAAACTGGTAAAACCACTATGAAAGACAGTTTGGAGATACCTCAGAAATCTGAATATAGACTTACCATATGACCCAGCCATCCCACTCCTGAGAATTTACCCAAGAGAAATGAAATCATCAAGTAAAAGAATTATCTGCACCTCCACGTTTATTGCAGCTCGATTCATAATAGCTAAGACATGGAATCAACCTAAATGCCCATCAGCTGAAGACTGGATAAAGAAACTATGGGATATGTCTTCTATGGAATACTACACAATGGTAAAAAAAAAATTGAAATTTGGTCATTTGCAACAAAATGGATGAATCTGGAAAACATCATACTTAGTGAAACAAGCCAGTCCCAAATGGACAAATACCATATGTTCTCCCTGATCTGTGATAACTAATAGAACACCTAAAAGGAAACCAGTAGAAGTGAAAATGACATTTTGAGAAGCAATGACTTGAACTGCCCTTATCTTGACTTTCAAGAAACAGGTTTTTTTTCTCTTCCTTCTTAATATCAGTGGTTGAACTCTTTACTTAACATAGAATTAATCATACGTGTATAAAGTCAAATGAAAATAGATTCCAGCAAATAATGAGTGGGAATAAGAGAGGGAGGAGCTGTATAGTTCAGCATACATTCCTACCAGCATACTTCTAAGGGTACAGCTAAAAACTTGCTATAGGGGAGCCTGCCCCGTGGCGCATTGGGTTGGTCCTCCCCCTTGCGGTGCTGGCATCCCCTATGTACGCTGGTTCTGTCCCGGTTGCTCATCTTCCAGTCTGGTTCTCTGCTGTGGCCTGGGAGAGCAGTGGAGGGTAGCCCAGGTTCTTGGGCCCCTGTACCCACGTGAAGGGTCTGGGGGGGCTCCTGGTTCCTGGCTTTGGATCGGCCCAGCTGTTGTGTCCATTTGGGGGGTGGGTGAACCAACTAAAGGAGGACCTTTCTCTGTCTCTCACTGTCTATAACTCTGTCAAATAAATAAAATCTTAAAAAAAAAAAAAAACTTGCTATGGGACTCCAAATCCCATTCAGCTGTGTGGTAATAATACCATCTCAAATGTTAAAGTGATCATATTAAGTGTTAAATATGATATATATATATATTTAACACTTAATATGATCACTTTAACATTTGAGATGGTATTATTACCACACTTAATGTATACTAAGCTGATCTTCTGTATATTAAGATAATCGAAAATGAATCTTGATGTGAATGGAAGGGGAGAGGGAGTGGGAAAGGGGAGGGTTGTGGGTGGGAGGGACGGTATGGGGGGAAGCCATTGTAATCCATAAGTCGTACTTTGGAAATTTATATGCATTAAATAAAAGTTTAAAAAAAAATATGATATATATATAGATGTAAATATATATCTATATATATTTAATAGATATAAATATAGATAGTATTAATTGTTAAAGCGATCATATAAATAAGACCAAGTGTCTGGTAATAACAATATATAGAATTAAAAAGGAGAGAATGTTCCAACATGGGAAACAGTCCACACAGCACACTCATAGAATGATAATCACTATAAATAGCACTGTGACATCAGAATCAGCACTTAAGGCATTCTGGTCTGGGTGAGAAGCCATAGAGCATTTCAGGCATGGAAAGCCAAGACACTGTGGAAAAAAAAATCCTACATGAAGGATCTCTGTGAGTGAGACGCCAGTGGAAAGAAGGGGCCATCAAAAAAGGACATACTTTTCTCTGAAGGGAGGAGAGAACTTCCACTTTGCTTATGGCCTTGTCTAAATACTGATAGAGATTGTGGACTCAAAAGGCTTCCATAGCCCTGGCAGCTCATGTCAAGAGCCTTGGGTGATCACTGACGTCATACATAAGAGTGTTAATTGCTAAATTAACAACAGAGTCACTGTGCACTTACTTCCCATGCAGGACCTCTGTCCTCAGTGAGTTTTACTATGAGAATTAACTGTAAAACTTGTTTTCAGTTTTTATATTTTTTGTGTGTGTGTGCAAATTGTTGAACTCTTGAGTTAGTATAGAGTTGGTCTTCTGTGTATAAAGTTAATTGAAAACGAATCTTAATGGAGAATGGGACTGGGAATAGGAGAGGGAGGAGGAGGTGGGGTGAGAGTGGTGGTGGGACGGTGGGCATATTCCTAAAGTTGTACTTATGAAATTTGTACTCATTAAATAAAAGGTTTCTAAAGCAAACAAACAAAAATAAAAACTGACCTAGTGATGAACAGATAGAGAAGAAGGCAAGCACCTGGTTGCTACCAGGGAAGGCAGCAAGCTGTAGAGCGTCTCAGTCTGTTCTTTTGTTGCTATCACTGAATGCCAAGGCTGGGGAATTGAGGAAGAACAGAGCTTGATTGAGCTCCCGGTGCTGGAGGCTCAGAACTCAGAGAGCACAGGCCCAGCCGCTGCTCAGCGGCTGGCGTCATGTCTCAGCGTCCTGCTGGGTCACGGCACAGTGGAGGGTGGGCCAGACTCACGCTGGTTTTTACAACAGACCCGCTCTGGAGTTCACCCATGAACACTGAGTGATTCCTCCACGTCTGAGGGCAGAGCCCCTGTGGCCAATCAGCTCTGAAAGCTCCCATAGTCCCACCTCTTACCACCTCACGATGAGGATGAAATTTCACAGGTTTTGGTGGGACACTGAGACCACAGCATGGCGAACAGGGAAAGCTCTCCCACGAGCACCTCCTAGCTCAGCTGCAAATAGCTTTTGAATGGCCATCGTGTGGGAACAGATTTATCTATCGAGCTGAGTGTGTGAAAACACCTGAGCGTCCCCAGCTGGAGGGTGGTGGCAAGAAGCTAGGAAGGGGGTTAAATCTGTCTCTTCCATAGCAAGAAGTCAACAGATGGGCCGGCGTCATGGCTCACTTGGCTAATCCTCCACCTGTGGTGCCGGCACCCCGGGTTCGAGTCCTGATCGGGGTGCCAGATTCTGTCCCGGTTGCTCCTCTTCAGGCCAGCTCTCTGCTGTGGCCTGAGAGTGCAGTGGAGGATGGCCCAAGTGCTTGGGCCCTGCACCTGCATGGGAGACCAGGAGGAGGCACCTGGCTCCTGGCTTTGGATCAGCACAGCGCGCCGGCCGTGGTGGCCATTTGGGGGCTGAACCAATGGAAAAAGGAAGACCTTTCTCTCTCTCTCTCTCTCTCATTGTCTAACTCTGCCTGTCCAAAAAAAAAAAAAGTCAACAGATAACATTCAAATGTCAAAATTCAAGAAGTAGCCATAAAAGTATCTGATTTAGGGCTCCAGAGGTAAACACCCAGGACATCATTTGGGAAGTCGAGTGGGGTTGCCTTCAGAGTGGGAAGTGGAAGAGCTGGGAGAGCCCTCCATTTTCCATACCAGCCTCGTACACTCTGTGTCCATACGTGCATGCACACTTCTCTTTGGTAAGAGCAAAAATGACAGAAAACATGACGCCCCCACAGGGCTTCTGCCTGGCACGTTCTTATACACCGCTTGATACTGCGCACAGACCCATGGGCTCTGCTTTCCAAGGCCTTGGTGGTCTGTTTCATGCATCTGCTCATCTCAGTTCTAGCGTGCAATTCGGTGGTCTTGGTTTGCTGGCCCACCAGCATGTGCAAGGCGAGGCTGATGGGCCAGGATGGAGCTGGGAGGGCGCCTGCCCCGTTCTTTCTCAGGGTGATGAGAGGCAGCAGAAATGAAGGCCTGTTCCGCGGAAGGCAGAGGAAGCGAGGGGAGCAGCTTGTAGTTTCACAGTCCGCAAGTTCAGGAGCCCTTTTCTTCCCATTGTGTGAGAAGGCTCCCCTCATAACCGTGCTGACCATATGAGGCAGCTAGGACTGAGTCAGGCATTTCGAACGAATCTCAGCATTCCGAAGTCACTTACCCCAAAGTCCCAGGGCAGCTTGGCAGTTTCTGTTGCTTGGACATGGGACAGTGATATGTGGTGAAGGTTCCAGGGACACACATCACAGACTTGTCCCTGAGGAGCTTCCCTGAGCAGTGTAGCCCATGAGAGTACCCGAACTTAGGAAGAAGTGGATTTTTCCTCTTGAAGAAAGAACACATTTAAAGAGAAGTCACACACACACACACACACACACACACACAAAAGAAGAAGAAGAAGAAGAAGAAGGAAGAAGAAAAGCTTGCCTTTCTTTAAGAGATTTTGAGGCCCGTCACTATGGCATAGCCGGTAAAGCCGCTGCCTGCAGTGCCGGCATCCTGTGTGGGCCCTGGATTGAGTCCTGGCTGCTCCTCTTCCAATCCAGCTCCTGCTATGGCCTGGGAAAGCAGTGGAAGATGCCCAAGTCCTTGGACCCTTGAGACCTGGAAGAAGCTCTTGGCTCCTGGCTTCAGGTTACCCCAGCTCTGGCCACTGCAGCCATTTGGGGAGTGAACCAGCAAATGGAAGATCTCTCTCTCTGCCTCTGCCTCTCTGTAACTGCCTTTCAAATGAACAACAAATCTTAAAAAAAATTTTTTTTTGAGGGGCCAGCACAGCGGGTTAATGCCCTGGCCTGAAGTGCTGGCATCCCATATGGGCGCCGGTTCTAGTCCCGGCTGCTCCTCTTCCAATCCAGCTCTCTGCTATGGCCTGGGAAAGCAGTAGAAGATGGCCCAGGTCCTTGGACCCCTGCACCCACGTGAGAGACCCGGAAGAGGCTCTTGGCTCCTGGTTTCAGATAGGTGCAGCTCCAGCCATTGCAGCCATCTGGGGAGTGAACCAGCAGATGGAAGACCTCTTTCTCTGTCTTTGCCTCTCTCTGTAACTGTCTTTCAAATAAATAAAATAAATCTTTAAAAAAAAATTTAATGTGACTCTCAGAGATACACTTCATCCCATCTTCCAAACAATTTTAAACATCCTACCTTCTCCATAGACTCTTCTGGATACTGATTTTAGGAGATATTGTGCTGGCTGCTCTATGGGTAAAACTTGTATGCAAGGGGGACTCTCTGCAAGAGCTTTATTGAGTCTGAGATGCCTAGAACTCCTCTCCCTGAAAACAGGCTGTCAACACAAGAGGGTTCTTCACAATGCTTGTGGGAAAATACATTAAAACATAAGTTTATTTTGGTGAAAAAAATATATATCCTTGCATAAGAAAGATCTTCACAGGGGCAGCACTGTGGTGTAGCAGGTCCTGCGTCGTTGGCATCCCCATGTGGGTGCCAATTCAAGTCCCATCTGCTCCACTTCCAATCTAGCTCCCTGCTAAGGTGCCTGGAAAAGCAGCGGAAGATGGCCCAAGTGTTTGGGCCCCTGCCACCTATGTGGGAGACCCAGATGAAGCTCCTGGATCCTGACTCAGATCAGCCCAGCTCCTGCCATTGTAGTCATATAGGGAGTGAACCAGCAGATGGAAGAGCGCTCTCTCTGTTTCTCCTTCTCTCTCTCTCTCTCTCTCTGTAAGTCTGCCTTTCAAATAAATAAATAGACTTTTTTAAAAAATGGAAAATCTATATTATGAAAAAACTATTCATGAATTCCAATTTTTGTACCAAAATACATGTATATTTTTAAAATTTTATTTATTTATTTCAAAAGTATTGTGACAGAGAGAGAGGGAGAGACAGAAAACTGGAGAGAGAAATCTTCCATTTTCTGGTTCTCTCTCCAACGGCCACTTTGGCCAGGACTGATACAGGCTGAAGCCAGGGGACTAGACCTCCACCCCAGTCTCCCACATGGAGACTTGGACCACCTTCCACCACCTTCCCAGGTACATTAGCAGGAAGCTGGATTGGAAGCAAAGCAGCCAGGACTCCAATCAGTGCTCTGGTGGCATTGCAAGCGGCAGTTTAGCCTGCTGCATGCTAACACTGTTTCCAGGCTTCTCTCTCTCTCTCTTTTTTTTTTTTTTTTTTTTTTTTGACAGGTAGAGATATAGATAGTGAGAGAGAGAGAGAGACAGAGAGAAAGGTCTTCCTTCCATTGGTTCACCTCCCAGATGGCCGCTATGGCTGGTGCTGCGCCGATCCCCGAAGCCAGAAGCCAGGTGCTTCTTCCTGGTCTCCCATGCCGGTGCAGGAGCCCAAACACTTGGGCCATCCTCCACTGCATTCCCGGGCCACAGCAGAGAGCTGGACTGGAAGAGGAGCAACCAGGACTAGAACCCAGCACCCATATGGGATGCCGGTGCCACGGGCGGAGGATTAACCAAATGAACCATGGCGCTGGCCCCAGGCTTATCTTTTAATTCTGCATTTCCACAGATATTTTGAAGTCCCTTTGAATTTTAGCTTGTTGCCCTCTAATCGCATGTTCTTGCATGAGCATCTCCACCACTGCTGTCGTCCTGGGGTTGTACATCCAGGCCTGATACCAGGAACACTTGCACACATGCTTAGATTCGCATGAGTGGCTGGAGATGGTGAGGATGATTATAAGAATACAGGACAATGTTTTCACATGCACTAAATGAAAACACAGAAGCTCTCATTCAATTCTGCCCAAGTGATTGTCTACATCTGTTAAAACTATGACAAGGTTTCACAGGATCATATTTAGAAACTTGTCTCTACTTTCTCTCAATATCCTTGTCAAGGCTACCATGGGACGTCAAATGGTTAGAGTAATTTTCGATGATCACTTTTGTCTTAAATTGGAAGCCTACTGAACTTTCTCCCTATCTGTTAAAATGAACGCTCATATATATATTTATTTATATAAATATATTTATATATATTAATTATATATAATTTAATATATTAAATAAATATATATATTTCAATTAGGTAGTGAGATAACCACTCCAAAACGTTAAGCCACAGATGTATAAATAAACCTCAAACTTGCGATTCTGCAGTTGGCGGTTCAGACCCGACCTTTGTGAGCCCGACGCGTGACTGTGCTATCTCAGAGTGTAATTTGCAAAGGCACAACCTGTGACCCCGTGGGCCCAGATTCTGCGGCGTGTTTATCTTCCCAAGACTTCTCGAACTTTGTACCCCGATGGGCAGGCAGGGCAGAGCAAAAGCACCTGGCTCATCTGTCTCCAGATGCCAAGTGAAATCAAAAGTGGAAACTCTGGCAAAGCCACATTTATACAGGGCAACGGAGCATTGCCTCCGTCAGTCTCCACCGAGAAGTTTCAGGGGAGAGGCCCACGCTCCTCTCCGGCTGTCAACATGGCCCAGGACGGCACCATGTCTACTTGCTGTTCCAAATTACAGGAGACCAGGAGAATTCCTTGCTCTGTCTTCTTTCCACAGGCTGTGCACATAGGTATTTTTCTGGATTTGTCAGAGAGAGTTTGTCAAGTTGCTTCATTCTGTAATTCACAAAGAAGATTTACATTACGGACTATCAGAGGTAGGAAAAGCCTAAGAAAGTAGCATACGCTTGAAGTAATTTAACATTCTTTTTTTAATGTATAGCTCTCTTTTTAAAAAGATTTTTATTTATTTATTTGAGTGGCAGAGTTAGAGAGAGAGGGGGAGAGACAGAGAGAGAGGTCTTCCATCTGTTCGTTCACTCCCCAGATGGCCACAATGGCTGGAGCTGGGCCGATCCAAAGCCAGGAGCCAGGATCTTCTTCCGGGTCTCCCACATGAGTGCAGGGGCCCAAGGACCTAGGCCATCTTCCACTGCTTTCCCAGACCATAGCAGAGAGCTGGATAGGAAGTGGAGCAACCGGGACACATATGGGATGCCGGCACAGCAGGTGGCAACTTTACCTGCTACACCACAGCACTGGTCCCATCCCAGGCACTTTAGCAGGGAGCTGGATCAGAAGTGGAGCAGCCAGGACTAGAACCAGCATCCATATGGGATGCCGGCAATGAAGGCAGAGGCCCAGCCCACTATACCACAGTGCCGGCCCCAGCATTCCTCTCTAATGTAAGATTTTAGACTGCTTCTCCTCCCAATCTCAAGTCTCTAAGTCCTTCGCATTCACTTGTCTGAGAGTGAGTCTAAGGCATCTCGCGGCCCAGGCTGGCTCTGAGGCAGGGAAGTGTTGCCTGCCGTTTCTCCCAAGGGGGTCTGAAGGGGAGCTGAATCCAGTGCACCCCAGGGACTGCCGCGTTAGGGGCCTTTGCTTGTGCACGGCAAGGAAGGCGTGTGTGGGAGATTCTGCTGCCCTGTCCTGTAATCCCACGTTAAAGTTTAACAGCTGCTAGGGGGAAAAAAAAGTTTTATTGAGTGTTAACAGCAGTGCTGTAGGGTTGTCCTCTCAGAAAGGATTTTTTTTTAGATTTATTTTATTTATTTGAAAGAGTTTCAGAGAGAGGTAGAGACAGAGAGGTCTTCCATCCTCTGGTTCACTCCCCAGATGGCTGCAACGGCTGGAGCTGCGCCGATCTGAAGCCAGGAGCCAGGGGCTTCTTCTGGGTCTCCCATGCGGTGCAGGGGCCCAAGGACTTGGGCCATATTATACTGCCTTCCCAGGCCATAACAGAGAGCTGGGTCAGAAGAGGAGCAGCCGGGACTAGAACCGGTGCCCATATGGGATGCCAGAGCTTCAGGCCAGGGCGTTAACCCACTGTGCCACAGCACCGGCCCCTCAGAAAGGAATTTTGAACACACACAGTAAGAAGCTCACAGAAGTTCTTCATCAGATCCCTGTAGTGGAAACATCAACTCAGGAAATGGGTGAGAAGCTTGGGCAGAGGCTTCTGGAACAGGGCTCCTGCAGTGCCCATAGCAACACAAAGTGACCAGTGGTGCTTAGCAAAAGGTCTTGAACAGTGGAAGTTAATATTTAAACCTCCTTGGGTCAGGTGTTTGGCTCAGCGGTTAAGCTATCACTTGGGATGCCCAAATCCCATTCGGATGCTTGGATTCAAGTCCTTGCCCGGCTCCCAGCTCCAGCTTCCTGCTAACGTGCACCCTGGGAGGCAGCAGTGAGGGCTCAAATACTTGGGTCCCTGCCACCCCTGTGGGCGACCCAAGTTGAGTCTCTGGTTTCTGGCTTCATCCTTACCCAGCTTTGGCTGTTGTGGGCATTCGGGGAATGAATGAGCAGATGGAAGATCTCTCTCTGACTTTCACTCTCTCTATCACTCTGCTTTGCAAATAAATGAAAATATTTTTTTAATTTATTTTGTTTGATGATACAAGTTTTTTGCACAGATGCTTTTCTTTGAACAGTGGCAGCCAACTCAGAACCTCCCAGATAAGCCAAGGAACTGGAGAAGACCAGAGATTTTCCAGCTCCATTTCGAAAGAAAAAAGCGTCCAAATGGGAGAGAGACATCTCCCTACCTGACCCTCCACCTCCCTTTTTCCAAGGGTCTCTGCATGCAGGCATTCATTCTACAATGTCCCAGAGCAGTGGGAAGACTGGTCATCCAGCAGAGATCAAAAAATGCTCAAAGCCCTGCTTTCACGGTGCTTACACTCCAGCGGCAACGAAACTCAGAGAACGCCGGAGCTAGAACCTATTGTGTTCAGAACTTATAAACTCCAAAATCTACGGGGACCAGGCCAGGAGCAAAAATGCACAAAGGTGCATAGAAGGAGTGTTAACTGCATGCACAAATCAGAGCATGCACGTCCCAGAAGGCCAATGTCCCAAATACAACGTCTTAGAACACTGTGCAGGCCTTTTTTTTTTTTTTTTTTTTTTTTTTTGACAGGCAGAGTGGACAGTGAGAGAGAGAGATAGAGAGAAAGGTCTTCCTTTTCCATTGGTTCACCCCCTCAATGGTCACTGCGGCTGGCGCACTGCACTGATCCGAAGCCAGGAGCCAGGTGCTTCTCCTGGTCTCCCACGCGGGTGCAGGACCCAAGGACTTGGGTCATCCTCCACTGTACTCCTGGGCCACAGCAGAGAGCTGGACTGGAAGAGGAGCAAGCAGGACAGAATCCGGCGCCCCGACCTGGACTAGAACCCGGTGTGCCGGCGCCACAGGTGGAGGATTAGCCTAGTGAGCTGCAGTGCCAGCCATTGTGCAGGCTTTTAAGAAATGCCTTTGGGCACCAGAGGCCTCAACTCAACTCCCAAGTAGTCTCAGACCAGAAATCAAGGTAAGCCTTGCTCAAGGTGGCGTAACCAGCTAGAACTCAGCTGTCCTGGCCCCAGCCCAGAGCTTTCTCTTTTTTAAACTGTGCTCCAGTCCCTGTTGTCAGCTCCTTGAGGCATCTCAGAAAGTTACTAGTGTTTGACATGTTCTTGGTGAACAACTCATTCGTTCTCAACAATTATTTACAAAGCTCTATCATGTGCCAAACACCAAGGGAAGCTTAAGCATGTTGAACAAGCCCAACGTCAGAAAGGGGCCTTAGTCTCTCAGAGCTTAACAGCAGATTGCTCCAGCAACTTAGATGTATAATTAGTAGGAAACAATAAATTCCTTTGAGCACTGCTAGGGCAGTAGTTACGACTCTCCAGGCCCGGATACACACATGTGCTCAACTTGAACAAGAAATAAATGTAGCAGCGCGTAATTGATGTCATGTGTCCTTTCAAATCAATCTAGGCCAACAACTGGCATGAAAACATTACTGGGGAATAGTAACCAGGCACATAGAAGGCACTCGATCCACCTGGCTGAGGTGCTGTCGGTGTCCCCGTGGGAGGCAGTCTTGGCTGCTGACAGATGCTGAAATTGTGCTGCATTTGCCACCTTCAGAAAGGCTCAGCAGTGGCGTGGGCAGGCGGCAGGGCCATCCACTTGCTACACAAACACCAGTGGAGAGCCTGCTAATGGCCCCGGCCCTTCAGGAATGGAGATTTGAGTCATCCGCTCAGACAAGGAACCATGGCCAGCTTAGGGAAAAGGGAACATAGAATGAGTAATGAAAGACGGCAATGGGCTGGCGCCGCGGCTCACTTGGCTAATTCTCTGCCTGAGGTGCCGTCACACCGGGTTCTAGTTCTGGTTGGGGCGCCGGATTCTGTCCCGGTTGCTCCTCTTCCAGTCAAGCTCTCTGCTGTGGCCAGGGAGGGCAGTGGAGGATGGCCCAAGTACTTGCGCCCTGCACCCACATGGGAGACCAGGAGGAAGCACCTGGCTCCTGGCTCCTGGCTTCAGATCAGTGGAACGCTGGCCTTAGCGGCCATTTGGGGAGTGAACCAACGGAAGGAAGACCTTTCTCTCTGTCTGTCTCTCTCTCACTGTCTGACTCTGTCTGTCCAAAAAAAAAAGAATGGCAATGATGAGTACCAGAAATGACCACGTGATCATTGCACAAATTAGGACTGTGATAGTTTCTTTCTTCCCTTTTTTCACTTGAGTATGCTTATACAAGGGTACTTGAAAACGTTTACGGAAAATGGACTTAAAGGATATGTTTACTTTGGTGCAAAAATTTTTGAAATCCATGCATGTGAGTTCTTGAAATGTTCATGGAAAATATTTCATGTGAAAAAGCTTTGCACGGATTTCAAAAATATTTTGCACCAAAGAACTTCATCTGTTTCCACAAATTTTTTCAAGTATTCATGTATGTATATTAATCCATATTTTTGTTTTCTGTCCCTCCCTCATCCCTACATCACCGAACCTAAATATGTTATAATTAACTTTATAAATAATGCATAATATTAACTTTTTATATAATGAGGAAGAATTATGGGGCCAGTGCTGTGGCGCAGTGGGTTAACACCCTGGCCTGAAGCACCACTGGTTCAAGACCCGGCTGTTCCACTTCCCATCCAGCTCTCTGCTGTGGCCTGGGATAGCAGTAAGATGGCCCAAATCCTTGGGCCCCTGACCCATGTGGGAGACCCGGAAGAAGCTCCTGACTTCGGATAGGTGCAGCTCTGGCCATTGCAGCCAACTGGGGAGTGAACCAGCGGATGGAAGACCTCTCTCCCTCCCTTTGCCTCTCCTCTCTCTGTGTAACTCTGACTTTCAAGTAAAAGCATGAGACTGCCTGCCTAGCCCATGCAGTTAGTCTGACTGCTGGTGGGCAGCAGGAGTCCCAAGCACTCTCACCGCCCCCTCCCCACCCCCTCCTCCTGCCAATCAGGTAAACTGCTCCCGGGTGTGGCCCAGGCCCACCTGGAAAGCTACCCTAGCTATGTGACCTTCAAGCCAATTAGAGAGGCATATTGGCACCAGTGTCGGCTCTGTGCTATAGAGTTAGTGTTCCCTGAGTTAGTTACCCCCTTCTGCCTGCCTTTTATAAGTGAGCGTGGTCGTGAATGAAGGCGGACACATTCACTGAAGCCGTCCCCGGCGCTTCTTGTGGGAGAACGCCGTCACCCCACCCTCCCCGACGGTGCAGACTTCGCAGGACAAGTCCGCGATCTAAGGACGAAAAGGGGCCTTTGCATTCTTCTCTGAGGAAAGCGTTCATGTGGTTTTGGTTTTCTGTGTGGCGGTTGTATCATGTCAGGAAGAAGCATGACTTCGTTACAGCTTTCATTTGGAGAGAAAATATGGTGTGAGGAGCTGTGTGCAGTGCCAGCTGACAAGGAGTTGACTGGTGGCTTTATAATGTGTCAGCTTGGCTGCACTGACTTCTATTTCCCAGAATTGCATTCCGTGCATTTCCAGTTAGAGTGGGTCACAGAGCGATTCTTGTGTGGGACCGGGAGGGAGAGGAGCAGCAGCCACCACTGTTGATCTTGTTCACCCCACTGCTGTGAGGCAGCAGCTGGGCCTGAACCAGCCCCACTGACTCTGGGACCCTCCTGAAGCTGCTCAGACTCCTGGGCCAGGCCTGGGGCCCAGATCTGTGATGGCAATGCAACTTCTCCTGCAGACGCACATACCCCCAAGTTCAGGGGCAGCTGAAACCACTGTTTGTGCTTGTGTGTTCCACCCTTTTCTTGGTTTACTGTATTTCACATCACCTTCCCTTCTGACCTTACAGACTTCAAATTATCTGCACTGAAGATTTCAAATTCTGCATCAGTCATAAAGACAACAGTCTTTAAAGATCACTTATCCACGTGGCCAGCCCTGGGGTGTAGTAGGTTAAACATCCTCCTGTGGTGCTGGCATCCCATACGGGAGCTGGTTGGAGTCCCGGCTGCTCCACTTCCGATCCAGCTCACTGCTGATGGCCTCGGAAAGCAGTAGAAGACGGCCCAGGTGCTTGGGTCCCTGCACCCATGTGGGTGACCCAGAAGAAGCTCCTTGCTCCTGGCTTCAGATCGGCTCAGCTCCAGACATTGCGGCCGTTTGGGGAGTGAACCAATGGATGGAAGATCTCTCTCTGTCTCTCTCTCTGTCTCTGTCTCTCCCTCTCTCTGTAACTCTGCCTCTCAAGTGAATAAATTAATTTTTAAAAACAAAAACAAAAGCAAATAAAGACTACTTATGCAGCTCCCACAGTTGATAAAGATCAAATCTCTATAACAAATCCCTTACCATATCTATCCCTCCTAGTGCTTTTTAAAATGTTTGTTTGTTTGTTTGTTTGAAAAGCATATTGACACAGAGAGAGGAAGAGACAGAGGAAAAAACATCTTCCATCTACTGGTTGAGTCCCCAAATGGCTGCAATGGCCTGGACCAGCCCAGGCTGAAGCCAGGAGCCAGGAACTCCATCTGGGTCTCCCACATGAGTAACAGGGGCCCAGGCACTTGGGTCATCTTTTGTTGCTTTCCAAGGCACAACAGCAGGAAGCTGGACGGGGGGCAGAGCAGCCAGAACTCGAACTGGCATTCCAGTATGGGATGCCAGTATTTCAAGTGGCGGCTTAACTTACTATGCCACAATACTGGCCCTCTTCCTTGTGCTTTTGTGTCTATTATTGAACCCTGACTGCTTCAGGGATTTCACTTCCTTCACATTTAGCATTTCAAAGGCAGGGCAGCTTTTCTCTACAAGGACATTCTGGGACCACTGTCGGAGGCCATCGTCATTGCCCACCTGTTCAAAGCTGAGTCCCCACATTGAAATTCCAGTCAGCTGGAAAGGGCAAAAGCGTATTGACAAGGTGTCCCCAACAACAAGGCATAGCCCCGAAAGTGACACACATTCATCACGTGGCCTCACCCAACTCCAAGAAAGGCTGGGAAGTCAATTCCATGGGACAGCCATGTAGCCGGGGAATAAAGGGAAAAGTTACTTGGGTAAATAACCAAGTATTTCTACCATATATGGAGAATAGTCTTAATAGTGAGAATATCATTATATGCAATATATACACACACATATATAATACTAAAATATTATGTGGTGACAGGCATCTAATCTTACAAATAAGGTGTCAGTTAAAATGCCCATGACCCGGGCCGGCACTGTGGCATAGCAGGTAAAGCTGCCGCCTACAGTGCTGGAATCCTATATGGGCATCAGTTTGGGTCCTGGCTGTTCTACTTCCCATCCAGCTCTCTGGTCTGGGAAAGCAGTAGAAGATAGCACAGGTCCTTGGGCCCCTGCACCCAGGTAGGAGACCTGGAAGAAGCTCCTGGCTCCTGGCTTTGGATCCTCCTGACTCCGGCCATCACGGCCATTTGAGGAGTGAACCAGCAGATGGAGGACCACCGCCCACCCCCTCTGTAATTCTGCCTTTCAAATAAATAAATAAATAAATCTTACAAGAAAAAATGTCCATGTCCCTGATTGCAGTGCCTGGGTTCAAGTCCCAGTTTTTGCTCCTGATTCCAGCTTTCTGCTAATACAGACCCTGGGAGGCAGCATTGATGGCACAAGTAGTTTGATTCCTGCCACTCACATGGGAAACCTGATTTGAATTCCCAGTTCCTCACTTTAAATCAGCTCAAGGGCCAGCACTCTGATGGAGTAGGTTAAACCTTCACCTGCAGCACCTGCATCCCATATGGGCACTGGTTCATATCCCATCTGCTTCTCTTCCAATCCAGCTCTCTGCTGTGGCCTGGGAAAGCAGTGGAAGATGGCCCAAGTGCTTGAGCCCCTGCACTCAAGTAGGAGACCCAGAAGAAGCTCCTGGCTCCTGGCTTCAGATAGGGCTTGCTCCAGCCATTGCAGCCATTTGGGAAGTGAACCAGCAGAAGGAAGACCTTTCTCTCCATCTCTGTGTCTGTCTATCTCTTTCTCTCTTTCTGTCTCTCTCTCTCTCTCTCTCTCTCTGTAACTCTACCTCTCAAATTCATAAACAAAATCTTTATAAAATAAACAGCTCAGCCATGGTTGTTGCAGGCAACTGGGAAGTGAACCAGCAGATGGGAATGTTATCTCGCTCTCTCTTTTTCTTTCACTTTCTCCCTCTGCCTTGCAAGCAAATGAATAGTTATTTTAAAATTATATATATATATTATATGAGTGAACATCAAAGTATGCTTGGAATTTAAACTTTATTTCTCAATATAAGCTCCATCAAGTTGAAGACACTTTTATAAGAAATGACAGCAGCCATCTAGTCCATCCTTAAGGAATGGAGCATCCTGGGAACTTAACTATGTCAATTCAACATTTTTATATCATTGGTGGAATAAAATGAGTGTCCTTTGGGGAGGTTTTAAGATTATGAAACAAAAATAAGCCATAAGAAGACAAATCAACACTGGAAGGTGAATGAATAATGATTTCCCAACAAAAGTTTCACAAAATTTCCCTTGTTTGCTACAATGAGTGAAGAGAAGCATTCTCATGATGGAATAGGACCCCCTGGAAAGGCTGTCCTGGTTGCTTTTTCTGCTGTGACTTTGACTGATTTTGTCAAAATACTCTCCTAATAAGCAGATGTGGTCATTGTCTGGCCCAACAGAATCAACAAGCAAAATAAGTTGAGTATTCAGAAAAAAAAAAAAAACTGTTGCCATGACCTTTGCTCTTGACCAGCCCACTTTCGATCTGTGTGCAACTTTCTCCTCTTTGTAGCCATTGCTTTGATTGTGTCTTGTTTTCAGGGTCATACTGGTAAAGCCATGTTTCATCTCCTGTTAACAAATCTTGGAAGAAATGCTCCAGGAACTGCATTCCACTTGTGTAAAATTTCCACTGAAGGCTTCATTCTTGTCTCCAGCTGATTTGGGTACAACAGTTTTGGCAGCCATTGGGCAGAATTTACTCCACTTTAAGTTTTCAGTCAGAGCTGTGTAAGCAGAACCAACAGAGATGTCAGCAGTTGATCATTGGTCATCTTCCATGAGGACTTGAGCAAGGTTGATGCAGATGGTCTGCTGCCACAGGCTTCATCTCTAACTTCATCTCATCCCTTTCTAAAATGAGTTACTCATTTGTAAACTGCTGATTTCCTTTGGACACTGTCTCCATAAACTTTTATAAAGCATCAATGATTGCTCCATTCTTCTGCCCAAGCTTTGCCATCAATTTCATGTTTGTTCAATTTTAATAAAATTCATGTTGCTCTGGATAGGGGCTGTTTTCAAAATGATGCCTTATCTTTCTTGGTGCCTCAAACTGAACCCTGAACCCTGATCAGACATAGGATAACAAGTTAGGGTGAGTTTATTTTGGTGCAAACAAATTTTAGAATCCATGCATTTTTTTATAATATACATTTCTCTATAAACTTTTTGAAGACTCCTTGTATATAACTATATTATAGTCATATATTATATAACTATATACAATTATGTATCATAACACTCACACTGTTTGTTTGTTTGTTTGTTTTATTTTTTTGACAGGCAGAGTGGACAGTGAGAGAGAGAGACAGAGAGAAAGGTCTTCCTTTTGCCGTTGGTTCACCCTCCAATGGCGGCCACCGTGGAGGCGCGCTGCGGCCGGTACACCGCGCTGATCCGATGGCAGGAGCCAGGAGCCAGGTGCTTTTCCTGGTCTCCCATGGGGTGCAGGGCCCAAGCACCTGGGCCATCCTCCACTGCACTCCCTGGCCACAGCAGAGGGGTGGCCTGGAAGAGGGGCAACCGGGACAGAATCCGGCGCCCCGACCGGGACTAGAACCCGGTGTGCCGGCGCCGCTAGGCGGAGGATTAGCCTAGTGAGCCGCGGCGCCGGCATAACACTCACACTATTAAGAGTAATAGATATTGGTATATGTATCTATATATAACACTCTATATGATTCCAAGTCTTGAAAGTATTATAAAAGAACCACAAAAAATGAGCTGAATCACTCTGTGAACCAAAGCTAGAAACAGTCTGGTGCTATGAAAAAATCAATTAAATGTTTCCAGATTTAAGATTTTTGTGCCAATAAATAAATAAATAAAAGTATTACTGTGACAACAAACTCCAGGCACTTTCCCAACTAAAAATCATAATTGATTACAAACTGTTGCCTCCAGTGTTGAGTTACATTTTGCCTTACCAACTAAATGCCTCGGTAGTTAAAGTGATTTTGTTTGAGATTCACAGGGATTAAATAGCCTAGAACACATCCACCCTAGACTTAATCTGAAAGAGGAGATTTGGTTCAAATGTTCCTTCTCAGCATGTCAGGAAATGTTTTCTCCAATTAAGTAATCTTATTTTAGAGTTAACTCTGTGCCAAGAAAATAAACAATATATCTTTCATGAACACATCTACTCTGTTGTATAAAAACTTTTATTTTCTGGGAGGCTGCTCTTGGAATTTGTACACATAATGAGATCAGAGCTGGAAAAATCCTGTTTTCTTTAGAATTTAATGGCTTTGGAAACTATAAGGGAGCCATGTGACACGGGCTAATGCCAGAGCTCTATGAACAAGTGAATATCAAAGATCTGCAGATAATCTTTTCCCCTCCCAAAAAACCCCTGCAATTTGACAGAAATACTGCATGAAGTATATGGGATGTTTCCACTCAGCCTTGAGCTGCATAAAATGAGTCACAAGAGAAGCTGCTGCCAATCACAGACCAAGCGCTGCTGCACTCTCAACACATTTCAAGGGATTACGCGTCATGGATATGTACTTTCAAGATCAAGTTGCAATAATGGGAAGTCAGGGAAAACACTTAAGGTCCAAGTGCCTGGCTGGCTAAAGGGTGGGTAGAATGCTGGAGGGCTGCTTGCTGGAGGTCTCTGCTCTGAACCCCAGAGGCTGGTCCTGGAGCTGAGTGTTCCTGCTCTGTCTCTCTCTTTTTTATTTTTTAAGATTCATTTGAAAGACAGAGTTGCAGAGAGAGGTAGAGACAGAGAGAGAGGTCTTCCATCCACTGGTTCACTCCCCAGATGGCCACAATGGCTGGAGCTGCACCTATCCAAAGCCAGGAGCCAGAAGCTTTCTCCGGGTCTCCCACATGGGTGCAGGGGCCCAAGGACCTGGGCCATCTTCCACTGCTATCCTAGGCCATAGCAGAGAGCTGGATCGGAAGAGGAGCAGCCGTGACTACAACGGGCACCCATATGGGATGCCAGCACTTCAGGCCAGGGCGTTAACCCACTGCCCCACAGCACCGGCCCCTGCTCTGTCTCTCACTGTCCCAACACCCCTTGTCATGCTCCAGCAATACCACATGATTCCTTGTCCCAGGCATAGGAGGGTGCCTCTCTCCTCCATGTTTGGCTAGATTCCGTTTTCCACCCTGAAAACTGGTTATCCCCCAATGCCCAGCTCCAGCATCACTTCTGCCATGAACCTCAGTCAATCACTCCCTCCTCCTAATTGTTTCCTCTTATGATTTCCCCTGCTGGTGAACTTAAAAGAAAGAAAGAATCCATGTTGACAGTGTTTCTCCTACACTTCCATCACCTACCACCAATCCAGGTCGTGAAATGAGCAAGTGAATATCAGATTTTAAAAGCTCCTATTAAGGGAACTTCTCATTCATCCAACTTGGGGCTCCCTTTCTGAGACAGTAAACTACCAGTCCCATGGTTCATGGTGAAGGAAAGAGTAGAAACTGCTCAGGTCCCCTTTCTCATTCTCCCTCAGTCTGGATCTGTGCCTCCCAAGACCAACAGTTGGCTTCCAATTGCCAAAATGCTTTTGTCCTTTGATTTCCCTTGGCAGCTCACAGAGGGCGCTAATGAACACTGGCTAGCAGTAATTACATGGTAGCCCCTCTGCCCGTAGGGCCCCAGTGGACATGGAAGCCAAGTACTTTCAAGATCTTCTTGCTATAGCAGAAGAAAATGTGCCTAGACCTGCGTGGGAAAGCTCTAATCTCTTCAGAAGTAGGAATTGGCTTTGCTCCGCCTAGCTTTTGTGAGTAGAGGAGTTTAGATGGGAAATTGGGACAGACAGACAGGGATTCCAGCCATGAAATATTCATGTGTGTGGTTTCATCACTCCCAACTATTGCTCCACAGGCCTTTCCAAGTGATGAAACAAGAGCAACGAGACTCGGGAGAGTCGTCTAAGTCCTGGCTTTGCCGCTGCTTGTGTGCTCTTCCGCCATCTTCCTTACTCCCCTGGGCCTCAGTTTTCTCACCTTTTGATGGAGACAATATTTACCCAACCACTTCACCATTTGGTGCTAAGCTTTGAAAAAGTTTCCACAAAATCTTTTATAAAGTGGAAAGTGCCGTGCCAGGCAACGCTTGTCTCCCGAGTCCTCTGCTGTCACCCCACCTAGATTCTCGCTAGGCCAGCATCACACTGTGCACCTGCAGGCTCTCCCTGGGAGGCAGCCTTCTGCACTGACATGCTACTCCTTGGCACACATCACCAGTAGTGTCCCATGCACATCAGGTACTTCTGACATGCTGTGAGGGGGAGGGAACTTCTGTGCTGTTCTGCCCCCAAACCCATGGCCTCAGTCAGATCAGGAGAACACATCAACTCAGGCTGCGGGACAATCTGCAGCATACCTGGCCAGTACTCAAGACTGTAAGAGAAACTGTCAGAGAACACAGGAGACTGACGAACCATGACAAGCAAATGCAGTGACGCTGCCTGAACTGGATCCTGGAGCAGGAGGACATGAATGGAAAAGTCAGTGACACCCAAAAAGATACCGAGTGCAGTTAATGGAAAGATGCTGGTGCTGGCTTCTTAGTTTGGACAAATGTCATGGACGTGAAGGATGTTAAGAAGGGGGGAACTAGTTGAGAGGTATGTGGGAACTCTCTGCTCTATTTTTGTAAATTTCTGTGTATCTAAATGTATTTAAAGCTAAAAGAAACCTATTTTAAGATATCCCACTTCTTCAAGCTTCATCCAAATATTACCTCCCTTGTGACTTCCTTGAATTCCCATTCCATCTGACCTTTCTTTCTTCTAAACTCTGCTAGCATTTTGCTTCTTCCTTAAAGGGTATCTGCACGTTACAGTTATCGTTACTGCTCGGTCCTCTCCTCCACACACATGTGCGCACACACACAAACACACAACACACACACACACGCACACGCACACACCGTGGCTTAACCTGCTGCGCCACAACACCGGCCCCCACATACGTATACACTGATATGTGAGCAACTTGAAGGGACTTTTTTTTTTCATCTACAGGGCCCAGCAGAGTTCCTGATACTTGAGAAACGCCTCCTAAGTGTTTAGGAAGGATGGCTGGCTGTACCGCGGCAATCTGAGCTGTCAAAGTATGGGATTACAGCAGCACGTTCAATCTATTCAGGCTTAGTTGGACAAGACATTTCCCCAGAATAGAATTTATTCTGTGGGCTACAGCAATGTCTGTTACGAAAGGCATTGCCATATATTTGCAAAACACCTCCCATCCTAGCCTTTTAAAGCTATTTAGAAACCACGATTTATTAATCTTCACACCATCTCTCACATGAAATGTTTTTGGCAGAATTGAGTAATCCAAACTGTACATACCACAGGGGATTTGAAAAGTAACTAATTAAAGGTACAATGCTGTGCTCACCTTCTGGGCTTAACGCCACAGAAATTAGTGAGCATTTGGACTCAGAAGAAGAAGAGTTGAGGCATTTTTATAGCCGTGGATTTCAAGGGATTTGGGGTTTCAGTACGCTTGGCTTGAATGAGGAAAGCAGGTTAAAAATGAGGGACAAATAGGATAGCTGGAACCCAAACAGGATATCAGAGTAAAGAAAGAAAATGAGAAAAGAATTTCTTCCAAAAAGCAGAACTTGAGCTAGGGGTTGTACACAGGTGATCTATTTTTAGAAGTCAATCCAGAGCACAGAGTTCAGATCTGAGAAGCAAGCTCCGGCCTGCAGTGGGGTTCTCACTATGGGGAATACTGAATTTTGAATATAACCTGCAGTACCTGGGAATGCGTGTGAGTTTAAGTTTCCCATTATACTAACGCAAATGCTAACAGTCTGTGGTGCTTTAGCTAAATTTTGTATGCTTTAAGGAAATATTGCAAAAGCAACTTTTACAGACTTGAAAAATTCTATGACAATGAGTAGCCAGCAACTCTTCCTATCCAGTGAACTTCTCCAGGTTATCAGATGCAACTTCAAAGTTGATGGTTGGAACCAGTGTGTGGCGCAGTGGGTTAAAGCCCCAGTCTGCAGTGCTGGCATCCCATACGTGCGGCAATTCAAGTCCTGGTTGCTCCACTTCCAATCCAGCTTTCTGCTATGGCCTGAGAAAGCAGTAGAAGATGAAGTCCTGGGGCCCCTGCACCTGCATGGGAGACCCGGAAGAAGCTCCTGGCTCCTGGCTTCGGACTGGCACAGCTCTGGCCATTGTAGCCATCTGGGGAGTGAACCAGCAGATGGAAGACCTCTCTCTCCCCCTCTGCCTCTGCCTCTCTGTAACTCTGCCTCTCAAATAAATAAATATTAAAAAAAAAAGTGCTTGGGCCCCTGCTACCCACGTGGGACATTTGGATGAAGCTTTTGGCTCCTGGTTCCTGACTCCTGGCTTCAACCTGGCCCATCCCCCACCACTGCGGCCCATTTGGGGAGTGAATCTCTCTCTGTTTCTGTAACCCTGACTTTCAAACAAATAGATAAATCTTTTTTTAAAAGATTTATTTATTTATTTATTTGAAAGTCAGAGTTACACAGAGAGAGAAGGAGAGGCAGAGAGAAAGAGGTCTTCCATCTGATGGTTCACTCCTCAGTTGGCCTCAACGGCCAGAGCTGCACCAATCCAAAGGCAGGAGCCAGGAGTTTCCTATGGGTCTCCCATGTGGGTGCAGGGTCCCAAGCACTTGGGCCATTATCCACTGCTTTCCCAGGCCTAGCAGAGAGCTGGATCGGAAGTGGAACAGCCAAGACTAGAACCAGTGTCATATGGGATGCCAGCACTGCAGGCATTGGCTTAACCCGCTATGCCACAGTGCCAGCCCCTAAATATATAAATCTTAAAGAAAGGAAAATTTCCCTAAAAAAAGTATGGATGAAGGATGGAGGGGGTTTTCAAAAAACTCATGGAAAATTCATAGTATGAGAAGCCATTCATGGATTTCCATATTTCACACCACAATAAACTTACCTTTTTATTCTATTTTCCACTAACCTTTGGAAGTACTCTTACAAATAAATCAACCAAGTCCAGAGGCAGTAATACTTTCATGGCTTGCATGATCATTCTCCTATCTAAACCGGCTCATTGGCTGTGTAATGCTCACTAGCACTGGGACTATTATTGGAATTAGTGGGAGGGGATGCATTTGTCCTCCCAGAGTCTCTTGTTTCGCAACAAACTGCTCTGTGGCAGCCACCTTGGCAGCCGCTGAGTCCACATGCATATGCTGTGCCTGGTGCTGGATTTCATACGCCTTCGGCCTGTGCCTCTGCGTCGTTCACCCAAACATGGGCAAAATGAAGGGGCTCAGAGTTCTAGGTCGACAGAGAGCTCCAGCTGTCAGAGACAGGACTCTCTCCAGAAGTGGGTCTGGATCTGTTGGATCACCACTGTTGCTATTGTTTCTATGATCGTGGAGGTTTTCAAGGTGGCTCAGGGCCATCAGCTCTGTGCCTCTGCTTGGCTGTCAGCTTGGAAACACAGTCCCAAGACCTGCACTTTGGACTACTGAGCTCCAGAAGTTACTGTCACTGTGCCTCAACCTTTAACAGGGACCAGCTTTCTCCTGCCTGAACCTCTCCCTACGGAGCGCTCACTGCTGCACTCACGTTGTGTGAGTTGAAGGTTTGTGACCTGGTTCTGCTTCCTGCTGCCCAAGTGACCTCAAGTAATTCCCACCCTCCTCAGACGTCAGACTCCTCGTCTATAAAATGAGAGTGGAGGATTAGGACATCTTTCAGCTCCAAGATGTTAGGATGTAAAAATTCTGCCAAGACAAACCTCTTAAGTTTGTTTTCTTGTATTTCCACACTTCCCTTCTCTGTCCTTGACCTGCACGTGGGAAGTGTCCGGTGCCTCACCCTTCCACACCCTCTGCAGAAACCCGAGAAAAGCCTGACGGTTTCTTTATAAAAGAGCTGGAGCCATGTTTCCTTCACATCTGGCTCCTGTTTGCCGGTCAACTCCTGCAACCTCTCCAAACCCAGTGAGTAGGCAGAACTCTGGCGAGATGGCTGGCTCTTATCAGATTCCTTGAATCTAGTAACAAATGTGGTTATTTCAGAAATCTTTTTCTCTGTGAATCAGCTCATACCAGCCTGCCTATTCGTCTCTGATGTACACTGAGGGAATTTTAAGTAGGATGTCTCTCATGGGGAGGAAGATGTGTTTTGAGATTTCCTTTGCCTGTTCTGGCCAAACACAGTTTCAGCTGACCCTCTGGGCACAGTGGTAAGCCTACCTTGTCATTTCCATAGATGTTGTTTATCGTGAGATAGTTGGGGAGAGTCGGTTTGGGGAGGGATAGTAGCTAAAAGTAGCTCTTTCATTCCCATCTTAAAAATCCACTCTTTAATTTAGCTTGCTTCATCTAGAATCCTCCAAAAGTATTAATCCTGACGGCAGCATCAGGGGACACAGGACACTGCAGAGTCAGGGGCATTTCCAGTTTGCTGCGAATGCTCCCCGTGCTGGTTTGCTCTGGGCTGAGTTCCTCTTTGGAAGCCACAGTCAATGGCCTCGTACTGCATGGTGCTCGTACTGCATGCTCTGATGTGCAGTGTTGTTTGCTGCATGGCTGAAGCTGGCTGGATCTTAATTCTCTTCTTGACCCTACAAGAAAAGTGCACTTTGATTAAGATTAATCCGTTTTGCACTGGGCCACACCAGTGATACGGGTGCACAGAACACGCTCGTTTTCCACGGCATCAGAACATCAGTTTAGCTGGATCTACTTCCTGACTATGTGACTCCTGGGGTAGAAGACAAGGAGTGTATGCCAGGATTTCCTGACCTCAGGGAGTCAAGTGAGGAAAATCAATATAACAGCCCATGCTTTTTGGAAATGACTTTAAAAAAATCAATAAGAGGTTTTCCTCATATCCGATCATATCCAAACCTTTCTTCCTTTTGGATTCTTTGAATGTTTTATTTGGCACATTTTTGATGCATGAAGAAGTTTCTTTTCAATATTGAGGGTGAAAACATTTCTCTTTGTGAGACACTTAGAATGTGAGTTCATTTGAGTTTTGGCCCAGAGAAGCTATTCCTAGCTCCATTCGGCAGGTCATTTATCCTCTCTGGACTGCATTTTCTCATCTAAAAATCCAAAGGTTTGGAAGAGATCATCTTGTGTCAAAAGGCTACATAACTTGCAGGTCCAGCGCAAAATAAAAATGTAGGGCCTGGCCGGCGCCGCGGCTCACTAGGCTAATCCTCCGCCTGCGGCACCGGCACCCCAGGTTCTAGTCCCGGTCGGGGTGCTGGATTCTGTCCAGTTTGCCCCTCTTCCAGGCCAGCTCTCTGCTGTGGCCCGGGAGTACAGTGGAAGATGGCCCAAGTCCTTGGGTCCTGCACCCCATGGGAGACCAGGAGAAGCACCTGGCTCCTGGCTTCAGATCAGCGCGGTGTGCTGGCTGCAGCACGCTGGCCGTAGCGGCCATTGGAGGGTGAACCAACGGCAAAGGAAGACCTTTCTCTCTGTCTCTCTCTCTCACTGTCCACTCTGCCTGTCAAAAAAAAAAATGTAGGGCCTAAGGTTGATTTTTAAAAAAGAGATTTGTTTATTTTGTTAGTTTGAAACATAGAAAGAAATAGGGGAGAGACACAGAGCTTCCATCCACTGCTTCACAACCCAGATGGCTGCAACAGCCAGGTCTGGGCCAGGCAAAGCCATGAGAGCCAGGAACTCCACTGGGGTCTTCCACATGGGTGGCAAGGGCCCAAGCACTTAGACCGGCTTCTGCTGCCTTCACAGGAGCTTTAGCAAGCAGCTGGATTGGAAGCAAAGCAGCCAGCACTCCAGTTGGCAATCCCATAGGGAATGCCGGCATTGCAAATGGCAATTTAACTCACTGATCTAAGGTTTAAAATTAAGAATTTTGGGGCTGGTGCTGTGGCACAGTGGGTTAACGCCCTGGCCTGAAGCACCTGCACCCCATATGGGCGCGGGTTCAAGTCCCGGCTGCTCCACTTCCCATCCAGCTCTCTGCTATGGCCTGAGAAAGCAGTAGAAGATGGCCCAGGTCTTTGGGCTCCTGCACCCACATGGGAGATCCAGGGAGGCTCCTGGCTCCTGGCTTCGGATAGGTGCAGCTCCGGCCATTGCAGCCAATTGGGGAGTGAACCAGGGCATGGAAGACCTCTCTCTCTCTCTGCCTCTCCTCTCTCTATGTAACTCTGACTTTCAAATAAATAAAAATAAATCTTTAAAAAAATTAAGAACTTCAAGATAACAACAGCAGAGCATTGATCTATGTGAAGGGATCTTTTGAGTGCTGGGCCTCATTCACCAGCACAGGTTATACACAAAGACACTTCAAAAGGTTTGTGGAAAATGGAATGGAAAGATGAGTTAATTTTTGGTGAAAAAAACTTTTTGAAATCCATGTATACTAGGGGTCTTCAAACAGTTTATGAAAAACCTGTTTTATTAAAAAATTATGTGCGGGGCTGGCACCACAGCTCAATAGACTAATCCTCTGCCTGCGGTGCTAGCACCCCGGGTTCTAGTCCCAGTCAGGGAGCCGGATTCTGTCCCGCTTGCTCCTCTTCCAGGCCAGCTCTCTGCTGTGGCCCGGGAGTGCAGTGGAGGATGGCCCAAGTGCTTGAGCCCTGCACCCACATGGGAGACCAGGAGAAGCACCTGGCTCCTGGCTTTAGATCAGTGCCGTGCGCTGGCTGCAGGGGCCACTGTGGGGTAAACCAACGGAAAAGGAAGACCTTTCTCTCTGTCTCTCTCTCACACTGTCCACTCTGCCTGTAAAAAAAAAAAAAAAATCATGTGTGGCTTTCAATTTTTTGCACCAAAATAAAATAATCTTTTAATTCAATTTTTGTGAGCTTTTTTCCTTTTTTTAATTCAAGAGAAAGATACAGACAGTCAGACAGAGATAGCTCATATCCAAACACCCTCAACAGCTCTGGGCCAGGTTGGGGCCAAAGCCAGGAGCCAGGAACCCAATTCAGGTTCCCCACGTGGGCAGCAGGAGCCAAATGGTTGAGCCATCACTGCTGCCTCCCAAGGTCTGCATTTGCAGGAAGCTGGAGTCAGGAGTCAGAGTCGGGAATGGAATGCAGGCACTCTGATGTGGGATGCAGGCATCTTAACTATTAGGCTAATAGCCTACCCTCCATGAACTTTTTTTTTTTTTAAGATTTATTTATTTATTTGAAAGAGTTACAGAAACAGACAGACAGATTTTCTACCCACTGGTTCACGCCCCAGATGGCCACAACAGCCAGGGATGGGTCAGGCCTAAGCCAGGAGCCAGGAGCTTCTTCCAGGTCTCCCACAGCTCCCCAGGAACTTTTTGCAGCATGCTCCCTTCAGGTTCCATGCTGGCCTTGATCTTTTCTGTGCCAGGTCTAGTACCAAGCTTCTCTGATAACAAAGCCCTTCCTTTATATCCACATGCAGTCTTCATGCAAAACAAAATTAAAAACACTTGAGTTGCATTTTTTTTGCTTGAGGTCTACCCCACTTTTACTTTCCATGTCCCTTTGACCATAAGTTGTATCTCATTTCTTCCTGACTCCCTTTTCTTCTCCAAGATGGATTTTCTTCTTTCCTGCCGAAAACATCCAAATGACCTTTGCTTTGGGCTTTTTCTAAATCACCGTATGTTAGATAATTGTGCCCAGAGGAATTACTTCCAGAGTGGCCTAAACACAAAAGAAAAACACACAGCCAGCCTTTTCTCTAGAGTAGTGCAAACATTTCCTTAAACCTAAGTGCTCAAGAGGAAAACTGACAGAATAAACCTTTCACCCAGAGAGCCCATTCTGTGTAGTGCTTGTACTGAATCCTTCTTGAATTTTTACATCCCTGATTTATCTACTGTTTTGCCAATAAAAGCAGTCATGTTCTTTGATTTAGATTTTTTTACAATGGAAAAGTGGCCAGAGAAAATGACTCAGTCGAGTGTTTTATTAACGGAAAGAACTGATATGCCAGCCACCTTCCAAGTTCTTTGTCCTTGCTCTATCACATTACACCATAATATAGCACCCATCAAGAAGCAAGGGACTACAAGTTAAGTGCCAGCAAATCAATGGTTGTTAGATGTCTGTCTCACTAAAAAGTAAACAACCAAAAAGCATAAGGAGCTTTCAGCACTGGAGAAGTGAAATCTTTTAGAATAATTCAACAATTACAAAGCAACTGCCAAAAAAAAAGTGGGGGAGAGAGGAATTCTCTTAACATACCTTATAAGGAAATAAGTTTAATTTCTTGCATAAGGTATACATCTAGGTTCACATTACTGACACCTCTTTCAAGTAGATAAACTTCCTGTACAAAATTCCACTTTCAAATTGATGGAAATTCAGACTTTTTTTTCTTGAAATTAACTTCTAAAATTTAAAGAGAAGAAAGTGACTACAGATCTATCCATGACAGATAACCCAACTTCTAAGTAACTTGCTTTCTGCTGTGAAAGTTTGGCGTGTTCTGTTTGTTATGAAAACACACACACACACACAAATGCATTTACTTCTTTTATCGTCTAAAACAAATATCAAAGCACCATTTGTCTCAAACATTCAAGATCATGTAAGTTCAATTTGAAGGAGCAGTTTGGGTCAAGGATGTTATAAATATAGATAAAGCACTATCTAGTTTATTACAACCGTAAATATTTGAATACCAATACCCTTCCAAATATGAGCAAACAAGTCTTTAAAACAATAAATGCTAGACCAACAGCTCATCTGCTTCTCTGCTCAGTGGCAGGATTGTATCAAAACTCCTTTTGTTACTTTCCCAGGGCTGCCAGAACAAAGTGCCTCAACTGGGTGGCTGCAAACAGTAGGAATTTACTTTCACAGATCTGGGGGTTATAGGTGTAGACCAAGGTGTCATTGGCGTGTCTCTGAAAGCTCTAGAGGAGGATCCTTCCTTGCCTCTTGCTGGCTTTCGTTGGCTGCCAGCAACTCTTGGCATTTCTTGGCGTATAGGTGCATCACTGTAAGCCCTGCCTCCATTGTCACGTAGCATTTCTCTCTGGGCTTCTTATCCTCTTGTATGGACACCAGTCACCTAGCATTAGGGACTCATGCTTCTCTAGTAGGATTGCATCTTAACTGAGTACAATTCCAAGGACCTTAAGTTCACATTCTGAGGTTCTAGGAAGGACATGAATCTTAAGGGGATACTACCCAATCTAATATACCCACCTAAATACCAGATAAGCTCTCCTGTGTTTAAAGGAATAAAGAAAAGAGAAGAAAAGCTCAATGAATCTCCTAAGTATTCATTCCATTGAACCATCAACCCCAACAATTCTTAAAATGGTCTATCCAACCCAATTCAACTTCAAGAGATGGGAGCTTCTTAAAATGGAGACTTTTAAGTTCCACCCCAGATCCACCAAGTCAGAGCTGCTAACTGTAGAGACCAGGAGCCTACCTTTTAAACAAGTTCCTGGAGGATTTATGCACTCCAACATTTGAGCACCACTGATGTGTTTGGAGCTAAGTTTGCCCTCCATTCCCCCAAGGTGTTTCTGAAATGCATTCCTTATTTTTCCCCTCTTTTTGGGTGAACTTGAGAACAGCTAGTCAACAAACTTTCTTATAGTTGAACACCATTTTAAAGGTACCCCCTCATCCTTTTCTCTCTTCAGATCAAACAATATAAATTAATATATGATTAATTCCTCAGTATTGACAGGATATATTTTCTAATCATTAAATCATTTATAAACTCTGGTCAAATTCTTTTCATCTCTTGAATCAAGAAAATATCCTTTGACCATGGAAAGAGATGTCACTGTTTCATATTCCAGACTAGAAAAATCTAAAGCCACTGAAGTCACACTGAAGCCACCTGTATCAGTGTTTTCCAGAGAGATGTAATCAGTTTCCAGTTATAGAGGCTAAGAATCCCCATCATCTGCAGGTTAGAGACCCAAGAGGACCAGTGGTGTAGTGTTCTGGTATCAGTCCAAGGCCTGAGAACCAGGGGAGCCACTGTTGTACATCTAGTCAAGACCGGGAGAAAACCCATGTCCCAGCTCAAGTAAGCAGGCAGGAAGCAAAGAGTTACATGCCTCCCTCCAGGCTTCTTTCTATTCAAGTTCTCGGTAAGTTGGATGATGGCCACCCATGTTGGAGAGGGCTCTGGACTTTAAGAAACCACGGATTGAAAAGCTAATCTCATCTGGAAATGCCCTCACAGGTACGCCCAGAATTAATGTTTAATCTGGGCACCTCTTGGCCCAGTCAAGTTGATACACAGAATTAACCATAAGGACTGGTGCTGTGGCATAGCAGGTAAGGCCACTGCCTGCAGTGTGGGCATCCCACTTGAGCACCAGTTCTAGTCCTGGCTACTCCACTTCTGATCCAGCTCTATGCCATAGCCTGGGAAAACAATGGAAGATGGCCCAAGTCTTTGGGCCCCTGTACCTATGTGGGAGACCTGGAAGAAGCTCCTGGCTCCTGACTTCAGATCCATCCAGCTCTGGCCATTGCAGTCATTTGGGGAGTGAAACAGCAGATAGAAGACTTCTCTCTCTCTCTCTCTCTCTCTCTCTCTCTCTCTCTGCCTCTGCCTCTCTCTGACTTTGTCTTTCAAATAAATAAATAAATATTTTTAAAAAAGAATTAACCATAATATAATACCAAGATTATTTCCAACCATGACAAAAAGTTGCATACTTAGGGGCCAGCATTGTGGTGTAACTGGTTCAGCCACCATTTAGGATGTCTCAGCATCCAATGTTGGTGTGTCTGGTTCAAGTCTTGGCTGTTCCACTTCCAATCAAACTCCCCACTAATGTGCCAGAGAAGGCAGCAGAAGATGGCTCAAGTGCCTGGCCCCTGACACCCATAAGGGCTCCAGTCTCCTGGAAGTTCCAGGCTCCTGGGCTTCAGCCCAGTTTTTTTCAGCCATTTGGGGAATGAACCAACGGATGGAAGATTCTCTCTCTCTCGCTCTCTTTCTCTCTCTCTCTGTCGGATAGTTTATCTTCCAAATGCGTACATACATACATCCATAAACACATGAATATGTAAATACATAAATAAACCTAAATTTTTTATAAAGTTATATGCTTAAGTATTAATTGCCTAATAAGTAGAGTCTGCCCCAGTTCGTTCTAGCTTCCTGTGAGCCCTTTGTGTTAACTTCTGTCAAAGAAGAAATGAACCTGCCACTTCCAAGCAGTGTGCTGAGGCTTGGAGGGCAACAGGAGTTCTTGAAGGTGATGACACTGGGAAACAACATGATTACCAAGTAAGAGCACAAGGCACCTTTGCATCCGAACTAAAGCTTTTGCAAATCTTGAGAAACCAGTCAATCCTTTTGGAGCAACGCAAAAATGACACTTAATGAGGGCCATACACAGTATTTCCATACTGCTAAGGCCAGAAGGTTTGAAAAGCCTAATCCTGATACCTGATACTTCTCAGCATTTAATTTTGCTCTCCCTTGAAATTGAAATCCCTGCTGATCATTCACATATGCATCCATCACACATCAGTCACTATGTGAGTATCATAGTCCAGCAGGGAGGTAGTCATGCAAAACCAGAGTTGCAGCATGTGCTAGGAATCAGAGAATCTCTGAATGAGATGGCAATTTGATGAGTTGGAGAAGGAAAATAGAAAGTGCTATTCAGATGCAAAACTGCCACTCAAGTGAGGAGAAATGATTCCCGCCTTTGTGTGACAAAGAGAGTCAATCACACTTTTCTCATGGTAGAAAAAGTACTATTACTTGGCTGTGAGTGTTCACATACTGTATTTCACATTCTTGAAACAACTGTGAGTTTTTACTGAGCATGTTTTTCTTAGACTAGGAAAGTTAGCAGGTCCTGGTCCATGGCCATCTCTAGCTGCAAGGGAGCCTTGAAAATGCAGTCTCCAGGGCTGGCATTGTGGCACAATGGGTTAAGCCACTGCTTGGATGCTGACATCCCATATCAGAGTACCAGTTCGAGTCCTATCTGCTCTACTTCCAATCAAGCTTCCTGTTAATGTGCTTGAAAAGGCAGCAGAATGTAGCTCAAGTGCTTGGGACCCTGCCACCTTGTGAGAGACCCAGATGGAGTTCCTGGCTCCTGGCAGTTTCGGTCATTTGGCAAGTGAACAAGCAGATGGAAATTTCTCTTTCTATCCCTGCCTCCCTGCCCTCACTATGTTCTAGTCTCTGGGGTTTTGAACTATGAATCAGTGAAACACTGAAGAATTGTTGGTTGGCAGACAGTCTGTCAAATCTTAGAACTGTATGGGATCTTGTAAAAGTATCTATTACTTATGTTATTAAACATGGTGAGAACCAAGAGATTTTCTGAAGGAGAGTCTAGAAAGAAAAGGCTCTCCAGGTGAATCTTCATTCCCATCTCTCATCAAACATGCTCCTAGAAGTATCATACTTTGATTCCAACCGCTACTACCATGTCCATCTCCCCAGAACATACAGTTCCTCCTTTAAAATTCAGCCTGGGCACAAGGAAATCCCCTGTCTTTAGTCTCCTTTCATGTAGCTAAGACAGGCTGCCATTCAAAAATGACTTAACTGAATGTGATTGGTGAACCAAAAGAAAATACACAGATGCAACCTAACAACAGTCAGGTTTTTGAAGTTCAAGAGGAGAAATTCTGTCAACAGTGGAAGGACAAGAGCAATGTCAGAGACCCCGCCTTTCCACCTCTCCCACAGTCCATACCAGTGGACTTTGGCTGTGTATTTTCTCACCTGTAGGAGCCTGGCCCAGGTAATTCTGCCCTGGAATGAATACAAGGTTTTTGCTCACCAAACCGGTGCTGCTAAGGACTAACCACAAGATGCCAAGAGTCCTGCACATGCACTATTAATAGAGTAGGGTCCATTCTTCCTTATTGGCCCCATGCCAAACCTGGCAGCTGGTAGCTGGTACACAATCAGGGCCAAATGTGACATCTCTTGGGTGAAAAATGCAAACCTTTTCCTCATACAAATGATCAGAGCAAACTAAAATCTTCCCACTTACTACCAATTCCTCAAATCCTTGGGCTTTGGATGACAGATCCCCCAAGGAGCCTGGCTTGGCTTATCGGCTTTATGCATCCGTGCCAACACACTCTCAAACAGCAGGCCAATTTCTTGGCTGCGGTTTGAATGTGTCACCCAAATTCGGAAAAATGCAATCCCCAGAGTCATGTTAATGGTACTTGGAAGTGGAGTCTTTGGGAGGTAATTAGCATTAGACGAGATCACAGGTGGAGACTGATCCCACAGTTTGTGGCTCTAGAAGAGGAAGCGAGAGGTGGCCTTCTGGCTCAAGAGTGGCACTCCCACATCGGAGTGCCTGGACTCGCTCTCGCCTCTACCTCCAGTCCAGCTTCCTTGCGGATGTGTCTGGGAAGCATCAGATGCTTGAGTCCCTGCCACTCACGTAGGAACTTGGATGGAGTTCCTGGCTCCTGGCTTGGTTTGGTTCAGCTCCAGCTGTTGCAGGCATCTGGGGAGTGAACCATCAGATAGAAAATATCTTTTTCTCTCTCTTCCTCTCTCTCCTTCTCTCTCCACCCCCCCCCCACTGTGCCTTTTAAATAAACAAGGAAATAAAACAACAACTTTAAAAAGAAGAAGAGGCTGTGGAACCCAAGCTAGCAGGCTTGCTCTATCTCACCATGGGACTGCAGGGAGTCCCTCCAGCCAGAAGGCCCCCACCAGGTGTGGCCTCTCCACCTTGGACCTCCTCACCTTCAGAAACAGGAGCTGAATAAACTTTTATTCCTTCTAAATTACCCAGGCTGTGGTGTTCAGTGACGGCAACAGATCAAGATAGTCTTCCTTTTGAAATGAGGACACCGAGCCCAGCGATGATTCCTAATGGCCCAGGCTCTCCCGGTTATTCAGGGTCCTAGAGGCACCTGGAACCCCCCTCTTTCAACAACCAGGTCTGTGCAAGTCGCACCTCACCACGTCTCATTGCTTAACTCCTCTGCTTTTTGCCTTAGCAGCCCAGCCCCGACCTCAGAGAAGCGCCAAAGGCTGCACTTACCTGGTCCCACAGGTACTTTCCTGCTGCCCTCAGGCTTGGTGGGCCTTTATGTTCACCCTGGAATGCTTAAAGTTTCACAGACATAAACAACAGGTACTGCCCAATCCTACGCTCACCTGTGAGCCCCACTGGGAACATGGGGAAGGCAGAGTTGTTTCCTTTGGGGTACCAGAGTAAGTCATCAGTACCAAAAAGCACCTGTTGAAAGTAATGCTGCCTTACTCTTTAAAAAAACTCTTCTACTTTCTCCCTTGGTCTATGTCCACCTGCCTGAGTAAACTACAAGTAGACCCTCTGGCCCTAATTCCCAACAGATAAACCAGGAAAGCCACTAACTCCATGCCTTAGAGTTACCTTTACTGAGAATGGGCCCTACTATACACAGATGAGAGCTTACACAAGAAGAAAACTTTGTTTAAAAATAGCCTTTTTAAAAATTTATTTATTATTTATTTGAAAGACAGGAGCCCAAACACTTGGGCCATCCTCTGCTACTTTACAGGGAGCTGGATCAGAAGTGGAGCAGCCAGGACTTGAACTGGCACCCATATGGGATGTCACCATCACAGGCAGCGGCTTAACCAAGGCCACAAGGCCAGACCCCTAAAAATAACCTTTTTTTAACACATTTTTATCTGTCTCTAAAAACAACATACACTCTTTTTTAACATTATCTTTCTTTAAAGATCTCTTTATTTGGGCCAGCGCCGCGGCTCACTAGGCTAATCCTCCGCCTAGCGGCGCCGGCACACTGAGTTCTAGTCCCGGTCGGGGCGCCGGATTCTGTCCCGGTTGCCCCTCTTCCAGGCCAGCCCTCTGCTATGGCCAGGGAGTGCAGTGGAGGATGGCCCAGGTGCTTGGGCCCTGCACCCCATGGGAGACCAGGAAAAGCACCTGGCTCCTGGCTCCTGCCATCGGATCAGCGCGGTGCACCGGCCGCGGCGGCCATTGGAGGGTGAACCAACGGCAAAAGGAAGACCTTTCTCTCTGTCTCTCTCTCTCACTGTCCACTCTGCCTGTCAAAAATAAAAAAAAAAAAAAGATCTCTTTATTTGAAAGACAGAGTGACATAGAAAGAGAGAAATCTTGCATCTGCTGGTTCACTTCTCAAATACCCACAAAAGCAGGTGCTGGGCCAAACCAAAGCCAGGAGCCAGGAACTCCATTCTGGTCTGACAGCAGGGGCCCAAGCACTTGGGCTAGCCTCTGCTGCCTTCCCAGACACATTAGCAGGAAGCTGGGTAGGAAGCAGAGAAGTCCAGACTGAGCACTCTAACAAAAGATGCCGGCATCATAAGAGGTAGCTTAACCCACCGCACCACAACATGGGCCCCTGACACACACTCTTGGGGGAGACAGAGAAATATAAAGAAGTTTTTAAAAATAGAATCCCACCACCACTGCTAATGTTTTGGTACGTTTCTTTTCAGTCCTTTTTTGTTTTTTCTCAACACACATAGAGAACTATCCCCTAGTTGCAGATAGAGGGATGGTTTTTTTGTTTTGTTTTTGTTTTTGACAGGCAGAGTGGATAGTGAGAGAGAGAGAGAGACTGAGAGAAAGGTCTTCCTTTTTGCCGTTGGTTCACCCTCCAATGGCCGCCACGGCCGGCATGCTGCGGCCAGCGCATTGCGCTGATCCGAAGCCCGGAGCCAGGTGTTTCTTCCTGGTCTCCCATGGGGTGCAGAGCCAAGCACTTGGGCCATCCTCCACTGCCTTCCCGGGCCACAGCAGAGAGCTGGCCTGGAAGAGGGGCAACCGGGACAGAATCCGGCGCCCCGACCGGGACTAGAACTCAGTGTGCCAGCGCCGCAAGCGAAGGATTAGCAGAGTGAGCCGCGGCACCGGCTTAACAGAGGGATGGTTTAAAAAGAATCAAAGTCGCAAATCGCCAGCAAAGGCAGAAAAAGAGGCCTGAGCATCCCTGGAGCTGCTGACACACACAGAGCAACGGGAGTGGGAAAGCTTCATTTTTAAATTTGGGGAAAGGAAACTGCGTGTGGTATTCACATCCGCATTGTAAGTCTTTCCAGTGACAAAAATTAAATTAATCCGTTTGTTGGTGAGGTTTGCAATCAGTGTTTGCTGTGGCTCGACTGCTCAGTTCTGCGCTCTTGCTGAAGTGGAACAGAAACCTGTGCCACGGACTGGCGCTGTGGCGAGATGACGGCGTGCCGTCCGCAGCAGCACCAGCGGCGACCACCTGAGCAGCAGCACCAGCAGCGACCGCCCGAGCACAGGAAATCACTGTGGAAGGGGAAGCTCCAGGCTGGCAGAAGTGTGTTAACCTTTCATCCATGTCATTGGGTTTAGTATGTTAACTTTGTAGTAAAAGCTGCTGCTTTGAGCTCAGGGTTCATAAAGTGTTACTGGTCCTTGATGTTCCCAGTTGAGGATAGGAAGCAAAACAGAACCCTGAAAGCTCACATTGATGGGAGCAAAGACAGAGCTGGGGGGTCAGCCAGGGCCCCGGCTCCTCCCCAGCCTGACAGACTGAGCAGCTATTCACGGCCGCTGGAGCGCTTCCAAGCTGGGAGTGTAAATTTACTTGTATCATCTTTGCCGAGAGGAACTGCGGAGTCCCCAGTGCCTCCTGGTTGATTGGGATCGACTGTTTATTTGTTTAGTCCTGTAATGATATTATCCACAGGGCTAGAGCCACACAGGGAGGATGAGGAATTCCTGGAGGGGGAGGCCCTGTGTGTTTATTGCCCTGTCAGCCCTTCACGACAAAAGACAAGAGTTGCTGTAATTTGTGCGTTCCCACACACATGACTCATATGGACAATATCGAGGCGAGGTGCTGATGAAGACAAAGAAGAGGATTAGTAGAAATCGAGATGCCAGCTGCCTTGGGAAACACGCCAAGAAATGCTCTCAGGACCAGCCTCTGGTGAACTACCGCAGACCAAGAGCTGGAAGGAACTCCAAGACAGTGTCCACGCCAGGAGAAAAGTCGTACCAGCTCTCGACTGGCTCGGGCCTTGTGTCGTCGTGGACCTTGAGCCTAGTTCTTTTCAAGCTCTGTGGCTTCTGATTCCTTAGAAGAAGAATCTGGGTTTCTGGTGGCAGAGCCTCTCCGGGGCAGCTGCTTTCCCCCTTCCTCAGCACATTTATTTATGGCTCGGATTCAACACAGTTCTCAGCTATGGGCGCATTATCAGGGCCAACTGGAGTTCCTCTCCTCCTTGTCAGACTGAAACCACCTCAAGTGTGCTGCCAGCTGGTCCCTGATTGTTTTTCTGGAAGCCTGCAGCTCTGGAAGCTTTTTCTGCCTCAGGAACGTGCCACCCATCCAAGAAACACACTGCCTGAACAGAGCCAGCGTGTCACTCAGCAGGCCGGCGGGCCTGCCCAACCTTTGTGCTGACCGTGGGGCCAGGGCAACCGTGCTTCAAGGATGCTGCCATCCCACAGTTAGATCCGCGCCAGGGCGCGTCCCACGCCCCTCGCCTCACACCACACATCTGTCTCGCCCCTCACGCCTCATGCCTCACGCTCGCGGCCCTGCCTTGTGCCTTGCACCTCAGGCCTCACACCTCACGTCTCTGCCTCGCGCCTCGCGGCTCTGCCTCTCACCCAGCACCTCACATCTCTGCCTCACGTTCCACGTCTTCTGCCTCGCGCCTTGCGCCTGTCAGTGCTACACGGAGCCCGAGGGCTGCCTGGAGAGGAGTGCTAATGGTACCAGCGCTGCCACGGACCTCAAGAAGCGACACTCAGGGACACAACCAAGCCACGCCAACGTAGGGACTTAACGCTGCAGGGAGACAATCCTAAACAGCCTGGGCTCATTTTGAGCAGGCGGACAGTCCTACCGTGGACGATCCTAAGAATGATCCACCCCAGAAGAGAGCCACGTGCGGCCACAGTGGAGACGCTTCGTGACGACAGCACGGAGAGGTCCATGAAGAGACACATCTGTGACCCTGGCAGACCCCTCCAACGGACACGGACCCTTTCCGCTATATCCCACTGCCTGCGTACAGGCTGCAGAAGGAAAAGCTTAACAAGCCTAGGAGAGCTCCACGAGTAATCCCGGTGGCCTGAATTGCTGGCAGGGGTGGCCATTGAGGGCTTCGCCTCAGGCTGGTGCCTTTTCCCTTCCTCTAAGTGGGAAAGAAAACCTAAAGGAATCCCCTTGCTTCGATGACCTCGTGTGAATGCCAGGCGGAGATGGGGGAACCGACTTGCCCCGAGACAAAGCAAACAACCCAATTCACCAGACGGGCTGTGGCAAAAGCAAACGATGGACAAGCGCACGTATTTGTAACCACCAGGACGAGGGTTCCCTGCGCAAACGTGAACCCGCTCCCCGCCCGCGGGGGCCCAGAAACCTTGCAAGGCATGGTGTCCAAGCTCCCTGCCACCCGCCCCGAGGGCGCCCGGCCCTGCCAAAAACCATTTACAAATAAAGAGCTCTCAGAAATGTGCCCCACCTTGGGCCAAAGAGGAGAACCTCTTTTCCAATAAATATTTGGCCAGGAAGGGGGGAGGGGGGAGCCAAGAGTAACAAAGGGAGCCGGCGGCCGGGTTTGTTTGGATTGCCCGGGCCGGCGCGGGAGCGGCCGGGCGCAGCTGACCACGGGTACAGATAGGTTAATTTCCACATGGAGCTGCAGAAACCCTATCCGCGGGTTGCGAAGCGTGGGTCAGCCAAGGCATGTTAATCTGTTTAGCATGTGCGCCGCGCGGAGGAGCCAGACCACCGGGGCGCAGGAGGCGCGGCCGCAGCCCCAGCCCCAGCCCCAGCCCCAGCCGCAGCCGCAGCCGCAGCCGCGCTCCGCCGGGGGAGTTAATAAAGAGCTTAAGGCAAGTAAGTGCCGCGAAGTTGCGGGCGGCTCGGTGCTGGCGACCCGGGGAGGGCGAGGCTGCCCAGGCCCGCGCTCGCGTCCGGCAGGCCCTCGGGGCTGAGCGAGCACCGCAGCGCGGAGCAGCCAGGACGCCCGCGGGCTGGGCGCGCCCGGAGCGGGCCGGGCCGGGAACTCAGCGCGCCGCGCCCCAGCCTTCCAGGCCGAGCCTCCCCTCCGCGTCCGCGCCGTGCGGGGAGGAGAGGGGGGCGAGGGGCTAGCCATTTCGAACATTTTTAACTAATCAAAATATTTGCTGATGAGTATTTATTTTTACAAGAACTCGGGTTTGGCTGGAGACTTCCCTTGCAACAATATGGGCTGCCGTATTAGGTTTGTGAGGGAGCCAAGTGCGGTGGGGCTTTGGGAATGTGCGCGCCGAACTCCCGAGCGCCGGAGAGGCTTCTCTGCTTGGGGGAAGCAGCTTTCCCAAGACCATCCTTCTGCAGCTGGCGCTTAGAACACAACCACATGTCCCCCGAAGCGCGGGGGGCTCCACGTATTATGTTTGGGCTGAACGCAGAGGAACGCACGCCCTTTCCTGGCCCAGCCAACAAAAGACAAAATAGCGGGAAACGGCCTTGTCTTGAGAAAGGGCAGCCGAAGCCCAGAGGTCTCAGCGTGAGGTGCAAGCAACAGAACCGGATCCATACAACGGGGCGCCTGCCTGCACACGTCCTGTCGCGTTCTCTCTCCCAAGGCTCAACGGAGACAGATTCACTTTGAACTTTACCGCATTAAAGTCGTTGACTCTGGCTGGAAAGTGACTGAACAACCCACTTCTTCTCGGCTCAAGTCATTGCAGGACCACTGGTCACCGTCTCGGAAAAGCCATGGCTAATGAAATTGGGTCAAGTTGGACGGCGGACCAATTTGAGTTCATAGTAAACAACCTTGCACTGCGAAGATACCTGAAAAACACTGGCTGCTAATATTTTTTTAAATATTATTGACTGAGAACTGGACAAAAGAAAAATGTCCTAACTGGTAGCAGTAACAGTCATTAAGAAAAGGACTGCTGGAGTGTGGAGTCGTTAATGGCCATCCCCAACAATTCCACAGTGCACTGAAAATCTTCAAGAAAACTGCAGGGCTCTGCGGTGGGAAAAGGGAAGGGGCCAGGCGTTGTCCTGCAGGAGTGCTCCAGGGTGCCCGTGCCCAGGAGTACCTTCAGGAAATGTCCATGAGCAGGCATTGGGAGAGTGTGGAGGTCAGAGCAGGGAGAAACCAAATTTACCCATCATGAAAGAAAGATGTCCAAGTGCAAGATGAGACAACAGTGGGTCAAGCACCTACAGAAAACAGTACCTGAAGAATCGTAGCGCTCCTAAGTTAAGTATCACTGGACAAGGCATTAGGGTAGCTTCTAAGAGCAAGCACAGTACCAGGAAATAGCAAGCAAGTACCTGGGAATCAGGAATCCTTCTCTCTTCAGTATTAGACGTTCTTCTTCCATTTGGGGAGCTACAACAGAAGAATTTTGGAGAACTAACACAGTCTTCCTTCTCTCTTGTACCACAATACTTCAAGAAGTTTGAAAAATGAAATTGTAAGTTTATGCTGGTGCCAATACATTGTGAAATCCACATGTAGCTTTTCCCATGCATTTTCCATGAACTTTTGAAGACCTCCCTCCATGCTTCCTTCATTTTTATAGTTTATATCAGTTATTAACTATCCTGATCTTAATGAATTAATGATGGTGGCCACCTGTCTGATTTTGTCCCCTGCACTCCCCCATCTCAAAATTAAATTGTCCATGACTGTGAAGTGTGAAAGGACTTGGTGGCTTCTTTTGATCAGAGATCCATGGCCCTCAATTAAAACAGAAAAAGGAAAGGTAGCACTAGTCAAAACTGCCTTCACCTTATATTATTCTGAGACTGGTTGGCAGAAATGAAGGGACTAAGGAAAGTAAAAAATTTCAGAGAGAGAAAAAACAACATAGCTGAGGAACTTAAATTCTTTGGAACTGAAGAAGAGAATAGTTTCAATATTTCCAACTCAAATTTCCTTTACTCAGTGACCCCAGTCAAAATAGGACACTTTGCTCTTTGCCAGTAAAGAGAAAAACATCAGTGACTCGCCTGGTGCCCAGTAAGCAAAGAAGACAGCCTATGTGGAAGGTAGCACCATCCCATGCCAGGGCTGGGACTTCTCCCCCTGCCCCTTGCATCCTTGTGCTGCTGTAACCAAATATCACAAACTGAGAGGTTTAAACAGTGCAGGTTGATCTCTCACAGTTCTTGAGGATGGAAGGCCCTGCAGATTTGGCTCCTGGTGAGGGCCTTCTTCCTGGCTTGCAGACATCTCCCTTCTTGCTGGATCCTCACATGGCAGACAGAGCGGGCCCTAACCTCATCCTTTTCTTACAAGGACACTGATCTGACCATGGAGGCCTCAGCCCCCATGACCATGTCTAAACGTAATTATACCCCAGAGGCCCCAC
Source organism: Oryctolagus cuniculus (assembly GCF_964237555.1). Lineage (NCBI taxonomy): Eukaryota > Metazoa > Chordata > Mammalia > Lagomorpha > Leporidae > Oryctolagus > Oryctolagus cuniculus. The sequence goes on along the minus strand of NC_091445.1, from coordinate 37,552,116 downwards.
CTCCACATTTGATCCCATTAGAGGTTAGAACTTTAATACAGAAACAGGAGACACAAACGTTCAGTCCACAATAGGCACTATTGTGTCAGGGCAACACAGCTGTGGAACTGGCCGGACACGATGTTGGATGACAGTTCTTGTCCTACCTTCTGCAAAGGACCTGTCTCACCTATGAAGCTTTCTCTGTCTTCCTATCTTAGGATCCCCTATTCCTCTTTAAATAGTTTTAGAACCCTTACTTTTGCCATCTTTGTTTAGTAGCATAAGCTTACATCTTCATAAGTAGCATAAGCTACTTTGCATGAGTAGATTCTGGGGGCCCCTGGCTAAAATGCTCTCTTGTTAACAGTGTGTCTTAGTCAATTTTGTATTGTTATAACAAAATACATGAGACTGAGTAATTTATAAAAAAAAAAATGGGGCAGGCACTGTGGCATAGCAGACAAAGCCACAGCCTACAGAGCTGGCATCCCATATGGACACTGGTTCGAGACCCGGCTGCTCCACTTCCAATCCAGCTCCCTGCTAATGGTCTGAGAAAGCAATAGAAGATGGCCTAAGTACTTGGGCCCTTGAACCCTCATGGGAGACCTGGAAGAAGCTCCATGCTCCTGGCTTCGGATCGGCCCAGCTCCAGCTGTTGTGGCCATCTGGGAAGTGAACCAGCAGATGGAAGACCTCTCTATGCTTCTGCCTCTGCCTCTCTGTAACTCTGCCTTTCTAATAAATAGATAAATCTTTTTAAAAAAGAAGAAGAGGCCGGCGCCGTTGGCTCAATAGGCTAATCCTCCGCCTGTGGCGCCGGCACCCCAGGTTCTAGTCCCGGTCAGGGCGCCGGATTCTGTCCCGGTTGCCCCTCTTCCAGGCCAGCTCTCTGCTGTGGCCAGGGAGTGCAGTGGAGGGTGGCCCAAGTGCTTGGGCCCTGCACCCCATGAGAGACCAGGATAAGCACCTGGCTCCGGGCTTCGGATCAGCGTGGTGCGCTGACTGCAGCACACTGGCCGTGGCGGCCATTGGAGGGTGAACCAACGGCAAAGGAAGACCTTTCTCTCTGTCTCTCTTTCTCATTGTCCACTCTGCCTGTCAAAAAATAAATAAATAAATAAATAAGAAGAAGAACCAGCAGATGTAAGATCTCTCTCTCTTCCTCTCTGTAAATCTTGACTTTCAAATAAAAAACATTTCAAATAAAAAACATTTCTTCAAATTTCTAAAGGATAGGAAGTACAAGATCAAGGTGCTGATATCTGGTGAGGGCCTTTTACCATGTGGAAACGTGACAGAAGGCATCACACGGGCGGCAGAGAGGCAAAAAGGGGCCAAAAGTGTCCTTTGATAAAGAACCCACTCCCGCCAAAACGTTAATCCGTATGTAAGGGAGAAGCCCTCATTACTGAAACGCCTCACAGCAGGCACTGTTGCATTGGAGATTAGGTTCCCAACACATGTTATTGGAGGAACACATTCAAACCATAGCTCAGTGAAAATGTGGTAATGATGATAAAAATGGCAACAGCTAACTCTTATGTAGCCTGACCATATGCCAGTCTTTTGCCTGCATTATATTTTATAATTTTCACAAGAAATTTCTGAGGTATATATTATTATTGCCCATTTTACAAATGAGAAGACTTAGAGTTGGGGGGGTTACATCTCTCAATAAGGAGCAGTTATCAGTCTACAAAGCTGGTCTCAAACCATTGTTCTAGGTCAGGGGTGGGGAATGTCAGGGCCCATGAGCCATATAAGGCCCATGAGATCATTTGGTTTGGCCCTGCTGATACAACCACAGACAGGACTCAAAATTCAGTAAGTCTACAACAGGCTGATTTTTAGGTTGATAATTTTGTATGGCCAATGAATGATATTACAAACATACAAATGGCTTGCAGAACAAAGGTTCCCCACCCCTGCTAGGTACTTCCAAGTCTGTAGCCCGAAGCCCTTCACTACACACACAGTGTCCTCCAAATGTCTGAGAGGATGATAATGTAAAATTTTCATTTCAGTTCCCTTAGGATCAACCTTAACAGAAAACCTAAGTTTTTGAGAATTAAAACTCTTATTGGGTAGAATATTTCCAATTTCTTCAACATATTAATTCTGGCCAATTTTTCTTTTAATCCAAAGTTTCATTCCATCACTTAGGAGTAGATTTTGTTGTGTACCTTCACTGAGCCTGCATCAGTCCATCTGCTGGAATGACAATGACTGATAGCTTTAACTTTTTAATATATTAAACACCAGGCTGGGAAATTTTATTTAGGCCATTTATCACTCTTAAAAAAAACTAAGACTGATGAGATGTAGAAAAAACAAATCCGACTTGCACAGAACTGAGTTTCCCATGGCCCCCTGTAGGTAGGTGGTGGAATCAAGACTTAGTGAAGAGCTCTAGGGTAGAAAGTGCAGAAATCTGGTTAAACAGTGAGCAGGCCTGGAACTAGCCCCCGACTGTGGCAATCCTGAGGTAAAGAAGTAGATTCCTGTCAATCCGAGCCGAGAGAGCAAGTGGTCATCGTCAGCAGTTCATGGGTCTCATGTATTAACAGTGGGACTGGCCATATGGATACTTGCCGCTGCTGCTGCTTTTTCTTCTACTATTTCTTTTTTAAGATGTATTCATTTGAAAGGCAGAGTTAGAGAGAGATCTTCTACCCGCTGGTTCACCCCCCAAGCATCCACAGTGGCCAAGGCAGGCCCAGACCAAAGCCAGGAGCCTGGGACTCCATCTGGGTTTCCTGCATGGGTGTAGGGGCCCAAGGATTTGGACGATCCTCCACTGCTTTCCCAGGTACGTCAGCAGGGAGATGAGCAGCCAGGATTGGAACCTGTGCTTGCATGAGGATGCTGACGTCACAGGCCGTGGCTTAACCTTCTGTGCCACAATCCCAGCCCCCAGTGCTCCTCTTTCAAGTAAACAGGATGCCAAATTGGGAGACAAAGCCAATCAAACACTTTCAGTATCTCTGATGAAAGCATCACAGAAAACTCATTTTATTCTTTGATTCTTTATTGATCCACAACTGTACATATTTATAACTGGACAACTGTTACATAAATAATTGCACACATTTGTTGTACGTGCAGCATCATCTCTGCTACATGCATGTAACATGAAGCAATCAAAGTGTGATATTTAGCATTCCCATCTCCCCAAACATTGATCATTTCTTTGTGTTGGGAACTTTCAAACTCTCCTCTTCCAGTTCTTTATAAAATATGTAATATGCTGTTATGAACTCTAGTCACCCTACTATACTTCAAAACATTAGAAAAGCTGTCTCCTAAAATGACATGGTCTCATGTAATGGCCAGAAAGTATCTCTTCCCAAATAACGTGACCGATAAACTGAACAGCTTTCGAAACACAACAGATCCCTGTCATTTAGAAAAACTAATTGTCTAGGGTTCCAACTGGAAGAGAATCAATCCCCCACAATTCCTCAACCACCAGGTGCCTTTGTATGAGCCAGATTTGCCTGAAAGGGAGACTAAGTATGACGCTGCCCAGTGAATCTCCAGGCTCCACATTCCAAGTGTCCCCTTAAATGAGTCCAAGCAGTTGCTTCTGAAAGCATAAATTCCAGAAGACAATGAAAGTTGCAATCACAAGGGGTAACAGAAGCCAAACACATTAGGAATATGTTCCTTGAGCAAATAGCATAATCCCGGACACACGGGAACACATGGTTTGTCTCAAACATGTTTCATTTTGTCATCGCACTGAGTGTACAGTATTTCTCTTTGGGTGCAAGAGTGATTGATTTCCTTGGGAGAATTGTTTGTAAGAACATGAAAGTTGCCAAAGCAAACACGTTGGAGGGAAGTGTGGAGAAGGGGAGGAAGAATATTTGGAGTAGATCTGGGTTTGGGAAGTTCATGCAGAGGTGAGACAGTGAGATGTAGAACAAATAAAAACATTCTGCACACTTCATCTACATAAATTATGTTCAGAAATTCACTCTGTGTAGACATTAGCTGTGGGGCTACAGCTCTCCCCAGGGTGCCTCTAGAATGTGGGCTCAGGGCCAATTTTTAAGTGAATGATTTGTAACTTTACCTCCACATAAATTAGTCTATTAATATCTGGATCATCCAGATTTTAATCCACTAAAGTCATCTAATCACTGCAAAATAAAAACTCCAATAATCTATTTGTCTCTTGTGATAAGATTCTACTACTGACTTGTACTAATAGATTTGTCTCAAGCTATGTTGACAAAATGGAAAACATTAGGGCTATTTCCTCTGGTCTCCTTCCCTACCATATAAAAGAACTACATAAGTAATATTCTCTGCAGCAGCAATTATCATTGTGTGAGTCTGAAATGTTCCTTTCAGTCATTTACTGTAAATATATAATGTTATGTTAAAGGTGAACATGTTTTAGCTCTTATGTGCCTGTAGATATTTAGCTTCTAAGAGACATTAATTTGTTAAAAACATTCATGAGAGGGGCTAATATTGTGTCACAATGTGTTATACCTCCTCTTGCAGTGCCAGCATCCCATATTGGAGTGATGGTTTGCGTTTTGGCTGCTCTGCTTCCCATCCAATTTTCTGCTGTTGTGCCTGGGAAGGTAGCAGCTGATGGTCCAAGTGCTTGAGCCGCTGCCCTGGATGGAGTTCCTGGCTCCTGACTTCAGCCTGGTCCAGACCTAGCTGTTGTGGTCATTTAGGGGAGTGAACCAGAGGAGAGAAGAATCTCTCTCTCTCTCTCTCTCTCTCTCTCTCTTCCTCCTTCCTCCTCCCCACTTTCACTCTCTCCCTCTCTGTCTCTCCCACTCTCTGTGGATCTACCTTTAACATAAATAAATGAATATTTACAAATATTCATAATACTTAGATGTGTAAGTGTGTAGTTACATTCCAGAAGGATTTGTTTTGTTTGTTTACTCATTAGGATCTTGTTTTTCATAAAGCTGTTCCTAAAGTGCAAACAAAGAACTTTTTTTTTTAACTTTTATTTAATGAATATAAATTTCCAAAGTATGACTTATGGATTACAATGGCTTCCCCCCCATACCGTCCCTCCCACCCACAACCCTCCCCTTTCCCACTCCCTCTCCCCTTCCATTCACATCAAGATTCATTTTCGATTATCTTAATATACAGAAGATCAGCTTAGTATACATTAAGTAAGGATTTCAACAGTTTGCTCCCACACAGAAACATAAAGTGAAAAATAATAGATGATTTTTTTTAAATGATGATGAAATCAGATCAGACCTATTGTCATGTTTAATCCCAGTGAGAGTCAAGTTGGGAATTGATAATTTCTTTTTTTTTTTTTTACAGAAGATCAGTTTAGTATGCATTAAGTAAAGATTTCAACAGTTTGCACCCCCATAGAAACACAAAGTGAAATATATTGTTTGAGTACTCGTTATAGCATTAAATTTCAATGCACAGCACATTAAGGACAGAGATCCTACATGAGGAGTAAGTGCACAGTGACTCCCAAAGAACTTCTGAGAATGAGCAGTAGGAACTCTGAGTGAAGTTTCTCATTTAAAGAAGATACTCTAGGGGCTGGTGCTGTGGCGCAGTGGGTTAAGGGCCCCGTCTGCAGTGTGCTGGCATCTCATATGGGCGCCAGTTCTGATCCGACTCTCTGCTATGGCCTGGGAAAGCAGTGGAGGATGGCTCAAGTGCTTGGGCCCCTGCGCCCTCATGGAAGACCCGGAGGAGGCTCCAGGCTCCTGGTTTTGGATTGGCCCTGCTCCAGCTATTGCGGCCATTTGGGGAGTGAACCAGTGGATGGAAGACCTATCTCTCTCTCTGCCTCTAATTCTGACTTTCAAATAAATAAATAAATCCTGGAGGAGGAAGAGGAGGAGGAAGAAGAGAAGAAGAAATTCTAAGTACAAAATAGATAAGTTAAAGTCCAGAGAAGAGTCCCTTCTGAACCGAGTGTGCAGTGCCCAGCATACTACATTAAGGTATCATTTCTTTCTAAAGTCTCCTACTATCGTCTTACTGTTCAGATAGTCCGTAGAAGGGGAGGTGATAACTTCTATTAGTTATCTATTTCTGTGTAACAAATTACCCCCAAACTTAGCCATTTGATACATGTATGTTCTTTCAGCTTCTATGGGTCAGGAATGTGGACACGGCTTACCCGGGTTCCCTGCTGTCCTCTCTCACCTGGCTCTGAGGCTCAATAGATGGGATCCATCCCTCACTTACTCGCCTGCTTGTTGGCAGGATTTCATTCCTCGCCGGTTGGTGGACTGAGGCCTCAGGTCTCCCAAGGCCGTCGCTGGAGGCCTCGCTGGGTTCCTGTCCTGGTGGATCTTTACATGAAGCAGCTGCTGAGTGCATCAGTGCTAGCGAGATACAAGAGATTCGCAGATTACAAAAGTGACAGCCTACCTTTGTTGCTGTATTTTCTGTTTCTAAATTTTTATTTGTGTATTTATTTATTGAAAATGCAGTGAGGCAGCAAGAAACAGATCTCTCATCTGCTGGTTCACTCCTCAAATTCCTGCAACAGGAGAGGCCGAACCAGGCTGAAGCCAGGAGCCCAGAACTCAGTTTGAGTCTCCCACATGGGTGGCAGGGACCCAACTACTTGAGCCATCACCTGTGCCTCCCTGGGTGCATTAGCAAGATGCTGGAATCAGGAGCAGAGTCAGGACTTGAATCCAGGCACTTCAGTGTGGCATGTAAGCATCTCAACACAGCTTAACCGCTAGGGCTGCATTTTCTCTGATGGCAGTGAGTCACCAGGTCCAGCCCCCATTCAAAAAGAGGGTTATGCAAGGGTGTGAATACCAATGTGAGTCTTGGATCAGAAGCTGCCTTGATGACTATTGGGGTGTACTTCCCCTGCATCCCAGGCCTCACTTTGTACCCTACACAGGGCTTCTCCAGTGTGACTCTTGTACCAGCAGGAGCAGGGAGAACTTGTTAGAATTGCAGATTCTGAGGCCTAGTCCAGACCTCCTGCGTCAGAAACTCTTGGAGTGGGGCCCAGCGAGCTGTGTTCTACAAGCCCCCTGGGGGATTCTGAGCATGCTGAAGTCCAGGAAGTATTGCCTTAGAAACAAAGGGAGCACAGCTGGCTGGGCTGCCCGATTTCTCTCCTCTTTTTTGATATATTTTTTATTTATTTGAAAGGCAGAGATACAGGGGATAGAGAAAGAGAGATCTTCTATCCACTGCTTCACTCCCAACATGGCCGCAAGGGCTGGGTTGATCCGAAGCCAGGAGCTTAAAGCTTCTTTCGGGTCTCCCACGTGGGTGCAGGGGCCCAAGTGTTTGGGCCATATTCCACTGCTTTTCCCAGGCCATTAGCAAGGAGCTGGATGAGAAGTGGAGCAGCCAGGATATGAACCAGTGCCCATATGGGCTGCCAACCTGCTATGCCACAAGGCTGGCCCCCTCATTTCCCTCTTACAGAACCAGAATCTCAATCATGGAAAGATCTTCGCATTTCTTCCACACACTGGTGGTTGCTGATGGCTTTAATGATGATGACTTGCAGCTTAAAACAGGAGACATCTTAGAGCAGTGCCTCATATGGAGACTCTAGAAGAATTTTTGGGTTTATCTTTACCTTAGATTTCAGTTTTTCAACCTAGTGAACATCATATACCTAACCCTACAGACTTGTGCTTTGTAGGTTTTTGAGACTAAAAGTACCTAAATCACTTGAACACAGTTTCAGAATTTCTAATTAAAGTAAAAAAAAATCAATTCAGTTGTCCAAACACCAGATTCACTAATATACCTTAATTTAGGAGTCAGACTGAGGAGCAAGCAATATAGCCAACAAGTGTCCCAGTTATTGTTATATAGAGAGCCACAGTTTCTCCCCTTCTCCTCCTACCTCACCAGGGATCTTCTCTTGAAGAATCTCTGTTTCTAGGATGCATTACATTCATTGATGGGAATTGTTAATTCAGCAACCCAGTGGGATTGCGGTCTCATTTCCAGTAACACAATCGCGTATCTAACAATACCTCAATGCAGTAATGCCTCCTTGTCATGTATGGGATGAGTATGGAAATGTTTCCCACAGCTGTAACTTGGCATCTCTCCCCAGATTCTGTGGACACAAACAACAGAATGTGCTCACACTACATCCATGAAATAAATGGTTGTTATCGATTATTGACTTGTGGGTAGCTAAGTATAATTTTTGCTTATTAAATACTAATGAGCATTTTGGCCAACTAGAAGAGTGAAGGATTGCACAATTTGAACGGAAAGAACTTTTAGAAGTCTTGTATCCAGAAATTATGAAAAGAAGTTTCTCTCATTGCAGGAGTGTCTCTGCTAGCCTTGGAATTTTGGTCAGACAGATCAGTGGTCATCTAGCACAGCAGTGCGATGTGGGACGCCTGCAGGAATGCATTATGCCAGCCAGACTTCCAGCTAGACAGTGTAGGTCCAATCAGCTAAAATTTATGGAGAGAGCAGTTTTTGTCTTTACTGTTTGACCATTGGATAAGTAGACAAGGCCAATCAACTCCAAAGTTTAACTCACATTATTCACCTGGTAGATAAGTCAATTTGCTCAGAAAATAATTATTGAATACTAGTTTACACAAGGAGTTAAAGAAATACAAAGCATTAATTACAAGGTTTGGCTTTACTTTTTTAAAAAGATTTATTTATTTATTTGAAAGTCAAAGTTACACAGAGAGAGGAGAGGTAGAGACATCCGATGGTTCACTCCCCAGATGGCCACAATGGCCAGAGCTGCGCCAGTCCAAAGCCAGGAGCCAGGAGCCTCTTCCAGGTCTCCCACTTGGATGCAGGGGCCCAAGCACTTGGGTCATCTTCTACTGCTTTTCCAGGCCAAAGCAGAGAGCTGGTTCAGAAGAGGAGCAGCCGGGACTAGAACCGGCGCCCATATGGGATGCCAGCGCTTCAGGCCAGGGCTTTAACCGCTGTGCCACAGCACCGGCCCCTTGGCTTTACTTTTAAACAGCTTGAAATACAGTGGCTACTTAATAGTGGACACTGTGAACATGGGCACTTCACCAAAGCACAGGAGGAATTAAGGCTTACACAGAGGGGTACGCATGACAAATGATCAGGGACTGGGGAACAAGTCCCCTGCTGGCGGCAAACAAGAGTAAGGAGTCCAGGTTCCAGAACTGGACCTCCTGGGCTTGACTCCCAGTTCCTCCACTGATAGATATGTGAAACTGACCAGTGGCTTCCCCTCTTCTTGCTTAGCTTTTCCTTCTGAAAAACGGGGATGACCTTGCAGGAAAGCTGTGAGAATTACAGGAGGTAAGTTATGTAACATGCTTAACACAGCACTTTGCCCAAAGTACTTCATACATGTTAACTATGTAGTTGTGGGATTTATGGAGAAGGCAAAATCTCACTGGGGTTTGTATGTGATGAAGGCAACAGAGGCAAGAGGGGAAGATTCTACCAGCATAGACAAAAACATCAGTGTGAAACACAGGAACACTGTAGCGTCTGCTGGCACCGTAAGTTTGACCCAGTTGTGAAAGGTTTTGAATACAACAGGGACTTAAGATGTCATCATGTAGCCGGCTGAGAACCAGCTCTTGGCAGAAGCATGGCATGAAGGGAGTGTTTTGGAAAGTTGATTTGCAGCATACATAGGCAACAGGGAGATTGGAGGCAAGGAGACCATAGGGGGCTCTGTGGTACAGGCACAGAGTACCAGGTGTCCAGTTTCTGTAAGAATTGAGCAGATGTGATGAATGACTGGAGGTAAGAATTAAAGTGCTGAAGGAAGAGAGAGTCCTGAAAGTGTTAAGCCTGGGTTCGTGGGAAAATGGAGGATTATTAGTGGAAGTAAAGCAGCAAGAAGGGAAGCCACTTAACTGTATCTTACACATGTTACCATTGAGCTGTTTCTGCTGGGCAGGTGGAGAAGATGCTGGGCTCTGGTTACCATGTGGGAGAGGCAGGCCTGATGCCGTGGCTGTGGCTGCCATCACTGTGAGCCCTCAGAAATCATTCTCCACCCTCTCCTTCACTTCACCCACCTGGCCCCGGCTAGAACTGCAGCCCTCCTCACCTTTCTGCCTTCCACCATTTATCAGGACAGAAATGAAGAGCAGGTGCGGGTGTCTGACAGCTGTCTCTGTAGTTAGAACTTGTCTCTTTTCCTCATTCAGAAAATGACACAGCCCATCGAACTTTCCCATGTAGGAGCCAATGTAATAGAAGTGTGTGGTGGAATGAGAAGGCCATGCCAAGATGGCCGCTGGCAAGTGAGCTTCAGTTACTCAGGAATGGCTTTGAAACCCACCTGGCAACGGAGCCTGCCTGGCAACAGGCTGTGATTGGATGGCTTTGGATACTGCCTGGCAACAGGTTGTGATTGGTTAGGGCATAGACTGCCCCTTGAACGGATTGGCTGTCTTGGCTGTATAAGCTGTTGTACCAACTGAAATAAACGAGTCTGTGGGCTGCTCACCTCTGGCCCGCTTTCACCCGGCTCCAGGGGTCTGTGTGGTGACTCCGCACCTCTTGCCCCCACCACACTCCTCCTCTCAGAACGAATCCTCAGCAACAGAAGGGTGCTTGGAGGAGAGAGCATACTTCATCAGCGAATCGCTTACTCTACCCAACGGCTCCAACCCACAGTTCCTGCTCCTTACACGCAAATGCAGGCAGTCAGACGAGAAGCATCCACGGGTGACTTCACCAGCGTCTCGTTGCCTGAATATGATGAGTTCAAGTATTACTTCCTGCTTACGCCTTCATGCTGTATTCTTTTATACACACTATTCTCATGTACAATGTCTGTTCCTTCCTGCTTTGCAAAGCCATTCCCCCACCTTCTGGACAGTCATTTCCCCATGGTCTGATACTAATCAGCTCTTATTTTTATTGAAGTGTGTCATATAATATTTTTAAAAGATTTATTTATTTATTTGAGAGGCAGAGTTACAGAGAGGCAGAGGCAGAGAGAGACAGAGGTCTTCTATCCACTGGTTCCCTCCCCAAATGATCACAACAGCTGGAGCTGGGCCAACCCGAAGCCAGGAGCAAGGAGGTTCTTCCAGGTCTCCCACACAGATGCAGGGACCCAAGCACTTGGGCCATCTTCTACTGCCTTCCCAGGCCATAATTGGGAAGAGAGGCCTAAATTGGAAGAGAAGCCGGGACTCAAACCGGTGTCCGTAGGGATGCTGGTGCCACAGGCAGAGGTTTAGCCCACCATGCCACAGCACTGGCCCATCATATAATATTTGAATTAACATACATATCTCCCCCCACTGCTACTGCTAACAATCAGATGTCTTTTTTTTCTGTTAAGATTTATTATATTTATTTGAAAGGCAGAGTTACAGAGAGAGGTAGAGACACAGAGAGATCTTCCATCTGCTGCTTCACTCCCCCACTGGCCACGATGGCCAGAGCTGAGCTGATCTGAAGCCAGGAGCCAGGAGCTTCTTCTGGCTCTCCCCCACGCGTGCAGGGGCCCAAGCATTTAGGCCACCTTTCACTGCTTTCCCAGGCCACAGCAGAGAGCTGGATCGGAAGTGGAGCAGCCGGGACTTGAATCAGCGCCCATATGGGATGACGGTGCTGCAGACTGGGGCTTTAACCTGCTGAGCCACAGTGCCACCCCCCCCCCATTTTTTTTTAACTACAACATATTACATCATGCCTGGCACATAGGAGGTACTCACTAAATGCAAGACGTTTAAAATGAAAGAATTGATAATTACATGTAGGCCTTTGATTTCCCTTGATCATTTGTTTTGGTTACAATATATTTTCATGTGATCTTTATTTGTATTTTTTCAACCCTTATGCCACATTATGCTCCATAGGTCCAAGAATCTGAAAACAAATTCCCAAGTTTTGCTACTTTTTAATAACACTTCATAAGAAATGGTTTTATGTTTTTATGTATTTTATTGACAGTTTTTTAAAATGTATTTGAGAAGCAGAGAGATGGAGAAAGTACAACAGAGGAGACAGCTGTCATCCACTGATTCACTTGCCAAGTGCCTACGATGGCCCCAAAACTAGGGCCAAAGCCAAAGCTGGGAACTCAGTCAAGGTCTCCCATGTGGGGAGGAACCCAGCTACTGCCTCCCAGGGTCTACATTAGCAGGAAGCTGGAATAAGGAGCATTGCCTATACACAAAGCCTGGCACTCTGATGAGGGATAGAATCACCCCAGCTTACCTGCTAAGCCAAATGCCCACCCCCTGTACAGAAATTTCTGGAAAAGTTGTAAACATTGTCATTTAAACAGTCCTGGCTGTTGAGGGCAGTTGTGAAGTGAACCAGCAGAAGCGAGATCTCTCCCTCTCCCCTCTCCCTCTTACTCCTAACTCTCTGCCTTTCAAAAAAATAAAATAGTAAAATTTTAAAATAAGTCAATAAAATGTAGAGTTTGAAGGAAATGACTTATCCAAAGGATAAAATAGGGAAGCTATTAAAAAAAAAAAGTTAAGAAATGAAAAAAATGTTTCAAGAATTTCCGGAGAGGCCAGTGTTGTGGCATGGTGTGTAGTTGCTGCCTGAGATGCATGTATCCCGTATGAACGCTGGTCCAAGTCACAGCTGCTCCACTTCTGATCCAGCTCCCTGATGATGCACCTGGGAAGGCAGCCCAAGATGGCCCAACTGCTTGGACCCCTGCATCCACGTGGGAAACCAGTATGAAGTTCCTGGTTCTTGGCTTTGGCCTGGCCCAGCCCTGGCTGTTGCAACCATTTGGAGAGTAAACCAGCGGATGGAAAACCTGTCTCCTCCTCCTCTCTCTATGTAATTCTGCCTTTCAAATAAATCAATAAATAAATCTTTTTTTTTATTTTTACTTTTTAACAGGCAGAGTTAGACAGTGAAAGAGAGAGAGACAGAGAGAAAGGTCTTCCTTTTTCCATTGGTTCACCCCCCAAGTGGCCGCTGCGCCGATCCGAAGCCAGGAGCCAGGTGCTTCTCCTGGTCTCCCATGTGGGTGCAGGGCCCAAAGGCCTGGGCCATCCTCCACTGCACTCCCAGGCCACAGCAGAGAGCTGTATTGGAAGAGGAGCAACCAGAACAGGACCGGCACCCCAACCGGGACTAGAACCCGGGGTGCCGGCGCCGCAGGCGGAGGATTAGCCAAGTGAGCAGCGGTGCCCGCCAAATCTTTTTAAAAAAATAATTTCTGGAAAGATATTATAGAATGAAGTAATATATCTTAAGTTACTTAATTTTTAAAATAGTAATCTGTTGTTAAGCAAATCAAGAAATGAACAATAATTATTAGAGATTTTCCTATAAATTTTTTTGCAGATTCCAAAGATGTAGTTTTTCTGCTCAAGTTTCTTAGGCTCTGTGTAGTTGCTTCTGACCTCTTCACACAGTCAGGAGCCCATGCATGTGAGCAGGTGCACAAACGGGTGGAATAAAAGAGGCCATTTTCATTCTCCACATATAAATCTCCAAAAATAATAGGACACATGTGTGCAAAAGTGGTAAACCACTAATAATACTTAGAACTCCACAATTCCTAGTGGAAATAAAATAATAAAGCAATAAAACCTTCAAGGAAAAGAACAAGTACGAATGTTAAAACACTGGCATCAGGGTTCAAAACTTGTCTGAAATCCAGTCACTCATGATGTGGTTGCCTACAAGGGGAATTTACACTGTTTTTATGTCATTGTGCACTACAGACAGGCCGGCCAGCCCTCAGGAATAGGGTGTGCATAAAACCTGTGCCACACGTATGCACCTTTGAGCAGGAAGATCAACCATACTCTTCCTCACTGGAGATTACTTTAACTAATTAACTAGTCATATAACTGATTGAGTCACCTTTGCAGAGGGAGTAAGGGAGTTTGCAGCCATGTTAGAATTAATAAAAACTTCACATATTATAATGGTTCAAAATTATAAACCAGGTAAGGTCATAGATATTGCTTTGTCAGAAAAAGACTCCTAAATGCCACCCTGTAAATGCTTGTTTAATCCAAAAATAAGTCTTCCACCTTTCCAAGAACCGTGTTTACAGGATGGCTGTAGAAATGAGGTGGTTTTCTATAAACCTTCGTCAGAACCTTTAAGTGCCAATGCGCTTCTAGGCAATAGCCTGGAGCGTGGCGGTCACAACAGGTGCTGTCATTCCTGAGTGCGTGCTGAGGACGCTCCTTCCGTAACCCATGTAAAAGTCGCACGAGATGATCATCTTCAAGGATACTATTGTTTTGTCCCAAAAAATGTTCTAGCCAGCCTGGTCATTATTTACCATATTTGACACCAGGCTGTATCTGGCAATTTGCAAAATTAAATCCACAAAGAATGAAAACTTTCAGTGTTTTTTACATTCTAAAAAATATTCAGCATTGGACCTATCAACAGAAAATACAATCGAAAATTATCAGTCTTTTAAGTATTGCTTATAAAAAACCAGACAGGATGAAATTAATTATCCTTAAGAAAAATCAACCAATGAAAGCTCTTGTCATCAGCAGAAAGTATTATTAATGAGACACTGACTGAAGGATTTTTTTTTTACTTTTTATTTTGAAATAATTATAGGCTTCATAGGAAGTTATAAAAATAGTACGTCAAGGGGTTGGCCATGTGGTGCAGCAGGTTAAGCCTGTGCCTGCAACACATATGGGCAACAGTTGAGTCCCAGCTGCTCCACTTCCAAACCAGCTTCCTGCTAATGCTCCAGGGAAAGCAGCAGAAAATGGCCCAAGTCCTTGGTCCCCTGCGCCCTCATTAGAGTTCCAGGCTCCTGCCTTTGGCCTGGCCCAGCCCTGTCCATTACAGCTATTTGGGGAATGAACTGGCAGATGTAAGCTCTCTCTCTCTCTCTCTCTCTCTCTCTCTCTCTCTGTGTGTGTGTGTGTGTGTGTGTATGTATGTGTATCCCTCCCTCCCTCCCTCCTTCCTACTCTCCCTCCCTCCCTCCCTCCCTCTTTCTCTGGAAATCTGCCTTTCAAATATAAAAAAATAAATCTTTCCAAAAAAAAAAAATAGTATGAGTTCCAAGCACTCTTTCCCCAGCTTTCTCCAGTGGTAATATATAGCTGCAGTACAACATCAAAATCAGGAAATTGATGTTTGTATAACACTGTTACATATTATGGATCTTGTTCAGTTTTCAACAATTTTTACATGCATTCGTTAGTCTGTGTGTGTCTTAATCTGTTTTGTACTTTTGTAATGGAATACATAAGCCTGGGTAATTTAAAAGATCAGAAATCCAAGATCAAGGTGCTAGCGTTTGGGAAGCTGTGTTGTTGCGTCATCCCTTGTCAGAAAGCAGAGGAGCAAAAAGAAAGAAACTCTGTGTCCCAACATGGCAAGAGAGCAGAAGGGAGCCAGCTCACTCCCACAAGCTGTTTTTCTAGCATATTAATCCATTCATGATGGGCTGTCCTCATGATCTAAACACCTCCCTTTAGGTCCCACCTCCCAACACTGTTACATTTGGGGGACACATTGAAACCATAGCAGTGTCTGTGTGTGTGTGTGTGTGTGCGTGGTCCTATGCAAGTTTATCCCTGTATAGATCTACATAACTCCCACAAGAATCAAGGTGCAGAATTCTCCCATCACTACAAAACAACTCCCTTCTGCTACCCTTTTATGCTCAGACTCCTTCTCGTTTCCCTATCCCCTGGCAATTACCAGCCTGTTCTCATCTCCATAGTTTTGTCACTTTGAGACTGCCATATATGTGCTGTCATGCAGTTGCTATGCTTTGGGGGCTGACTTTTTTCACTAAGCATTATGTCCTTGAGATCCAGCTTGCTGCAAACACCCATAGTTTATTCCTTTTAGCTGTTCGGGATTCCTATGTATGACTATTGCAGTGTTCTGTCCATTGAAGGACATGTGAGTTAGTTCATTTATTTTGTTTTGTTGTTGTTGTTGTTGTTGTTTTGTTTTGTTTTTAGAAATAAAAGTTGTTGGGGCCCAGGGTTGTGCCACCTGCTGTGCTGGCATTCCCATATGGGCACTGGTTGCAAATTACTTCTGATCCAGCTCCCTGCTAATGCACCTGGGAAAGCAGTAGAAGATGGTCCAAGCACTTGGGCCCCTGCACCCACGTGGGAGACCTGGTAGAAGTTCCTGGCTCCTGGCTTCAGCCATTTGAGGAGTGAACCAGTGGATGGAAGACCTTTCTCTCTCTGTGTCTCTTCCTTTCTGTAACTCTGCCTTTCAAATAAACAAAATAAATCTAGAAAGAAAGAAAGAAAGAAAGAAAGAAAGAAAGAAAGAAAGAAAGAAAGAAAGAAAGAAAGAAAGAAAGAAAGAAAGAAAGAAAGAGGAAGGAAGGAAAGTAGTTGTTGGGGCCGGTGCTGTGGCCCAGTGGGTTAGGCTCTGGCCTAAAGTGCTGGCATCCCATATGGGCGCCACTTCGAATCCTGGCTGCTCCTCTTCCCAACCAGCTCTCTGCTATGGCCTGGGATAGCAGTAGAAGATAGCACAAGTGCTTGGGTCCCTGCACCTGTGTGGGAGACCCAGAAGAAGCTCCTGGCTCCTGATTTCCGATCTGCACAGCTCTGGCTCTTGCAGCCAATTGGGGAATGAACCAGGGGATGGAAGACCTCTCTCTCTCTCTCTCTCTGCCTCTCCTCTCTCTGTGTAACTCTGACTTTCAAATAAATAAATCTTTTAAAAGAAAGAAAGTTGTTGATGAAAATAGGTGTTGACCTACTAAGATGCTCATATCCCACATCATGGTGCCTAGATTCAAGTTCTGGCTCCGTCTCCTGACTTCAGTTTCCTGCTAAAACAGACCCTAAAAGGCAGTGGTGATGGTCCAAGTAATTGGATCCCTACCTCTCAAGTGGGAGAACTGGATTGAGTTCCTGGTTCCCAGCTTCAGACTTGACCCAGCCCAGGCATGGAGGGCATTCAGGGAGTGAACCAGCGGGTGGGAGCTCTCTGTCTCGCACTCTCTCTCCCTTTCTCTCCCCTTCTCAAATAAACAAAATTTTTAAAAGATAAAAATAGAAGCTGGCACTGTGGTGTAGTGGGTAAAACCACTGCCTGCAATGCCAGCCTCCCACATGGTTACCAGTTCTTGTCCCAGCTGCTCCACTTCAATCCAGCTCCCTGCTAATGAGCCCAAAGCAGCGAAAGTAGCCCTAGCCATTGCAGCCATTTGGGCAGTGGATGGAAGATCTCTCCCTCCCTCCCTCCCTTCTTCTCCCTCCCTCCCTTCTTCTCCCTCCCTCCCTCTCTTTCCTCTCTATAACTCCACTTTTCAAATAAATTTTAAAAAATATTAGAAAGAATTTCATTTCTTTAAGATGAATTCCCTACAGAATTGCCAGGCTGTGAGGCAAGTGCACACATGTTGTGTTTTGTAAGGAACCGGCAAACCATTTTCCGGAGTTGACAATATAATTTACATTATACAGGTTATATATGAGAAATTTATTTATCCTTGCTAGTATTTTGTATTTTTACTATTTTTTAACTATTCTAAAGGGTGTGTAGTTTCTTTAGGTATTTTTGGGAATTGTTGGCTCAATTTATTTGGGTGGTATTGTGCTAATTCAGTGAGGATGATTTCTACCTTCACGCTGTCTTCCTTAGTATGAACTTCCAGCTTTATTTTATATGAATTTTTAGACTTCAGATTATGAAAGGGTGTGTCCCAACTTCAAATTTAGCAATGGCCAGCATGAGTGACCACAAACTCACTTCACCTCCTCTTATCATTCCCCACATGAGATGAACGTGCCTGTTCCCCCACATGCTGCCCTTCCTGGGAGAAAGCCCTACTGGCTGCATCCTGTTCTATCTGTCCAGGGGAGGCAGGACAAACCACGGGCTGCACGGTTGCTTTTCTGGTCATCCACAGCATGCATCCGTGAGAGAGCTGGGTTTGTGAGATGCTGGGGGGACAGGGAGTGAGCAGGACCCTGTGATTCTGCAGTAAATTTGCTCTGCTTTTCTCTGTCCAAAGTAAACCGCTCAGGATGGAGCAAAGCACAGCGGCTACATGTGTTGCAAAATGAACACTTTACTCACACACAGAATTGGAAGTGCACTTGACAGGCTGCTGCAGTAAGTGCTTGCATGCCTGAGACAGAACACACTGGATGCAATTTGCTCTCTCCCTCAAGTTCAGGCCATTCTCTGTGAAGAGGCCCAGAATACCGACCACTGGTCGTGGAGGGTGAAATGGCAAGTAGCAAATAGAGTCCAATTACAGAAGCAGCTTGTGGCTTCTGCTCCCTTACACTGACCCACAACCGCATCTTGAAAATGATGTAGCTAACAGTTATCAGAGGTAAATTATTTCTTTTCATTTACTAACTTACAACCACAAAATTATGAGATGTTGGAGCTTTTAGAGGGAGAAAGGTGTTTGCTTCCATTTCAGACTAAGGTAAAGCTTCCCGGAGTCCATCTCTCAGTCTTTATCCACACTGATGACATAATTCTCAATGACTTGCCATCATATTGATGGGATGAATCTCTTGAACACAGTAATGAGTGAGACACGCCAATCAAAGGACTACATATATGCTGTATGATCCCACTTATATCAAGTTCAAGAACATGGAAAACTAATGTATGGTGAGAGGAGTGGGAATAGTGGGTGGGTGGACAGATTGTCTGTTAGAGAGGGGCCTGGAGTTCTTTTTGGTGTGTTTAAAATGTTCTATGACTTGATCTCACTAACAGTCACACAGGTGCATGTATGTGAGCGTGTGCAACTCACCACATTCCACACTGAGGAGCTGGACACTTTCCTGTACACATGATACACTTTCATTAAAATTAAATCAACAGGGCCAGTGCTGGGGCTTAGCAGGAAAAGCCACCACCTACAGTGCTGGCATCCCATATGGGCTCCCGTTTGAGTCCCAGCTGCTTCACTTCTGATCCAGCTCTCCACTATGGCCTGGGAAAGCAGTCGAAGATGGCCCAAGTCCTTGGGCCCTGCACCCACGTGGGAGACCTGGAGGAAGCTCCTGGCTTCGGATTGACCTAGCTCCAGGGGCCCTTGCAGCCATTTGGGGAGTGAACCAGGGGATGGAAGACCTCTCTCTGTCTCTGTCGCTCTGCAATTCTGCCTTCAAATAAATAAATAAATATTTTTAAAAATTTAAAAATTAAAATATTAAATCAAAATCTAAAGTGAAAAATTAAAGGGTTTGGCAATTAAATCAGAGATTTTTGGTTTTTCATTTCAAAACTTCCAAATTCTAATTTTCCCCAATGCAAATGGGCCAGTTTCCTCACCTCTCCTATGTTCTGCTCCCTCTCAGTTTCTTACCAAGCCAGATTTAAGTTGCAAGGTCATGCATGTTTTAGTTGTTAAATTATTGATATATTTCACTCCTTTTTTTTTTTTTTGAGGTATGGATCCAAGGAATTTTGCCTGCTGTGGGTTGACATTTACTTAATAGCATCTTTTGCTGAAGTTCCATTTTCTAAATTAACATGATCAGGAACAGTGACCTGATGATATTTCTTTGTACATCTGGATCTTTTCCAAAAAGAAGGATTAAAACTGGAGGGGGAGGAAGTAAGGGAGGGAGGGAGGGAGGGAAGGAGAGAGAGAGAGAGAGAAAACAAACCTTCTTGATCATCTTTAAGGCAAAATGTTTGACATTTTTGTAAAAAGTCAGATACATTTTGTCTCACCAACAAAACCGACACCACCGCCCCCAATACAAACTCTGTAGCTGCAGTGTATCTGCCACTTCTGTTTTAATGCCCCAATATCTTGGGTCTGGGATGCTTCCTACTAAACCATGAGAATAAAGAAAACAAGTCCACAAATAAACCACAGGCTATAGGCAACAGCATGCCTCAAGAACTGGACGAAGCCAGACTTCACTTCTTAGGACATCCGTGGGGGTGGGCTGGGAGGAAAGGAAGAAGGCTTCGAAGTACAGGAAGTGCACTATCTAGACGCCAGTGCGTGCTCCACAGTTTCCTTAGAAAACTGGCGACAAAAAAGTGCGGGTTATTTATGCAAACGATGCCTACGGTAGAACGTGGCGACCCAGATAGCGGCTCCGGAGGGCACCTGGTCCACTTTCCTCATTCCCAAGTGCTCGACGTGCAAATTTCGTGGTAAAGGATGGGGATAGGGCTAGGGGAGAGCTCTACGCAGACAAGGTGAGAAGGAGGAGCCCACGGAATGCAAAAGGAGCTGCCTGGGGCAGAAAGGGCGGCCGAGGCGCCGTGCGTTCTAACGCCGTTGGCCGGATCCGCAGCGCGGTAGGGCCAGGGAGAAGGATGTCGGGACGCGTGGGAGAGCCAGGGCCGGGCAACAGGTGGGGAGGTGGCAGACTTTTGTCTGCGGAAGGAAATGGGATGGCTGCGCGTAGAACTGGGGTCCGCGGGGTCCGGTGCGCTGCCGCCACCGCTCCGGGCCCCTCTAATTAGAGTGGGGATGCAGGGTGGCATTCGTCCGCGAGCGTTTTAATCGAGCCTCTTTTCAGGGGCCCGGGATAAATGTAGCCACTGTTACCGTGCGCTGAATGCGTCGCACAGGCCCCCGCCTGGCCCCCAGCGTGGCCATTCAGGGCTGGGCTCTTTTCAGAGAGGCTCAGCAGCTCGGCCCCCGCGCGCAGCGACTCTCCAGAGCGCTCCTAATTAGTCTAATTAGAAAGGTGGATTGATAGCCGCACACAAGACGGAGTTGGGGAAGCAGGATGCTCAATGTGCCCATCCCGGCTGGGCTGCCGCCTGTTCTCTTGCAAAGAAAGGGCCGCCAAGGAGGAGGCTGGGCCCGGTCGTACCGCCGGCTGGGCGGTCTTTGACCCCGCGCCTCCCGCCCACAGCCCCGGCGGGCCGCGGGAGCCACCCGCTTCCCCGAGGAGCGTCTCCAGGTCGCGGGCTCCGAAGGAAGGGCCGTGGACGAGCGGGCACAGTCTCCCGCCCCGGCCCAGCGCCTCAACGCCCCTCCTGGAGCCGCGCCTTGCACGAAAACCGAATGGAGGCGAGCGCACTTGGCGGCGCGGGCTGCGGGGCCCGGGCTGCCGGCGGAGGTCTGAGCGGGGCCTCCGCGCCACGTGGCCGCTCCTCGCGCCCGGCCGCCTCAGCTCCGCGCGCTGTCCCCGCAGCACCTCATCCCCATAAAGGCGGAACCCCGGGCAGGAGAAAGCTTGGGGCTGGAAGCGAGGCCTAACTGCGCGCGGCTGTGGGCTGGAGAGCCCGCTAGGCGCCCTCGCCCTGCTACGCGCGCAGGCCGGTCGCCCGCGCCCAGCCGCCCCTGCCCCGGGCCGGCCTCAAGCCCCGGCCGGGCGCATTCCTGCGCTGGCTGCGGCCGGCGGGAGGCGGGGAAGGGAGCGGCGCGGGTGGCTTGGAGAACACTGAACCTTTAATTGGGCTATAAATCAGACAGGGGAGTGCGGTGGAGTTTGTGCAGGTGTAAAAACAGAGGGGAAAGCCCGGCCGAGCCGCCTAAGCGCCTGGGCAGGTCAGAACCTCCAGCAAACTAACATCTTGATAAGTCCGCTGACAACAAAATAAACACTGGAGAGGGCCGGGAGGCGGGGAGTGCGGTCGCCCGGGCCCGCTCGCCGCAGCACAGCGGCCGTCTGCCTGGGGAAGGCCGGCCGCTCCCCGGCCCTGCCTGGGGCTCCTGGGGGCGGACGAGGCAGAAAAGGAGAGAAAAGCGACCATCTCTCCTTCCGGGAAGGCAGGACGGTGGCCGTCTCGGGAAGTGCGCGCCACCTCGCCCGGCTCCTGCAGGCGACCGCAAGCCGGGCCTTCCCGCAGACGAACCTCGGCCCCGCGCCGCGTCCCTGGCGCGGCACCGCCGAGAGGCAGACCACCCGCTCTGGCTGCACTTTGCGAGCTGACGTTGGGAAAACGCGGCCAGGCCCTTGGCAGAAGACAGCGTCGCGGCCAGCAGAGAGGCCGGTCGGAAGCGAATTCGGTGCGCTGCTCAGGAGGAAAACCGTCAAAGCGCTACCAAGACCTTGGCACAGGCGGCGAGAGGCTTCGGGGACAAAGGAAGACAATGCAGGTCTCGTTAGATCATTTTTCTGGACATTGTTTCAGGTCTGAAAGGGACCAAATCGTTTCAAAATGTTGCCAGTAAAAATTATCCTACGAGGAATGCAACTAATCCTTTCAGGTTCCTGTCAACCCTTTCCACAAAAGGAATCCGATTTTTCAAATCAAAAGATCCCCAAGTCTTTGGGGGCAGATTTATTGCATGCCAGGGCTTTCGTTACAGAATAGAGTTACAACAACAACCCGCACCCACCGGCTCCCTAATTCTGAAGACGTGTGGGAGACCATTTGCTGGCGTCTCGCTCTGCGTGCAGATGGGGTGGGGGCGGGGAGGGAGGGAGCGAGAGAGGACGAGGAAAGACTAAATTCCTTAAATAGAAAGACAGGACGCAGAGGGCCTCAGCATTCTATTTTTATCCTCTGTACCCCTGATTCCTTTTGGAGAAGAAAACTAGACCCAAAGTTGGTGACTTGGACTAAGTTCTTTGGTGAGGACGACTTAAAGGTGAGGCTGATGCTTGAATATACGTGGAAAAACTCTTGGGCACCCGTACACCCTCAGTGGTGCAAAACCCGGACCCTCGGACTGAGTCTACAAATTGCAACTTCTGCAAGTGGAAAGATAGTTTATTTAAATGTTTATAAAATAATACAAGGAAAAATACACTGTATTTTTATGTTTCACTCTCTATGGTAATAAAAAGATAAGCAAAAGCGGGGGAGGGGGTGGAGGGGAGTGGCCTAGAACTTTCCACAAACCCATGTGGACCTCAACTCATTCTGTCTCAGTTCACAGCAGTAGCTGACGACCTGAACACATAGTGTTCCCTTTCCAGATCTCCGTAGAGAAATGACCGCGGTGGCTATGAGGCGAGCCCTTAGTAAAATCCGCATACTTTAGAGGAAGCGCAGAGCCATAGTTCTCAGCCTGAGAAACCCCCACACCACACGGACACTACGGTGTGTTAGACATTTTGTGAGTGAATTGGCCATACCAGAAAGATACTGCCAAGGAACTACTGGCAGGTTAGTTTACATACTAGCAAGATTTGGGGCAATGAAAAACAATGGTTTTCTTCATGGAGAAATGAAAAGAAAAAAAAAAAAGTCGTCCTAGCCTTCTCCCCACCAGTCCTCTTGTTCTGTGAGCAGTGCACTCTTGTTAGTAGAGGCAGTGTGATGGCGGGAATTCTTTAATTGGTTTCCTATATTTAAAGTGGGAATAAAAGGATTTGCAATATAGCAGGTGCTCAATAAATAGTGCAGACTAATCCCACTTTTCAAAGCTTAGAGGTTAAAGACATGATCAGTAGATAAGTAAGTAGAGGAAAGAAACAGCAAGAGACTAGCAGAGTGGATTTAAAACACACTTGGTTTGTTTATTTTAGAAGAGGGGAGAAAGTTATCTGTCCAAATACACGTTTGGTTGAAATAAAACATTAAGCCATCTCTTTTACCCTCATTACTTCTAGGAAAGACTAGGTAACAATTTGTTTCCTATATTGGGGTGTGAATTTGTAAGAAAGATGAGTTTTTGTATATAGCCAAAGATTCCTTTTAACAATTTAAGGATTTGAGTATATTTCAAAGGTTAATTTTTTTTCATTTTCCCTAGAAGAATAAAGATGTGGGAAGAAGCCACACAGGATAATTCTTTACATTAGTATAGGTTTTATGTTTTCTAAAGCATTTTCACTTAATTATATTATTTGATTCTCAAAATTCGGCCACCCCACCAAAAATTTAAAAAGCTATAAATGAGGGTGAAAAATGATCCCACATTAAATTTTAAAAATGTAAATGTCTTCTGTATTCTCTTGCAGGCTTTGCAGATTTTTTGGCTTGTGATTTTTTTTTCTTCACTCTCT
This sequence comes from Oryctolagus cuniculus, assembly GCF_964237555.1. Lineage (NCBI taxonomy): Eukaryota > Metazoa > Chordata > Mammalia > Lagomorpha > Leporidae > Oryctolagus > Oryctolagus cuniculus. The sequence continues at coordinate 37,528,339 of NC_091445.1, read as the reverse complement.
CCATAGTCAGTCATCTTAACAGAATGTCATCCTGCACATTTTCATATATATGAAATTCTCTACCAAAAAATAAGCAAAAACAAAGTGATGTTTTCTCCAAAATAACCCTTTATTGTAGACTTTTCAGAGAAATGAATCACTTCATTGCTGGAAATACCTGCCTTCCAGCTATTTTAATGAGAATTCCTAGGCAAGTGTGCAAAAACACTTCTGCCTTTTGCCATAATTAATCTCTGCCCTGCACTCTTTTTCTTTGCCAGTTTGTTGATCAGGGGTTTCAAGTAGGACAGAATCCTCAGTCTATGCCTGTCTTCCTCTGGGGCCAGGGAGAAACAGGCTAGGCCCCACCCCCACCCCGCCTCCTGGTGCTGGGCCTAGGACATTCCACTTAGCTTGTATCCAGCTTAACGGACCAGATATATTCTACTAGCAGTAACATCCTATATTCAGGAAAACACCCTACCCTGAAAAAGAAAGCCACTGTCGATGTAAGAGTAGTAGAAAATTATCCTTCCAAGCCTTCTAATCTCAAACTCTGAACTGGAATTTTCCAGATTCCCTAACTAAACCTACTGATGCTGATGCTTCTCCACCCCCTCACCTTCCCCTCACCCCCCACCCCTGCCACTAGAAGTCTCTTAATATGTAGAAATCAAAAGAAAAAGGTTTCTGGCTTTTAAACTAAAACCCACCTGCTCTCTAGAAAGTCGGTGGACTCTTGCATTCAGCACTGTCCCTGGGAAAGACTGCTCTCCTTTGTGCTCTGCAGCCCACCAGGGGCAGGCCCCATCTCGGCACTGACTGTAGCCTGGCTGTCTCGGTACTGGCTGAAGCAGCCGCCCGGCCCCTGCCTGGGGAGTCTGAGCTCCTGGGAGGCCTCTGGCTGGCAAGAGACGAAGGTGAGCTAGCAGGTAGCCTGGGATTCTCCCACAAGCCTTTTAGGGAGACCTCTGGCGAGGCTGGTGGGGGCTCCAGGTGGGCTGGTCACTTGAGAGGTTCCTGTGCAGCGGAGACTGTGCAACTGTTCAAAGGAGGTTAAGCCTAGGACTGTGCATCTGGAGGGGAGAGGAGACGCAGCCTCAGAAAAATGCCTTCTCATTGAGTGTTTAATCAACGGATCTGCCTCCTCACACAGCCTTCCCTCTTCTGCACTGGGAGGATGTGTCCTTAAGGCAGGTTGTAAGACCTGCTTAGCAATTATGCAAACAATTCTAAACTGGTTGATCTGGACCGCTAAAAGTCAACAAGAAAAGCAGAGGAAAGGGGTCAATGGGACAAAGGTGAGTGCTCTCTGTGTGTGATGCTTTAAGGATTGCTGATGGGGAAAAGATGCTAGGAGAGCATCAGGAAGGAGGAAGGTACACCTTGGAAATAATTAGCCATCAATTCCCACTGTGTCTAAAACAAGAAGTGGAAGCGGTAGGGAGGAGGGTGTGGCAACAGTGCACAAAATCCGACAAGAAATCAATGACTTTACACGGCAGCCTCAGAGGCAACTTCCCGACTCCAGTGGGGTTTCATAAATCACAATGACAGAAACAAAGTGGCAGTGTGATGTAGTGGAGAGAAAACGGGGCTCCAGTGCCGGGGCTCCAGTGCCGTTGTCCCAGTAGCTGTGACCTTGGCCAAGTCATTTGATCTCCTTTGAGCCTTGAGATCTCTATTTGTAAAATGGGGTCAGTAATAATTCTTGTCTGTACTGTCTCACAGCACAGTTGGGAGAAATATGAGTGAAATTCCTTTTAAAAAGTTAATGTGCGGTGGGTTCCTGGTGCCTGGATGACATCTAAGCTGCTAATTGGATGGTGGGTGACATGGTGACATGGGTGTGTCCACTTTGTGTGATGCTATTGAGACTTGTGCTCCTTTCTATTTGTCCCCTAAAAAACATACTTTAAAAAGTTACAGTCACTGAAAAAAAAAGTTTTTAAAGCTAGGATGCTAATGACAACATCAAGAAAAATTATAAATAGGGGTCAGAAGCTAATAGTTTTTCGTCTTCATTTTCCCTCTTCGCCACCCTATCACACCTGGAGGCTCCAATCAGGATCCATGACCATCATCAGTGGCTTTCTCTTGCTATGTTTTTCTTGTTACTGAATAGTATTTTCCTGGCAAAGAAGCTGGAGGAATGAACCAGGAAGTTTCCTGCATGCCAGAGGGGTCAGTAATAAAAAAAGAGCCCAAGCCGTTCACATCAAGGGGAAAGATGTGATTAGAGAGATGTGACACGCAAAGAAATTATCTGCAAAGCGAATTCAGTCGGGAAAGGCTCAGCCCCCCAGAGCCCTGAGCAGCTGCTCATGATCAGATCCTCTGTCTTTCTGTCAGACGTAATTGTATCCGTGTTGGCAGGGTATTTACTGCTGAAGTCGAAGGGCCAGATTTTACACTAAACATATTTACACATTCTCATGCGTGGTCCTGTAAACACGCCACGTCTCCCTGGCCGTGACATCAAGCACATTGACCAACACAAAGCATATGTCTAATTACAAAATCATAGGGGGAGAAGGGAGGCGAGCGGTGGATGACGGGCAGCGAGTGTGCATGCCTGTGTGTGCATGTGTGTGACCCAGCTGCACCACCAGGAAACCAGCAGCAACAAGAATGGATGTGGACAATGCTGGGCCCGCTTCACTCGTCCTCTGCTCCCCAGGCCCGTCCTTGTCTGGCTCAGTTCTAAAGCGGGTGGGGGACCCCTGGCATTCCAATCAAACATATGTGGATGCCTCCCTGGAGGAGCCTGGACGGTTCCTGGGCAGATTTCTGATTTGGACTGAGTTTGCTGCTAAGCGGACCGCCAAGCTGCCCCAGAATGACTCTTCTTGGTCGGTAACAAAAACAGGTGTGAGCAGAACGTGGAGCCAGCAGAGAAGTTTTAAATTCTAAGTAGAGCCCTCGGTTCCTGACTTTAGGTATAAGATCGGCTCCCTACCCATCAACAGCAGTTGTAATAACAAGGTTCGCTGCTCCAAGTGTGCTCCTCGGCCAGGCGAGGAAATCAGAGCCCCCGGGGCCAGAGAGACGAAAACAAAACAGGTACAGCCTCAACCGCGGCCTGGGACAGCCTTTAATAAATGAGGCCGGCTGGCACTCCATCAGAATAATCGCCTTTCCTCGGAACAGCCGGCTCCCCAGCTCTGAGGCTGGCTCAGGGAGAGATGGTGGGTTTACAAAAATAAAAAATAAAATAAATAAATAAAAGGCAGGGGGTGGCGGTGGTGGACTGTGGAAGGCAGAAGCCTCCTGAAATGCGTGGGGACTTTGGGCCCTCTAAGCGTGTTGACAACAAATATGTCTAAAATTCCAGTTCCTTCACCAGAAATGTTGGGCAGGAAGGGGCTCCTGGGGAGGAGACCAGAAGTGGAGATGAGTAATCAGAAAGACGCTCCGGCGAGTTGAAACAACGGGAAAGGCTCTCAGACTATCTGTCCCTTTGCCTCCCGAGTTTTGCTGCTGCTGCTGCTGCTGCTTCTTAAGAAAAAGGAAAGTGGTCCTTAAAAAACTGGACAGGATGGGGATGCAGAGGAAACGCGTTGAGCAGAGGCTCTGGGATCTGATTTTAAAGAAATAAAATAATTACCTCGTGGAGGGGAAAAAAAGAAAAAGAAATCAACCAAGAAGCATCTAAGGTCATGACACCCTGTGTGGTACAAGGAGCAATTCAGTCCATAAGGGCTTCATTACCCGCGCAATAGATAACATTTGGCTAAATCTAGCTGCAGATTAAGTCTCCGCGGCACAACGGGGCCCTGAAAGGAGAGGTTCCTTTTTGTGTGGTCCTTCTCCGGGAGCCGCCTGCACCATTAGCCCCAATACATCCCTCTCCCTATTAACTGCAATTCCCTCCCGACTGCGCCGCGGTCATTTGTGTCGAGCTCTACGGGGGCGTTTGATGAGCAGGGAAACAAGGAGAAGGGAAGAAAAGCTTCGGGTTAATGAGTTGTAGCAAATCCACACTTTGTAGTTGGGAGGAGGAGCGCTGGTGGCCAATGTTTGTCCAACTGGTTTATTTTTCGAGACCCAGCCTATTGAGGAAGGCTTGTTCAAGCAGGCTTCGCCCCTACAAACACACAAACATCCTTCTGTTTGCCTTCAAAGAACAGGGGACCGGCGCGGGATTTGCATGCGAATGAGGAGCCCCGGGAGGAGCCGTCCTCTCCCGGCAAGGGCTGCGGGAGCCCGGCGGCCTTTGTTCCAGCACCTGCTCGCCCGCGCGGCCTGACGGGGCGCGCCCCGCACCCCCGGCCAGCGCCTCGCTCCCCTCCTACCCCTCGGCCCTGGCCTAGCGGCCAGCGGCCAGCACCTTTCCAGCCCATACCCGTCTGCCGGCTCTCGCTCCCCCAGGGTCGTCCGCCCCACCGAGCAGGCCCGAGGGTCAGCAGAGTCGGGGAGGGATCCCAGACCCCGAGGGTGGGGGCGCTGAAGGGGCAGGACGCAGCACGGGACATCGAGGCGCGCGCTGCCTTTGCAGCGTGCGGGCTCCAGCGCGCGCGCTCGCGCGCGGTGGCAGCGGGAGCCCAGGAGCGCTGGATCGTCCAGGGCCTCCTCGCCCTTCTCTGAAACGCACCGACACCCTGCGGGGTGCAACTAGTCCCCGCGGTTTTTTTTTTTTTTTTTTTTAAAAGACGCGGGAATCTGAACCGGAGAGGACTTAGCTCGGACCGCCAGCTCTCAGGGCATCTATGCAGCATGCAAACATTAAAAAACACTCGCGGCTTTGTCCTCGGCCCTCTCTCCGCAACTGCGTTCTCATCTGGGTCCCAGCCCTGAGCCTTGCAGAAGGCGGTGCCGCCTGCCCGCGCCTCTGCACCCCCACCCCGGCGGCGCGCGGGGGTTCTCGGGGCCGGGGTATCTCCTCTCTCGGCCGGCGGGCTCGGGCAAAGGTAACTTTATTGCATATAGGATTTTGATCTACCAGCATTTCAACTTGTATCTCTATATTTAGTGGTAAGTTTGAGGGTGAGTGTGTTTACACTAACCTCTTATTTAACCTCTTTCAAACATTTCATAGGAAGAAAACAAAAAAGCAAGCCCCTCCTCCTGCGGCTGAGTCAGTTCTGCCCTTGCTGAAGGGAGGAGAGGGCAGGATGTCAGGACTGAGTATCGCCGGAAAATACTGGCCTACAACGCACACTTCACCAACCTGTAAGTTAAACCTGTAGCTCTCCAGTCCAGATTTAATCTCCACTTGCAAGACACTGATGCTAAGCATTTAAATTAGGTATCCCATACGCCTCACTGCTCCAGGCCACAATAACATCTAGTCATCAAAACTGGTGCCACGTTTTTCCCCCAAAGTAGGAATTCCACCCAACAAGTAGTCAATGAAAAGCCTTAAGTGGGAATGCAGTATACTACATCACTTTCATTCTAAATAGAATTCATTCAGTAAAGACCTGACCCATTTTCACTTCCTACTCCTGAACACTTGCGCTATCCTCAAATTAAAGATTCCTCTTCCATACCCTGGATTATTCACTTTAAAAGAATCTCAGTATTAAGTGTGCTTTTCAAGTTTAAAAATCCTCTGTATCCAACGACTGGAACTCCACTTTAAACACTGGGGTGATCAGATGCGATTTATTCATATTTGCACATATTGTCTCACATCACTTTACTGATAGGCCTCTCAATTTTCCTAATAAAAATGTTAAGCCAGAAACTGCCTCTTTGCCTCTATTACAACATAATAGTATGTTGTAGATATTTTTCAGATATGTGCAACTGTTGTGAAAAGTGAGCAGAAAATAAATGAAGTGGAACACTCAAACATAAAAATTCCTCTTACAGTAACTGGCTTTGCTCTAAAATGTCTGAACACCCTCTAAAAGAGAACAGAGTCAGACTTGGAGATGCACACCCCAGTAACTTTTATCTGTAGTCGTTTAAAAATAATTTCTGATTTCCTGTGATGGTTTTGACTTAGGAAGTCACAATGAAAAATCATGGCGTGATGCTTCTGCTAACTTCTCTTTGAAAATACTAGTTAGAGCTACTCTATAGCAGGTTCCTATTTACCCCACATAGAAACTTTTCTTAACAGAAAAGAAAATAATCTAAGAAGAGGACGACCAAAGCCACTCATCTTAGTGGGTTTTCTTTAAAAAGTAAGCATTTTATTTCTGAAAAAGTGTAAAAATCTTACATTAGAATAGTACAATAATAATTGCCGTAAAATTTACAATACCCCTTGTAGAGAATACGCAGTAAGTACAAAATTAAAATTCCGCGTGTCCATTATGATACAAAACACAGGTTAAAATAAGAAACGATAATTTGACTTTTTTTTTGCTTGTGTAAACATGTTAATCATTGCTTCCTTTTCATGAGAAAGTACATCAGACAAGTGTCCTCCAATAAAAAGTATTGCTTCGCCGGCATTTTCAATCCTTTCACTACGTGTGTATTACTCTTCTTTTGAACAGTATGAACTTTGTTCAACGCCTGGACCTGAGAATCTCTACACCTTGAAAAGGCTTCGATTTTTTTTTTTTTTTTCCTTCAATCTGCTTAAGGTCAAGGCAGGCCCCAGTGCCTGGACTGGCGGCCCCCGTCAGCGCCCCGCTCCTGCCCGGCCCGTGCGGGGGCTGCGGCGCGGGGCGCCCGTGCATAAATAGAGGGACCCGCGGAGCCGAGCGGCGCGCCCGGAGTCAGTCCCGCACCGTCTGTGTGCGAGACTGCAAGACAGCGAAAACGAACCCCAAACCACCCAGACGAATAAAGGAGCCGGGGTTCCTACCTGCTGTTCTCAGGGCGCTAACAGCGTTATTAACAATTTGAAATCCTAGCAGTAAAGTTCTCCACACTGGACAGGGCAGTCCCTTGGTGCAGAGTCCCCAGCGCGGCCGACGAGGAGACGGAGGAGGCGGCGGCGGCGGCGGCCGCCACGAGCGAGCGGGTGAGCGCGGCGGCCGGGCCCGCAGCCGCCTGCGTCGCGCAGCCGCCGCCGCCGCCGCCGCTGGACCCGGAGCCGGACACGAGCGCGGGTGCGGGTGCGGGTGCGGGCGCGGCCGGCGCGGCCGGCGAGGCCGAGGGCGAGGCCTGAGCGGCAGCGGCCGCGGCCGCGGCGGCGGCAGCGGCGGCGGCCGGGCCCAGGCTGCCCCCGATGATGCTCTCGATGGAGAAGGGCGAGCGCGCCAGAGCCGAGGCGCCCGGGCCGCCGGCCTTGGCCGCCGAGGCCTGCAGGGGGCCGGGCAGCGCGGCGCCGAGCGGGTGCGGCCGGTAGCCGAAGGCGGTCCGTGCCAGTTCGGCGGCCGCGCCGTGCGGCGGGGGCGGCGGCGGCGGCGGCGGCGGCGGCGGGGGCGGCGGCGGCGGGGGCGAGTGCGGGTGGAAGGCGGCGGCGGCGGCGGCGAAGATCGCCGAGGGTGGCGCGTAGGGCGGCAGCTGCAGGCCGTAGCCGCAGCCATAGGGGCCGTAGCCGTAGGCGTGCGGCGGCGGCGGCGGCGCGGGCGGGAAGAGCGCAGCGGCGGCGGCAGCGGCGGCGGCGGCGGCTGCAGCAGCGGCGGTGGGGTCGCCCGCGCCACCCCCGGCCCCCGCGCCACGCAGCAGCAGCGACTCCGCGGCGGCGGCCGCGCTGGGCGCGAGCAGCGGCTGGCGCTTGAAGCGCTTCCTCCGGCGCAGGAAGCTGCCGTTGTCGAACATGTCGGCCGACTCGGGGTCGAGCGTCCAGTAGTTGCCCTTGCCCGGGTTGCCCGGCTCGCGGGGGATCTTGACGAAGCAGTCGTTGAGCGAGAGGTTGTGGCGGATGCTGTTCTGCCAGGCGGGAAACTTCTCCCGGTAGTAGGGGAAGCGACCGCTGATAAACTCGCAGATCTCGCTCAGCGTCAGCCGCTTCTTGGGGCTCTGCAGGATGGCCATGGTGATGAGCGCGATGTACGAATACGGCGGCTTCACCAGCGGGTTCTTGGCGCCGCCGCCCGCGCCCCCCGCGCCCACGCCGCCGCCTCCACCGCCGCCGCCTCCCCCAGCGCCCGGGCCCGCGCCCGCGCCGCCGCCACCGCCGCCACCGCCCCCTCCGGCCCCGGGCCCCGCCGCCGGGGCCGGGCCCGGGGGCGCCGGGGAGCCCTCCGCGCGCGGGGCCAGCAGGATGTCGTCGTCGTCGTCGTCGTCCTCCAGGTCCTCCAGCTCGTCCTCGCCTGCGTACGAGCGCCGCCGCCGCAGCTGCCGCCGCCGCCGCGCGGGCACGGCCAGCCGGGGCCCGCCGCCGCCGCCCTCGTCGTCGTCCTCCTCTTCCTCGTCGTCGTCGTCCTCTCCCTCCCCCACCACGTCGATATCTGTCTCCTCGGCGAGGCCGCAGGCATCGGACATCTCCGTGCTCAGGGTCATAGCTGTGGCGCGGCGGGGTGGCACATAGGGGCGCCGGAGTCCGGGCTCCGCGCGCGCCCCAGCCCGGGTCCCGGGCTGCCGGCCCGGCCCGGGGGCGCCACGCTGGGGGCGCGGCGGCGCCGGCGGCCGGGGCTGCGTGCGTGGGGCCTCGCGGGCCGCGGCGGGGCCTCGCGCGGCGACTTTGGAACTCTCGCGCCGCCGCCGCACTCGTCGCGCGCCTTCCGCGCTCCGGGGTTCGGCGCGCACCAGCCGGGGCAGAGGACTTGACCTTCTCTTCCGCGGCTCGGCTTCGGTCGGTTCCGTGGAGGGGTGGGCGAATCCAAGCTGTCGGGCGCGCGGGAGGGTGCGGGACGTGTGAGAGCCCGGACACGGAGCGCGGCGAGGCCGGGGCTGAGTCCAGGAGAGGGCGGACCTTTCCCGGGCTTATAGCAGAAGGGGGCCTGTCACATGGTGCGCACGTCAGAGCGCGGCCGAGGGAAGGGAGAGCGAGCTCGGAAATCAGCCGTGTTCGGGAGAGAAAGTTCACCCGTAGGCGGGGGCAGCGCACGCGAGGGCGGGGAGGAAGGAGGACCCCCGCCATTCCTGCCCAAGCGGTGGAGGCTGAATTACGTGGTGGTCTGTCAGGGGTCGCAGCCCGCTTCTCCCCTTCTCGGCCCTCCACCCCAACGCCACAGGGTCTGATAGCTCCAGGGTCCCCCGCAGCCGTCTGGCTAGGGGCAGAACCGCCGCGTCCTGAGGTGGTCCCTGGTTGGGCGCCCCGGGGATCTGTTGGAACAAGCGGTCCCCCCAACTCCCCGAGCCAACCGATGGGGAAAACCCCCATCTAAGCACGGCAATAATTGCGTATTGACCCTGCAACCCGTTCCCCTCGGTTCTTCTCCAAAGACGTCTGTTTTCCGCCGTCTGTTAATGAGAGCGCAACAAGCCGGCGTTTTGGTCACTCTTCCTGCGCTTGAACGCTCCGGAGTCCGAGCAGCCGAGAAGACCTGACGAGTCCTTAGGGGTGGAGAGAGCCATCACTGAATGCGGAAAAGTGATGGGATATTTTGGTGGAAACCCAAAGACACACAGACAAGTCGCACCTAGTAACGGCTCAAACAAGTTCCTTCGAACTGGACGGTCCGTAACAATGCCATCCCGATCAGCGTTTCGTAGCAATCTCAAAATATCTAAATTACTGAAACATGTACATAATAGTTCCACGCAGGCAGGCTTAGTAATAGACGCTACGAGGATACACAAGAACTTAAGAGCAACTTTTTAAAACGTGGTTTTAGAAAATTCATTCAATATTTCCAGTAACTCCTAGTAAAGATAAACGAATTTGTCAAATATCTGAATCCAGTTCCATTCGCATCAGTTTTCGTTTTCAGGTCGCAAGGCAGGGGAACCAGCCACAGACACTGCTGTCTTAGGGATGCCTGGCTTTATCATCAGCCCTTGATTATTTTGGCTATTGGAAAACCCTAGTCCTTTGTGGAATTCGAATTCACACTGCTACACCTTCTGGGTCTTTGCATCTCTTAAGGTGCTTTTCTTTCAAGGTGCTGACCTTGCCTTGAGAAGGTAACTTTCTGATTTAAATGCCCAGCTGACAAGCACCGAGAATGAAAGCCGAAGGTTTTTTCTAGGAGCATCTTCAGCTGCCCCTGTGGGTATCATTTCGTGCACCAGGCACTTTTCACGTCTTGAAACGCCCGCTCTCTACCGTTATCAATCACGGAGCCTTAAAAACAAACTGTTCCTCCATCCAACACTCCTTTTAAAATCGAGTTTTTGTTGCAGAAGGCAGCTACTGCCATGCAACACTTACAAATGACCCATAAAATCTACCATACATCTTGGAAAGATCTATGGGAACCCCTCAACGTTCTAAATAAATCATTTTTCACTGGCTGTCGTTTGATGTACGGCTGGACCGTTTAATTGTTGCGGCGGGCTCTGCGTCGACCTGCGCCTGCGTTAATCAGCGCTTGACTCAGGCATCGCATCGCCCTGTGGGTGCAGCCAGGGGTCCCTACCCTCGGAAAGTGTAAGTTGTCAAAGTACTCGGTCGATATCTAAAGAGACACCGCGGTGTCCGCAGCGCCGAGGGTTGGTGCGTGGCGAAGTGCGTGAGGACGAAGCACCGAGGAAGAACTCTTCCCTGGTTCCAGGGGTCCCGCGCCCTGAACTTGCGTGTCCAGGAAGAGCGCGCGGGGCGGGCGGCGCGTTCCCTCCGTGGCAGTGTCCTCAGGTCCCTTCCCACAAGGCTAAAGGGCGCCTCCCTGGAAACGTTTGGAAAACGTGGCAAGTTATCTTCGGGCCGCTCAGGGGAATGTGTGGGGAGTTCCCGAAGGTCGCAGCGGAAGATCAATCGGCAGGAGCCGCTGCAGGGCCGGCCAGTGTTACGAGAGCCGCGGGTGAGCTTTGCCGAAACCCCGCATCCCGGAGCGCCGCGCGCTTTGCGTGCCTTAGCGAAGCCGCACGTCTGCACGCGCCCTGCAGCGCCGCGCCCCTCAGTTCTCCAGGCGCGGAAACCCCAGCGGGTCACGTCCCGCGCGCCCCCTTTCGCTCCCGAGCCTAACGCGCTCCCGGTGTTGGGCTGCGGCTGCAGGGAAATCCCGCCTGCGCCCCCTGAAAGCCCCCCGCGCGCCTCATGCGTGTCCAGGACACAGGCACCTTCCCCAGGGCCACCGCTCTCCTGCTCGCCCTGCTCGCGTGGACGCGGAAAGGGGCCCGCGCAGGGCAGCGCTGCCCCCTGGTGGCGGCGCGGCGCTGTGTGGCCATCGCGCGGCGCTGGGGCTAGGCCCGGGGTGGGAACGCTCCAAGTGCGGGCGTGAGGCGCATGTGGCCAGACGGCTCCGCGACGTTCCTCCCCCTGCGCCTGCAGCAGCCTGGACAGTCCGGGGCGAGCGTTGGCTTTTTCCGCGGGTGGTCGGGAGCCGTCCGCTCCGAGGACGGCCGAGTTTCAGCCTTTGTCCTTGGGCCCCCGACCAAGAATGCCGCAGGTTCAGGGGCCTCCTTGGGCGGTCAAGGTCTGGTGGACACCTTGGGGGCGCGGAGCTCCCTGAACAGGAGACGAGTGTGCCGTGCGCATCTCGAGTGGCGTGGGATAGGGGCTCCCCGTGGACGCGTTTGCATACTCGGCGGACCCTGAGCCCGCCACTCGTTCGGCGTCTGTGTGCCTGGCGCTCGGAGCCGCAGGGAGAAGGCGCCAGTCCCTGACCGCTAAGTCACGCGTCCGGGTAGGGAGACTGCTGGACTGCTGTAGCTCCGCGGGAGCGTTTTGAGCTCCGCAGCCCTTGGCCTGGGCGCCTGCGGACTGCGCTTCCCTGTGGCTGCCTGCGTCCTTACTCCGTTCCCTAAGCGCTGGAAACCGGGCTCTGTTTGGGGGATTTGGGGGAGGAGTAGTAAAATACACGTAACATATGTGTGTTACCGCTGTAACCATGTTAAGTGTGCCATTCAGAGGTAGTAAGTACAGTTGCGTTGTTGTACAATCATTACCACTACCCATTTCTAGAGCTTTTTCACCATTCCAAATTATGTACGAATTAAAAAGTAACACACACACACACTCCATCCCCTAGACCCTGGCAAACACCGTTCTACTTCTGTGAATTGTGTAGGTTCAGCACCTTATACAAGTGGAATCATACAATATGTGTCCTTGGTGGCCAGGTTATTTCACTTAGCTTGTGTTCATGGTCATTCAAGTATTAACATATATCAGAACTGCTTCCTTTTTAGGGCTGAATACTATTTCATTGTATGGATATACCACATTTTGTTTATCCATTCATCCGTGGATGGGACTTTTGGACTGTTTCCTTCTCTTTCTGTTCATCTTTTCAACCGCCTCTCACAGTAGACAGCAGGTGTCATTTTCCTACATCGCTTTACCCCAGAAATTCTCAGAGGAACCTCGTTCTCTTAACAAAGCACAAGTGTCAGTGAAGTCACAGGGGTGGTTTCCAAGGGAGCACAAGTTGGTCAGCCTCAACCTTCTGGATCCGAAACCTGAGCTTGTTCATAGCTTTGAGACTTACAGGTGCAGACGGCACAGCATCCTGAGGGGGAAAATGTGCCACTTAAAGAACAGGGCCATCAGAGAAGGAGGTACCTTTCTCTGAAGGGAGGAGAGAACTTCCACTTTGACTATGACCCTGTCGGAATAAAATCAAAGTCGGCGAACCCAAAAGGCTTCCATAGCCTTGGCAACTCATGACTAGAGCCTAGGGTGATTACTGACGCCATAAACAAGAGTGTCAAATTGTTAAGTCAACAACAGGAGTCACTGTGTACTTACTTCTCATGTGGGATCTGTCCTTAATGTGTTGTCCAATGTGAAGTAATGCTATAACTAGTACTGAAACAGTATTTTACACTTTGTGTTTCTGTGTGGGTGCAAACTAATGAAATCTTTACTTAATATATACTGAATCGATCTTCTGTATATAAAGATACTTGAAAATGAATCTTGATGTGAATGGAATGAGAGAGGGAGCGGGAGATGGGAGGGGTGCAAGTGGGAGGGAGATTATGGGGGAGGAAAGCCAATGTAATCCATAAACTGTACTTTGGAAATTTATATTTACTAAATTTAAATAAAGGGAAAAAAAAGAAAATGTGCCACTTAAGAGTCCTCCAGAGTGCCTTCCAAACAAAACTGGGACCCTCCCTGCATCACGCCTGTTACCCCTTGGAATGGCCTTCTTCCCTGTCTCCACCCGAGATGACCACAGGCTGTTTCTCTGCACTCTGCACTCCCTTGCTGTCCTTTTCCTGCCGTGCCGTGAGTAGGTGCCACTGAGCAACTTGGCAGTTGCAATGACCACATCAGGTGCATGCTCTCCCAGAGGCAGTGATGGAGAGCAGAACCTCTCACCTGTGTGTGCCCAGTGCAGCAGCCTCTTCCAAGCAGGGCTCCAGGGGCCAGGCGCTGTCCACCCTCAGCCTGGCTTGAGGGCCAGTGAGAGAGCGTGAACACAGGCTCCCCAGCAGCCACTCACACAGACGCATTCAACACTGTACTTCCAGTTGGTTTTCTGGGAGTAGACTTATGTTTATTTCTCATGTAAAAAAAAATGGAAAAGTAACAGTAGGATATCAAGACAGTGCCTTTATTTATTTTTCATGTGTACCTTTCAGTTCCCCTGGGCAGGGTTCTGTGAAGAGACATCTCACCGTGGGAGCGACTGGGGCTCTCTAAACTGACTGTAGGGGTACAGCTGTTGGCAAGATGCTCTGGAATGAAAAGGGTGCTTATGAGGCCATGAGAAAGCCTCGTTAGAGCTGTAATCTTCTGTGGATTTAAAACATGTAGAGTGACCATATCTCTCTCTCTCTCTCTCTCTCTCTCTCTCACCTCCCTCCCGTCCTGTCTTAAACTGAGACTGAGTTGTCACATTTCTGCCACACAAATGCACACTCTGTGAAGCCCCATGCCTACCCTCAGGGACTTCACCTGACACCTGTTCATTGCAGTCAAGTCCAAGCTCAGACCCCTGTGCCCCAGGCGCTCTCGCTACCGTCCTCTAGAGGCATGTGGGAGCGCTTGGCTGGGAAACTTTTGAGGAGTCTTCCAGAGCAGAAAAATAAATAAATAAATAAATAAATAAATAAATAAATAAATAAATATAAAAATGGGAAAGGGCTTGAGCCCACAATGTCCCACAATGTACAGAAGAGTAACTGCAAGGATCCCACTAGTAATCAGACAGGCAACAGAAGAAAGAGGGAACTGTAGCAAATTCCACCCGGATGAGGGATGTGTTGTTCTGCCGAAGGTAAAGTGCTACAATGTTTTTAGCAAACAATCTGAGGATTCAGAGCTTGGATCTTGGGGCCCCCTCCCTTTAATCCATTCATTCGGGACCCTGTGCTAATGAAATAACCAGAAATGTGGACACACATCCAAGTTTAGATGCAAAAATTAGTTAATAAGTTCATTCTCTGGAAATACACTTAGTATTTTTGTTTCTCATATAAGAAAAATTGAAAAATAATGAAGCCATATGTATAAGGCACATTTATTCATCTTACATTTGTAGTTCACTATGATGTTTGTTGCAATGGCTTTTTAAAACTAAAGATCAATTTTATTTATTTGAAAGACAGAGTGACAGAGAGAGGGAGAGACAGAGTGAGAAATCTTCTATCTGCTGGTTCACTCTCCAAATGGCCATATGGCCAGGACTGGGCCAGGCTGAAGCCAGGAGGCTGGTCTCCATTTGGGTCTCCCACATGGGTGGCAGGGTCTCAGGAACTTGGGCCATCTTCCATTGCTTTCCCAAGCACATTAGCAGGGAGCTGGATCAGAAGCTGAGCAGCCAGAACATGAACTGGCATTCATATGGGATGCCCCCATCGAAGGTGGCAGCTTAACCCACTAAGCCACATCGGCCCATACAGTGACTTTTTTAAGGGGTAAAAATGGGAAACAATCTAAATGCTCAAGATTTGAATGTATTCCTGTATATCCTTCTAGTGGGATATCTTGCAAACCTTAAAAATTAGGTCTATGAGAAATTTCTATAACTTTAAAATCTGAAGATTATTATTAAGTGAAAAGTCAAGATAGAAAATTATACACAGTACTTTCTCAATTATTTAAGGGTTATACATGTAATTATAATGACTAGAGGAAATAGACTAAAAGGGTCAGTGGTTATCACTGGGGCCTGAAATTATGAGAGGAGTTTATTTTGTTGTTTATTGTACTTTTCTGTGTTTCCCAGATTTCTCGCTGAATAATTTCCAAATTGCTGAGTTGAGACACCTGGGGAACACAATGAGAGTAAGACTGCAATGGAACAGTGTATGTGACCTGAGGCATAATGAGGGGAACAGACATCAAGGGTTTAAAGTGAGTATGGCAGACATATAAAGGAGGGAAGAGACCTAACAGTAACACCAAGCAAGAAAAAGAAGCAGTTCCTAAAAGCTGGCAAAGCATTATGCACTGAGAAAGCAGTAGAAGAAATGAAGAACCCATGGGTGAGGTAAAGACAAGACAAACCCAGGAGGGAAAGAAGCAGCTTGAAGCTCGGTTCAGGGAACTCTCGCAAAAGCAACAAGAAAGGATCATATTCTGACACATGAAATCAACATAGTGGGTTTTTTAAACATGTGTTTATTTGAAACATATATGTTTATTTGAAACATATATATGTTTGTGAGAGAGAGAGAGAGAGAGAGAGAGAGAGAGAGAGAGAGAGAGAATCTTCCATCTTCTGTTCACTCCCCAAATTTCCTCAGGCCAGCTCCATCCTGGGCTTCCATGTGGGTGGCAGCAGAAGATGGCCTGAGTGCTTGAGCTCTTGCCGCCCATGTGGTCCCCAGTGTCTTCTGCTAATGGATTAAGGATGGAACTTAGTCCAGTGACGGTGTCTGGAGTTGGGGCTTTGGGAGTGATTGCACTGGATTAGGTTGCCGGGGTGGAACTCAGCGATGACCGCTGGTTACTTTATAAGGACCACCTGGAGGGTAGATGGCAAGCACATCCCTGTGGCTCACCATGTGGCCCTCTCCCCGTGATCACCATGCAGCGCCCTCACCCTCATCAGATGTCAGAGTGATGGGGCCACCTGATCTTGGACCATGAACTCCAAAACCATCCTAGGCACATTAGCAGGGAACTGGGTTGAAAGTGGAGCAAGTGGACTGGAACTGATTCTCTGATATGGGATTCCACAGTCACACGCAGTGGCTTAACCCCCTACAACACAGTGCTGGTCCCCAGGGAGGGTTGGCAGGCTGGGGTGGTGAGCCAGCGCTGGAGCAGAAATCACTGGCAGGTGTCTGAACTTCTGTCCCTATCAGTTGATGTTAGCTGTCAGCAGGATTGCCGGCTATAGCACCAGTGTGTGCCTGGGCTGCCTACAAACAAATCAGTGGACTGTGGCTTGTCTCTTGTGAGCTCACCTAGGAAGTCACATCATGTCACTTCTACAGTAGTCACAGCCATCCTGCTTCAGAGGAGGGAACCAAGTGGGTTTTCTAAGGCTTTCATGACAAAGCAGCAGAGTCGGGGGCGGGGGGGGGGGGAGGCTCGGACAGGAACCCTGCCTCACCATTCTAGAGCTGAAGTCCAAAGTCAAGGTTCTGCCGGGTGGTTCCTTCTGAGGCAGGGAAGGGAGGATCCATGCCAGGCCCCTTTCCTTGGCTGGCATTGGCTGTTTTCTCCCTGCATCTCCTCCATGATCTTCCCTCTGTGTGTGTCCAAATATTATGACATCAGTCCTGTTGCATGGGGACCTGCCCTAATGACTTCATTACAACTTGATCACCTCCAAAAAGACCCTATCTCCAAATCCCCATTCTGAGATATTTGGGGGAGTGAGAGCTTTAACATACGAATTTTAGGAAAACACGATTTCACCCACAAGAGGAGCACAGACCAAGTCATCACCAGGAGCGCTGAAGCACTGGAGAGAGTGCTCCCGCCGCCCTTGCGCTATAAAAGCTGAGTGACAAGGCTCTGTGACAGCTTATATTACACATTTCACGTAAATCAGCTCCCAGCATAATAAAACACAGAATTTTTGGCGAAAACTACTTTTCTATGTCTTATATTTTTGTAGTGGGCTAAGAGCCCAAATACCAACGGCCCCAAAAAACCACTTGGAAAATTGATGGCTGACTCTTCCCGAAGGCAATTGAAGGGCTGTGCCTCTTAACAGAATTTCCAGCAAATTATTATTCCTGGCATAAGGATTTGCTCTGCTTTAAGATCCTTTGCTGATTTGCTTATTTGTAGTAGACACTCACATTAGTGACCGTAGCTCAGCCTTGACCAATCTTGTCTTCACTCAGAGGCATTCATGCCTGTTGGTTTTATTTTTACACACAAGGTAAAATGTAAACCTGTATCATTACCAAATTTTAGGAGAAACAAATACTAATAAGTACTTTCTAGAACAATAAACACAATCATGCTTTATTTATTGCCATCCTTTGAGATGAATCTTTTAGTGCAAAATGAACACATGGATGGGACTCTTGCCACATCCGGGGAGGCATGAGTAACACTCTTTGCCCTATGGCCCATCAGCAAATGTCCTGCAGTGCCAACCATTGGATAAATATGACACAAATTCGATCTGCTTTTGCCCTCTATAAACCCTAAACTTTCATTTTAAAGTTGGGTAGAGCTGCTTCAAGGAACGTCTAAGCCCACAGAGCAGATACCATTAGCAAGGTTCACCCTGCCAAGCTGAAAAAAATCTGTGGACAAGAAATTGTCATTGAAATTCAATGATAGCAGACTTGTCCAGGAAATCTTGTGGGGATTTGGTCCCTTTATGAATCTCAGGATAGATGAGTGTTTGGAGATAGCAAATAGCGGACAACAGAGCAATAATGGGAAGGTAGCCATATGAGGAACTAGGATCATCATGTTAGAAGTCTTGGGACCAGTATAATAATGGCTATTCAGCAAAGAAAATCTGTCTTGGGGCTGGTGCTGTGGCACAGCAGGTTAAAGCATTGCCTGTGAAGACAGCATCCCATATGGGCACCAGTTCATGTCTAGGCGGCTCCACTTCCAATCCAGTTCTCTGCTAATGCACTTGGGAAAACAGCAGAGACTGATCTAAGTGCTTGAGCCCCTGCCACCCATGTGGGACCATGGATGGAATTCTAGACTGTTGGCTTTGACCTGGCCATTTGGACAGTGAACTCACAGATGGGAAATATCTCTCTCTCTCTCTCTCTCTCTCTCTCTCTCTCTCCTCTCTCTCTGTAACTCCATCTTTTAAATAAATAAAATATATCTTAAAAAAAAAAAAAAGAAAGTAGGTCCCACAGGAATGTGGGTCTCGCCTGCACTTGCAACAAACTAGAAAGGCACTAATGTAAAGAAAAAAAAAAAACAAGCACATCTCCCTGCCTCTCCTGGGGTGGCCAATTGCCTTCCCTCCCCTTGGCTCCCATATTTCATGCTCTCAAGTCACATCCCAGACCACAGAGGACCACAATTGGCTTTATGTTGTCTACCTTCCCTGCCCCTGCTGCCTCTTCCATCCTTGGAACCAAGGAATCTTGGAACCAAGATTGTGTCGCAACCCATAACAGGCTTTCCCAACTTCATACCATTGGTTTTCAGTGCTTCACAGAGTCTGTTAAAAGCTTGATCACCCCAAGAATTTTGGCATCGCTTACCTGGAAACTGGAGATTTGTTTTCGCTCAGCGTTCAGAAGCCTGAAGTCCTTGCTTCTTGCTGTAGCTGGTCTCTGGGAGGATGGTAAGCAGGACATGCAAGCAACCAAGCAATGAGGACACAGCTGTGGTTCTCAACTTTGGGGGGCATTGGGTACTGAGAGGGTTTCTTGCAACATGGCCATGCCTGCCCCCAGACTGCTGGCTGCATGATTCTGGGGTGTGTCCTGCAAATCGCATCTCTGAAAAGTCCCTAGATGATGCTGATGCTTGTCCAGGGACCACAGTTTGAAAACCACAAGGGGAGGGTGGGGTGGGGTTTACAGAACTTGAACCTGGCTTGTTAAATCCAGGAGAGTGTATTAGACCTATCAGAGTCACTTGGGGAAAGACTTAAAAAACCCTGATGCCCGGGCTGCTCCCTCCCCGTAGTTAACTTGGATTCTCTGATGGTAGGACCAGGGCAGCTCCTGCAGTGCTTCCAAAATGCAGTGAAATCTGAGAGCCAGAGGTCTAGACCAGAAATCTCAGCCCTGCTTGCCAGATAGTCACATGAGCAGCTTTTAAAGCTTATCCCTGGGGCTGGCGCTGTGGCATAGCAGGTAAAACTGCCACCTGCAGTGCTGGCATCCCATATCAATGCCGGTTCAAGTCCCAACTGCTCCACTTCCAATCCAGCTCCCTGCTAATGTGCCTGGGAAAGCAGTAGGAGATGGCCCAAGTCCTTGGACCCCTGCACCCATGTGGGAGACCCGGAAGAAGCTTCAGGTTCCTGGCTTCAGATCTGCTACGCTCTGGCAGTTTCAGCCATTTAGGGATTGAACTACCAGATGGAAGACCTCCCCCACCCCCCACCTCTGCTTCTCTGTAACTTTGACTTTTAAATAAATAGATAAGTATTATTTTATTTTATTTTATTTTTGACAGGCAGAGTGGACAGTGAGAGAGAGAGAGACAGAGAGAAAGGTCTTCCTTTGCTGTTGGTTCACCCTCCAATGGCCACCGCGGCCGGCACGCTGCGGCCGGCGCATTGCAATGATCCGATGGCAGGAGCCAGGTGCTTCTGCTGGTCTCCCATGCAGGTGCAGGGCCCCAAGCACTTGGGCCATCCTCCACTGCACTCCTGGGCCACAGCAGAGAGCTGGCCTGGAAGAGGAGAAGCCAGGACAGAATCCAATGCTCCAACCGGGACTAGAACCCTGTGTGCCGGCACAGCAGGTGGAGGATTAGCCAATTGAGCTGCAGCGCCAGCCTAAAATATTTTTTTAAAAAGATTCACTTATTTATTTGAGAGATAGTTACAGATAGAGGGAGAGATAGAAAGAAACATCTTCCATCTGCTGTTTCACTCCCCAAATGGCTGCAATGGCCAGAGCTGAGCGGATCCGAGGCCAGGAGGCAGGAGCTTCTTCTGAGTCTCCCATGTGAGTGCAGGAACCCAAGGACTTGGGCCATCTTCTACTGCTTTCCCAGGCCACAGCAGAGAGCTGGATCAGAAGAGGAACAGCTGGGATATGAACCAGCACCCATACGGGACGCTGGCACCGCAGGCAGAGACTTAGCCTACTATGCCACTGCGCTGGCCCCGTATTTTAAAATATTTTTAAAAAAATGTTAGAGAGAGAGAGAGAATCTTCCACCAGGTATTCCCCAAATACCTTCAAGAAATGGAGCTGAGCCAGGCAGAAGTCGGGAGCCAACAACTCCAAACAGGATCACCCATGTGGGTGCAGGAAGTCAAGAACTCGTAGCATCATGTGCAGCTCCCTGCCCCTGCTCCCCCGCCATCTGCATTAGCAGGAAGCTGGATCAGAAGAGGAGGCAGGGCTCAATCCCAGGTACCCTGAGTATGGGACACAGGTGTCCCAAGTAGTGGCTTAACCCACTATGCCATAATACCCACCCCTTTAATTTTTATTTAGTTATTTGAAAGGCAGAGTGACATATAGGAAGAGCTTCCATCCACTGGTTCATTCCCCAAATGCCTATAATGGCCAAGGCTGGATCAGACTGAAGCCAGGAGCTGGCAGTTCAGTCCAAGTCTCCCATGTGGGTAGCAGGGGTACAAGTATGAGCCATCCTCAGATGCCTTCCAGGGTGCACATTAGCAGAGGCTATAATGAGAAGTGGAGGCAGGATCCAAACCCAGGCACTGCAGTATGGGATGTGGCTCTCCAAGCTGAGCTGAGTGAGCCCTGCAGGTGACTCTGATGCATTGACCAGCCAGACAGCGCTAGGGCTGTTCAGATCTTGATCTTCCATGACCGTTTTGCGCACACTCTGCCCATGGTACCTCTCCATACGGGAGCAGAAGCCACATCAGAAGTGGCTGGTTCAGTGCCGTGTGTTAGATGGAAAAATCCAGCCTCCACCATCGCCCTTCCGTGTACACACTTTCAGGCCCTGATCTTTCTCTTTAGCCTTTTGCATCCCTCACGTGATGGCCACAGGTAACCCCCACGTTCTCTCGGCCCGTGAGCCTTTAGCAGCTGCTCGGCCCCGTGTGATTGAAATGAGTCTCAGGAGGCGCCCTTTGCCTCCTGCTCGCCTGTCCTTTGCTCTCCATTTCCTCCCCAGGTGGGGTCACATTCTCTCCAGTTTTTAAGCAAGCCACCTCACATTAGTCTGCACAGCTGAAGGGCTGGAGGGAAGCCACTCTGGACTGAATCCATCAATATTTTACCAGCAGCCAGAGCTTGCCTCTCAGCCCAAAGGCCCACAAAATAGGAAGCCGCTCAAGTATTTGCCAAGAATCCTTTATCAAGGGTTAGCAAGAACTTCAGGCAGTGCGAGGCCTCAGGGCCCCTGAGGAATGGAGACCACACGTGAACTGTGGAGTGATGCCTGTAAAATAAATGCACGTTCCCGACCCAAGTGCTGGTTTTCTTGAACAGGAAGGAAGTCTGCTTTTACTGAGCACCTGCTATGTTTTCAGGATTTACAGAGTCTTACTTTGACCGCAGTGTTATCACTCCTTAGAGAAAGGCAAGCATGCTAGAAACTTATGGAGAATACTAGAAACTAATGGTCTTACAAACTGAGACCACGCTTTCGTGGTCACCCCGCCCTGCCCGCCATCCAGGGTCGCCTCTTCCCTGCCACAGCAGGCACCGATGCCAGCCTCAGCTTGTGCTGGCAACTGCGTTACACTTTGTGATATAAATGTTGAACGTGAACATGGTTTTTAAAAGAAGCCGGTGCACAGGAGGGCTGGATTTTCAGAGATGGTTCTTGGGATGCTCTCTAAAAGTCAAAAGCATGAGCAAGGAATTAGGAAGGGAAGCTTAGGTGCAGAGGCATCAGAAACGACCCTTGTGCTGAGGACTGTTTTGGGTGTGTTCTCCCTTATGCTCCTGCTGGCCAACTTCCTACCCCATCGAGAGCTTTCATCAGGGGCTGGCATTGTCGTGCAGCAGGTTAAAGCCCTGGCCTGCTGTACCAGCATTCCATACGGGTGCTGGTTCGAGTCCCAGATGCTCCACTTCTGATCCAGCTCCCTGCTAATGTGCTTGGGAAAGCAGCAGAAGATGGCCCAAGTCTTTGGGCCCCTGCACCCATATGGGAGACCCAGAAGAGGCTCTGTATCAGCCCACCTCCAGCCATTGCAATCATTTGGGTAGCGAACCAGTGGATGGAAGACACCCCCCTTCCCCGTAACTCTTTCAAATAAACAAAATGAATCTTTTTTTAAAGAACTTTCATCAGATCTCAAGCTGGTGTGGTCCAGACTAATCCCACATCCAAACTCATTAGGGGCACTGTGCTTCCTGCTCCTGACTGCTCCCACCTATATGTACCAATATATGCGGGTACTTCAACAACTTGGGGGAAAACTGGAATGAAAAGATGTTTATAGTAGTGCAAAAATCTTTTGAAATTCAGGGCAGGCAATTGGGCACAGTGGTTAAGACACCACTCGGGACACCTGCATTCCACACTGGAATGTCTGGGCTCAAGTCTCAGCTCTGCTCCCAGTTCCAGCTTCCTGCTAATGCACACTCTGAAAGATAGCAGGGGTGGCTCACGTAGTGCCGGTCAGCTGTCGGACTGAGTTCCTGTCTCCTGGCTTTGCCCAGGCCCAGCCCTGGCTGTTGCGGGTATTTAGGGAGTGAACCAGCAGATAGGGGATCTCTGTCTCTTTCTGGATCTTTGTCTCTCCCTCACCCCCACCCCATCTCTGTTTTCAAGTAAGTTTAAGAAATACTTGTTTAAAATTTTGAAATCTCTTCTTTTTTCTTTTTAATTTTTTTAGATTTTTTAAACAAAGATTATTTAGTTATCTGAAAGTCAGAGTTACACAGAGAGAGAAGGAGATGCAGAGAGAGAGAGAGAGAGAGAGAGAGAGAGAGAGAGAGAGGTCTTCCATCTGCTGGTTCACTCCTCAATTGGCCGCAATGGCTGGAGTTGGGCCGATCCGAAGCCAGGAGCCAGGAGCTTCTTCTGTGTCTCCCGAATGGGTGCAGGGCCCAAGGACTTGGGCCATCTTCTACTACTTTCCCAGGCACATAAACAGAGAGCTGGATTGGAAGTGGAGCAGCCAGGACTTGAACTGGCACCCATATGGGATGCCAGCACTACAGGCAGCGGCTTTATCAGCTATGCTACAGTGCTGGCCCCTTTTTTTCATAATGCATACATCCATGACCTTTCTGAATGCCTTAGGCATGCAAGAATTTAAAAAACATTTCTGCACCAAAACAAGCTTATCTTTTAATTCCATTTTCCACAAACTGAAGTATCCTTGTATCTAAGAGAGGGAGAGTCCCTGCCTCCTCACAGCTTTCCAATAATAAGCACTCCATTCTTTTAAAATCTTTGGCATTCTAATAGCACAAGTTAAAATCTCTTCATTTTAATTTTATGCCTTTAATCACTTTTGAGGTTGGAGATAGATAGATAGATAGATAGATAGATAGAAAGATATTTGATTTTTTTTTTTGCCCATTCGTATTCTTCACCTACCTTATTTTGCAGAGGGACCTTTTTCTTTTAAAATTTATATTTATTTGAAAGTCAGAGTGTATATATTTATTCAAAAGATAGAGTGACAGAGAGAGAGAAAGACAGACAGGGAGAGACAGACAATTTTCCATCTGTTGGTTCACTTCCCAAATGGGCACAACAGCCAAGGCTGGGCCAGAACAAAGCCAGGAGCCAGGAACTCCATCCTGGTCTCCCACGTGGTTGGCAGAGATCCAAGTACTTGGGCCATCATCTGCTGCTTTTCCAGGTGCATGAGCAGGGAGCTGGATAGGAAACAGAGCAGCTGGGACTAGAACTGGTAGTGCCTTATGGGATGCTGGCGTCCCAAGCAGGGCTTAACCCACTGCACCACAACGCCGGCACCTTGTGAGTGATTCTTTTTTTTTTTTTTTTTTGACAGGCAGAGTGGACAGTGAGACAGAGAGACAGAGAGAAAGGTCTTCCTTTTGCCGTTGGTTCACCCTCCAATGGCCGCTGCAGCCAGCGTGCTGAGGCCGGTGCACCACACAGATCCAAAGACAGGAGCCAGGTACTTCTCCTGGTCTCCCATGTGGGTGCAGGGCCCAAGCACTTGGGCCATCCTCCACTGCACTCCCGGGCCACAGCAGAGAGCTGGCCTGGAAGAGGGGCAACCAGGACAGAATCCGGCGCCCCGACCAGGACTAGAACCCGGTGTGCCGGCGCCGCAGGTAGAAGATTAGCCTAATGAGCTGCAGCGCTGGCCATGAGTGATTCTTACTGATGTATTGGCATGTGCTATTTACCAAGGTTATTAATCTCTGTCATAGAGAAGCAAATGCTCCATCACAATTTATCTGTTGGTTCTGGTTATTTTTGCAACATGGGAATTTTCTTTTTTTTAACTTTTATTTAATAAATACAAATTTCCAAAGTATAGCTTATGGATTACAATGGCTTTTCCCTCCCATAACTTCCCTCCCACCCGCAACCTTCCCATCTCCCACTCCCTCTCCCATTCCATTCACATCAAAATTCCTTTTCAATTATCTTTATATACAGAAGATCAATTTAGTATATACTAAGTAAAGATTTCAACAGTTTGCACCAACACAGAAACACAAAGTGTAAAGTACTGCTTGAGTACTAGTTATAGCATTAATTCACATTGTACAACACATTAAGGACAGATATCCTATATAAAGAGTAAGTGCACAGTGACTCCTGTTGTTGACTTAACAAATTGACACTCTTGTTTATGGCGTCAGTAATCACCCTAGGCTCTTGTCATAAGTTGCCAAGGCTATGGAAGCCTTTTGAGTTCGCTGACTCCGATCTTTTTTAGACAAGGTCATAGTCAAAGTGAAGTTCTCTCCTTCCTTCAGAGAAAAGTACCTCCTTCCTTGATGGCCCATTCTTTCCACTGGGATCTCACTCACAGAGATCTTTCATTTAGTTTTTGTTTGTTTGTTTGTTTGTTTGTTTTTTGCCAGAGTGTCTTGGCTTTCCACGCCTAAAATACTCTCCTGGGCTCTTCAGCCAGATCCAAATGCCTTAAGGGCTGATTCTGAAGCCAGAGTGCTGTTTAGGACATCTGCCATTCTATGAGTCTGCTGTGTATCCTGCTTCGCAACATGGGAATTTTCAATTCTGTGTGGTGAAGTCTCTGGTTGCTTCCTGAAAACAGCTGTCCCATACTAAGCTTTAAAAAATTCCCAAATCTCTTTTATAGTTTTTATAGCTCACCTTTTACGCTTAGTCCGTCTGAAAGTGATATTGTTGTAAGATACTGGATGAGACTCTAAAGCTTTCTTCCTCCCCGCCCCCCAGTAGATAGCCAGTAATTCTGGCACCATTACTGAATGGCATCTACTTCCTTACTGATGTAAAATCCACCTTTATTTCATACTCAGTCTTTATATAAATATATACATATATTTATATATATACTTATGCTTATACTCAGTCTTCACACATACTTTAGTTTCTTTTTAGACTCTTTAGCCTTTCTATTGATTTATCTAATCTAATTTATCTAATCTTTCGCTAATACCAACTGATTTAATGTCTATTATTTTAAAGATTTATTTATTCAAAAGTAGACAGGGAGAGGGGTGAGTGATGGAAGAGAAAGGGAGAGAGAGAGAGACAGAGACAGAGACAGAGAGAGAGAGACAGAGAGAGATCTTCCATCCATTGATTTACTTCCCAACTGGCTGCTGGGGCTAGGCCAGGCCAAAGCCAGCAGCCAGGGGCTTCATCTGGGTCTCCCACATGGGTGCAGGGGCCCAAGCACTTGGGCCATCTTCTGCTTATTTCCCAGGTGCGTTAGCAGGGAGCTGGATAGGAAGTGGAGCAGCTGGGACTCCAACCAGCACCTATATGGGATGCCAGCATTGCAGGTGGCAGCTTTACCTGCTATGCGACACCAGCCCCTATAATTTTTTTAAATACAAAGTGCTGCACTCTTTTTTTAAAAAGACTTACTTGTTTATTTGAAAGGCAGAAGCAGAGAGAGAGAGGCAGCAGGAGGAGGCTTGGGCCCTTGGCTTCTCCTGCTTCTGTATGTGTTCATGCATGTGTGTGTATGGGTGTGTGTGCATACGTGTGTGTGTGCATATGTGTGTGTGCATATGGATGTGTATGTGAGTATGCTGTGTATATGAATGTGTGTGCCTGTGTGTGCACACGTGTGAGCAAGTGGGTGTGTGTATGCTTGTGTCTATGGGTGTTTATGTGTGTGTGCACACGCATTAGCAAGTGGGGGTGTGTGTGCTTGTTTCTATGGGTGTTTCTGTGTATGTGTGTGTGTGTGTGTGTGTGTATGGGTAGCAGCCTGGGGAGACCAGTGAAGCAAATTTGTCCTGAGTAGTCAGACCTGGTAAGGCCAATTGGGAGGCTTCCTTCTGCTTGTAATGTGTCTACCATCTGTCCCCCAGGCCAGTAGGAGCACTAATAAATGTTACATGTTGAAACTTTTGCCCTAGCTTGTACATCAAAACTCCATATGCCAATTGACTGGACTACATGAATACATTTGTCAAAAACAGGTCTCTTAGGCACAATTTAGGACATTCCAAAGCAGTTTATGACTGCTTCAGCCTCCAAATGGTCTGAATTAACTCTCGAAAGCCAGGTCTATCCGCACCGAGTAAAGGCTTGGGCCAAACGTCCAAATAATTCAAGTCACAAAAACCTTTCTGCCTTCATTATAGAGAGTATCAGTGACGAAGTCCTTTTCCTCCTGACTGTGCTTTCAATGGGCTGGATTTCTGATGTCACATTGCTGACACATGGTAGCTGGCAAAATGATAAAACACTTTACATAACATGACCTTGAACAGTTCACACCCTTCACACCCTTACAATGTTATTCCACTCACATTTCCAATGTTCATTAATGCTTACCAAGTGGTTAAATCTTAGGCGCTGAGTGTATCTTATTTTGAAAAAGTATGTTTAACACCCAAAACACTGCAAAACATACTTCTTTTTCTTTCTTTCCTTATAGTATTTATTTATTTATTTTTTAATTGAAAGGCAGAGTTACAGAGTAGCAGAGGCAGAGACAGAGAGAAAGGTCTTCCATCCATTGGTTCACTCCCAAAATGGCCACAACAGGCTGAGCTGAGCCAAAACAGAAGCCAGGAGCCAGGAGCTTCTTCCAAGTCTCCCATGTAGGTAAAGGGGCCTAAAGACTTGGGCCATCTTCCACTGCTTTCCTAGGCCATAGCAGAGAGCTGGATCAGAAGTGGAGCAGCCCGGACTTGAACTGGCGTCCATATGGGATGTTGTCACTGGAGGTGGCAGCTTTACCCCGCTATGCTACAGCACCAGGCTCACCTATTTTTTTTTTAAGATTTATTTATTTATTTGAAAGTCAGAGTTACACATAGAGAAGAGAGGCAGAGAGAGAGAAACAGAGACAGAGAGTCTTCCATCTGATGGCTCACTCCCCAGTTGGCCGCAATGACCGGAGCTGGGCCGATCTGAAGCCAGGAGCCAGGAGCTTCTTCTGGGTCTCCTCACTGGTGCAGGGGCCCAAGGACTTGGGCCATCTTCTACTGCTTTCCCAGGACACAACAGAGAGCCGGATCGGAAGTGGAGCAGCCGGGTCTCGAACCAGTGTCCATATGGGATGCCAACACTTCAGGCCAGGACATTAACCCACTGCACCACAGTGCAGCACCAGCCCCTCCCACCTATTTGTTTTAATCCAGAATCCAGACTTTTTTTATCCCTTCCAGACTCTAGCAATCAGCATTCTGTTTCGGATTGAGGGTTTTTTTTTTTTTAATTTTAGTTCTGACATATAAGGGAGGACATACAATATTTGCCTTTTTCTTTGAGATTACATTTTTTGAAAGATTTATTTATTTATTTGAAAGTCAGAATTACATAGAGAGGCAGGAGAGAGAGAGAGAGAGAGAGAGAGAGAGAGAGAGAGAGAGAGAGAGATCTTCCATCTGCTGGTTCACTCCCCAGTTGGCTGCAAGGGCTGGAGCTGCACCAATCTAAAGCCAGGAGCCAGGAGCTTCTTCTGAGCCTCTCACATGGGTGTAGGGGTCTCAGTACCTGGGCCATCTTCTACTGCTTTCCCAGGCCATGGCAGAGAGCTGGATTGGAAGTGGAGCATCTGGGACTCAAACTGGAGCCCACATGGGATGCTGGCACTGCAGGTGGCGGCTTTACCCACTACGCCACAGCACCAGCCCAAGATTACATTTTTAAAAGATAGATAGATAGATAGATAGATAGATAGATAGATAGATAGATTTATTTGAAAGGCAGAGTTACAGAGAGGCAGAGGCAGAGAGAGAGAGAGAGAGAGAGAGAGAGAGAGAAGACTCTTCCAACTGCTGGTTCATTCCCCAGATGGAGCTGTGTCGATCTGAAGCCAGGAGCCAAGAATTTCTTTAAGGATCTGGGCCATCTTCTACTGATTTCCCAGGCCATAGCAGAGAGTTGGATTGGAAGTGGAGTAGCCGGCTTCACCCACTATGCCACAGCACTGGCCCTCAACATGACATATTTTAAAATACATTATAGTCAAAAGCTTAATGGCTCTACTAAATAAAGAGCCCAACAAATAAAAACTAAAAAGACCAAAGCCCAGCAGGAAAATAGGCAAGGGCTACAAATGACAGCCAAATGAAAAGGTGTTCACCTTCACCCATAGAAGGTAAATTTTAAAAAGCTACAAAATCATGAATACAGTAGGCATAAATCCTATCTATTGACTTGACAAATATTTAAAGCAAAGTTTAGCAAAACACTCTATTTGCAGCAAAAAGGATACACACAAGCATTTTTCTGAGGTCCTTGTCTGTTTGTTTCGTTCCCACATACGATGGAGAACATGCAGTATTTGTTTTTCTGTGTCCAGTTTATTTCACTCATCATAATGCCCTCCAGTTCTCACCATTTTGCTACAAGTGATAGAATTTCATTCCTTTTTTATAGCTGAATAGTATCCTATTGTTTGTGTGTATGTATATACATGTGATATGTTCTTTATCCATTCATCTGTTGATGGACACTTTGGTTGATTCCATATCCTGGCTATTGGGAATAGTGCTGCTGGAAACATCGTGGAACAGGTATCTTTGATGCAATGAGTTCATGTATTTTGAGTATATACCCAGTAATGGGATTACTAGATCATATGGCAGTTTTATTTCTAGTTTTTCCAAGAAATCTCCACACTGTTTTCCACAGGGTCTGCTGTACATTCTCACCAACAGTGTCTAAGAGTTCCCCTTTCTCCACATCCTCACCAGCATTTGTTGCTGTGTCTTGGATGACAGCCATTCAGAGTGGGGGTGAGGTGATGCCTCCTCATTGCTTTGATTCGCATTTCCCCTTAGCTAGTGATGTTGAGCATTTTTCCACATATTTGATGGCCTATAAAAAATCTTTAGAAAAGCAAGTATGAATCAATGAATGGATATGAGAGAAGACGGACTCCAGATCTTCAAACACGACAGCTAGAATACGATAGAATAATATGATAATGTCAAACATGACAGAGCAATGGGAAGATTCTAACAGAACAAAAGGCAATGAGTGCGAATGCAAATCTCAAAGCAAGAACATGGTGGAGGAGGAATTCAGCTTACTTGAGCTTTATTGGAAGATTAGATCAGCTAGGAAGGGGAGCATTGCTCTTAAAGGTATGTGTGCACTCTTAATGGGCGTGCTGTTATTCCCAAGGGGCTGAAAACAGATTCGTAAAGTGGGGGAATCTCAGATTTTAGCCCTCCAAATCTCAACCCCACCCAACAAAATCTTATTCCTTAGTATTTAATTTCTTTTGTTGAGCTTTCTTGAGAATTATATAAACATTGGTGTTGACATTCAAGATACACATAAATGTATGCAAGATCTATGCAAATGTATGAAAAATTGTGGTGAATGGATGATAGTGATGGGAGAGTGTTCTTTAAAAAAAAATCATTTAATTGTGTCTTTGAAGGTAAACAACATACAGGTCCCAAGCCCTTGGAATGGCACATCCCAGAGCCAAGAGTGGTGCCTATTCTCAACCGGGTTCAGAGGGGTCAGAACTCAAGGAGCTACATGGTGGAGAAGGAATAGAATCCATGCGTTCCATTACCACAAACAGACCTTGTCCAACCCATCCACTGTCCACCTAAATATTTAGCAAATCTGAGGCCAGGGGCCGGCGCTGTGGCATAGTGGGTAAAGCCGCTGCCTGCAGTGCCAGCATGCCATATGGACGCCAGTTCAAGTCCCAGATGCTGCACTTCCAGTCCAGCTCTCTGCTATGGCCTGGGAACACAGTGGAAGATGGCCCATCCTTGGGCCCCTGCACCTACGTGGGAGACTCAGAAGAAGCACCAGGCTTCGGATCAGCACAGCTCTGGCCATTGAGGCCATTTGAGAAGTGAAGCAGCGAATGGAAGACCTCTCTCTCTGTCTGTCTCTGCCTCTCTGTAAATCTGCCTTTCAAATAAATACATCTAAAAGGAAAGGGAAGGGAAAAGAAAGGAAGGGGAGGGGAGGGAAGGGGAGGGGAGGAGAGGGCAGGAGAGGGGAGGAGAGGGGAGGAGAGGGGAGGAGAGAGGAGGAGAGGAAAAGTCTCACTGAGGAGCAGTTGTGCAAGCATTTTCAAAAGGCTCCTTGGGTTGGGTTGGGTTGGGTTGGGTTAGGTTGGGTTGGGTGTTGCAGGCCAGCTGGCCAAGCTGCTGCTGGGGACACTCATGTGCCATATCGAAGTGCCAGGGTTGGAGTCCTGCCTCTGCTTCTGATCCTGCTTCCTACTGATGCTCATTCTGGTAGGGAGAAGGTGATGGGTCAAGTGTCTGAGTCTCTACCACCCACATGGGAGGCCTGGGTGGAGTTCCTGGCTCTTATCTTCAGATGGCCCAGCCTGGCCTTTGCAGGCACTTGGGCACTAAGCCAGAAAGTGGAAGATATCTCTCTCTCTCTCTCTCTCTCTCTCCCTCCCTCCCTTCCTCTCTGTCACTCTGCCTTTCAAATAAATAAATCATTATACATACTTTTAAAAAAAATTATGTATTAACTTGAGAGTCAGAGTTACACAGAGAGAGAAGGAGAGGCAGAGAGAAATAGAGAGGTCTTCCATCCACTGGTTCACTCCCCAGTTGGTCACAAAGGCCAAAGCTGCGCTGATCCAAATCCAGGATCCGCTCCGGGTCTCCCACGCAGGTGCAGGGGCCCAAGGACTTGGGCCATCTTCCACTGCCTTCCCAGGCCACAGCAGAGAGCTGGATCGGAAGTGGAGCAGCCATACTTGAACTGGTGCCCATATGGGATGCCGGCACTGCAGACGGCGGCCTTACCTGCTATGCCACAGCATCAGCCCCTTTTAAAATAGGTTCCTTAGAGGAACAGAGTTGTTTTAAGTTGAGAAACTCTGAATTAAAGCTATGCAAGCATTTTTACAGGAAAGTGTTTTGCTGTTGGTTTGCCAGGAATCTCAGCCAAAATTTGAAATAAAAACTGAACCTTTCCACACCGTCTTCTTGTCCCCACAACCCTTTCTTGCTATCTTTGCACCCCAAGCCTGTGCATGTCTTCTGATGATGGACTCACTCTCTCCCTTTTGGGAGCCACTGTCCCAACCCCTGTCCCTGGCGATGGCGGGTACCTCCGGCCTGGTGCTGTCTGGAACATGAGACACTAATCTTGTGCCAGTACTCTTAATGCCACTTTCAATTTCTCGGTTAAATTGTAAATTGCTGTTTATTTGAAGGAATGTTTTTAATTTCCTTTTTGTTGACACTTCCACAATGTTTGATATATATTCATTTGTTAAAAATACATACGTTAGTTATATGACATTCTGTCATTATTGGGTCACTTATCACTAAGGGCATATTACTAAGGTAATGTACCCTGAAAAGCAATAATTATGGATTGTCTTTATGAAATTCTGCTGCAAGCTTCATGAGAAATACCTATTTCTTTTTTTTTAACTTTTATTTAATGAATATAAATTTCCAAAGTACAGCTTATGGAGTACAATGGCTTCCCCAAACGGTAGAGTTAGAAACATACCAGGGGATTCCAATTCAATCCCATCAAGGTGGCAAGTACCAATGCCATCTCACTAGTCCAAGTGATTAATTTCTGTTCACAATTGAACATAATGATAGGACTAAGAGCCAAAGGGATCACATAAACAAGACTAGTGTCTGCAAATATTAACTGATAGAATAAAAAAGGGAGAGAACGATCCAACATGGGAAGCGAGAAATACCTATTTCTAATTTATGTCAGATAATTGGAAGGTGAACCTGATTTCAATACTTTTCATACAAAGCCTGGCCTCCACACATGTTTTTAATTGAATCAAGTTGATTGGGATTTGTTTGTAAGGCTCTCATGAGTACTTTCTCTAGGAACGAGAACTGTACAGTGTTCCCCTGGAAGTGTCACCTTTCATAGTCCAGGACTCCATCATCTCAGGCAGCCAACTGTTGACTCTCCCTCCTCAAACACTTCCTCCTAAGAGAGAATGGCATCCATAAAGCAAAGACACAAGCCCCAGAGAGGATTGCTTTAGATATCCTAGTGTGCATGCAGTAAGCACTGTCCTCTTCCTTATGGACACACACAGAGTGGACAGTGAGAGAGAGAGACAGAGAGAAAGGTCTTCCTTTTTGCCGTTGATTCACCCTCCAATGACTGCCGCAGCCGGCGCGCTGCGCTGATCCGAAGCCAGGAGCCAGGTGCTTCTCCTGGTCTCCTATGGGGTGCAGGGCCCAGGCACTTGGGCCATCCTCCACTGCACTCCCAGGTCATAGCAGAGAGCTGGCCTGGAAGAGGGGCAACCGGGACAGAGTCCGGCGCCCCGACTGGGACTAGAACCCGGTGTGCTGGTGCCGCAGGCAGAGGATTAGCCTAGTGAGCCGCAGCGCCGGCTCACACATTATTTTTTTAAAGATTTTTAAATTTATTTGAAAAGTTGAGTTACAGAGAGAGAGAGGGAGAGGGAGAGAGGGAAAGAGGGAGAGAGAGAGAGAGGGAGAGGGGTAGAGAGAGAGAGAGAGAGAGAGAATCTTTCATACTCTGGTTCATCCCCAAATGGCTGCAATGGCCGGAGTTGGGCCAGACCAAAGCCAGGAGCTTCTTCCAGATCTCCCATGTGTGTGCAGGAGCCCAAATACTTGGGCCATCCTCCCCTGTTTTCCCAGGCACATTAGCAGGGAGCTGGCTCAGAAGTGGAGCAACCAGGACACGAACCAGTGCCCATATGGGATGCCAGCATCATAGGTAGCAGCTTAACCAGCTATGCCACAGTGCACACCCTGGAGCACACATTATTGAATCACACACTGATGAATAAGTCACAGCCTGCAACCATAGTGAGAGAGGAAAAAACACAATTGTTAAAGGGCTGGAGTTCCCCAGGAAGTTGAGACACACAGTTAAGGACGTGCAAATGGATAGACTGAAGAAACATCTGGAGAGACAACCCTGAGAGTGAGGGGCTAGGGTCTGTGACACAAATATAAAAGTCAGGGGCAGGGGCTGGCACCATGGCTCACTTGGTTAATCCCCTGCCTGTGGTGCCTACATCCCATATGGGAGCCGGGTTCTAGTCCCAGTTGCTCCTCTTTCAGTCCAGCTCTCTGCTGTGGCCTGGGAGGACAGTGGAGGATGGCCCAAGTGCTTGAGCCCCTGCACCTGCATGGGAGACCAGGAAGAAGCACCTAGCTCCTGGCTTTGGAGCAGTGTAGCTCCAGCTGTAGCGGCCATTTAGCGGGTGAACCAACAGAAGGAAGACCTTTCTCTCTGTCTCTCTCTCTCTCACTGTCTATAACTCTACCTGTCAATTAAAAAAAAGAAAAGTCAGGGGCAGGCATTTAAGACACTGGGTAGGGCCGGTGCTGTGTGCTGTGGTGTAGCAGGTAAAGCTGCCGCCTGCAGTGCCAGCATCCCATGTGGATGCTGGTTCGAATCCCAGCTGCTCCACTTCCAATCCAGTAGAAGGTGGCCCAAGTCCTTGGGCCCCTGCACCCATGTGGGAGACCCAGAGGAAGATCCTGGCTCCTGGGTTCTGATCGGTGCAGCCAACTGGGGAGTGAACCAGCGGATGGAAGACCTCTCTCTCTCTCTGCCTCTCCTCCTCTCTCTGTGTAACTCTAACTTTCAAATAAATAATTTTTTAAAAAAGAAATCTTGATTTCTTTTTTTCTCCCTCTTCCTTTGAATAAGATGAGATCTTGATTTCTATTTCTCTCTCTCTCTCTCTCTACCTGTCAAACACATACATAAATAATTCAAAAGACAGCAGAGATTTGATCTTGGAGATTCAGAAAATAGAGGTACTCTTTGGAAGAAGTGGGGAGAGAGAGAGAGAGAACAGAAGATCCTCAGTAGAACCTAAGAACAAGAAGAGGACTGCCTACAAAGGCAGTTGCAAAATAAGCCAGCCCAGCATCAGAGAAAAACACAAAGAAAAGCACACAAGGCCACACCTTTACAGCTGTTGAGACGGTGGGGGAGGGGGCAGTTCTCATCGCTGAGCCCTGCTAACCAGGCAACAGGGCAACCCCTGTTTAGGTTGTGTGTTATACGTTAAGTCAGCTAGTGGGTAGGGCTTTATTTTGATCCTAGTTGATAAAAGACAGATGTGTGGCATCTGGTTCCACAGCCAAGTGTGGCCACTGTTCCGGAGCAGCTGGCCGTCACGCCGGGCCCATGAGTTCCCTGCAGCTGTGCGTCCAGGGTTTGAAGGGCATGGCGAGTGGTGTGCAGTATTTCATTCAGATTACACGGAAGGAGAAGATAGATTCTTTAGTTCCAATCTCTGTCACTACGATATCCGTAATATTTGTTACATTCCAAATGACACATAAAATTTTAGCATGGACTATTACCCTGTGACTAATAGAGTTGTCATGTTTTATGTTTAGAAACTAGCTATTTTGTTCATATCTGGGCTACAGCTATCAGCTAAATAGGTTGCAGGCTCTTACAGGAACCTTCTCCGCTCACTTCAGAAATGTCTATGACGACACCCAAGTAAGAGTTCACTCTTCTGCACACCACTCTTCTTAAGATTTATATATTCCTTGATTTGAAATGCAGAGTGACAGAGAGAAGAGATCTCCCCAGTGGCCAGAAGCCTGGAACTCCATCTGGCTGCAGGGGTCCAAGTACCTGGGCCATCTTCCTCTGATGTCCCAGGAAGGTGGATCGGAAGTGGAGCAGCTGCGACTTGAACCGGCACTCCAGCAGGGGATGCCGGCGTGGCAAGCTGCCAGCCCCTACATTGCATTCTGCGTTATCTTTTGTGACTCTTTTCAAGTTCAGACATCTCTTGTTTTAACACTCTTCAGAGTCTCCCACTCACTTTGCAGTTCTAGCACTTAGCGTGTCTTCTAGGAGCCCCTGTAACTGCTCTTGTGTCGTTATTGCCTGATTTTCGTGTATCTAATGCTTTAAAAAATTTCAATCATTCTGGAACCAGCACTGTGGTATACTGGGTAAAGCTGCCACCTGCAGTGCCGGCATCCCATATGGGCACCAGTTCGAGTCCTGGCTGCTCCACTTTGGATCCAGCTCTCTGCTATGGCCTGGGAAGGCAGTAGAAGATGGCCCAAATCCTTGGGCCCCTGAATGTACGTGGAAGACCCAGAAGAAGTTCCTTGTTCCTGGCTTCAGATCCGCTCAGCTCTGGCTGTTGCAGCCATTTGAGGAGTGAACCAGTGGATGGAAGACTTCTCTCTCTCTCTGCCTCTGCCTCTCTGTAACTCTGCCTTTCAAATAAATAAATAAATAAATATTTTTTTAAAAATTCAGTCATTCTTATGCCGTCTACACAATTTTTGGCATATGGAAGTACCAAGTGAACTACAGTATCTACCTAGTGGTTTTAAAAATAAATTGTAACTACTCAAGTAAGCGATATTCGGGGTGGGCATTTGTGCACGGTGAAGACACCACTTCAGACATTTGCATCCCATATCTGGGCACCTAGGCTCAAGTTTTGGCTCTGCTCCTGATTCCTGCTTCCTTCTAATGTGCACCTTGGAAGGCAGCAGCGATGATGGCTCAAGTATGTGAGTCCTTGTCAACCACCTGGGAGACCCAGATTGAGTTGTAAGGTTCTGGCTTCTGCCTGGCCCAGCCCTGGATGTTGCAGACATTTGAGGAGTGAATCAATGGATGGAAGATGTTCTCGCTCGCTCGCTCGCTCACTCTCCTCCCTCCCCATACTTCCCCTTCCTCCCCTTGTCACTCTGCCTTTCTAGTGAATTACATAAACTAGAACTTATTTTTTTAAATGAGTGATTTTAAAAGGAAACTTCCTATTGCTACCAGAAGTAGCTTCCATTGCCATGAAGAGAAGATAAGCATTGTTTACTAATAGCTGGGTAACTGCCCACTGCGGCTTGGCATTCTCTCCTGTTCTCTCCTTAACAGGAGATGAGCACTAGAACCAAAATACTTCTTTTTTTTTTTTTTTTTTTTTTTTTTTTTTTTTTTTTGACAGGCAGAGTGGACAGTGAGAGAGAGAGACAGGAGAGAGAGACAGAGAGAAAGGTCTTCCTTTTCCATTGGTTCACCTCCAATGGCCGCTGCGGCTGGCGCGCTGTGGCTGGCACACCGCGCTGATCCAACGCCAGGAGCCAGGTGCTTCCCTTGGTCTCCCATGTGGGTGCAGGGCCCAATCACTTGGGCCATCCTCCACTGCACTCCCAGGCCACAGCAGAGAGCTGGACAGGAAGAGGAGCAAGCAGGACAGAATCCGGCGCCCTGACCGGGACTAGAACCCGGTGTGCCGGCGTCGCAAGGTGGAGGATTAGCCTATTGAGCCGCGGCGCTGAACCAAAATACTTCTTACAAAAGAAAGTTTGAAAATAAATTGAGTAATTCTATCATTGTGTAATGACAACCTAGCTGTGAGCCAATGTCCCAGGGTTTGTGAAACACTATTTTAGCCTTCTCAAACCACCTGGTGGATTTGTTCCCGAAAGCTCAGTCCCTTGTCCTCGGTGCCCAACCGCCAGAGCTGAGCTGATCCTCTGAAGTCAGGAACCAAGAGCCAAGAGATTCCTCTGGGTGCTGGGGCCCAAGCACTTGGGCCATCTTCCACTGTTTTCCCAGCACATAATAGCAGAGAGCTAGATCGGAAGGGGAGCAGCCGGGAATAGAACCGGTGTCCATATGGGATGCCGGCACAGGCAGAGGCTTAACCCACTGTGCCACAGCGCGAGCCCTGGGCTAGCAATCTCAAGCACTACTGTCTTGCTTAGTGAGACCTTCTGGGGGATTTTACTGAACCTGCAGAGAAGGGGGCTGATTTCCCAGGGGCTGGGGGAGGAGCCGCACATCTCTTGGGGTAGCTCTGATAAAGGTCCAAATGGGCCAGTCAGCCCCTGAGCTTGCCACAACATCCACGCCACCACTCAGTCCTTGAGAAGGGCTGCAGGTGGAGTGGTTGGCTCCGCCTTGGACAGAGGCGCTCAGCTCTGCCTGTAAGAGAAGGCCGGGTAAGAATGAAAATGTTCCCCCAGCGTGGGGGAAGGGGAAGCCAGCAAATTAACTTTGAAGCCTAACGGAAAACAGTGCTTTGCAGCAGCAGTCTGAGAACCGTTGTGGAGCAGGTACTGAGAGAATCTGCTGTCTTGCATTGTTTAGGGCAAGACCCAGCTCCTGTCATTTTTATGTGGCCCTGTGCCAGGTTACAGTTCCATGCTCATTCTTATGGACCATCTAAAATTCGCTGCTTTAATTCTTTTAAGATTTATTATTTATTTATTTGAAAGGCAGAGTTACAGAGAGGCAGAGACAGAGAGAGGTCCTCCATCCGCTGGTTCACTCCCCAAATGGCTGCAATGGCTGGAGCTGTGCTGATCCAAAGCCAGGAGCCAGGAGCTTCTTCTGGGTCTCCCACATGGGTGCAGGGGCCCAAGAATTTGGGCCATCTTCCACTGCTTTCCCAGGCCATAGCTGAGAGCTGGATTGGAAGAGGGGCAGCTGGGACTCGAACTGGAGCCCATGTGGGAAGCTGGCACTGCAGGCAGTGGCATTACCTGCACACCACAGGGCCAGCCCCAGATAAATAAATAAATCTTAAAAAAATGTTTTAAATAAGGAAATAAAGAAGTTCAATAAATCTATTACAGGCTAATTTTTAAGATGATAATTGTGTATGGCTTGGGAATGATATTATAAAAATTCAAATGACCCTTGCCAGAAAAAAAGAGATTATAAGGTAAGGTATCAGTTCCTGTGTGGAGGCCCAGAAGTTCAGGTTCTGTCAGCTGGAGGCCAGCAGAGCTGGTGGTGTCATTTCCAATCCAGACCCAAAGGCCTGGGAACCAAGAGAGGCACTGGTGTGGGTTCCAGCCCCAGTCCGAGTTCCGGGGCAGGAGAGGCGTGGTGACCCAGCATGAAGACCCTGAGCAAATTCTCACTCAGGTTTTTTTTCTATTCCGACCTTCAATGGATTGGATCTACATTACTCAGTCTTACTGATCTAGATGTCCATCTTTTCCAGACACAACCCAGGATAAAGTCTGACCAAGTACCGGGGCGCCCTGTGACCAGTCAACTTGGTACAGAAACTATCACAATCACCAAGTGAGATTTTATTTTTCCCAGATTTTTCCTTGCAATTTATTCCATTAAGATGGAACAGCCTGCAAATTGTGTTCATAAGTCATTTGCAATCACTCTTTATGTGATCGCTTTCACAATTTGATAGTTTTTTGTTTTTGTTTGTTTTTTATTTTAAAGTTTTTTTCTCTTCACCTTGATTTCATTTTAAAATTTTTTTTTTTTATTTTTGACAGGCAGAGTGGACAGTGAGAGAGAGAGACAGAGAGAAAGGTCTTCCTTTGCCTTTGGTTCACCCTCCAATGGCCGCCACAGCTGGTGTGCTGCGGCTGGCGCACCGCGCTGATCCGAAGGCAGGAGCCAGGTGTTTCTGCTGGTCTCCCATGGGGTGCAGGGCCCAAGCATTTGGGCCATCCTCCACTGCACTCCTGGGCCACAGCAGAGAGCTGGCCTGGAAGAGGGGCAACCGGGACAGATTTCATTTTTTAATATACAAAAGTTTCAAAAGTCAAACTAACTGGAAAGGTACACTGGCGGTCTTGCTTCCATTTGTGTTCTCTGTTTTTCTTCTTCCCTTGTTCACTTTTTTCCTCCCTCTTTCTCTCTCACACTCCAAGTCCCTCTTCTTTTACACAAAATCCGGCATATTGTAAGCGTTGCACAGTACTCTCATGCACTTTGAGTTTGCTCAGCTATTGCTTTGATTTATACACAGAGAGAACAGTTACAGGTCCACAGGGAGGTAATGGGCAGACAAGAAGATAGACAGCCCATAGCACTAATTGTTGCCATTTGTATTACTCAACTATTGCCACAGTTATGCTTTGTAACTGCCGCATGTCCCGCGGCTTACAACAACAAGCATTTCTTTTTCAAGCTTTTGGGTCTGTAGGTCAATTGTATGAGCTTGGCCAGGTGGCCTTGCTTACGCCTGCAGACAGGGTTGAAGTTTAACTCCACATGCTGATTCTGGGGCTGAGATTGCAGGGGCCATAGCTACCTGGGGTATCCTCTTCTCGTGGTGACCATGAAGGAAGGGGCAGGACACATCACGCAAGCTCAGTTCAGGTTTCTGCTGATCTCACATTTGCTAATACTCCCCTGGGCACTTGGCTCCGCCCAAAAGCAATGGGAAGAGAAGTATCTTCTGTGAATAGTTGAAGGGCGAGGGAAGGAGCATTTGCTGAACAACAAATCCAAACCACCCTTGGTGTAAGGAGGATTACCCTCTCCATTCCTTCTTCCTCCTGTCTCCGTATCTCCCTCCCTTTTGTCTCTCATTTGGCTCCCTGCTGTCCTTGCTCCCATGGATGCTTCAGCTCTACAATGCTCTTGATGGCCATGACCTTGGTCTGCTGAAGGGAAGGAAGTTGATAACAACCAAGGCTAGGAAACAGTCAGTTCAAAATATTAGTTTGCATTAAGTACTGCCCCAGACTGACAGCAATCTAATATGCCCAATATTTTGATCCTCTTTGTGTATTTCTAAAATAAAAATGATCAAAGAAACTTTTTTGTTATTTGTGTGTTCTGTACAGCTCGAGTATGTAAGGTGCCTAAGAAACAGGGGAAGAGTGGTGGTGAAAGGAGTCCAGATATTATTCTAAAATTTAATTTGCTCTTTTAAAAAAGAAACTGTCATGTGGAACATGAACTGCAGGGGGCAGAGTGGAGAACAGGAGAAAAGTTAGGAGGCTGTTAGAGTAGCTCGGGTGGTTTGGATTAGGGTGGCAACAGCAAACATGGTTAAGTGGTCAAACTTGGGACGTATTTTGGAGGTAGGAACATTATTATTTGCTGGTAGGTTTCATGTGGGAGGTTACAGGGAGAATGAGTTGACTCTCTAGTACTTTGAGTGTTAACTGTGGATGGCAAATATTGTTCTGACCTAGATGTGCTATATTTGAGATGCCTGCTAGTCATCTGGGTAGAGATAGTGAGCAAAGGGATAGATTTGTACAGGCATCAGGGGCAGAGCTGAATCATATTCCCCAGTGGTCAGCAGCACAGTGTCAGGGTTATGAGCACACCCTGTGATGCACACTGCCTGGGGTCATGTTTCACCTTCGCCACTTAACAGCACTGTGGTCCTCAGCAAGCTACTTAGGCCCTCGGTGTCTCGGTTTTCTGTTCTATAAGAAGGGAGTAATAGTATCTACTTACTAGGATAATTGAGTTACTATATGGAAAGCACTAAGACGGTGTCTAATGTATGTTAAAGGTTGTGCATATCTATGCCACCATTGTCATATTCAGTCTGGGAAGTATCTCTGGGCTTCTCTCCCATTCCCCTTTCCCATGAAGGTACCCACTGTATGCTGAACTATGACACTAACTGTGCACATATCTGTTATATATCGTGTTCTGTGTGCCTTCCAAGAAACTTTTATTGTACAGTATAGCAACTACAGAGAACCTCATATGCTATCCAGGTCCAGAGACAGACACTTGTACGCAACCCTGGACCCCATGTAGCTCACATGACTCCTTCCAATTATGGCTTTCTCTAAGAATAACCAATATTCTTTTAAAATATCTATCTATTTATTTGACAGAGTCAAGAGAGAGAAAGAGAGAGATCTTTTGGGGACCGGCGCTGTGACCTGAAGTGCTGGCATCCCATATGGGTGCCGGTTCTAGTCCCAGCTGCTCCTCCTCAAATCCAGCTCTCTGCTATGGCCTGGGAAAGCAGTAGAAGATGGAGCACATCCTTGGGCCTCTGCACCCACGTGGGAGACCAGAAGAAGCTACTGGCTACTGGCTTCGGCTTGGTGCAGCTCCGGCTGTTGTGGCCATCTGGGGAGTGAGCCAGCAGATGGAAGACCTCTTTCTCTGTCTATCTCTCTCTGCAACTCTGTCTTTCAAATAAATAAAATAAATCTTTAAAAAAAATTAAACTTTAGGGCCACTATTGTGGCACAGTAGATTAGGCCACAGCTTGCAATGTCAGTATCCCATATTGGAGATCTGGCTACCCTGCCTCCAATCCAGCTTCTTGCTATTACTCCTAGGAAGGCAGCAGAAGATGGTTCAAATACTTGGGACCCTCCCTGACATCAATGTTGAAGAGCAAGGTGGAGTTCCTAGCTCCTGGCTTTGGCTGGTCCAGCTCTAGTTGTTGCGGTCATTTGGGGAGTGAGCCAGTACATGGAAGATCTCTCTCTCTCTCTGTCTCTCTGTCTCTTCCTGCCATCTTGCTTTTCAAATATACAAATGTTTTTTTAAAAAATTAAGTAGTTCCTCCAAGGGGGAACACAGGTCAAAAGTATATTTTGGGTGCCCTTTTTTTAATTAATTAATTAATTTGAAAGTCAGAGTTACACAGAGAGAGAAGGAAAGACAGAGAGGGAGAGAGAGGTCCTTCATCCACTGGTTCACTCCCCAGTTGGCCACAGCAGAGAGAGCTGTGCTGATCCGAAGCCAGGAACCAGGAGCTCCTACTTTCCTCCACTGCTTTCCCAGGCCACAGCAGAGAGCTGGATTGGAAGTGGAATAGCCAGGACTCAAACTAGAGCCCATATGGCATGCTGGCACTGCAGGCGGTGGCTTTATCTGCAATGCCACTACACCAGCCCCTGGGTCCTCTTTTAAGATGCCTGACACTAAGGCATCTTCATGTAGAATGATGTAGATGAACATAAAAAACAGGTATAGGAGGGACACTATTCAAATAAACTAAAATCATAATCCTGAATAAAGTAAGCAGGAGAGAATATTCTCCCATGTGTAGCAGCAGGACTGAAATGTTTATAGACTCAGATGCACACAGGAGGATTGGGCCAAGAGAAAATGAGCTTGCTTGTGTCTACATTCATACTTTTAACTAAGTCTTTGTTACTGCACCTGTACAACAGAAAGTACCTACCTCGTATGTTTTCTGTGAGGATCAAATGATCAAAGATCAAGCATTCTGGGGTAGGTGTTAAGGCACAGCAGGTTAAGCCACCACTTGGGACACTCACATGCTGTATCAGAGTGTTGTTCTCCTTCTAATCAAGAATGCCTGCGAATGTGCCTGGGAAGGCAGCTCGATAGCCCAAGTATCTGGGTCCCTGCCACCCACATGGGAAACATTTCTGGGCTCCTGGCTATGCCTTGGCACAGTCCAAGCATTGAAAGCATTTGTGGAGTGAACCAGCAGATGGAAGATCTCTTTTTCTGTTACTCTGCCTTATAAATAAATAAACAAATAAATCTTTTCCAAAAAGAGCCAGCATTCCATACTAACATAGTGAGAAATTGTTATTTAGACTCCAAGTTCAATTCTCTATTAATTTAACAAAGTTACCGTTTATTTTGTAGTTAATAAAAATATTACAATTAAAAATAACTAGGGGGTGGGTGTTTGGCACAGTGGTTAAGCCACCACCTGGGACATCTGCGTCCCTTATGAGAGTACCTGGGTTCTGATCCAGGCTCCATTTTTGAATTGTTTCTTATTAACACACCCTGGGAGACACCATGTGATGGCTCCAGTACTTGGGTTCCTGCCACCCACATAGGAGTCCTGTAACGAGTTCCAAGCTCCTGGTTTGGGCCTGGCCAGCCCTGGCTGTTGCAGGAATTTGGGGGAGTAAATTAGCAGGTAGAAGCAAGCTCATGTGCTTTCTGCCTGGCTTTCAAATAAATAAACTAAATTTAGAAAATAATAACATGGCTGTAACTTAATGGAGTTGAAGGTGACAGAGCAGGGTATCCTGAGACATTTAAACTGAGAGCTGAATGTTGCATAGGCATTAACTTGACAGAGTTGGGGGTGCTATAAAGGACTTCAAGCAGGTTTAGAGGCTTAAAAAAAAAAGGTCCATTGTGGCTACCAGGCAAGGGCCAGGTAATGAGGCACCTAAAAGCATGTAAACATTCATTCTGAGTTCTCTAAACCTTTTGTGAGTCAAAATGGGGCTCTATGGCTTTTAAAAAATAAACACGAGGGCAAGCATTTAGCTGTAGTTATTGCCTGGGATATGTGTGTCACATATTGGAATGCCTGGGTTTGAGTCTCATTTGCGTTCCCAATTCTAGCTTCCTACTAATGTGCACCCAGGGAAGCTCAAGTACTTGGATCCCTGACGCCCATAAAGCTGACCTAGACTAAGATCTTGGCTCCTGCCTTCATCCTGGCCTGACTTCAGCTGTTGTGGCCATTTGGGGGTGATGGAAGTAGATGGGAGTTTGGGAGTTCTGTCTGTCTCCCTGCCTTTTTTTTTTTTTTTAAGACTTATTTATTATTTATTTGAAAGA
This sequence comes from Oryctolagus cuniculus, assembly GCF_964237555.1. NCBI lineage: Eukaryota > Metazoa > Chordata > Mammalia > Lagomorpha > Leporidae > Oryctolagus > Oryctolagus cuniculus. The sequence continues at coordinate 37,484,622 of NC_091445.1, read as the reverse complement.
GTTACACAGAGAGAGGAGAGGCACAGAGAGAGAGATGGTTCACTCCCCAAATGACCACAACGGCCAGAGCTGCTCTGATCCGAAGCCAGGAACCAGGAGCTTTTTCCGGGTCTCCCACATGGGTGCAGGGGCCCAAGGACTTGGGCCATCTTCTACTGCTTTCCCAGGCCACGGCAGAGAGCTGGATAGGAAGTGGAGCAGCCGGGTCTCGAACTGGTACCCATGTGGGATGGCAGCACTGAGGGCCATGGCTTTACCCGCTACGCCATAGCACCACCCAACCCTCAACCCCTCTCAAAACACACAGAAGTAGCTGCAGACAAAAATCCAAAAATTTCCTTTTTGCTATTAAAGAATCTTCGGTGATTTTCAACAAGGTGCAAATCTTTAAAATGACAAAAGATGAGGAAAAAAGTGGGAACAAATAACCTGAAATAGATGTATAAAAGGCAAGTCAGGTGGCAGGCTACCTATGTGGAATCCTGTCTCTCTCTCTCTCACTGCCCACTCTGCAAAGAAAGAAAGAAAGAAAGAAAGAAAGAAAGAAAGAAAGAAAGAAAGAAAGAAAGAAAGTAAGTAAGTTAGTTCAGGAAACAGCACATGAATAGGACGTTTCAAGTGCTGGGCTATAACACGGAAGAAAAGGAAAACATTCTGGAACAAAAAGACACATTCCTTTCAATGAGCGGGTGTGTCTCTCTTCAGTTTGTAATGTCTCTATCACCTGACTAGGACTGGCACAGGTATTTTAACCATTCTCATTAGGACTGTGACCCAAGTAGTCTAACACCCTTTTCTGTAGCAAACCAGGCTCCAATTTGGTAATAGAAGCAACACTGTATTTCGAGAAAATAACTGTTGCAACTATTCTAAAAAAAAAAAAAAAACCGTCCTCATCGGTTATTCTTACTGAGGCGTCACAGTTTCAACAAACTTACAATGAAAAGCACTCCAGGGGCAGGTGTTACCCGCGTCCCACATGGGAGCACGGGCGTTTGGAACTTCGTTCAGGCGCCACATTTAGCTTCCTGATGATGTGACCCTGGGAGGCGGCAGTGATAGTCCAAGTGACGGGCTCCGGGCACCCACATGGGAGACCTGGATCGAGCTCCCTTCCTGGCCGTAGTGGGCGTTCGGGGAGGGAACCCGCGGTGCGCTCTGCCTTTCAAATCACAGGTTTTAAAGGGTATTGAGAAACAAAAACATTTATGTGCACGGGAGAGGAGCCTACATTCACACATTGGCTGCATATTGCATTCTCGCCGGCTGAGAGTTCGCGCTCACTTTCGAATATATGCAAAAACACTCAGGGTCTAGACGGTAGCTGCTTCTCCGACCGAGTTACTCAAGGAAGGTAAAGCCAGTTCCATAACAAGTCTTTCTTGTGCCGGTTAAGGAAGGGATCAAGGGAAGGCGGTTACACAGCCAGGTCTCGGGCGGAGAGCTGTCTGCCGAGTCTGCAGAAATGCAGATTCCCCGCCCCGCCACAGCCCTACAAAACTGCCGTTTGGAATTCAGGGTGGAGCTCGGGGTGCATTCGGAACACGCTCCCCAGAAACCCAACCGCGGTCGCGCAACCTACACGACCACCTAACTGAAAAGCAAGACTAGCGTCTTTACTTTGGTATATATTGGTAAAGGCTCCTTCGGCCCGAAGGGGACATTCTGCAGCTCCCAGGCCTCGCCGCCCAATGCGTGTAGGGCTGCCGCAGAGAGGCGCCCCCGAGGTTGCGGGGACACGCGAGCAGCCCCTTTCTCGGGAGGCTAAAGAACGCTGGGGTCCGGGCCCCATAGCAGCCGGGCAAAGAATCTCGTTCCAGGCGTCTTGAGGGCTTCGCCTAGCACTACGCGCCGCGCGCCCCGCCCAGGGTCTGCCCCGCGGCCTCCGTGCAGCCCCAGCCGCGCCACAAGCAGAAGAAAGGCCCGCCGGGCTGTCACGGCCGCCGCGCGTGCGCAGCGACGGCCCGAGCGCGCAGCGAGGTCCGTTTCCTGACTTCTGGAGGAAGTGGCCGTGCGTCACTTCCGGCCTCCCTCTAGCTGCCATCTTGCGTCCCCGCGTGTGTGCGCTTAATCTCAGCTGGTCTGCCCGAGACCCCCTGAGCGCCAACCCTAGTCCCCCGCGCGGCCCCATTTCCGCTCGGACAAGGTACAAAAAGGCTCTAGACGCCGGCGTGGGAGGAGGACGGGATCGGGGGCGGGAAGTTCCCGGAAGGAGCGAAAACAGGGAGGGACAGGGCTGAGAGGAAGGCGATGCGACGGACAGGCGCACCCGCTCAGGCTGACTCTCGGGGGCGAGGTCGAGCCAGGGGCGGCTGCCCTGGGGGCGAGGCGACGCCGTCTCTTCCTCCACCTCGCGGCGGAACCCGAGGACAGGAGCCTCAGGTACCGCGAGGCTTGCGGAGAGTGGCTGGGCCGGGCAGGCCCTGGCTAGGCCGAGGCCAGGCCAGGGCCGAGGGTGGGGGGTAAGGGGTAGGGGTGCTGGCCAGGCGCGGGTGGGAGCCCTTGTTCTGGGCCTGCGAAGAGCGGGGAGTTGTGGGGGAGGGGTGGAGAGGGGACTGCTCTCTGGGCTCCCGCAAAACTGAAATGGAGAGCTTTGCGGGGTGGGCTTGGGATCCAGGCCTCGGCCTGTGTGGGGCGTTTATTGTCCTGCTGCTCTCTCGGGAAAATGAGGAGGGAGGAACCAGGCCTTTTGCTTGCTGAGGGATTTCCCCTTTTTCTAGATGAAAGAAACTATCATGAACCAGGAAAAACTCGCCAAACTGCAGGCACAAGTGCGCATTGGTGGGAAAGTAAGTTTCATTCCTTTTGCATTTTTGGATTGTTGGTTTGTGTGCCTGCCAAGATCGCGGAGCTGGCGGATCCGGGAGGAGGCAGGAGGTAGAACGATACACGAAAAGGAGGCTCGCAGGTGGTGCATTAAAATAGATGAGAAAGAGGAGCTCCTAGCCCCCTTGCTTTCATGTCTATGTGTTTCCAGTGTTACAGTGTATTAAGTAGGACAGAATGTTTCCTAAAAATGTGTCATTTCAGTTAGATCACTGTTGTGTCGTCATAGCCCCGAGTTGCTTTGGCTTAAGTTGTATGGAGTCAGTGTTTGGTGTGTGTGTGTGTGTGTGTGTGTGTGTTTTAATCCTAAACTTACTCTGAATTTGCTGATGAGTTTCTCCTGTTAGACATACTAGTTAGAAGTTGGTGTCTCTTGGAAATTGCAGCGTTTTCTGTACTACGTGCCGTTCAGGGCAGTTGTGTGCCTTCAACACTGAACAGAATCTTTGCTAGAGGTACCTTCTGGAGTTTAAGTGCAGTGACTTAAGGGTGGGAAGTGTTACCTGGCTAATCTCTTTTCTTTTTTGATTTTCAGTTACGCTAAAACTGAGGGAATGAAATTGACTGACTGAATTTAAAATATGTCTCCCCCTCCCCCCGCCATGAATACTGATCTTTTTCAAGGGAATTCTCTTCTGAACTCAGCTGTTAGGTTGTTCTTCTAAGTAATTTACTGAAGTCAGATGGATGTCTACCTCATTGTGCTTTGTATTGTGTTGGCACATTCCAAGTATTTAATAAGGTGTGGTAGCCTGTTGTACCAGAGCCTGTCTTTACTTGGTAAAGCTTGCCCAGACTGCGGCTTTGTCACCTATTAGTTTTTCCCGGCTTCAAGCATTTACTTTCAAGTTACTGTGGAGTCTGCTGTGAGATGGCCAGAGGTTGTACTTAAATAACGAGCTGCAGCCCTGTTAAACTACTGGACGTGGCCAGCAGTGAGTGTGCCGCCTCGTGTGTGGATGCTGACACTGGGAGTCTTCAGGACCCACACCTGCACATTAACGACAGTGGATGGTTCCTGTCATCCTAAAGCTTGCACACCTTAGCCCTCAAGGGCCAGAACAACTCGTCATATTCTTTGTGGACTGTCGTTGGACGCTCTTACGTGTGGTGTTTAGGCCACTATTCTTTTTCCATTTCAGGAGTGGTTTGTAGAGTGTGCCTGTGTACAGTCTTCTATTGTTACTTCTTCTTGAGAGAGGCATCACTAGTGTAAATGAGAGTCAGGGTTTTGTTGGATGTTCAAGGTTGCTTTGAGATTCAGCCGTGTATCCTAACATCTTAATAGTTTGCTTAGCTAAGACAGGAAGTTAGGCCTGTAGAATTTGTAATACGAAATCATTTTCTATGCCTTTTAATGGCTGTGAAGTTAGTTGAGTTACTTTTGCCTTAGGGAACTCTGTGTTATTTGAAGGTTAACATATTATAAAAGCCCTTTATTTCAACATCTAATCAAAACCTGGATAATAATTACTTAAGCTGAAGACAGACTCCACATTTGTGTGGTGTCATGGGACTCTGTCAGAGGCATGCTGTTTTCTTACAGAAGTCAGAAGTTCTTTATGCATGAAACTTCAAGGGGATTTTTTGCTCTTAAAAATTCGGGGGGGGGGTGTTGGTATCAGTGTATATACTTTTTTTTAAATGTAATATTTTCTTCATCTAAATCCTTTATTTATTCAAGCCTTTAATATTTTGGATCCTAAGAATAAAATTTAAATTAAGTCCCATTGGGAGTTTTTGAGCCTGGTGGTAGTGACAGGAATCTTTTCAGAAAGTGTTTTCACAGTGTTATATACCTAATAAAATAAAAGCATTTTCAAATGCAGAGAGGGGAATGATTTGGCATTGGGGGAGTAGTTGCAGTTTGGAGAAGGCACGGGAGAGGAATGGCTTGAACAGGATTTCAAGGGTTGAGTGGGAACTGTGTGGGAGGCAGAGGGACAGTGAGGTAGTCGTGTGCAAGTCTTATCCTAGAGGGCTTTGCATGCGCCAGATACTAGAAGCTTTCCAGGAGCTGTTACATTTTAGTGGAAGGTTCAGATGATAAAATGTGCTTGTCTCTTGCAGCAATAAATGCTAGGATAGAAAAGGATAAGTGAGTGGGAGTTGCTCTTTTATATTGGGTGGTTGAAAAAGGCCATTGTGATATGGTGACAGCAAAGCAGAGGTCTGTAATGAGGGAGGGAGCCAGGCAGAAGTTGGAGGAAGCGAGGAGTCACGCTGTAGGGCTCTGACCCTAGGGCGCCTGTCATGCCCTAGCGTCAGAGCCTGCCTGGCCGGTTTTGTTTTGTGTTTTGGCTGGAGACAGCTCAGAACAGGCTCAGAACCGAACAATAGAGGTAGGCAGAGCACGGGTTAAGAATTTCAGATTTACTCCTGGGTGCTGTGGAAGTCTGTGTGCAGATGAATTTGGTTCTTTCATAGACTATCATGGCAGTGAATATTAATTTGGATGTTGAGTTTTCTTTCATGTCCAACAGAAGATGTTGATAATCCTGGATGTGGAGCTTCGCTAAATTTAGGTCGACACATGCCACGCTTTGATCACTTTTAGAGTAGATAATGTAAAGTAGGACTTTGGAAATACCTGCTTTTACTGTCTGAGAAGCGAGAGGCTCAGCAGTTAGAAGGGCTGCGTAGACAGTGCTGTCTGGGCTTTGGCTTCAGTCTTTGCCGTAGCTTATCTATTTGCTGCATACGTTTGTATTTATGGTAATGTTCCTATACGGAGCCAAAGGTTAGAAGGGGATTAGCAACTGTTTCTAAAATGTCTGCTATAATGCGTGGTGTGTGTGTTACATAAATGTGCTGTCGGCTCCTTTTCTCCCCACTTTAGGGAACTGCTCGCAGAAAGAAGAAGGTGGTTCACAGAACAGCAACAGCAGATGATAAAAAACTTCAGTTCTCCCTAAAGAAATTAGGGGTAAACAATATCTCTGGTATTGAAGAGGTAAGTGTCAGATTGTGCTGTGTTAAAAATAAGATTTGGCCAGAAAAGGTTAAAATTTTAATGCATTAAATTATTTTTTTTTACTCTACTTGCAGCAGAGAATTTTGTATCCTGCTAGCCTGTACAGTTTCTAAGGCATGCTTATTCCCTATTAATGAATACCAGGGAGGTTGCTAAGATTGAAAGCTATTAGATAGCACATTCCATTCTGTGCCAAGTGTCACCTTTGCTTCACTTTTCATTTAATAAAATATATTTGTGGGCATTGCTAATTTTGTTTTGTTTTGTTTTCTTCGTAGGTGAATATGTTTACAAACCAAGGAACAGTGATCCACTTTAACAACCCTAAAGTTCAGGCTTCTCTGGCAGCAAACACCTTCACCATTACAGGCCACGCTGAGACAAAGCAGCTGACAGAAATGCTCCCCAGCATCTTGAACCAGCTTGGCGCAGACAGCCTGACTAGCTTGAGGAGGCTGGCCGAAGCGCTGCCCAAACAATGTGAGTCTCTGGGTAGCGCTCTTCCTCGGGGCTACTTCCGTAGCAGCAGATTTTTGCCGTCTTCTGACTTCACATGAATGTGAATGAATAGATTGAGTTTTGGAAATGAACACTTTAAAAAATAAATGTTTAACATTTTAAGCATGTTTACAGTAATTATCTGACTTGCTATGACCATTATACTTCATTTAGTGAGATGTTTGTTTTCTGTTAGCTGCTTGCTTTAACCAGAGACTATATATTTTTTTCTTTATTAGCTGGAAATGAAAATGTTAATTTGGGGGCAGCCACTTTCAGGTTAGGGTTTATTAAGAACATTAATTGGGGAGTGCAGTTAAGATGCTGGTAGAGAGCCCGGATGCCGGTACCCCATGTTCGTGTGCTTGGGTTCATCTCCGGGTGCCAGCTGCTGAGTCCAGCACCATGCTGAAGTGGACCCTGGGAGGTGGCAGTGGTAGCTGAAGTGGCTGGGTTCCTGACACCCATGTTGAGTTTCTGGCTTTGCCTTTGTGCCACCACCCCTCCCCCCAGCCTTTTTGGGCATATGGGGAATAAACCAAAAGAAGGGAGGGAATGGTCTCTCTGTCCTTCAAATAAAAATTTTTTTTTCTAAATATTTTACTTAGCATTTCCACTTCCTCAAACATTATCACTCCTGTGTGTCAGAAGCCTTTAGGCCCCTCTTTGCTAGTTATTTTGAAATACATAATAAACTGCTATAGCCTGTATTACTGCACTGTGTTGAATAAGTCTTCCTGTCATCTATCAAATTACTCCTTTACTGTACCCAGTAAATATGTATTGGTGCGTAAATTAAAATTTTTCAATTTAGAAAATACATACCATTGTAAATTCTTAGTCTTCAGCTGTTTCTGTAAAATTTGTATTGCCAGTGATCTTTAGGAAATGGCCCACCAATATTTTGATGTTTAATTACCATGCGTTAGGGATTTGTTCAAAGCAAATACTAGCATAGTTAAGTAAGTGTGCATCAAGGGATGTAACAGCTTCATACTGATCCATTTTTGCTTAAAATTTTGAATGCAGAATCAAGTCAAGAGTCTTATTTCTATGGCTTATTACCTAATTATTCATGTTTTTTCCGGTGTTGAGTCACTCTACCTCAGTTTAGATTTTAAAAGTGAGAGGCATGAGAGAGTCTGGTCCATCTTTGACAAGTGAAGCAGGCTTTTGAAGTTTCCCTCCAAGACCTGTAAAGGCCTAGCACTGAGGCCTCAGTAGCTCCCCTGTGGCTCTCAGTTTTTGTGTGGTAAAAGAAAGTGGATGCTCACAGACACTTAATTTATCATTTTATTTCACTTCCATAAATGTTTGTTGCCTCCTATGCCATGCACAGACAGCAGTATTTGAGAAAATGGCCCTTTTGTTTGCTCCCCGAACCACATGTGGTATGTGGGCTGTCCCTCCCCCTGAGGACTCCCTACTGCTCTCACTACCTCAGCCTCTGGTGGGCAGAGGGTTTGTTGCCTGTTACTGGTATTCTAGCCCATTTGTAGACATCAGAATATGGCGTTATTGATAGAACTGTAGATGAAATCGCAGACGTCATTCATCTCATGGATTCTGTTGCTTAATGGTTATTGAAGACTTAGATCTGTAAGTAACATTTATATTTCCCCATTCTTAGCTGTGGATGGAAAAGCACCACTTGCTACTGGAGAGGACGATGATGATGAAGTTCCAGGTAGGAACCTTCACTTGCGGTTAACCTGAAGAATCTTAGCAAAAAATTATCCTGGGAAAGGAATGAATTCAGGGGTAGGGGATGGGGAGACATGGCCCCTCCTTAAAATGAGGAAACAGTAGTGATATGTAACTAGGAGTTAGTTGATTAAATACTGAGTAAGTAAGTACGTATATTGTCATCTGAAGCAACTCATCTGCAGATCACGACTGCCCCTCTTCCTACTTTGAAACCCATGTTTATGAGAAACTTAGAGAAGTTTTGAGCTATAAAAGCAGTGGCAAAATAACTGCTCTGGCAGCCTTGAGACTTTCTGTCATCTCTGATACTGGATAATTTACTTGTAAAATACTTATTGGGAAGAAGAATCACTAGATTCAAAAATATTCCCCATGTGTGTCAAAGTATCCTTAGGAACCTGAGAAAACTTCAGAATCACGTGTCTCGTGGTGTTCTTGGGCTCTGCTCCCCCTGGTTGACCAGCATCTCGCATTGTTTAGTTAGATTCTTGTAGACTGGAGTGGGGAGGGTACATGGGTACTCTCTGAGCACAGTATGTACATTCGTGGCTTTGCCTTGTAGTGATTCTACACCAAAAATGCACTGTGTATCCAGTGAGCCATCTCACTGAAAATAAAGACACCTGTTTGAATTTGAGAGGGTTCCTCCTTTTCTGGTAAATTTTATAATTTGTAGGTTTGACTTTTTCAGAATTTCTACTCTTTTCCTTTTTCTAGATCTTGTGGAGAATTTTGATGAGGCTTCCAAGAATGAGGCAAACTGAATGGGGTCAACTTCTGAAGAAAGTAAAACTTGAAGAAGTTACTGGGAGCTGCTGTTTTATATTATGACTGCTTTTTAAAATCGTTTTGTTTATGATCTGATAAAATCTAGATCTCTAATATTTTTAAGCTCAAGCCCCTTGGACAGTGCAGCTCTTTTCAGTTTTTGCTTATACACACTTCATTCTTTGCGGCTAATTAAGCTGAAGAAGCCTGGGAATAAAGTTTGAAACAAAGGTTAATAAATTTCTTTGCCTAGTATGTGGTTTTATTTCTTTATTTCATTGAAACTGATTTGTGCCCAGTAAGAAAAGTTTTTTTTTTTTCTTTAGAAAGTTCATGGCATCAGATTAAAGGTGTAAAGTCAGTATGTAGTGGTGTGGTGTCACAAAGGTAGTATCATTCTCATGTTGGAAAACTGCAGCCCTCAGGGCCCCCATGGTTATGTCGTGGGTGTACATGCAAATGAGAACAGGATTCCCTAGTAGGTAAGCCAGAGCCTTTTTTTCTTGATAATACTTTTTAAAATTATAATCATAAGTTAGGGGCCTGTGTATTATTCCTCTCAGGTTTATTTCATTCTGAATTTATGAAGTAGGGACTAGTAGTTTGTTTTGTAGGTGTGACATGAAGTTCAGTTTTCAAAACAGTGAAAGTAGTTCATCTCCAAATCTCCTTTCATAGGATATCTAAAAGGACTTGGAAAAAAAGTAGCATTTGTACTAGGAATGTCTTCAGGCCACTTTGTCTTTTTCTTAAAATGACCAGGGCGGCTCTTTTTTTTTTTAATGTTAACATACAATAAAATTGAATATGTGTGTGCGCAGTTGTAAGAATTTTTAATTGTTCAACTGCCACCATAGGATACTAAACAGTTCCATCACCCCAGAAAACTTCCTCAACATAGGTCTACTTCTAAAAAATTGTTATTAACAGTCATGTTTTAGCAGCTAAAACTTAAGATTTTCCGAATAGTAATTAAAATAATTATATGTAATCCACATCCAGGTCAAGGATTTATGTTTTCATTGCAATTTGTAAGTACCTTTTAAAGATACCATAGTACATCTAAAAGTCTTGTAGTGGTTTAATTAACTATACCAAACAAACAGAGGTTCTGTGGAAACAGTACTTGCACCCTTTTACATTGTGTCGTTTTTCTCCAAAGGATGTGTGGCTTCCTGTTACCTTGGACTGCTACAGTAACAATGACCCTTTACAGAATTACAAGAAAGTAGGTGTTTCCTGACACCTCTGGGTCAGGTTGGGCTCTGCTGTATGCATCCTCTGGGTCCCAAGCTCCTGGGCCACTCTTCTCTCTGCCTTCCTGCCAGAGTGCATGGTGGAATAAAGCTGTTCTCACAAACCCATTGGCCTAGAACTGACCACAGCAGCTAAGATGGAGGGCTGAGCAGCTGAGCCTGTGAGGTTGCCTTCTGCTAAGCTCCCTAGTGCTGCTGGGTGTGATAATTTTCCTTTTTATTTCCCTAATTTTTTTCACTGTGTGAAGAAATCAGAGAGGCAGAGAGCTCCCATCTGCTGGTTCACTCCCCAGATACCCACAGCAGCTAGGCCTGGGCCAGCCAGGCTAAAGTCAGTAACCCAGAACTCAATCCGAGTTTCCCAGGTGGGTGTCAGGGAGGGACCTGCTGCCTCTTAAGGTGCACACGGGCAGGAAGCTGGAATTGGAATGGCAGCTGGGACTAGAACCCAGGTGCTTCAGTATGGTATGCAGGTACAGCAAGCAGCATCTTAATGACTATGCCAAATACCTGCCCTGTGGCCATGCATTGAGTAGCATGATTGGAAATACTCCCAGTTCATCCCGAGACACTGGGATGCCAGACAGACCAGCAAGCTTGTGGGAAAATGTCACTATCTGAATCTCTTTCCAGTTTGGGCTAAACAGTAGGGAGAGACTACATAAAGAAGAGCAGTGGGTTTCCGTGCCAGGCCTATCCCAGGGCAACCTGCTTATGGGACGGAAGCTGGCTGAGGTTAAGCCTGTTAACACCCACACTCAAGAGCTCTGTTCTAAAGTGCATTGTTTAAATGATTATGTGGGTGGCTATAGGTTATTAGGACAGGATGCTTTTGTAATCTCTTCAATGTCAGGGTAGGTAGGCTGGCTTATGCTGCTGTTACAAGTGACCAAAGTAATTGAGCTGCTGCAAAGGCTTCTCACACTTGATGTTTAGTTTGTGGCTGGGCTCCACTGTGCTCCAAGAGCAGCCTCTAATTAGAACATCGCCGCGGAAAGATGGTGAACAGCCAGCTGGCGCCTCCAACTCAGGCTGGGAAGTGATGCACATCATTAATGATCAGATTTCATCAGCCGGAACAATTCAGATAGGCGAGTCGGATGGCAGGGGGTTGAGGAAGATGACGCTTCTCATCTAATCCTCCTGTGCAGGGTAGCAGGTCTATTCCAACAATAATACAATCTATCACATTCTTTTGCTTTGTCTTATTATTATAATCCCCCAAAAGATCCACACTACAGATGAAGCCATCTTGAAGTGAAACTTCGTGTCTTGAGATCACACAGCCCCACGAGTGGCAGAATGAGATTGAAAACCAGTTCTGCTCTGCGGAGCTCACCATCTGCTGGGTGGAACGGTAGGCGCGGGCCAGCTAGAGGCAGGTGATTCTGTTGTGGTTGATAATTACCGGCTATTTACTATCAAGATGAGCTTGGAATCAAACCAGTTTTCAGCTGGATCTGAAGGAAGAGACATCTATTTTGATCTGAGAACTCTTAGGATAAAGATCCTTTATTTGTAGAAACAATGAGTGCCTGTTGTCATCCCCATACTATGGGGATACTAACCCTGTGTTGCACAAGACAGAAAGTTGCATGTAGCCTTGGGAAACAGACTTAGAAATGGACTGAAGCTTGAGTCTGATCTCTATGTGTCATTTTTTCCCCCCATAAACATTGGATTGTGCTCTTGTAGCTCTGCCCTGGCCCCAGCCCCTAGAAGGATATTTGTGTAGATAGACTTGTATGTCACTTTTTTCCAGAGAAGCCTGAAGGCATCTGATAACCGGTTTCAGTTTTTCCAGAACAATGATTACCAAAGTTCTCTATTCACAGAACTTTTCATCACTCCAATCAGCACAGTCTTGAAGGCCATCTTTGCAGCGGGTTCTGGGAATGCAGTCGCAGTCGGCAAAGGAAACAGCCTCACATCTCCAGCCTGGACACGTAGGGCACTGGAAAACTAGACGATTTTATTTGTTTTTATAATCAGAGCTGTTAAAATGTCAGGGTGGAAATAGTTCTTTGGATCTTAAAAATATCCCAAAATGCTCAGAGGGAAAACTGCAGATGTTTGTGAAAGATTCTAGATATTTGGGTGAAGGAATTTGTACTTGGAAAAGCCAACGCGAGTACCCCGGCAGCCTGCAGATAAACACACTAAGTGACATAAACGGGGGTGGGGGGGGAGATCAGCTAAGGATCCCTTCGCGCATAGAGCCTTCATTGTCAAAGCACTCACTGCTGAATGCGATGGGAGGAAGCACTTCTGTCGTCACCCTCAGAGGGAGGAAGTGATCTATGGAGCGTACCTCTCACAAGTCTTCTGTATGGGCTGGGGCCATGAGGCTTTGGAATTGGATCTGCTGCCACGGTAGCCTAGTAATGCAGCCTTGCCTGCCAGGTTGTAAGGGGAATCAGGGGTGCTGCTCCTTGTCCAACAGTGGGGGCAGGGCAAGGAGGAGAAAGGCCATGCCAAGGTTAGAACATCTGTGAGAGCCAAAGCTTTCAACAGACTTTTCTTTGATCTTTACCAAAATTTCCAAAGAAACCTAAGGGGAGTCTGACAGTACACAAGAGGTTGTTTCCTTTGTTAATCCTTGCACAACTGGCTTTATTTCCTTCTTAGCTAGAGAACTCACCCACTTGAAATACATTCAGAAACTACTGAAAGTAATAGAATTGCTCAATCAGGGCTGTAGATATTAATTTTTAAAAAGATTTATTGTATTTGAAAGGCAGTTACAGAGGAGAAGGGAAGAGAGAGAGAGAGAGATTGAGAGAGATCTAGGTCTCCCTGTGGGTGGAGGGGTCCAAGCACTTGGGCCATCTTCCACTGTTTAGTAGGCACATTAGCAGGAGCTGGACTGGGGGAAGTAGAGCAGCTGGGACTCGAACCAGCACTCATATGGGATGCTGGCAGTGCTGCAGCAGGGGGCTTAACCTGCTGTGCCATGACCCCAGCCCCAAATGCAAATTTAGTAAGGAAATTTTCTGAGTCAACTTCTGTGCTTGAAGAGTAAGGGTAGCTCCTCTAAGAACCCTTTAGAAAATCAGCTACACATATTCATTTTTACCTGATTCATCCGAGCAATCGCCACAGTCATTTCTTGTGTCACACACCTTGTCCACATATATCCAAGTCTTATGGCTGGAACACTGGAATATGAAGTTTTGCGGGAGACTGTTGGGCATTTGGCCTCTTTTGGACAAAAGCATTATTGCTACTAGAAAGCACTGATGCATGATGAGGTTTTAATGACCATTCTGCATGTCCACTGTTAACCACTGGCCGCTATTCCCGTAACTGTGACGACCTGCCCCTCTCACCGCAGTAGGTGGCAGACTCATCCTCGCCGTCACTGCAATCTGCCTTGCCGTTACAAAGTGTGGACGGGGGTGGGCACGTAGTGAGGTCCTCGCACAGGAAGCCTGGGAGCTGGGGAGCTGCTTTACACGGCCGGCGTGGTACATCTGCAGGATTTAGGAGACAAATGCCGCGTGTTCACCCACGCACCCAGGAGAGTGAACTCCCAGCCTCACTAATGGACCACCGGGCCCCCTCCTTCCTCCTCTGCTTCTTGCCATGGTTCTTTCCCCATTAGTTCATCTCCCCCTTTTCTTTTGTATTCTCTCTCATTCTCCTAGGCTTTCTTAGCTTGCATTTGGGGCAACACCTCTGGCATCTGGACATGTTCTGGTTGAGAGACAGCACAGAAGGTGTGTGGGAGGGAGTCCACAGGGCAGGTGTGGATGGAGCCCCCTCCCTTATATGTTTTGCTGGAAAGGAGATTGAAGGGGACTTATCACACCCATGTCTTGGGGATTCTGTGAGTTAAATCGATTTTATTAAGTGCAATGAATCTACCCTCTCAGAACTGTGATGGCACATGGTCAGAATAATATGACAGTATTTTTTTTTCCCTTTTTATTCGAAAGGCAGAAAGATACACAGGGAGCTGTCATCACTGGTTCACTCCCCCAACCCCAGCAACAACTGATGCTGGACCAGGTGGAAGCCAGGAGCCTGGAACTCAATCCGGGTCTCCCACACCAAACACCGGAATTAAGGGAAAGGGTTTGTTGACCGGGGGTGGGGTGGGGGGTGGGGGGTCCCATACATCAGAGGGAAGGGGCGAAGAAGAGAGAGAGAGAGGGGTTGAGAGAGAGAGAGAGATCAAGAGAGAGAGCAGTGTGTGGAAAGCGGGTCCTGTTATACTTTTACGGGGAGTGGGGGAGGGAGGAAGTAGGAGCAGCAAATCCCATTAGGGTGGGGGTGGAGCTGACACCTGTGGCTGGGCCATCCGGTCACCTGGCTTCCAGCAATGGCAGTGCGGGCCAGAGCCTAGCAGGGTGTCCAGGGCATAGACTGGCGCCACAGATAAGACGGCACCAATTTACTAACAGGTGGCAGGGATCCGACTACTACCTGTTGTCTCCCATGGTGTGCGTTAGCAGGAACTTGAACCCAGGCACTCCAATAAGAATGTGGGCATCCCAAGTAGCATTTTTTTTTTTTTTAAGATTTCACTTATGTACTTGACAGGTAGAGCCAGAGACAGAGAAAGGGAGAGACAGAGAGAAAGGTCCTCCATCTGCTGGTTCACTCCTCAAATGGCTGCAAAGGGCAGAGCTGGGCCGATCTGAAGCCAGGAGCCCGGTGCTTCATCCAGGTCTCTTGGGAGCAGGGGCCCAAGCACTTGGGCCATCTTCCACTGCTTTCCCAGGCCATAAGCAGAGAGCTGGATTGGAAGAGGAGCATATGGGATGCCCGCAACACAGCATCAGCCCCCCTGAAATAGCACCTTAACTGCTCTGGCAGATGCAAAAATACCAAGGTGATGGTATTTTTTAAAATTTGAAGTGTTAGAAAAACTTGATGGAAGATGTAAATAGCAAATTCACAGCAGCTGTATCTGAGATATATCTAAATTCGTGTATATACATATGAGTACATCTATATTGGTAGCAGCTGTATCTGATATATATCTATGCCTAAAAATAAGTATCCTTACAAAATTCCTACTTGGTGTGTAGAGTGGTACCTAGTTGAGAGTTGGCGAGGGCGTGGTGAAGGTGCACTTGGTGTCTTGAATGTTTCGTAGTTAGGACTGAGCTGGTGGTCAGCAAATAGCACCACAGCAGGTGTCCCCTATCTCAGAAGGTGCTTAGCATCATGGTTTTCAGGAAAAGCACCTGTTAGGCTCAGCATGTGCAGATTCCCTGAGAAATCAGTGCCAAGAGAGGATTGGCTGTAATTCTAATTTGGAAGGGTTATGGCTTGGGGGAAATGCCTACGAAGGATAAAGAGGGGGAAGCCAGAGTGGGCAGGAAAACTTGGAGAGTGAAAGGAAAAGTGAGAAAGAGGGGCGGGCGTTGTGGTGCAGCAGGTTGAGCCACCAGCTGTGACACCAGCTTCCCATACAGGAGTGCTGGTTCAAGTCCCAGCTGCTCCACTTCTGATCCAGTTCCCTGAGAGTGTGTCTGGGAAAGCAGCAGATGATGGCCCTGCTACCACCCACCATGAGAGAGACCCAGATGGAGCTCCTGGCTCCTGACTTCAGCCTGGCCCAGTCCTGACTGTTGTGGCCATTTCGGGGGGAGTGAACTAGCACATGGAAGATTATGTCTTTCTGTACCTCTGCCTTTCAAATAAATAAATCTTTAAAAAAGCATAAGGAGGGGCTGGTGCTGTGGCACGGTGGGTTAAGCCCTGGCCTGAAGTGCTGGAATCCCATATGGGCGCCGGTTCTAGTCCTGGCTGCTCCTCTCCCAATCCAGCTCTCCTGTGGCCTGGGAAGGCAGTGGAGGATGGCCCAAGTGCTTGGGCCCTGCACCCTATGGGAGACCAGGAGAAGCACCTGGCTCCTGCCTTCGGATCAGCATGGTGTGCCGGCCACAGCGCGCCAGCCGTGGCAGCCATTGGAGGGTGAACCAACGGCAAAAAGGAAGACCTTTCTCTCTGTCTCTCTCTCTCACTATCCACTCTGCCTGTCAAAAAAAAAAAAAATTAACTTGTTTATTTGAAAGGCAGAGTTACAGAGAGAAAGGGAGAGATAGATTTGTTAAAAAGATTTGTTTATTTGAGAGCTAGAGCTACAGACAAAAGAGACAGAGATCTTCCATCCACGGGTTCACTCCCCAGATGGTCGCAATGGCCAGGGCTGGGCCAGGACAAAGCCAGGAGCTTCATTGGGGTCTTCTACATGGCTGGCAGGGACCCAAACACTTGGGCCATTTTCTTTTTTTCTCTCTCTTTTTTTAAGATTTATTATTTATTTGAAAGTCAGAGTTACACAGAGAGATAAGGAGAAGCAGAGGGAGAAAGAGAAGTCTTCCACTCCACAATTGGCAGCCACTACTGGAGCTGTGCTGATCCGGAGCCAGGAGCCAGAGCTTCCGCCAGGTCTCTCACACAGGTGCAGGGTCCCAAGCACTTGCGCTTGTGGTTTTTTTTTTTTTTTTTTTTTTTTTTTTTGGAAGGAAATAATAGGTTAGATTGGTCCTTTATACCAATGTAGTAGAAGTGTAGAATGTTGACCTGAGTCACTTTCTAATCTGTAGCAAGTGAGTGGGCAGTCACAAGATCCAGATTGAGTAACAAACCATGTATGGCTCATTTAGAAGGTGAATCTATTTAGAAAGCAAACAGGCCAGCTTTAACCATGGAGAAATAACTCTTTGCTGAACATAGCCACACTCCTTTCCCAGCAATCCACATCCAGTGATTGGTAGATGGCGAATTTAAAAGGTCTGACTCTGGCATCTTAGGTGGGAACAACTCTGCAGGCCAGCCCTGCTCCCCGGGCTCCCTATGGGGGCGGCCCCGGGTCTTCGTGGGGGCTCCGTGGCAGCCCAGCTGCTGCCTTCCGTTGACCATCCCACTTCCCTCACGCCAACAAGGTCAGTGTTGGTACCAGGAACTTCCCAACGAACTTCCTGAGTGCGTGTGTGTTTATCAAAATCTGCTTCCTCGGAGGGCACATTTCACTGTAGCTCCCACGGGGTGTGTGCGTGTCTTCACCCTCCCCAGCTACTCCACAGACGTATTTTACACGCAGCCACTCACATGGTGCTGGGTTAGTCACTCACTCTTCCGAGAGTCTGGAGGTTCCGTACTGATCCTTCAAGGTTTGCCTTACACCTCCTAGAGGCCGCACAGTGTCTTAGCACCCCGTGGTGTGGACATGCCCCAGTGTGTTTTACCATTGCCCTTATTGGCACTAGATCATTTCCAAACTCTGGCTCCAAACAACGAGGCAGGGAGCATTTAAGATACACGTGCTGATAGACCACAGGCAGTGAAAGCTGAGTCACACGCGGTATTTGAAGCATTGCAGTTAAAGAGGTTTGTCTCAGGTCATGCAAGAGAAAAATCAGATGAGTTCATGAGACTCCAGATCCTGCCCTTACATCCTGTCATTAGGCAACCTCCTACTGTTCGCGTGCTAACTGCGAAGCTTGGCAGGGACTGTGTGATCCAGAGCGGCCCCAAGTCCCACTTCTTCCCCGACAGCTTCATCAGTTAGTTTCCCTATGGCTTCCTCTCCGGCCCATTTCTTCACTGAAACCACGCGAGGGTTGCTTGCTTTTCTCATCTCCCTGCTCATGAGTCCCCTGTGGCTCCACTTCTAGAAGCATCAAGCCTCAATGCCTTGTCCAAGCTGTGTAGTTAAAAGGCCAGCTGTGTACCAGGGCCGCAATTCTCGCCTCCAAGGCACATTCCAGAACCAAAGATTATCACACAATGGGATTAACAGCTGGGTTGGAGTTTACACTGGGCCTGCAGAAGCACAGCGGGGGCACGCCTCACTCAGTCTGGGGCACTGGAGCGTAGTGTTAAACCCCTCACAAGTCAGCCACAGGAGTGACGGCGGAAGGGCACCCAAGGGGTCTGTGTTACAGCATAGCAGGTTAGGCCACCACCTGAGACACCCACTTCCTATACTGGAGTGCCAGTTCTAGTCCTAGCTGCTCCACTTCAGATCCAGCTCCCTGCTAATGCGTCTGGGAAGGCAGCAGAAGATGGCCCAAGTGCTTAGGGCACCTACCACTCATGTGGGAGAGCCAGATGGGGTTCCTAACTCCTGGCTTCAGCCTGGCCCAACCCCATGTGTCAAGGCTATTTGGGGAGTGAATCAGCAAATGGAAGAACTCTCTCTCCCTCTCTGATGCTCTGCTTTTCAAATAAATACATAAATAAAAAAAAGATTTATTTATTTATTTGAAAGGCAGAGTTACAGAGAGACAGAGGCAGAGACAGAGAGAGGGTCTTCCATCTGCTGGTTCACTCCCTGAATGACTGTAATGGCCAGAGCTGGGCTGATCTGAAGCCAGGAGCCAGGAGATTCTCCCAGGTCTCCCACGTGGGTGCAGGGGCCCAAGGACTTGGGCCATCTTCTACTGCTTTCCCAGGCCATAGCAGAGAGCTGGATTGGAAGTGGAGCAGCCGGGACTTGAACCAGCACCCATATGGGATGCCAGCACTGAAGATGGTGGCTTTACCCGTTATGCCACAGCATGGGCCCAAAATCTTTTTTAAAAAGTATAACAAACTGGAGAGCACAGGTTTGAGGTGGACAGAGAGAACATGGTTGCTGTGTGTTCACATATGTGAATGTGTGTGCCCATGTGTGAATTTGTGTGCATATGTATGCGCATATGTGAATGTGTGAGCACATGTGTCGAATGTGTATGTGTGCATGTGTGAGTGTGTGCACATTGTGTCAGTATGTGCACGTGTGTACGGTGCATGTGTGTGTGTATGAGCATTTGTGCTTGCATATGTGTATATGTGAGTGTGTGCATGCACGTGTGTGTAAATGTGCGTGTGTAACTGCAGACAGTGCTGCGGGGGCCGCAGGAGTCCCCTTAGCTTTTACCTGACCCCCAACTCCGAGCTACCCACGTCGTCTGCACGTATCTCAAGTGTGATGCAAGGACACGTCCTCCCCTTTATGTCCCACCCAGAGCATGCAGTGTCCCTCTCAGTCCCAAATCCGTAACTGCCTTGCAAGCGTCAGCCCCAGGCCCATCTCCCTCGTTACTCTCTCTGCAGTTACCATCTCGCCCGACAACTGAACTCAGTGTAGGCTGTTCAGTATTGTGTGCTGCGATGTCACGGGTCTCCCTGGTTACAAAGTCCCTTCGAGGTGGAAGTCGCAACCTTCATTTGCATCGGAGTCAGGCTGGCCTGGATGGGAAACCTGGCTTGTCTACAGACTGGCCACGTGGTCCTGCGCGAGTCAGCTAGCTTCCCTGCGTCTCTGCCATAATAGTGACAGCACCCTGCAAAGCTACCACAAAGAATAAAGATGTGATCAGGCCGGCGCCGCGGCTCACTAGGCTAATCCTCCGCCTTGCGGCGCCGGCACACCGGGTTCTAGTCCCGGTCGGGGCGCCGGATTCTTTCCCGGTTGCGCCTCTTCCAGGCCAGCTCTCTGCTGTGGCCAGGGAGTGCAGTGGAGGATGGCCCAAGTCCTTGGGCCCTGCACCCCATGGGAGACCAGGATAAGTACCTGGCTCCTGCCTTCGGATCAGCGCGGTGTGCCGGCCGCGGCGGCCATTGGAGGGTAAACCAACGGCAAAGGAAGACCTTTCTCTCTCTCTCTCTCTCTCTCTCTCTCACTGTCCACTCTGCCTGTCCAAAAAAAAAAAAAGAATAAAGATGTGATCTGGAGATCTGGAAGACGTTCAGAGCAACCGCTGGCACCCAGCACTCGCCACCCACCCGGACTGGGATCCACGCACCCAGTCTGGAAATCCACAGAGTGCAGAAGCTCTCGTGCTGGTGGGGTGAAAGCTGGTGGGATCAGTCACCCCTGAGCCACCCACACCTGCAGGCTTCACTGGGCTTCCAAAGGTGATCCCAAGACCGATCGCAGCAGCGACAACTCCCAGCGCAAGGAACACCGTGCAGGAAACCAGTAGACACCGCCGCGTGGGAGGCCAGCTGCCATCTGTCACACAAAACACACAAACACAGAGAACGTGACTTCAGCAGCGGCTTGTGCCGGGGACACCGTGCTGACCAACCACACAGGTGTAGTTCCTGGCTTTCTCAGTGTGAACAGCGGAAGTCAAAATCTCAGAACCTGAAATGTAACGCTTTTCATTGTTGGAAGCTTTTCCTGTCTACAGATTCCTTTTTTTTTTTTTTTAAAGATTTATTTATTTATTTGAAAGTCAGAATTACAAAGAGGGAGAGACAGAGAGAGAGAGAGAGAGAGAGATTTTCCATCGGCTGGTTCACTCCCCAAATGGCCCCAGTGGCCAGGACCGGGCCGGCCCAAAGTCAAGAGCCAGGGGTCCCATCCAGGTCTCCCACGCGGGTGCAGGGGCCCAAGCATCTGGGCCATCTTCAACTGCTTTTTGTGAGCACCACGGGTGGTTCTCACACACGCCAACATCTTAGAGAAGTCTTGTGGCTGAGATGACGCAGAGCAAGGTCCTGGGCTGGCACTAGGGGCACTGGAGGAGCAGTGTGGAAGGAGGAGGGGCTGCCCTCACTGTGGCCCTGCAGGAACTCACCTGACCAGTTTTATTGGTTTCCCAGGAAGACAAAAGCAGTGCCCAGACCACGTGTGATGGGGGTTTCTCAGCGACTCCGCCTTTTGGAAAGAGGGACTGTGCACCTTGGCTGTTTCTGCGGTGACTCACCGGCCAGAGTTCCCAAATCTCTCCTTACTTCTCTCGGGGGCTGGCCCTGCAACTGAGGATCTCTTGAGTCCGCACCTAAGGAACCAGCATCCAGACTCCTTTTTGAATTAAGCTTAGCTTATTTTTTATCTTTTCCCTCTGCCATAGAAGAGTAAGAATTTTTTTTATTATCTTAGCAGAGCCTAACACAATGATTCTATTCTGTTTTTTTTTTTTTTTAAGATTTATGTATTTATTTGAAAGGCAGAATGACAGAGAGAGAGAGAGAGAGAAAGACAGAGAGAGGGCAAGATCTGCCATCTGTGGGTTCATTCTCCCAAATGGTGGCAACAGCCAGGGCTGGGCCAGGCTGAAGCCAGGGCCTTAAACTCCATTTTGGATCTCCCACATGGGGCCCGAGTGCTTGAGCCATCTTCTGCTGGTTTCCCAGGTGCACTGGCAGGGAGCTGGATAGAAAACAGAGCAGCAGGGGCTCAAACCATCACTCCAACATAGGATGCCAGCATCACAGGTGGCAGCACAAGCCACTGTGCCACAACACCTGCCCCCTCAAATATATTCTTAAAACATTTTACAGTTAAAAAAAGTGTCCCATATCTCACGCCTGGGAGCCTGGTGCGGAGAGGGGCATGATGTAATATTTAAAACCATCTTCCAGGGCTAGCACTGTGGCGCAGTAGGTTAATCCTCCACCTGCAGCGCCAGCATCCCATATGGGCACCAGGTTCTAGTCCCGGCTGCCCCTCTTCCAGGCCAGCTCTCTGCTGTGGCCTGGGAAGGCAGTGGAGGATGGCCCAAGTGCTTGGGCCCTGCACCCCAGGATAAGCACCTTCGGATCAGCGCGGTGCACCTGCCGCAGTGCGCCGGTCGCAGCGGCCATTGGAGGGTGAACCAACGGCAAAGGAAGACCTTTCTCTCTGTCTCTCTCTCTCACTGTCCACTCTGCCTGTCAAAAAAAAAAATCTTCCAGGGCTAGCACTGTGTTAATCCTCCACCTGCAGCGCCAGCATCCCATATGGGCACCGGGTTCTAGTCCTGGCTGCCCTCTTCCAGTCCAGCTCTCTGCTGTGGCCCAGGAAGGCAGTGGAGGATGGCCCCCTGCACCCACATGGGAGACTGGGAGGAAACACCTGGCTCCTGGCTTCGGACTGGCGCAGCTCCGGCTGTTGTGGCCATCTGGAGAGTGAACCAACGGAAGGAAGACCTTTCTCTCTGTCTTTCCCTCTGTCTGGACTCTACCTCTCAACTAAATAAATAAAATCTTAAAAAAAAAAATCTTCCCTTTGCGATGGGCAAACACAGCCAGGAAAACAGTCTTCTTCGGGGCAGAGCTCGCCACACTTTTGAGAGTGCATATCCCTTCAGAAACAAAGGAACTAATGAACTATTAGCATTCTTCCACAATATGTGAATAATAGGAATGAAAAGATAAATTTATGTTGGTACAAAATTGTTTTTGAAAACTACTCATAGCTTTTTCTTTTTTTTTCATAGCTTTTTCATAACACTCACTTCCTGTGAACTTTTTAAAGGCCTTTTGTATGCATGGATCTGAAACTTCTTTTTTTTGCACCAGATAACCATCTTTTAATTCCATTCTCCCACGAACTTTCTGAAATACTCCTATTTATATATTATGCGTGAGTCTGTTGACAGGTATATTGAAAAATCTTGTCCAAAGCTGAAATTTAAGCAGGGTGAGGTTAAGTGTACTAGGTAAACGTCGAGATCCTACTGTGTTCTCCCTGAACCTACTAGGTGCTCTCCTTCACCCCATGCGGTTCATTTGGAAATTGCTGTCTTTGTCTACCGGTGAGAAAGGTGCCCGCATTTGCAAAGTCACCACTCACGGAGCACCGCAGCCCCTCAGGTGTTCAAAATCCCAATGCACGCACTAGTAACTAAAACAGAACAACCTCTTAAAATAGATTTGGACACTAAAATGGACCTGTGACGGCAGCACGGAGTTAGTTCAGCAAAGCCAGCCTTAGTTACCGCAGTGGAAACATGGGCCTGCAGGTCGGAGCCTTGGGAAAACCAGATGGGGTGTCTGGCCCTGAAATTCCTCTTCATCAAGTCATCAGCCACAAAGGCACAGCTTTTCCAAGCAGGTTGTAGGAGACCATGCTGGGCCAGGGAGTCCCCAGGAGGGACGGGGCTGGGAAACTGGGAGGGATTGGGGGCAGGGCCTCACTCTCCGATCTTTGGGCAGGGACAGAGGAGCACACACATGCACGCACACACAGAGGGCTGTAGAGGGATGCTGAGCTGAGCTGCCCACGCCAGCAGCGGACCTGCGCGCTGTGCTTCCAGCCTGGCTGCTGAGACCCCACTCGATGCAATGCCAACTTCCTTCCTCGAGAGGGCAGCAGAGAGCCGCAAATGCGCCCTGGGTCAGCCAGGTTCTTTCCTCTCTCCCCAGGAAGCATCCCACTGCCACCCTGCTGCGGGCTCAGGAGTGTCCAGACTGGAAGGGCCAGGAGGCAGTCCTGTGTGTCCCATCCACTCAGGGTGACGGGTCAGCATACTGAAAGGGCCTGGAGGTACATCTCCAGCCACTTGTCCCTGCCAAATGCGATGACGCTGTTTAAGCACCTTCAACTGGCTACATTGTCTACCCTGCGGTGGGAAGTGAGTTTGGGTAAAACAAGGGGGTGCGTTGACCTGTCACATTAAATAAGCATCAAACACCTGAATTTTATGTTTTAAGGTGTCCATTTTCAGCACTGTTCTGCAGTTAACACAGCACTTGCTACGATTTGGATGCATGTGCCCCTACAGAATCCCTAAAATCTTGGGTGCTGGGATCCATGTCATGGCGTAAACCTCCGTCTGCGGCACCAGCCGCTTTATGTCCCGGCTGCTCCTCTCCCGATCCAACTCTCCGCTGATGGCTTAGGAAAGCATCAAACGATGGACCAACTCCGTGGGCCCCTGCACCCACGTAGAAGCAGCACCTGGCTGTTGGTTTTAGATAGGCCCAAGTCTATTTGGGCTATTGGGGAGTGGACCAGTGTATGGAAGGCCTTTGTCTCTGTCTGTTGCTCTTACTCTCTCTATAGATCTGCCTCTCAAATAAATAAATAAAATCTTAAAAAAAAAAAAAACAACCTCCTGAGTGCTTTGCGGTTGACTCTTTTGTATTTAACGGGTGTCAATGGAGATTTTATTTTATCACATAGTGACTGCCACCTGGTGGAGTTTCAGTGTATGACAGCATCGACTGCATCCTGATTTCAGCGAGGTTAAAATGAGAGAGCACTTGAGAATTACGGACATGGGGTTTTTCTTGAGTAAAACAAAAGTGGGGATAAATTCTTTACATAAATTTTATAGTATGGACTTAAATCTCGATACTGGCCCTTGCTTCCGAGCTCCGGGCGCAGTGTGGACGAAAAGCGCTGTTACACAGGACAGCCACAAGGGGGCAGTTCTCGCCGCTGCAGCGCACGCGGCCGACACGCAGGGTTCCTGCGCCCGCGCGTGCATTTAGTCCTTTTATTTTTTGACTTTTTTCTTTTCCTGTTTGGAAAATGCAGGTAATAGACAATTATCTGCAGTTGGCACCCTCGCTTTCAATTGAAACATGAAAAGCAGGCGTTCTACGGGCGGCTCCGTGGCTTTTGTGGGGGGAGGGAGTTAGCCTTTCAGCTTCCGGGCTTCGCTGCTGTGCCTGAGCCTGAGCTGAGCGCAGTGCTGGAGGCCCGCGATGCGGGTCCCACGGCTCCCGGGCTCCCCCCTTGTCAGGCTGCTTCCCGCGCCGAGCCTCTCCAAGGCGCCCCTGGCGGAGGCCTCTACCAAGCCCCGCACCTGCGCCAGGTGTGATTCGCAGGAGGGATGCTTGGAGACACCCGGGCCTGTGCTGTGGCTGAGACTAATCCTCCAGGTACCCCCCACACCCCTTTCCTTTAACTTCTACATATCTTGGAGCAAAATCAAAAGGTTAGATCTGAATCTGTGCAGGATAAAGAACCTAGCTCACTTTCAGGCTTTTAAAGTGATGACGAGGGGCTGGTGCTGTGGCGTTAGTGGCTTAAGCCTCCCCCTGTGGTTCCAGTCCCGGCTGGTGCACTTTCCCTCCGGCTCCCTGCTAATGCACCAGGGAAAGCAGTGGAAGATGGCCCAACTGCTGAGGCCCCTGCACCCATGTGGGAGACCTGGAAGAAGCTCCTGGCTACCCCTGGCCCAGCCCTGACCTTTGTGGCCATCTGAGGAGTGAACCAACGGATGGAAGACCTCTCTCTCTGTCCCTCTTCCTCTCTCTGTGTAATGCTGACTTTAAAATAAATAAATCTTTCCCCTCCCCCCAAAAAAGTCCCAGAAAGTGGTCTTCAGCGGGAATAAAGATTATTAAGCTGTTGCTTGGCACGCCAGCATCCGCGGTTTGGATGTGAGTCCAATCCCAGCATTCCTGCTAATGCAGGCCCTGAGGGGCAGTGACGGCTCAGCATGCAGTTCCCTGCCACCCACGTGGGACACAGGGGTTGAGTTCCTGGAACCTGGGTTCTACTGGCTCAGCCCCAGCTGGTGCCGGCATTGGAGAGCAAACCACCAAATTTAAATTGGAGAGCACACACCAAATTTAAAATATATATATATTTTTTAAAACAAACCAAAGAAAATGCTGCATTTTACTTGTGTGAATGGTTTGGACTATTTAGAATTGGTGGGGCAGGAATTAAGAAGCAGCCTGTTCATCGCCATTGGAAACTGCGGATGTGAGTGTGTGCGAGGTGACTGCCGGCCGCCTGTGCCCTGGGGACGTGGAAGGAGCGAGCGCAGCGCTGGAAGCAGGCTTTGCCCCCGCCGGCTCCAGGCTCGGAGTTTTTCTGCCTCCCGCGGAACTCCCTGAGCCAGCGTCGGAGGTGCCCACCCGCATGGTCGCCGCCTTTGGACTGCAGCTGATGCAGCTGTCCCAGGATGGGTCCTGGGACATGACCCAACCATGCCTTGCTTGGCAGGGTTTTTATTTACTTTAGGAAATAAAATAGAAGTGTCACCTTTATGATTCTGCTCTGAAGGCACTTCCTTTGTGGTGGGAAGAGAGGCGGTGCCTGTCACCTAGGAGAGAAGAGAAAGTCTTAGCTACACAGAGACACAGTGACTCATTTTTGCGGGGGAGGGGGAAGCAGCGGAAGATGGCTCAAGTGCTTGGGCCACTGCACCTGCCTGGGAGACCTGGAAGAAGCTCCTGGCTCCTGGCTTTGGCCCAGCCCCGGCTGTCACAGTCACCTGGGGAGTGAACCAGCAGGTGGAAGACCTCTCTCTCTCTCTCTCTCTCCTTCTCTCTCTGTGTAACTCTGCCTTTCACATAAATAAAGTAAATCTTTTTAAAAAGTAGTAAGTTAAAGGACACTAATTAATAGACGTGAACAGAGAGTACGGATGACTGCTTAAGCAGAAATGGCTTCTCCGCGTGTCCAAAGGTGTTCAGTGCTGCGGAGATTGAAGGAGTGGGAGGAGCCACCACTGTCGGTTGGAAGGATGAGGACCAAGAGAGAAAGCACAAGTCACTGAAGAGCAGGGGCCGTGCGCAGAGCGCTGTGCAGGCGGCGGGTCACAGAGCCTACACTGGAGAGCAGCTGGCGCAACCAACCAAGATTTCATGGAGCCACATCCTAGGATCAGGCAATTCCTCTTCTAGGAATTTATCTCACAGAGGAACTCCAGCCAATGGCCAAGCACGTGCAGTACAGTTTCCTTGGCTCCCCAGAGGGGACCTGGCCAGACAAGCTCTGGGTACGAGCTGGGCTCCTCGCCTCCACCCAAAGGACCCTTGGCTGCTGTTAGTTAAACAAACACCTTGTCGCGGCCACTCTACTATGGCCTGCTGCAGAATTGCCCAAGTCGCAGCTCCACTGTCAATGAGCTCTCTGTTTTCCGTAGTGCTAGCTGCTACAGAGGATGACTACTTTTCATTTTGTTTCTGATTAAAAAGTTACTTTCAAAAATACGCGTATAGAGGCTGGCGCTGTGGCACAGCAGCTTAAAGCCCCAGTCTGCAGAGCCGGTATCCCATATGGGTGCCAGTTCAAGATCCAGCTGCTCCACTTCTGATCCAGCTCTCTGCTATGGCCTGGGAAAGCAGTAGAAGATGGCCCAAGTCCTCGGGCCCCTGCACCCATGTGGGAGACCTGGCAGAAGCTCCTGGCTCCTGACTTCAGATCGGCTCAACTCCACCCATTGCAGCCACTTGGGGAGTGAACCAACAGATGGAAGACCTTTCTCTGTCTCTTTGTCTCTGAGTGTGTCTATCTCTCTCTGTAACTCTGTCAAATAAATACATCTTTAAAAAATACGCATATAGTACATCATACCAATCTGACCTGTACAGCTAGGGGGATTTCTGCACACGTATACACCCTTGTAACCACTCCCAGCTCAAAATCCAGAACATTCCAGGCCTCGGAGGCTTCCTCTGGTGCCTTTCCGGGCAGGAGACCACTCCGCTTTTGGAGGTAACCACATCGGTTGGTGTTTGGATTTCTACCCAAGGAGGATACCGAGAAAACTGATCCAGTGTCCAGTGCCCTCTGGGGAGGAAGGGCCCCACGGATGAATCTAGAAGGGTGCAGAGTGGCTCGCCCTCAGGGGTGGGCGGGGAAGCCAAACTCTGGCTCAGTGGGTGGTTTGGTTCTTTTTTTTTTTTTTTTTCAAAGATTTATTTATTTATTTGAAAGGCAGAGTTACAGAGAAGCAGAGACAGAGAGAGAGAGAGAGAGAGAGAGAGAGAGGTCTTCCATCCTCGGGTTCACTCCCCAATTGGCCGCAACAGCCAGAGCTGTGCCCATCCAAAGCCAGGAGCCAGGAGCTTCCTCTGGGTCTCCCACAGGAGGGCAGGGGCCCAAGGACTTGGGCCGTCTTCTACTGCTTTCCCAGGCCACAGCAGAGAGCTGAATCAGAAGTGGAGCAGCTGGGACACAAACCAGTCCCATATTGGATGCTGGCACTGCAGGCGGTGGTTTTACCCCCCACGCCACAGCGCCGGCCCCCTGGTTCTTTCTTAAGCACAGCCAGGGCACCACTGAGGCAGGGGCACCAACACTTGACCTCGGTTGCTGAGGGACAGACACCAGGACACTGAAGCAAGAGGAGAGAGAAGAAAACTTCACCAGAGACCCGAGTGGTGGAGAAGGGGTTACCTGGTCTCGCAGATGCACCCTGTGAGCCGGCATGAGTCCCGCAGCTCGGGTTCCGGGCAACCTTGGGGCAAAGCGAGAGCAAGACGAGCTCGCCAGCATCTGTGGGTGCGCGGTGCTTTACTGGGTGATCAGCGCTCCTCTTTGTCCTCACGGTAAACAAGCTAAGCCAACACACGTGGCTTCGGAAGCCGGCTCCGACTCCCCAACACAGGAGAAGAAAGGCTGGTCACGCAAGGTGAATTGCCCACTCTCAGAAGGTCACACAGTGTTTTGAAATCTCTTTATTTTGCCATCTAGGCTTACAGGGTAGGCATGGATGGTGACAACAGCATCGTAGCAGGAACCAACAAGCCGGGGACAAAGGATAAGTGACTTGATCCTTTTGAAAGGTTTTTTGGTAGACAAGGCGACAAAGCGAAAAGCAAATGTTAGCATGTGGCCCAGACTTACGACCCAAAGCCACTTGCTCCCAGAACAATGGTTCTCAGCCATGACATCACCTTAGAATCACCAGGGAAGCTATTGCCAGCACCCATGAGACCACCACCCCTTTTATTGAGACCACCCAGGCTAATGAAATCAGACCCTTGTGATCTATTCCCTTCTGGCTTCTGGCATGGTTCCACTGTGCACCCTCCGCTGAGAACTGGTTGCTCCTGAGCACCACCCGAAGGTCCTGGGTCCTGTGAGTCCCCTCAGGAGACGGGCTTCGGCTGTGTCAATCAAGAGGACTGTTGTAGAGCAGGAAACCCAGCTGTGGGTGTGTCAGAGCTGCAGACTTGCCCCTAGGAGGTATGGACCAAGGGAGACCATTCTGAGCCAATCCGGTAGCCTGGGCAGCAGGCTGACTACGTAAGGCCAGGGGACAGGAGCCACCCCCACGTGGATCCACAGCTTTCCCAGGCCCCCCTCTGTTGGAGGCCCAGAGTACGAGCTCTGTAAGTGTGTGTGGAAGGAGTGAGCGGCTTGTGGGAGAAGTCTCCTTAACCTTTCAGAGCAGCAGGGGTAAACGGAAGATCAACTGAGCACCAGGAAGGAACTGATGGCGCTCTCCACGGCTGACGGTGGCAGATGGAATCCATCTGATTGCAACCCCTCTTCCGTGGGTGGGAAGAGGTCAGAGAACAGAAATAGTTAAACATGGAACTGCCCACCCCCACCCGGATGCACAAATCGCAGGAGCAAGTCTGTTGCTTTGCATCACATTCGGAATTTGTCAAACGGAGAACAACTCAGTAAGTTTCTGATTAAAAAGTGAAAGAGGTGGGTGCTTGTCACACTGCTTAAGAAGCCAGCTGTGGGGAGGGTGGTGGTAGCAGCTTCGTGGGGTAGCAGGTGAAGCCGCCGCCTGCAATGCCAGCATCCCATATGGGCACCAGTTTGAGTCCTGGCTGCTCCCATTTCTGATCCAGCTCCCTGCTGATGCGCCTGGGAAAAGCAGTGGAAGATGGCCCAAGTGCTTGGGAGACGCAGATGAAGCTGCTGGTTCCTAGCTTCAGCCTGACCAGTCCTGCTTACTGTGGCCATCTGGGGACTAAACCAGCAGATGGAAGATCTCTTCCTCTCTCTCTATTACTTTGCCAAATAAATAAATAAATAACTGTGTTGGTTTCTTTTAAAAAGCCACTGGGACACCTGCATCACATATCGGAGTGCCTTAACGCGAGTCTCACTCCAGTTCTGATTCCAGCTTCCTGCTAATGCGCGCTCTGGAAGACACAAGGACATGGGTCCTTGCCACCCATGTGGAAACCCCGAATGAGTTCTGGCTGTGGCCTCATCCACCCTGGCTGAAGCAAGCATTAGGGGCATGGATGCAATGAAAGATTCTATTTCTGTGAAATACAATGAAAATAAATAAAATTTAAACTTTTTAAAAAGTATGGCATGGCACAGACATATAATGCATTGGCCTGTTGCTCCGCGGGCCCTGCCCTGCCAGTCTCATATTTCTGTACCCAGTTCTAACTTCCATCCCATGAAGCATAGCTTCCCTCAGGAACGCCTCATGTTTCCGGTCCCTGAAGTGGCAGTACCTGGGCAGACTGCGGTCCTGGACATGCGGTTGGCATCACACGGCTGTCGCTCCAACGGAGAGGGCTTTACCCCCAGGCAGGAAATCAGTGCCGGAGACAGAATGGGGGTGCGGGGGAGGCCTTGGGCCTGGCTGCTGAGATGCCAGCTGGGACACCCTTGTCCCGGAGCAGAGTGCCAAGGCTGGGAATCTGCGTCTGGCTCCTGCCCCCAGATTCCTGCGAACTCCCACTCTGGGAGGCCACAGAGATGGTTCAAGTATTGGGTTCCTTCCACCCACACAGATGACCTCGGTTGGGTTCCTGGCTCCTGGCTTCAGCCCTGGCCCCGTCCCGGCCATTTCCAGAATTTGAGGAGTAAACCAGCAAATGGGATCTCTCTCTCTCTCTCTCTCTTTCTCTCTCTTTCTCTCTCTTTCCTGAATAAATAAATAACAGTTTAAAAGGACAGAATACACACTTGGAGTTTAATCAAAGGTTACTCACACGATTCTCTTTGGGTTGTACCTCTTCTTAATTGGTTGTACTTCCTGTAAAACTGTACACCTAAAAACAGTTACAATCATTTACATCCTTGTCATGCTGTTTTGTTGTTTTGTATAATGAGACCAAAATACACGCATCATAACACTTATGAATGGTAGGAAATGGGAAGACTTCTGCTACCATTTGAACTGTATGAGTAGTACCCACCAGCAAGAAATATGGTGGCAAACTTCTCAAGCTCTTGTTAGGTATATAAACATGACAACGGAAGGCCTACCAAAGAAAAAAATTTTAAAGATTTATTTATTTGAAAGTTACTTTTACAAGGAGAGAAGAGAGAGAGACAGAGAGAGAGAGAGAAAGAGAGAGAGAGAGAGAGCTCTTCCTTCTGTTGGATCCCTCCCCAAATGGCCACGATGGCCAGGGATGACCAAGCTGAAGCCAGCAGCCAGGAGCTGCTTCTGGGTTTCCCACATGGGTGCAGGGTCCCAAGCCCTTGGGCCATCTTCTGTTGGTTTTCCCAGGCCATCAGCAGGGAACTGGATCGGAAGTGGAGCAGCCAGGACTCAAAACCAGTGCCCATGTGGGATGAAGGCATTGGCTTTACTCACCAGCCCCAAAAGAAACATTTAAATGTTAAAAAGTATACCTAATTCTACCTTTCTCTGAAGGGAGGAGAGAACCTCCACTTTGACTATGACCTTGTCTAAACAAGAGAAGAGTCGTAGAACTCAAAAGGCTTCCATAGCCTTGGAAACTCATGACTGGAGCATAGGGAGATTACTGATGCCATAAACAGGAGTGTCAATTTGTAAAGTCAACAACAGGAGTCACTGTGCACTTACTCCTCATGTAGGATCTCTGTCCTTAATATGCTGTACATTGAGACTTAATGCTATAACGAGTACTCAAACAGTATATTTCACTTTGTGTTTCTATGGAGGTGCAAACTGTTGAAATCTTTACTTAATGTATACTAAACTGATCTTCTGTAAAAAAAAAAAAAAAAGAAATTATCAATTCCCAACTTGACTCTCACTGGGATTAAACATGACAATAGGTCTGATCTGATTTCATCATCATTTAAAAAATCATCTATTATTTTTCACTTTATGTTTCTGTGTGGGAGCAAACTGTTGAAATCTTTACTTAATGTATGCTAAACTGATCTTCTGTATATAAAGAGAATCAAAAATGAATCTTGATGTGAATGGAAGGGGAGAGGGAGTGGGAAAGGGGAGGGTTGCGGGTGGGAGGGACGTTATGGGGGGGAAGCCATTGTAATCCATAAGCCATACTTTGGAAATTTATATTCGTTAAATAAAAGTTAAAAAAAAAAGTATACCTAATTCAAGACTTTTGTATAGGCAGAGTTTGTTCTTCCTGTTGTTCTCATTTTAGCCAGTTTAGAACACTCAGATTTGTAAACATTTTATGTATCACACAGCAAATCATTTAAAAGATATGAATACATTCAATGCCACCTATGGAAACATAAACACTCAATGATATAACTTGCACAAAACTTACCTACATATATAAGGGAGATGTATACAGAGTCATGTTGTTAGTGTAATGGAAGAATGTAAAATAACTTTATATATAATATATTATATATATTTATATATATATATATGAGGGTACGTCTAAAGGTTTGTGGGAACATGAAATTAAAATATAAGTTTAGGGACCGGCACTGTGGTTATAGTCAGTAAAGGTGTTGCCTACAGTGCCAACATCCCATATGGGCACTGGTTCGAGTCCCGGCTACTCCACTTCTGATCCAGCTCTCTGCTACAGCCTGGGAAAGCAGTGGAAGATGGCCCAAGTCCTTGGGCCCCTGCACCCACGTGAGAGACCCGAAGAAGCTCCGGCTGTTGTGGCCAGCTGGGGAGTGAACCGCAGATAGAGGCCTTTGCTCTCTCTCTCTCTCTTTCTCTGCCTCTCCTTCTCCTTCTGTGTAACTCTGATTTTCAAATAAAGAAATAAATCTTTAAATATATATATATATATGTGCAAAAAGTTTGAAATCCATGCATAGTTTTTCATCACATGCATTTTTTTAAGCTTGTTGAAGACTTCTTGTGTGCATGGATTTTGAATCTTTTTGCACCAAAATAGAATGATCTTTTAACCTGTTTTCCACCAATGTTCTGCAGGACCCTTATCTGAAAATAAACAGGCGTGGCAGCAAAATCTTACTAAAGACCAGGAAGCTAAGCTGCATTCCAGAGAAAGTTAAAATCTACGGACTTGAAAAAATGTTTATTGTTCAGCATTCATTACATTTCTCTTTAAAACACAGACTTTCATCTAAGGCGTTGGCACTGTTGTAAAAATCAAGAAAGTTAAACGCATGAAACTTTCTCCTGCAGGTGTCCGGGTCTAGCTTGCTCGCTGGGGGCGACTCCGGATGAACGGTGTGGTCTGGACAGCAGGGTGCTGTGAGCAAAGCGTTGTCACCAACTCTGCGTGAGTTTACTTCTCAGCTGATGGCAGGAGAGAGGCTAATGACAGGGCGATCGCCTGAACCCCAGCCAGGCCGTGGTGGGGACACGTTCTTTCCATGTCACGGGAGACAAAGACTCTCCGAAGAAGAGTCTGATTCAGTATTTTCTGGTTGTGAGAGGTCCCAGGCTTAGCGACATCACATTCCTGTTTCATAGAAAAGATCTTCCATCTGCTGGTTCCCTCTCCAAATGGCCACAACAGCCAGGACTGGGCCAGGCTGGAGCTGGGAGCCAGGAGCTTCTTCTAGGTCTCCCACATGGGTGCAGGGACCCAAGTACTTGGACCATCCTCTGCTGCTTTCCCAGGTGCATTAGCAGGGAGCTGCATCAGAAGTAGAGCAGCTGGGGCTCCAACCAGCGCCCGATGCCAGTAAGCAGGTGGCAGTTTCACCCACTGTGCCACAACATGAGGCCCCTCACTTCTCATTTTCGTTTGCTATAATTTGCCACATTTTTGGTATACATTATAAATGAGTGTTCGTGTTTACTTTAGTGAATAAAAGGAATGTATGTCACTATCAAAACTTGTATGTTTATTCATGACCTTCTAAACTATGCTAAAACGATTGTATATGACAGACAATTCTCACCTTCAAGCTTACATCATAAGATGGAGTTAGTAGTTAAAATTGTAATATGCTGATTGAAATTATATTAAAATTAATGGCAGAGAAATGCAACTGTGTACATGCCATTTTTTTTAAAAGAAATGACAATAGTTTTGACCTAAACTAAATTGTCAGCTTGTTTCAGAATATGAAATAACAGAGGGAAATATAAACCTAGAGGGCGTAGAATTGGAGAGGGAAGGAGGTGAGGGAATCAAATTCCTCTCCTAAATTCTTTGGGTTTAATAGCACCTCAGTCTGAAAAGAAGCTATACAAGCGTGGTAGAATTTGGGAAAACCTCTTTCCCTTTTCTCCTTCTCCTTCTCTTCTCCTTCTTCTGGTTCATTTGAAAGGCAGAGTGAGAGAGACACAGAGAGACAGAGAGACAGAGAGATTTTCTATCTGCTGGTTCACTCCCTAAATGGCCACAATGGCTGGGGTTGAGCTAAGCCAAATCCAGGAGCCAGGACTTCTATCTTTCTCCCACATGGGTGGCACAGACCCAAGCACTTGGGCCATCTTCAGCTGCTTTCCCAGGCCATTAGCAGGAAGCTGGATCTAAAGCAGAGCAGCCAGGATTCGAACCTGTGCTCTGGGATTCGAACCCGAGATCTGATATGGGATGCTGGCATCCCAAGTGGCAGTGTAATCTACTGTGCCACAGTGCTGGTCCCTCTCTGTTTTGATGGTCTTATATAAGAGGATACTTTAGAAAGGTTATGGAAACATGGAATAAAAGAAAAGCTTATTTTGCTGCAAAAAAAATTGGAATCCAGGCATGGTTTATTCATAATGTGTATTGTCCATGAATTTTTTTTAAAGATTTATTTTATTTATTTGAAAGACAGAGTTACAGAGAGGGGTAGAGACACAGTGAGAGGTCTTCCATCTACTGGTTCACTCCCCAGATGGCCGCAACAGCCAGAGCTGCGCTGATCCGAAGCCAGGAGCCAGGAGCTTCTTCCGGGTCTCCCACATGGGTGCAGAGGGGCCCGAGGACTTGGGCCATCTTCCACTGCTTTCCCAGGCCACAGCAGAGAGCTGGATCAGAAGTGGAGCAGCCATGACTAGAACCGGTGTCCATATGGGATGCCAGCGCTTCAGGCCAGGGCTTTAACCTGCCACGCCACAATGCCGGCCCCTGTCCATGAATTTTTTAAAGACGCCTAATACGAGGTGATTTGAGAGAAAATAAAGGAGCCCACAAAAGCTTTACTAATACATTTTACATTAAGACAAAGCTATGGGGCCAGCGCTGTGGCATAGCAAGTAAAGCTGCAGCCTGCAGTGCTGGCATCCGATGTGGGCGCCAGTTCGAGTCCAGGCTGCTCCACGTGGGAAGACCCCCAGGAAGCTCCTGGATCCTGGCTTTGGATCTGTGCAGCTCTCGCCATCGCAGCTCTTTGGGGAGTGAACCAGCAGATGGAAGACCTCTCTCTCTGCTTCTCCTTCTCTCTCTGTGTAACTCTGACTTTCAAATAAATAAATAAATCTTTTTAAAAAAAGGACAAAGTTAGAGTGTGGCTTTCTTTCTGTTAAAATACTAAGTGGGTCTTGGAGCTCTCACCCCAGGAAACGTTCCTTCTGTATCATTTGTGTGATCTGTAGAAAGTTCCACGTCTCACCAGAATACCTTCTCTGCTTTGTGTTGCCTTTATCATGCCCTTGATTATGTGAAAACACACAAAGTCTCCTCAGTTGCAAGAGCCAAGTTTCTTAAAACTGTGCTGTCTTCCATGTGTATCTCAGAATATTTTACTGTCATTTTGGCTAAAAAGGCAACCAACACGTCTCTAACTTCTCTGATCGTTTTATTTTAGAAACGTATGTGTACCTACGTCGATCTCTGAGATGTCCCAGGGAGCACTTGGAAGCTCGCAGAGATCCGTGGTTTCACTTGTGAAGCAGGGGAGGCCCACACAGGCAGGCCTGCGTGGCGCTCTCTGTCTCAGTAGCTCAGTCTCCCTGGAGGAGGAGCAGGCGAGGAACTGATGCTCAGCCTTCCTGAGGTGAAGTGTGTGGGTAAGAAATTAATGCACTACTTCAGATATTAGAAACTTATGGAAAGGCCCCAGAGATTTGTAAATACACTCTATTAATACACTCTTACCCCTAGGGGAAAATATTGATAGTTTTTTTTAATGAAATATGTAGAATACAAGACAGAATTTGGCTCTCTTCCTTTTTAATATTAGAAGAATTTTAATGCATTTTCAGTCTCATTATCATCTCTACTTCTATTGGGCTCTTGGCTGAGGGTAATTCTCTAAGCTCAGAGCCTACAGATGTCTCAGCTTCCGAGAGGTGGAAAAGTGGTGGGAACCAGACACTGCCGATTCCCGACACCGTGGACCACAGCAAGAGCCTTGGGCCCCTCCGCAGGCAAAGGCTCAGTCAGAATTTGTAGATTCAAAGATCCCATTCTTTTCAGTCCAGATGAACTTTAAACAGCTCACTTTCTGAACACTTCATGGATATATACCAGCAGCACAATTCTGCAAACCTGAAATCCAAAATATTCTAAAACTGAAAATAGTTTAAGCAGTCAGACCACAAATGGAAAATGCCACGCCTGACTTCATGTGTGAAATTGTTTCACGTATAAAAGTATTAAAAATATTATATAATTATATAAAATTGCCTCTATGTGTGTAAGGTATCTATGAAATATAAATGAATTTCTTGTTTTCATTTGGGTCCCATCCCCAGGATATCTCATTATGTTCGTGCAGATATTTCAAAGTCCAAATAAATCTGAAATCTGAAACACATCTGGTCCCAAGCTTTTTGGATAAGGGATTTGCAACTGGTGACAAGGAACCAAATAGGTGAATGGTTCGAGGTAAATCCATCAAGAGTACTAGAAAATCTGTTTGCCTCAGTTGGGAAAACTATCCTAGGTATATATTGGAATATAACACTGTGTCCTAAGGGGGTACAACCCAAATTCACTGTACAAATTGTGGGGAGCAGCCCGGACTGGACTGAGTTACTGGAATTAAGACTTATTCTATGCATCTGCTCTCCCACAATATGGCGCTGGGAGAGAAGTAAACAGCTTCCACACAGCTGCCTCCAGTTCAGCTAATAAACTGTAGGACTTGCTCCTGATTGGAGGAGAGCAGCGTACTCGGCGTGTGGGCAGCCGAGTTGGGATTGGCGGAGGAGGACTATAAAGGAGGAGAGAGACGGCATGCACCAGGAACATCTAAGGGGAACATCTAGCTGAAGGAACACCCGTGCAGCCCCCGAGAGACCCGGCCGGCGGTGTGCCGCTCCCCTGCGGAAGTGGGGAATGTGGCCAGGGGGAACTGCCCTTCCACGGAGGTGGAAGGGATAGTAGCCAACCCGGGAAGAACCAGCAGCAAACCCGGGGAGGGCCGAGCAGATGAAAGAACAGCGCAGGGTCCTGTGTCGTTCCTCCACAAAGAGGGGGAGCGACACAAATACAAAAATTTTAATGTCTGCTTATCAGCTACCCAGGAACCTCTAAAACCCACCTGTCCAACCCATCCACTGTCCACCTAAATATCTATCAAATCTGAGACCAGGGGCCAGCGCTGTGGTGTAGCGGGTAAAGCAGCTAGCCACCTGCAGTGCCGGTATCCCAAATGGGCGCCGGTTCTAGTCCTGGCTGCTCTACTTCAAATCCAGCTCTCTGCTATGGCCTGGGAAAGCAATAGAAGATGGCACAGGTCCTTGGGCCCCTGCGCCCATGTGGGAGACCCAGAAGAAGCTCCTGGTTCCTGGCTTCAGATCAGCACAGCTCTGGCCAATTAGGGAGTGAACCAGCCAATAAAAGCGCGCTCTCTCTCTCTCTCTCTCTCTCTCTGTGTGTGTGTGTAACTCTTTCAAGTAAATAAATAAAAATCTAAAAAAAAAAAAAAAATCTGAGTCCAGTGTTGTGGTCCAGTCGGTGAGTTAAGCCACTGCTTGCAACACTGGCAACCCATACTGGACTGCTGCTTTGAGCTCCAGTTTGCCTCCAACGCAGCTCCTACTAATGCACCTGGAAAGCAGCTGAAGATGACCCAAGTACTTGGGCCCTGGCCACCCATGAGAGAGACCTGGGTGGAGCTCCTGGATCCTGGCTTCAGCCTGGTCCAGCCCCAGCAGCCATTTGAGAAGTATACGCAGGTGGAAGATACCTATCTCTTCTCATACACCCCCATTCCCACCTTTCAAATAAAATCTTCTAAAAGTATAAAAAAGAAATCTAAAAAATCATCTCACGTGTATGACCTCCTTAGTACTGTCTCCTATACTGTAGTGCCTGGGTTGCATCTGGAGTGAACATCTGTCATGTTTCTCTCCTCTCTGGTTTTCTTTTAGGCAGTCTGACTGATGGTTGTTCAATCCAGCCATCCCTTACACCCCTAACTCTGCATAACAACACATTTATATCCCCTGATAAACAGACTTCTGCCATCTGGGAGTCTAAAGCCTGGGCAAAATGATAAACAAGGATC
Organism: Oryctolagus cuniculus; assembly: GCF_964237555.1. NCBI lineage: Eukaryota > Metazoa > Chordata > Mammalia > Lagomorpha > Leporidae > Oryctolagus > Oryctolagus cuniculus. The sequence goes on along the minus strand of NC_091445.1, from coordinate 37,446,686 downwards.
TGAAGCTTAACCTGACAGCAGCGCCCCAAATGGCACAATGTTCTCCTGGTCGAGATCCCAGCCACCTTCCATTCCTCGGACTGTCTGCTCCTTCAGCTGTGCCTTCCATTCTGCATCTACCCAGACTTGGGTGGCTTATACCTAAAGTATCGCGACTGACAGAACTCTGGTTTTCCAGATGAAGTGATTCAAGTCCCACACTGCTAAAGTTAACTTCTGCCCTGTGGCTCTCCCTTCTACAGTCTGGTGAAACATGAGTTTACTGTGCTCCTTTAGAAGAATTAAAGAGCATCTCATTTAGACTGAAGAACTGACTTCTCTTTCATAGAGGATGCTTCCCCTGCACCACATGGGCGATCCAGAAGAAGATCTTGACTCCTGGCTTTGGTTTGGCCCAGCCCTGGCCATTGTGGCCATCTGGGGAGTGAACTAGTGGATGGAAGACCTCTCTGTGTCTCTCCCTCCCTCTCTCTCTGTAACTCTGCCTTTCAAATAAAATAACTCTTAAAAAAAAGAAAAATATTCTAGATATACTTCTAAAAATGACAATCAATCAGTCTTCATTGATTTAGTTATATTTAATTTATTTCAATTATACTGTTTAATATAATGAAGTGTCCTAGCTGGACAGATGGATTAAACCAAAAGTTCTAAAATTTTTTTAATAATCTTATATAATCTTAAGACTGGCATGTAAACTGACAGAAAAAGTACTTATTTACTTAATATCATCTCGTAAACAATCACACTGTGCACTTTTTAATTCAACAACAACAAGCTTTTCCCCAAACTTTATGTAAAGTCAATGAGTTAAAACAAGAATGAAGATGAAGAGAGAAGAATTTATGCAAATGTCAAAATTACAACACTCGATACAAAGACATATAACCATCTGTACCATAAAAATGTACATGCCATGAAACATTAATTTATAATTTTAAATATACAGTATACACATTTATAAAAAAAAAGCATCAACATTAATTTTATTATAAACCAGTGAGTTACTCAAGGAATATTTATTAAAATTTACTAAAAATCAGTAAATATTGCAACTGAGGTAAAAATTTATAAGTAAACAAAACTATCATTTATAAGGACCAAGAAGTAAACGGAAGGGCAGGAGACATTCTCTGAGGGCTGCGTCACTCCTTGATATTTTGAAGCAGCTTCAACAAATGGGACTCAATAACCTGTTGGACTAGAACAGACAGGTCATCAACATCACAGCCAATGACAACAAAATTTAAAAATGATCAAACTCAATTCAGCGTCCCAATTTTTTTTCTAAATTTATTTGAGGAAACTTTCTTTATATTATTTCTAACAGTATATGCTCACGGGCTGGGGGCAGTAATAAAATGCAGTACTTCAAAAACAAAACCTGGGTCCATCTTAGCAATTACCCAAAGATCTTGGTTTTTATATTTTTGAAAATGGGGAGAGTCCACAGTACAGTAGTTTGCTATGGGAACATTAAATAAACCTTGTAAACAGGGGTCTGCTTATCCTACCGTCACTGTATTTGATGGAAAGCATAGTAACAAAGTCACTTCCGGACTGTGCAGGAACCTGTCTGCCCACAGTTAATAAGCATGTCAGGAGTCAGGATAACACACTGTTTTATGACTCTAAGTGATGAAAATGGCTTGGGCCACTGGCCTATACTATTTATAAATCTTCACTAAAATGAAACCCGAGTGTTTTAAAATACTCACCACTTCTATAGCCCAGGGCTACAGCTAAATCCATAGAATTATATCCAGAGTCAGTTTCAATTGTCGGGTCAGCTCCATTTTCTACACCAGAATAGAAAGATCTATATAAATACAGGGAAAACATGCATGTGTTTGCCTATCGCTGGCTCAAGTGCAAACCACAGGCAGATTTTCAGCAAATGTGGAGAGCGGTGTTTGAGGCAAAACCAAACGCAGAGGACACGGAGGGCACAGAACCCGCTCTGCTGGGCTGGAAGGAGGCCACCGGCAACAAACAGGGGTCCTTTACAGCAGCTGAAATTCATAAACAGCTAAGGACAAAACTCACGCATAAAGACATTATAGGCGGAGAGGACAGGCGTGACCCCAAAACGAAAGCACCAAGGATGAACACGCCACTAGGGGTCCAGCGAGCGATGGAGCTGCTTTCCACACGGGCAGCTCCACAGCTGCCGGTGCTGTGGGGAAGAGCAGCACGCCTGAGTGTTTAACACGTCGCCGACTCTCCTGAGACAGAACGGGAAGGCCGGGCTCACCATGTGACGACCTGACGTGGCACCTTCTGCAATGTGACTTCTACCCGCTTACCTAAGAGCATCTTTACGCACTTCACATGATTTCCATGGACAGCGTACAGCAGAGGTGTCCCTCCATTCTGCAAGAGGAAAACGTCACTTAGGGCTCCGTAGGGTGAGCAAGAGTCAGCCATTTAATGTTGCTGTGAGACGTTTTACCACAAATTGGGCTTGTGAAAGCAATTTAAGATAATTTTAACATTTTGTGAGGAAGACTTAAATCAGAACTAATAATTGAATTTATGACATTAACTTTTTCTTCTAAGTAAATTAATGAATCTTCTTGGTATTTAACACAATTCATTATGTTTCCCCAAAACCAAATATAGAATGTTTCAGTAATTAAAATTTTAAAATATTTACTTGAGCGACAGACACAGACAGAGCTAATGAGGGAGGTGGAGAGCGGGCAAGAGTGCACTCCCATCTGCTAGTTCAGTCCCCAGATACCTACAATGCCTGGGACGAGGCCAGGAGGGAGCCAGGAGCCAGGAGCCAGGAGCCTAATCCAGGTCTCCCAGATGGGTGGCAGGAACCCAATTACCTCCAGAGGCAGACATGGAACCCAGGTACTCCGACAGGGACACAAGCGTCAGCTGCTAGGGAAATACCCCCCCATGCGAGTGATTCTAAGTTCCGTGCCCCGGACTCACCCAGTCATACTCGTTGACATCAACTCCACAGTCAAGCAGCATTTTGACAATGTCTGTGTAGCCCTTGCTGCAGGCCAGCGACAGCGCGCTTTCTCGACCTTTTCCTAAAAGTTGGGGGTCAGCACCCTGCCGTGCGAGGAGTGGAGAAAAAAGACCTTTAAATGACTTGCAAGGAGCCTGCTGTCCTATCTGTCAGCAGTAACTACAGGTCAGCACTGGAGTCAGGTCACGTTCTGGGGTTAACACACACAGTGGAAACTTTTATCCATGGATGCTCTTGTTACCAAGCTCGTCTGCTGCTTCTTTCCTCCCTCTGTCTACCTCAAGGCTGACTACGCTTTCCCTCCACAGTCGCGTCACAGCACCTCCGTGAAGACTTCTCCTACAGGGCTGACAGTGCTCCTGTTCCTGCTGCACTTAGAAGTGTCTGCACATAACATCATTTCCCACTGTTTCAGGGGCCATTAGCACTGTCTTCCTAACAAGATCCAAGTTCCACCAGAATATGAACAGCATTGATTTTTTTTTTTTTTTGTATCCACCATCATTACATCTAGCTGGCTGGAGATATCAAAACTTTATTGAGGACTTAACTGAACTTAAGTAACTTTACATATACAGTTTCTGAGGCATTTTCCTTACATTCTGAAGTAGAAACTCTACCACAGCTATTTGCCCGTGTGCTGCAGCCCACATCAGAGGGGTAAATCCTTCTTCATCCGTGTGATTGATAACATTTTCTATTTAAAAGAAAAGCAATTTTTGTGATCTAATTTAACAACCACATATTAATATCACTATGAAAATACTGGCATTCCAAAAAGTTGATCCTATTACGCAGTGCAGTTCTCTCGGTGCGAGTTTTGTTTGCTGAAGTACTACTGTGTGTTGCTGCACTGGCTGTCTGAATGTATGCACCTGTGCCTCAACGCACACAGCTGGGCTCGCAGAGCAGGCTATTTACCACAGACACTACCAGACAGGGTGTAATGCCAAGCACAGGCAGTCCACAGGACACTGGCCTCAGACTCCAGGGACCAGCGTCTGAATCCTGCTCTGTCACTCTGCAGCGTTGTGACCAGGCAAGTCCTTCAATTTCTCCAATACAATGAATAGTACTTTGTTCAGTTTGATGTGTAGGCAGGAGGATGCCACAATAAAGAATACGATTACATGAGAGCCCTTAGCATTACATAAATATATAAAACTCCAAAAATCTTACTAAAGCTATCTTCCACTCTATAGCTAACATTCCTGACTTTGAATTTCTCCCATTCCTGTGGCTGGCTAACAATACAATGTGACTGGATAGTGTGAAATACAGAAGCACCACACAATTCTACTTGAAACCCATTATGTTTCCTGGGCTTCGTCCATAGTTCCAAAACTCACAGCATTTTCCTTGAATTTATTTACTAGAGTGAGAATGAAATCTCCATATATTGACAATCAGGATATAATGATTATGGCTTTCTTATGAAAGAATAGCATGATTAAAAAAAAAAAAACTCCCTGGAATCAATAAACAATATTGGAACAACTGGCTAACTTTTTAAAAAATTAAAATTAAAGTAAACCTGATCTTTACATCATTACACCAAAACATATTCCATGTGAGTCACAGATTGAAATATAAAAACAAGCAAAAAAACCCACAAAAGTGCCATAATAAGGGAACAGGTAAATTTATCTATTACCCTGGAGAAATCCTTTCTAAGTAAAATAAAAAAAACCCAAAAGATACCAAGAAAAAAATACATTTAGCACTTAAAAATGTTAAGCCTTTGTTTGAAAATATTATAAACAAAGTCAAAGGAAAAAGCAAAAATAGGGGAAAAAACTATGTGCAACATAAAATCCAAAAAGCTCATTTCCTTAATTCACACAGACTTCACATAAATCAATCTATGGAAGACAGTTCACACAACAAAGTTCGAACAGACCATAATTCAAAAATTAAAAATAAAACTACTATGAGAAACCATTTTCACTTAAAGATCAGTAAAAATTGAAGACTGATAACATCTTGTGTGAATGAGGGTAAGAGGAAATCAGAACACTAGCTGTGTCGTGAGGACAAGCAGCTGATAACACCTGGAACAACAACAATTAACATAGCCTTTGACTCAGAAAACCCACCTGCACAAATTTACTCTACTGATACCACGGTGTCAACAATACTGTTAGTTGTCAATGGCAACCACAGGGCAGAGTTAAAAAATAAACAACATACTATCCATGTATGTGATACAACGCAAAATCATGGAATTATTAAAAGAAATGAAATAGATCTTTATGTGTTTATATGGAAAGGTCTCCAGAACATTAAGTAAAAAAATAAAAATAAAGTGCTATGCAGTGTGTATAGCATTTTCCCTCATGTAAATAACAAAAGCAACATATCCTTTCTCATAATCCAGAATACTGTAGAAATGCTTTCTAGAAAATTTTTCTGAAAAACAGGAAATAATGTTTGCTTCTGGAGGAAAGAACAGGGTGTTACAGGAAGTTATAACTTTAACACTTTATCTTATTTTTGGAGCTATCTGTTGAGTTATCTGCCTGGTGAGATTATGCAACTATTTGTTTTTGTCTTTATACTTTCCTGTATTAAAGAAAAACAATAACAAGTCTAATAAATACCACTGAAAGTTTTGAACAAAATATTTAAAAATAGGCTATTACCTTGTTCGATACGAGTAGCCAAATAGAGCATCTCTCCCTGAGCTGCCAACTGGTGAACAGACAAAGCTGAAACAATACATCAATGCTCATGTCTATCGGAAAGGTAATGTTCATCGCCCCATGGTTCACGTTCATGAAGCTACGTTCTTTTTTCAAAAGCATGCTATCATTTTAAAAGCCTAACAAAGTACATCCTAACTTTACAAGAACCCATTACATATCAGAGAATTCACTTTTATACATATATTTAAGGTAATTCAACATTTTCAAATTTTTTGTCATTATTAATGAAATTTACTCTGAAGAAATGGTTTAGCTATTTAATTTTTAAAATACTACCTCTGTATCCAAACATATGAGGAAGACAGGCCCAAAAGACACAGAGATACTACTCCCTTTGTTTCTGATTATTTGACTCCATTAAAGTCCTAAATATTTTTATTCAAGATTTCATGGTTTTCCTAACATTAGAAGGAGTGAGGTTGTAAATGAAAAACTGGCTTTGAAAGCAACTTCTTGAGTTTAGGCCTGGCTGTGGCTAATTGGCTGCATGATCCCGGATGATGGATTAAACATTTCTCTAACATGAGGGATGTAAACCAGACGATCTCTACTTTTTTTGTTTTTTAAAGATTATTTTATTTATGTGAAAGGCAGAGTTAGAGGGAGAGAGGGAGAGAGGGATCATTCCCCAGATGGTCACAATAGCCAGGGCTGGGCCAGGCTGAAGCCAGGAGGCAGGAGCTTCATCTGGGCTCCCATGTGGGTGGTGGGTCCCCAAGCACTTGGGCCATCTTCCACTGCTTTCCCAGGCCATCACCAAGGAGCTGGACTGAAAATGGAGCAGCTGGGACTCAAACCAGCACCCATATGGGATGCTGGTATTGCAGGTGGTGGTTTAATCCATTATGCCACAACACCTGTCCCTCTCTTTCTTTTCAACTCACAAGTTCTGATTGAATATTTTAGGATAATCTCATTATTTCATTGTTTTAGCAGAGTTCTTCTTAAAAAAAGTTAGTATTGCTTGGTCATTGACTTCAGTAATATGATTGGGTAGCTTTAATATACAAAGGAAACCAATGAGAAGGCACGGGCAAATTTATGTAGTAGACCAAAACTGGCAGAGTGAGAGTTGTACAGGAAGAGAGGCTCAACTGTTACAGCATATGACTCAGAAACCAGGAGGGAGTCAGTGTTTCCTAAAGACAGAGATTTCCCCATGCTATAGAATAGAGATACATTTACATAATATTCTCCAATGCAGTTACTAATATCAAACTGCTAGTCAGTTTTCTTTCATTAATACACCCATATTATGTAAAATGTCTTCTAGTTTAAGCAGAGAAACTTAATTCATCTTATCTCCTCTAGAGTGAGTCTACATTTTTAAAATTGTGGATTCAAATTTGAAAAACTGTGGTTTCATATTCATATTATGTTCAAATTTAACACTGTGAGATAAATCACTCAGCTTCTGTTACAAAATCATTTGTCGATCAGTGATCCAGTTTACAAGTAAAACAAGAAGCTTTGTACACCAAAAACATAAAAACATGGACATTATCTTAATTTGCAAAAAGTTCAGAAGAACAGATTGTTTTTACAATGAGATTATAAAGATTATTAATATTTCAATTTGTATTGGTCCTCAATAGAGTAACATAAGACATGAAATATTTAAATATGCAATAGTGTATGAAAAAGTTTTAAATTATTACAACTACTAGGATATCATTTAAGCTTGCACAAAGAATATGCATTTAATGAAAATATTTCAAAGCCAAACTTGTGAAACTAGTAGGAGCATTTTAAAGCACCAGCAGCAAATACTTACAATTTGCTAACAAAGGTGTGGTCGAGACCTCATTTCCTCTGTGTTTGTTGGTCAACGTGGTTGACTGTTTTATGGGTGAGAAATGCTTCGTTGTGGAGGGAGTGTAAACGTGCCTTACTTGAATTCCCGGAGAAGCAGATGTGTGGATATTGCATTCGGCTAGGGCAAACAAATTTAAACACAGTAACAGTATTTTAATGACAAAGCTTTCCAATAAAAACTCTATCTTAATATTGACAATAAAAAGGAAATGTGAGGTATAACAGCTTCAACTTGTAACTATCAAATGATATTGTTTTTGTCATAAAGTCTACACTACCATAATGAAAGTTCCAGAAATGTATTTACCTTGAGTGATATTATCCTAATATCTCCTAATAATATCCTAGGATAATATTTTATCATTAACAGGCATCATAAAAGCAAATCTGCAGCATGGTGAAAGACTTTATTATATTGTAACATAAGAAACTAATGCAGATTAAATAGTTATGGAATACAGAATATATGAGGTCTTTAAAAAGTTCTTGAGGGGCTGGTGCTGTGGCAAAGTGGATGAAGCTGCCACCTGCAGAGCCATCATCCATGCGGGCACCATCCCAGCTGCTCCACTCTGATCCAGCTCCCCTGTGGTAAAAGCAGTAGAAGAAGGCCCCAGTGCTTGAGCCCCTGCACCCATGCGGGAGACCCAAGGGAGGCTCCTGGCTCCTGATCCAAGCAGCTCTGGGCGTTGCGGCCACCTGGGGAGTGAACCAGTGAACAGAAGACCCCTCTCTCTCTCCCTTTGCCTCTTATCTGTAACTCTGTCGTTTAAGTAAATAAATAAATCTTTTCAAAAAGTTCATGGAACATCCACATTAAGAAAAACCACAAATTCAAAATTTTTTTGCACCAAAATAAACTCCTCTGGTTTCATTTATCCAGGAACTATTTGAGAGGTAGAGTTACAGTGAGAGGAAGAGACAGAGAGAAAGGTCTTCCTTCCATTGGTTCACTCCCCAACTGGCCACCAATCCAAAGCCAGGAGCCAGGAGCTTCCTCCTCGTCTCCCATGCGGGTGCGGCAGCCCAAGAACTTGGGCCAACTTCTACTGCTTTCCCAGGCCATGGCGGAGAGCTGGGTCTGAAGTGGAACAGCCGGGACTCGAACTGGCGCCCATATGGGATACCGGCGCCACAGGCGGAGGATTAACCTACTGTGCCATGGCACCAGCACCTCTAGGAACTATCTGAAGTACCCTTATATGAAGCTGATTTGCTTCTAAAAGGCCAAGGACATTTTTCTCCTCTCATTTAAAAAAGTAAAGAACTTCATTAGTGAATTTGTAAATTAAAAAAACAACAGGCAAGAAATTCTAAAAAGTCAACATGCACTTCCTTTAAGATGGATATTATATAAAGTTATTTAATTTTGGTTTTTGCGTGACTCTAGAAAATCAGTTTGAGATGACTTCCAAACTGAAAATCTCATGATGGAACACACGAACGAACACACACACACACACCCAAATAAACTAAAACAAATGCAGATATATTTATACCATAACTTTCAACCTTTAAATAGGACAGATGCCACTTCCAGGTCAGAATTAACTTGATCTTGAATATTTTTACTATCCTCTTCATTTAAGGACTTCACAAATCGGGAACACACATTCATATCAAATCGGTTTGGCAAAATGAATTTCATTCCCATGGCAACACCCTGAGCGGACCCCTCTTCTGAGTTTGGGTCCAGTGGATGTTCTAGCTTAATGTCTGGCATGCTTGGGAGACTGTAACTGCTGGGACACTCTTCCACTACCAGCTGTGCTCCAATATCCAGATTTGCTGATGTGGCCATGATTCCAACTGTAGTTTCACTAGTTAAAACATTTCTTCATGATGAGTGATATCCAGTGTATTCTGGAAATTTGGATTTTTAAAAAATCTGAAAGAAAAAAAACAGAAGAAAGTATTACATCGACTTAAGCATTAAAAAAACTTTTTGGTCAAGTGTTCAAACAATGTTTTTACACACCTACAAATGTTCCTACACATGAAAGACAGCAACACATACAATTTCCAGAGGCAGGAAAACCTGAGTATAAACACAAACGCAGACGAGTTATTCAACCTCTCTGTGCCTCAGTCTCAGCTGTAAACTATGGATACCTGGCTACCACCACCAACCGTTCAAGACCCTGGTAAAGAGCAGAAGGAAAAGAGCAACATTCTCACAGTCACCACCTTGTACCCATTAACTGCCCTTTCCTACATCCAAATATTGTCAAGTGGATAAAAGATCAAAGAAATAATGAAAATAAACTCTCCCATTTTAAAACTTTAATCTTTCACTTAAGGTTCATTTCTTTAACATGTTATGTTCATTTAAGCGGCCCTCAGTTTGAATTTAAGAAGAAACATAATTCCTATTGTACCCAAGTTTATTAGCATTGTTACCTATAACACCTGTGACTCCTAGGTACTGAAAGACTTTATATTTATCAGTTTTTGTTCAGATCAAGCAATAGCAACTTAAATGTAGGTTTTTTAAATGAAAAATAAAGTATGCAGATTGATTGGCTTCCCAAGATATGTAACTTTCAGATATAAAATCAATTTGAGACAGAGAGAAAATTAGCATCTAGTTAATTTTCTCATGCTATGGTTTACTGCCTCTTAGAAATTTTGAGAGGGTGCAGGATGTTTTAAAATTGGAATTAACTGGAAGTAAAAGAGAAAAAAATGCACTGAGAGCACAGTGGAGCAGGGATTGGAGGACCACACATTTATCGATAAGCACTGTTTACAGTTTCAAAAACATTTCCAAAGACTGATCCTTTTTACAGTTCTTTGAGTAGGCAGAGCAGGTGATCATTAAGCCCACCATAGAGAAGAGAAAAAGGCGTGCACTTCTGACTCCATCATCCTGACCAATTAAAGTCAGCAGCAGCAGGGGCGAGCACCTGGCACAATGGTTAAGATGCGGCTTGGGGCACCCACACCCCATATCAGAGTGCCTGGTCTGAGGCCCTGCCGACGTACGGAGCATCAGGCAGCAGATGATGGCTCAAGTTCTTGGGTTCCTGTCACCCAGGAGGGAGACCTGGATGGAGTTCTGAGCTCCTGGCTTCAGCCTGGCCCAGCCCTGGCTGTTGCAAGGCATCTGGGAAGATCTCTGTCTCTCTGTTTCTGCTGTCAAATAAAAATTATAAAAGAACCAAAGAAAAGCGATGGTACTCAACACATCCAAAACTCCCACCGAAGAAAGAGTTGGAAGAAATGACACATGGTAAGAAAACAATCACAGATTTTAGCAAAGGAAAAGAGGGCAGGAAATTAGTTCAGCGAGTCAAAGGGAGCTCCCCGAGATGGCAAGCACGAAACACCTCCTTCATTCTCCCAGCCAAGCGCGGGCTCCCCGCAACACCCAGAGCGCTCCCAGCAGCCTGCATAGATCTTTATCGGGCAGGAACAACGCTCCTGAGATTTTCCATTTAGACTCTGAAGTTGGTAACTCCAGGATGGGGACCCGCTCACACCCATCTCTGCCCACCGCACAGTACTACCAGGTTCCGTCAAATGTTTTCTGATGGAACTCCGGCAACTTTTTTCACATTCCTTCCTACTCCTCACTGGCATCCCATTCCCAACACCGAGCTGTGCAATCCCGGATGCACGGCTCGCGTACACTCTCCGAGATTCAGTCATCAATGAAGGCGTCTCTAATACTAATTCCAGCCCGCTACAGCTTGAACATTGCAAATTAGGGTTTCAGAGGAGAGAACAGCAGCACACGTGCTGGGGGTGGGAAGGCAGAGCGGAGAAGGAAGCTGACAGGTAGACCAACATTTTGAATAGCAGAGATAGGGGCGGGGAAAGGACTTGACCCATAAGAGGGTGCTCGGGTCACCCCACCTGCCAGACCCAGGCACAGAGAGAACGCGCGCGCCCCGAGAAAGGCGAAGCGAGCAAGCCCGCTGGTTCCCGGGGGACGCCAGCCACGGAAGCCCCCGAGTCCTCCCGCTCCTGGAATTGTCCCACAGGGAGAGAGCAAGGTGCTCAGCAGATGAATGAAGCCTCACAGGCGGCGGGCGTCCCGGGCCAGGAACTCGCTGCAGGGCACACTCGCGGGAGAGGACGTCCGCTCCGTCGCCGCGGCCAGCAGTGCTCCGAGAGTCCTGGGGGGAAACGCTCGCTCATCCGCGGCGAGCGGACGCCGGGGACAGGGGCGGGAGGCCGAGCGGGGGTGCGCGCAGGGCCTCGCGACCGCCTTCGACGGCAGACAGCAAGTTGGGCCTTTCCATCTGCGGCCACGGAGCCAGGGCAGGCTCCGGCTTGTTTTGGCCGCGACGTCACTTCCGAATTCTTCCTTCGCCTTCTGGCAAAAGCATGTTCCGCATCAGTGGAGCCTGAAGGAGGTCCGGGTTTTGCTGTGGTTACGCGGCCTTTCAGCTCCGCGCTCCGTCCCGCTACAATGCTACGGAGCCAGGGTCACTTCGGGAGGCGACTCTGGGTCGCCAGCGCCAGGCCTCCGTCTCGGCCTCCGGTTACGCCTCCTCCTCCCGATCGCCCCGCCTCCCCGCCCCGCCTCCGCGTCTGGCGGCCTGCGAGCTGCTCGGGAGCATGCGCCGCTTACGTCATCTTCGCGCGACGCCGGGTGTGCCGTGCGTGTCGGCGACTCCTGGTGGATCCGCGTGATTTTGCGCAAGCTCTCCAGAACCGTTCGGGTAGGGAACTTGCAGGGACCGAAAAGTTGTCTTTGGAGCCCGGGTGCGTCGGCGGACCGTGGGGGCCCAGCGGAGGTAGGTGAAGGCGGCTGCCATCGAGAGTAGCCCAGATGTACCCCGGGCCTTGCTGTGGCATCTGGCATGCTCCCCTGGGGCTTCCGAGGCGGCGCACGAGAGCAGCTCGCACTCCTTCCCCGGCTTCTGGGAACCCTTGCAGTTTAGCTTGGACCTAGGTTTTCCTCCGCTATCACGCCGTCTCGTCCATCGTTCTTAGTCCCTGGAGCAGTCGGCACTTCTTCGAGGCACGGGATAGTTTCCTATCTTGGCTTGGGAGGTCCTTGAGTTGCGAATGGCCCCTTCCCTGCCCTCGCGCCGATGAGATGAGACGGTTTCCCTGTGATACTTCCAGGTCCGGTTTTCGGAAGCCTGTGCGGTAGAATTAAAAACCTTCCTCTTCTGCACTTTGAGTTGGTTCCTCACGGCTTGTGTTCGGTGCTGCCTTGTGTGGACCGCTCCCCGATCCTGCTGTTTGCACTGTGCGGTCCTCCCGTCCCCGCTCCTGATCGTGGCGTTGTAACCTGCAGACCGCTGCTCCCGCTTCTCACTTGTTCCTGGGAAGTCTTCAAGTACTTCTCACCAGGCAGTTAGGTGCCCGTTGTTTATCCACTTTCTACAGTGACAGGCCGGGTGGAGATGGAGGGGGCGCAGGTCTGGCCCGGTGAGTGTTTTCTGTGTGTCCAGTGAGCCAAGAATGAAATTAAAGACGAGCTTTTGTAATCTGTTTGATGATGGAAAACACTAACTTTGGGGGCCGCCGCCTGCAGTGTCGGCATCCCATATGGGCGCCGGGTTGGGTCCCAGCTGCTCCACTTCCGAACCAGTTTTACTATGGCCTGGGAATGCAGAAGATGGTCCAAGTCCTTGGGCCCCTGCACCCGCGTGTGATACCTGGAGGAAGCTCCTGGCTCCTGGCTTAAGATCGGCACAGCTATGTCCGTTGTGGCCAGTTGGGGAGTGAACCAGCGGATGGAAGACCTCTCTCTCTCTCTCTCTCTCTCTCTGCCTCTCTGTAACTCTGCTTTCAAATGAATGGGTAAATCTTAGAAAAGGAAAGAAAACACTGACTTTGAACTTGAGTTAAGTAAAATGTTATCCTTTTCCCTAAAAGAATTCATTCTCCGTCATAAATTACTTATTTTAGGGAGGTCATTAATAAAGATTCAGAAAGATTTTTTTCCTTTCTTGCCATATGGATAATTTCCCAATATTCTCCATTTTGCTTGTTGGCAAGGTCTATAATATTTACTATGGGTCCAAGGTGGTTTCCTGGAGGATGTGACCCTGAATGGGACCTTAGATGATACAAAGGAAAGGAAAGGACATTCCTGGCAGAGAGCCACAGGTGAGCAAAGACATGAGATCAGAAAGAATGCTCTGTGTAAAGGGAACTGTAATCTGTTGGGAAGAAGACATGAGGCTGGGAAGTGCAGCCAGGGCCGGGCCACAGAGGGCCTTAGCGTCATGTTGAGGGCTTGGCCCGTTTTTCTGAGCAGTGGTAGATTTTGTAACAAAGCAGAGGCCAAGTGGTGACTGTGGAAGGCAGATGGAGGAGTCCGGGAGACCTTGCAGTGGCCTTGTGCTGTTCCAGTGGATGTGCAGTTCCACTGAGTTAAGGCCCTGGCAGGAGAGAGGAAGTCAGGAGGTGAAATTAGCAGATCTTGTTAGCACTCTGGCTGCTAGGGCTGAGGAGGTCAAAGCTGAGTCTAGATGCCTGGCTCGGAGTCTACTGTGGAGTGTGAGTGTACCCGCCGGTCTCTCCCTCACCATTGTATCCCTAGAGCCTAGACTGGTGTGTCCTGCATGTTACAGGTGCTTGAATGGTCAAAAACTCAACTGCCTGCTGTTTTGATTTTTTTTCCCAAAGGTTTATTTTATTTATTTGAAAGGCAGAGTTACAGAGAGGCAGAGAGGTGGAGGTCTTCCATCCACTGGTTCACTCCCCAGTTGGCCACAGCGGCTGGAACTGTGCCGATCTGAAGCCAGGAGACAGGAGATTCTTCTGGGTCTCCCACATGGATGCAGGGGCCCAAGAACTTGGACCATTCTCTACTGCTTTCCCAGGACATAGCAGAGAGCTGGATCGGAAGTGGAGCAGCTGGGACTTGAACTGACGCCCATATGGTATGCCAGCACTGCAGGCGGCGGCCCCTGTTTTGATGTTACTGATCTTTTCAGGCTTTTGGGAATAGATGAGGAGTAGCATCATTGCAATTATTTACTTGATAACATTGAATCTCTTTTGCAATCAAATAGTTCTGAAAGATGATTTGACTTAATTACACATTTGTTCAAAGTTTTATTTTTATCCTATTCTGTCACTTTAATTTAGAATTTAATTTCAGAATTGCTTTATTACTGTTTTGTGTCCTATTTTTAAATTAACCTAGTTTTAAGGTCCTATAGCAAAACATTACCTTTTCATTTTAAGCTTGAAATTTTATTTTAAAAACATATTTATTAATTTGAAAGGCAGAGTGAGAGAGAGAGAGAAATCTTCCATCTGTTGGTTTACTGCCAAGTGGCTGCAAAAGCCAGATCTGGACCAGGCTGAAGCCAGGAGCCAGGAACTACTACCCTGATTTCCCACATGGATGGCAGGGGTCCAAGCACTTGGGCCATCTTCCACTGCCTTCCCCAGGTGTGTTAGCAGGGAGCTGGGTAGGAAGCAGAGCAACTGTGACTCAGTATCGGATGCTGACTTTGAAAGCAGCAGCTTAACCCCCTGCACCACAAGTGCTGGATCCTTAAATTTAATTTAAACATCTACATTAGAATATTGACCCTGCAGGTCGGGTGCTGTGGCATAGTAGGTTAAGGCTCTGCCTGTGGCACTGGCATCCCATGTGGACACTGGTTTGTGTCCCAGCTGCTCCACTTCCGATCAAGCTCTCTGCTATGGCCTGGGAAAGCTGTGCAAGTTGGCCCAAGCCCTTGGGTCCCTGCACCCATGTGGAAGACCCAGAAGAGGCTCCTGGCTTTGGATCTACCCAGCTCTGGCTGTTGTGGCTCTCTGGGGAGTGAACCAGCAGATGGAAGACCTCTCTCTACATCTCTCTGTAACTCTTTGAAATAAATAAAATAGATCTTAAAAAAAAAAAAAAAAAGAATATTAACTTTGCTTTCCTCTTGTACCATCTTTAGATTTTTGGTAAATCAAGTCCTGGACCATCCTCTTACAGATTAAATGCCATCTTTAGCTTAGTTTCGGGATGTTTTTGTATTTGCAGCTTTACCTCAATGTTTCCTGTTGTCAAAACTATGAACAGTAGGGGCAGATGTTGTGGTACAGTGAGTTAAGCTGCTGCATACCAGCATCCCTTACCTCAGTGCCTGAGGTCCAGTCCTGCCTCCCCTCTGCTCCTGCTTCCTGCTAATACACCTGGAAGACAGTGGATGGTGGCGCACTCTCTCCCTGTCTTTATCTCTCTCTCTCTTTCTGTGTTTCATTCTGCTTCCAAATAGTTAAATAAAAACTAAAAAAAAGTGAACAGTAATCCAGTGTGCTTCTCTCTAGTTTAGCTGCTGCAAGGTTGAGCCAGCCTTGTTCTCAAGTGTTGTAAGCTGGTTGTTAGGTGAGAACGCTGTGTGCAGCCTCAGTGTGTGACTGAGTAGATGATGCCGTGTGGTAGCCCTTGCTTGTATTATTCCCGCTTCCAGCTGCAGACAGTCTCTTCTGGGCTATGCTGAAATGGTTTGTGGGTACTCATCTGTAAACTTCCATTCAGAGGTGAAGGAAGGCATAGTGAATATTGTAACTGTAAAAGTTTATAAATAATATGTTCATATAAATTGTCTTCTCTTTCAGACTTAAGGCAATCACTATAATTATTTCTAACATTAGTTCCAAACTATTGACCCTGGACAACAGTGCAGATATATGAAATCATGGCTGGTTATAAGCCTGTAGCTATTCAGACTTACCCTATACTTGGTGAAAAAATCACTCAGGACACCCTGTACTGGAACAACTATAAGGTGAGTACGGGAGGTGATGAAGGAAGAGGGGGTTTGTGTTTATGCAGTTCCTCAGCAGTATTCCATGCTTTGGGTGCTCTGACAGAATGGGTTATTAAAAGCAGTCTATCAGCTTATAGTTGGGGCAGATAATTTGATACCTGTTTTTCCTGGAATTTTATATATAAGTCCAAACTGCCTGATCAGTTTAACCATATAAGTACCTGACACAGAACGGATGATTAAACAGTGCCAAGTGAATTACATTTTAGAATTTGAATCTTTGTAAGAAGATATTTTCAAGCCTTTGTTAATCTAAGGAAGAAATGAAGAAGTGGTGTAGAATTAGTTCTTAGCATTTTTTTTCTTTTTTAAGATTTATTTTATTTATTTGAAAGGCAGAGTTACAGAGAGGGAGAGACAGACAGATCTTTCATCTGCTGGGTTCACTCACCAAATGGCCAGCTGGGGCTAGGCCATTCCAAAGCCAGGAGCTCAGAGCTTCTTCTGGGTCTCCCACGTGGGTACAGAGGCCCAAGCACTTGGGCCATCTTCCTCTGCTTTCCTAGGCAAATTAGCAGGGAGCTGGATCAGAAGTGGAACAGCAGGGACTTGAACCAGCACCCATATGGGATGCTGACATTGCAGGCCGTGGCTTAACCTTCACATCAGAATGCCGGCCCCAGTTCTTAGCATCTAAAAAGCCTTACAAATAATTTTTTTTGAAAAGTGAACATTTCAGTAGAAAAATGGACAAAGCTTAGGACTGATAGGTTTGTGAAAAAAAAAAGAAAAGAAACATAAATGACCAATAAATATATTGAAAAAGCCTCAACTTCACTCACAAATAAAGACATGCAAGTTAAGACAATAATTCAGATACTATTTTGCATCTATCTTAGTGGCATAATTGAAACATTTTAATCGTTACCTGACAGAGGGCAATTCATACAGACTGTGGAGAGGCAGTTTGGCAATATGTGTCAGGATTTTAAGAGGCACATACACTTAGGCCTTCTCCTTTCACAACTTGAAATATATTCAGTGGATATACTCTCCAAGTTTGCTAAAATGTATGTGTAAAAATGTTCATTGAGGTGTTACTTGTAATAGAAATCTTGAAAAATCTATGTTCATTGGTAGTGGATTGATGATGTGTCACAGTGGGGAATCTCTTGCGCATATGAAAAATTAGCTGAGACATGTTATTAAGTTACAAAAAGATGCAAGATGTGCAATGGTCTGCATGAGGCAATCATTTTTTGTCATTTAAAAATGTGTGTTTAGGACTGGTATTGTGGCATAGCAGGTTAAGCCGCTGCCTGCAGTGCTGGCATCCAATATGGGTGCCCGTTCCTGTCCCAGCTACTCCTCTTCTAGTCGAGCTCCCTACTAATGTGCCTGGAAAAGCAGCAGCAGATGGCTCAAGTGCTTGGGCCCCTGTCACCCACATGGGAGACCTAGAAGAAGATCCTGGCTCCTGGCTCTGGCTTGGCCCAACCCTGGCAGTTGTGGCCATCTGGTGAATGAACCAGTGGATGGAGGACCTCTCTCTGTCTCTCTCTCTCACTCTCTGTAACTCTGACTTTCAAATCCATAAATAACAAGAAAAAAAATGCGTGTTTAAATGTACACTGGTATGGGCATAACATTTTCTTGGTCTGGTAGGAATTGCTTCTTGGTCTGGTAGGGATTGCAGAAAGCTCAACAGCTGAAGAGACAATTGGGTGTGGCTTTCTAGCCATTTTAAAATTTGCTTTAATGGCAGTAGGGATGGTCTGGATGATGGGATATGAACCTTTTTGCTTTCATTCTGTACTTAAATACCACTTAATAAATATTACTAAGAACCAAAAGGAATGGTCAGTGAGAAATTATATAATGTCTGAATAGGTCTTAGCAGCTGCAATTCTCTTAATACTCTGTTCTTTTTCATTAAGACCCCTGTTCAGATTAAGGAGTTTGGTGCAGTGACAAAAGTAGACTTTTCTCCGCAGCCTCCGTATAATTATGCTGTCACGGCTTCCTCGAGAGTAAGTACCGTATTCCATTTCCATTTCTTTTCTTTTGTGTATTCACTACCTGTCTTGAGCCGTCTGATGACATACTGCTTTTTTATCTTGTAGATACACATTTATGGCCGATATTCCCAAGAACCCATAAAAACTTTTTCCCGATTTAAAGACACAGCCTACTGTGCCACTTTTCGGCAGGACGGCAGGTTGCTGGTGGCTGGCGGCGAAGACGGTGGAGTTCAGCTGTTTGACATCGGTGGGAGGGCTCCGCTCAGACAGTTTGAAGGCCACACAAAGTATGAGGCAGCTGGTTTTCATGTGCTCTTGTGTGTTCTGTTGTAAGCTCTCTTGTTTGGGCTGTGAGTAAAAGCATAAACGCAGCTCAGTGCAGGTTCTGTGCCTACTTATACTTGATTCCCTGGTTGTCCGAAGACAGCTTTTAACTTTGTGGTTCAGTTTCATGGGACACACGAATTCTCTAGAATTGTATGCGGCATTTTTGGAAATGGACATTTAGAGAAATGTGTCACTTTGGTTAACTTCCCAGTGGGCCCGTGGTGCAGTTGAGGCTGTGACTCGCTGATCTGAAGGGGCAGCACCCTCCTGTAGGAATGAGCTCTCTGTCAGGCTGGGGCTGTCAGAGAGGCTCTCAGGTGGAAGTCACTGTAGAAGCTGGATTTTCTGTTTCTATTTTTTTATTATTTGACAGAGTTAGATAGTGAGAGTAAGAGTCAGAGAGAAAGGTCTTCCTTCCGTTAGTTCACTCAAAAAAAATTTTTTTTTAAATTAAAAGTGACTTTGCTACAGCATTTAGAACATTTACTTTCATTAAACAGCTAAGTAGAATTAATAACGTGTTAGAAAATACAATTCTAAGGCTACTGTTTAGTATTCTTTTTTTTTTTTTGACAGGCAGAGTTAGACAGTGAGAGAGAGAGACAGAGAGAAAGGTCTTCCTTCCGTTGGTTCACCCCCCAAGTGGCCACTATGGCCAGCGCTGCGCCGATCCGAAGCCAGGAGCCAGGTGCTTCCTCCTGGTCTCCCATGTGGGTGCAGGGCCCAAGCACTTGGGCCATCTTCCACTGCCCTCCCGGGCCACAGCAGAGAGCTGGACTGGAAGAGGAGCAGCCAGGACAGAATCCGGCACCCCAACCGGAACTAGAACCCCGGGTGCCGGCGCCGCAGGCGGAGAATTAGCCAAGTGAGCCACAGCGCCGGCCCTACTCTTTAGTATTCTTAATAACTTCATTGAACCTTTCTTAATTGGCTCTGGAGAAACATCCATTTTAAAGATTTTTCTTTTCTCTCATACTTTCTCTCTATAAACACTTATGGAAACTGAGCTATGTTTTTAGTTATTTGGGAAAAAGAAGTGTTCTATGTTAGGCGGCTTCAGAACTATAATTTTTTCTTGCTTTTTAATACGCTGATCCTTGATCTTTCAGAGCAGTTCATACTGTAGATTTTACGGCTGACAAATACCATGTGATCTCTGGGGCGGATGACTATACAGTCAAATTATGGGATATTCCAAACTCCAAAGAAATCCTGACATTCAGAGAACATTCTGATTATGTGAGATGTGGCTGTGCCAGTAAACTGAATCCAGATCTCTTTGTGACAGGTTGGTGAACTCTTCCCTCCTGAAGTAGATAATCTCATAAGGATACACTTGAATGCAGCTATGGGACTCTTGGGTGGAAGGCTTTGCAGTTGTTTTTACAAAGGAATATGTTTTTGATTAATTATCCATGTAGTTTTTCATATTCTCCTCTTGGTGGTGATTCTTGTCCACCAGATGTCTTTGGAAACCTGAGGCTGTCTTGAAGACTTCATAGACTATCAGAACCTAACAGCTTAGGACCCTGGTTCTAGCAGCCGGGAAGCAGACATCACGGTCTTTCTGAGTGCCTGTGCTTACCCGTGATTTAGCAGGGATGGTAGTCTGAAGAGAGGAATAGTTTTTTTTTTCTTTCTTTTTTTTTTTTTTTATACAGGCAGAGTGGACAGTAAGAGACAGAGAGAAAGGTCTTCCAATGCCACCGCGGCCGGCACGCTGCAGCCGGTGCACCGCGCTGATCCGAAGCCAGGAGCCAGGTGCTTCTGGTCTCCCATGGGGTGCAGGGCCCAAGCATTTGGGCCATCCTCCACTGCCCTCCCGGGCCACAGCAGAGAGCTGGCCTGGAAGAGGGGCAACCGGGACAGAATCCAGCGCCCCGACCGGGACTAGAACCCGGTGTGCCGGTGCCGCTAGGTGGAGGATTAGCCTATTGAGCCGTGGCGCCGGCCCGAGAGGAATAGTTTAAGATCAGAGCAGGATAGATTCTGGAGTAAAGTTCAGTGCTTTTACATTTGGAGGTACTCTGTCTTCATGGGTATATGTGTGTCTTTAAAATTCCATGGAAGGTTTTCTTTTGGAAATTTAAATTAGTGTAGCCACTGTGGAAAATAGTATGGAGATCCCCCCCCCCCCCTTTTTTTTAACTTACTTGTTTCTTTGGAAGGCAGAGTTAGAGAGAAGGAGAGAGAGAGAGAGATCTTCATCTGCTGGTTTACTCCCCAAATGGCTGCAATAAATGGGGCTGAGCCAGACCTAAGCCAGGAGCCAAGAGCTTCATTCAGGTCTCCCACATGGGTGGCAGGGGTAGCAGGGATCCAAGCACTTGGGGCATCCTCCACTGCTTTCCCAGGCACATCCAGCAGGGAGCTGGGTCAGAAATGGAGTAGCCAGGATTTAAATTGGTGTTCATTTAGGATGGTGGCACTGCAGGTGGCAGCTTAACTTGCTGCAACACTGGAGATTTCTTAAAAAACTAGAAGTGGACATGCTGTTTGATGCAGCAACCCCACTACTGGGTATATACCCAAAGTACATGAGCACATTGTATCAAAGAGATGCCTTTACCACCATGTTTATTTTTATTTGTATTATTTTTTGAAGAATATTTTGTTTAGTTCAAGGAGTTACACAGAGGGAGAGAAGTCTTCCATCTACCAGTTCACTCCTCAATTGGCCATATTGGCCAGGGCTGAGCCAGGAGCTTCATCTACATTTCCCATGTGTTTGACAAGGGTCCCAAGTACGTGGGCCATCTTCCACTGCTTTTCCCAGGCCATTAACAGGGAGCTGAACTGGAAGTGGAGCAGCCAGGATAGGAACTGACACCCATATGGGATGCCAGCACCACAAGTGGCAGCTTTACCCACTGTGCCACAGCGCTGGCCCCAGCACCACCATGTTTGTAGCAGCACTCTTTACAGTAGCCAAAATGTGGAATCAGCCAAGGTGCCCATTATCAGATGGATGAATAAAGAAAATGTGGTATATATACACATTGGAATATTATTGAGCTATTAAAAAAGAATGAAATTTGACCATTTGCGTTAAAATGGATGCAACTAGAGGACATCGTTTTGAGTGAAACAGACTCAACACAAATACTACATGTTCTCTCTTATATGTGGGAGCTAAAATTTTTTAAAAAAGCAAAAAGAAAACAAAAATAAAAATAAAATAAAGAAATACCTGTATGTATCAGTATTGCTGCAAATATAGTTTTGTAGAAAGCTTAGTTGGGGGCCGGTGCTGTGCCCAGCAGGTTAAAGCCATGTCCTGCAGTGCTAGCATCCCATATGGGCTCTGGTTCAAGTGTTGGCTGCTCAACTTTTTGACCCAGCCCTCTGCTATGGCCTGGAAAAGCAGTAGAAGATGGACCAAGTCCTTGGGCCCCTGCACCCACATGGGAGACCTGGAAGAAGCTCCTGGCTCCTGGCTTCAGATCAGCTCAGCTCTGGCTGTTGCGGTCATTTGGGGGAATGAACCAGTGGATGGAAGACCTCTTTCTCCCTCTCCCTCTCCCTCTCCCTCTCCCTCTCCCTCTCCCTCTCCCTCTCCCTCTCCCTCTCCCTCTCCCTCTCCCTCTCCCTCTCCCTCTCCCTCTCCCTCTCCCTCTCCCTCTCCCTCTCCCTCTCCCTCTCCCTCTCCCTCTCCCTCTCCCTCTCCCTCTCCCTCTCCCTCTCCCTCTCCCTCTCCCTCTCCCTCTCCCTCTCCCTCTCCCTCTCCCTCTCCCTCTCCCTCTCCCTCTCCCTCTCCCTCTCCCTCTCCCTCTCCCTCTCCCTCTCCCTCTCCCTCTCCCTCTCCCTCTCCCTCTCCCTCTCCCTCTCCCTCTCCCTCTCCCTCTCCCTCTCCCTCTCCCTCTCCCTCTCCCTCTCCCTCTCCCTCTCCCTCTCCCTCTCCCTCTCCCTCTCCCTCTCCCTCTCCCTCTCCCTCTCTGTAACTCTGTCTTTGAAATAAATAAAATAAATCTTAAAAAAAAAAAAAAAAGAAACCTTTGTTTTATACCTTTGTCAAACCAGTGGTTAACAGTGTTATACTACAATAGTTTTAATGATCTGTGATTACTTTAAAATTTACTGTATATGGATGAAATGGTCATTTTTCCATTCACTTATTATTTATAGCCATTGTCCATAGTCCCCCTAAACTCAAGTCTTTTTTGCTTTCTGCTTGTTAAACTTCATATCAGGTGAAGCTTTAAGCCTTTTTACTGTAAGGTAAATTTATATTATCTCAAAAACTAAAAAAGGGAAAAAGAGAGAGGGTAGAAGAAAGGAATATCGTTGTATTCTTAGAATTGTATTTATGTGGACTGGCACTATAGTGCAATGGGTTATGGCTGCGGCGCCATCACCCATTTGGGTGGGCTGCCAGTTCTGGTCCCAGCTGCTCCACTTCCAATCTGACTCCCTGCTGGTATGCCTGGGAGGGCAGTGCAGGATGGCCCAAGTCCTTGGACCCCTGCCCCAACATGCCTGGCCCAGCTTTAGTCATTGAGGCCATTGGGGAGTGAACCAGTGAGTGGAAGATCTCTCTGTCTCTCTTTCTCTTAATTGTGCCTTTCAAGTGAATAAATAAATCTTTTTAAAAAAATTGTATCTGTGAACTATATTGAATGTTAAAAACTAACTAAAAAGTTTTTAAGAAGCAGTGTTATATATTAATAATAAAAAACAATGGTAAAAATAAACAAAATTTTTATCTTGGGGCTAGCATTGTGGCATAGCAGGTTAAGTTACCACCTCTGATGCCAACATTTTTTATGAACACTGGTTCAAGTGCTGGTTGCTCCACTTCTGATCCAGCTTCCTGCTAATGCACCTGGGAGGGCAGTGGAGGATGGCCTGAGTGCTGGGTCCCTGCCACCCACTTAGGAGATCTGGGTAGAGTTCCAGGCTCCTGGCTTTGGCCTTGTCCATCCCTGGCATTGTGGCCATTTGGGGAGTAAACAAGCTGATGGAAGATCTCTGTATGTGTTCCTCTCTTTTTAATTCTGCTTTTCAAATAAATAAATCTTAAAAAAATAAAGTTTTTATCTGGATACACACAAGTGTTATTTTTGTTGTTTTAAACAGGGAAACTCACATCATACCAAAATTGTTGTTTTAGGGTCATATGATCATACTGTGAAGATATTTGATGCACGAACAAATGAGAGTGTTCTCTCTGTGGAGCACGGGCAGCCAGTGGAGAGTGTTCTGCTTTTCCCTTCTGGAGGTCTTCTTGTATCTTCAGGTATTTCTTTTAAAAGTGGCTTTCATCAGTATCGTTGGTCTTGAATCAGATAAGTCCTTACCAGTTACTATTTATAGTTTCTCAGTGTATACCTAACTTGCATGTGTTATATATAAACAACTGATAAAAGGTACAGGGAAACGTTTATTGAGTACCCAACCTAAGCCAGAGACTGTACTGTTACATATATATTCTCTCTAATGCTCTAGACAATCATGAGGTAGATGTCCAATTTTACAACTAAGACAATAAAAAGTTTTAACTAGTTTGTCCAAGACTAAGTGGCAGATGTGAAATATCCCAAACTGTAAGAACCTACGTTATGTACTGACCCCTGTGCCGTCATTTTTGACTTCAGAAATGTATGTGCTCCTTCTGTATTCCTGCCTGAGGGATCTGCAGCAGCTTGTGAAAGCAGGTTCTTTCAGATCTAGACTCAGGCTGGGTTTTTTTGTGTGACTTCCTTGATTGAAATGCCCTTACCCAGCAAATAGCCAGTGGTGCAAGAGGAGGAGATAATGTGCAGTCAAAAGAAGGCTTGATTCATCTCTCTTCAGATTGGAACTAAGAGTGTTTTGTTATTGCTCTGTTTAACATTAGTGCATTTTCATATTCGTAACAGAACCAGAAGTTTGACTTTTTGTTTGTCAATAAAGTAAAAATGTGTTGACATTAGAACAAAGTAAGGGTAGTGTGTGGACTTGGTACTTACATACATGACTTTGCGTGTCCCCTCTCTTTTTGCTTACCCTGTTTTTTTCTATTACCAAGTACCTGTTTGATTTACAAATACATTGATAATGTCAGATGTATCTTTCTTACTGTTATTTTGAGAAATGGAGATAAGACTGAGTTGAACAGGGAGATAGTTACCTGTATGCTGCTCTCCACTGTGCCACTACCTAACTGTGTGATCATGGGCAATCCTTAGTGTCTAGGTGTCAGAAATGAGAGAGTAGACTAGACCAGTGGTTTCAGACTGTCATCCCTCTGAACTGTATGTGTGAGTTTGAGAGTGCAAATTGTGAATTGGTCTAGTCCCTGTCCCCCAAGAACAGAAGATAAGAACTTCACTTTCCTCTTTTCCCCTTTTGCTGTTTTTACTACCAGACTTCTACCTGGTATTTTGTTGAGAGAAGATGCAAACTTAAAACTTCTTTGGAAATCATTGCATTAAATTGCCTGAAACAACCCTTCTAACTCAGAGTAAAATTATAGGGAAGTTCTCAGTTTTGTTGGGATTCACAAAATGTTTAGTAAATAAGATCTACATTAATCATTTCCATATCTTTATAGAATTTCTTCTGTGAGGTGGGGCTATCATTATTGTTATTGACACACCCAGCAAGGGATAGGCGGGACAGCTTGGGAGACCCTGACTCAGCCACGTGCTGTGGCGTGCCCAGTGAAGAATCCACTTTTCAGGTTTTCACAATTTGAACATATGTGCAGAATATTGAACTAATGCTTGCTCTTTTGTTCTCTAGGAGGTCGTTATGTTAAAGTCTGGGACATGCTGAAAGGAGGACAGTTGTTAGTATCTTTGAAAAATCATCACAAGACTGTGACATGCTTATGTCTGAGCAGCTCCGGACAGAGATTGCTCTCTGGCTCGCTGGATAGGTTAGCAGTTTAATTTTCTTTGTTCAGCATTCCTAGTGTACAGGTATTTACTGCTTGAGAGAATGAATAATTTCATCAGTATTTGTGATAAATGTTCTGATGATTTCCACCAGGGGCAAAAAGGTTCAGATGAAAAGTTTTGACCTTTCATTTTCAAGTAGTCAGTAGTTTCCTTCCTTGGCATAATTCATTGCTTTAACGTATGTACTTAAGCAATGATATTGAACTATTTGAACAGTGAGCTTTTTTTAAATAAACTATTCTATTTTTTAAATTATTGTGTATGTATTTTAAAATTTGTATTGTGAGTGCAAGTATACTAGTTTATATTGTTTAAAATTTAAAACTTCATGTGAATATTTATGTACATTAATGTGGTACAGATTTTACTATTTTAAATAGACATTTCCTATTCCATTAGTTAATATTCTAGAATAGTGCAGCCCAGTAGAAATAAAATGTGAGTCACATAAGTCATTTAGTAGCCACATTCACAACGATTAAAAAAAATCTAGGTAAAATTGATTCCAGTAATGTATTTGGGTTAGCCCAATATCTCATATAAAGATAAGTATAATATATAAAATATCATTTCAATATGAAATCAGTGTAAAATAGAAATTAGGTATCTAAAACAAGTATAATAATTTATACTATTATATTTTTTCAGTTTTAAAATTTAATTAAAATAAATTCAGTTCCTCTTCCTCGCTAGTCAAGTTTAAGTGCTGGTAGCCACAATTTGGCAAGAACTATAGCATACTTCTAGGATTTACTTATATTCATTTATTAATCATTTTATTTTATTTTCCGCTGTTGGGAAAAGATTTGATTTCAGCATGTTTATTAAAAAATGTAAATATTCTAAAAGCTAGAAAATTTTTATCATTCTTAGGAATTTGTTGTGTAAATATACGGCAGATTCTCTGAAATAGTGTTAGTGATTTGGGACTTGGTTTTTAGAAGTGTCCCTAAAAAGCTAAGTGTTAGTTGACTCTGTTTGCAGTGGTTCTCAAACCAGAGTGGTTTCTGTTCCCCAGAGCAATATTTGGAGACATTTTTGGTTTTGTCACAACTTGAGCTTATGAGACCAGGGATGATGCTAAATGCCCTACAGTACACAGAATAGATTCCTATGAACAAAGAATTCTCTGAAAATGTCTTAAGTGCTGGGGTAGAGAAACACTGCTCTTTTGACTTCCCAGGGTGCTTTCATCGAAACTTTATTTATTTATTTGAAAGTCAAGAGTTACAGAGAGAGGAGAGGCAGAGCGAGAGCGAGAGAGAGAGAGACAGGTTTTCCATTTGCTGGTTCACTCCCCAATTTGCCACAAAGGCCAGAGCTGCACTGATCTGAAGCCAGGAGCCAGGAGCTTCTTCCGGGTCTCCCACATGGGTGCAGGGGTCCAAGCACTTGGGCCATCTTCTACTGCTTTCCCAGGCCATAGCAGAGAGCTGGATTGGAAGTGGAACAGCTGAGTCTCGAACCGGCGCCCATATGGAATGCCGGGGCTTCAGGCCAGGGCATTAACCCACTGTACCTCAGCACCAGCCCCGAAACTTTTTTTTAGACCAGAATTTTATCTCCAAGTGACAGTGGTTCAGTGGTTCCTGGTGTGTCCTTTGGTTTCTTTTATTTTTTTATTTTTTATTTATTTTATTTTTTGACAGGCAGAGTGGACAGTGAGAGAGAGAGACAGAGAGAAAGGTCTTCCTTTACCATTGGTTCACCCTCCAATGGTCGCTGCGGCCGGCGCTGCGCCGATCCGAAGCCAGGAGCCAGGTGTTTCTCCTGGTCTCCCATGCGGGTGCAGGGCCCAAGCACTTGGGCCATCCTCCACTGCCTTCCCAGGCCACAGCAGAGAGCTGGCTTGGAAGAGGGGCAACCGGGACAGAATCCGGTGCCCCAACCGGGACTAGAACCTGGTGTGCCGGCGCCGCAAGGCGGAGGATTAGCCTATTGAGCCGCGGCGCCGGCATTTGGTTTCTTTTATAAGTAGCTAGTTAAGATCTTTAAATACAAATCTTATAGTTAGTGCTAAAATACAGTTCATTTTTTAGGGAATTTAGTGATGAAATAATTTGGGATTAAAATTATTAATCATTTTTTATTAGTGTATAAATTTTAATATTCTTGAGTTTTCAGAAAATAGGAACTTTGCATTTTATGCTCATTTCCAAGATGACTTGTGACAAAGCTTTTCTTTCTTATCAGGAAGGTGAAAGTGTATAGCACAACTTCCTACAAAGTAGTCCACAGTTTCGATTATGCAGCTTCAATTTTGAGCCTTGCACTTTCGGTAAGTACTTTAGCTCTTTTTAAAGATGTTACCAGCCTTTTCAGTTAAAACTGGCATTTTAGGGCTTCTTTGGGTTTCCAGTTCATTAACTCCAGGTGTGGTAAAACTCCAGGAAGGCAAGTAGACACTGAGCGAGAATCCACGGTGAGATGTTGAGGGGCAACAAAGTAAATTACCTGCTTTTCTTTTCTGACTTCTTTCTGTCAAGTTTTGTGAGGAGCCGCTTACACACAGGAGGGTATTTTCGTATTTTTCATAGAAATCTGTATGGAAAGAGGCAAAGCTAACTTTTTTTTTTTTTTTTTTTTTAAAGATTCACTTATTTATTTGAAAGTCAGAGTTACACAGAGACAGACAGACAGACAGAGAGGTCTTCCATCTGATGATTCACTCCCCAATTGGCCGCAGTGGCTGCAGCTGTGCCGATTCAGGGCCAGGAGCCAAGAGCTTCTTCCGGGTCTCCCATGCTGGTGCAGGAGCCCAAGCACTTGGGCCATCTTCCACTGCTTTCCCAGGTCATAGCAGAGAGCTGGATCGGAAGTGAGCAGCTGGGTCTCGAACCGGGTCCCATATAGCATGCCGGCGCTTTAAGCCAGGGTGTCAACCTGCTGCGCCACAGCACTGGCCCCGTGGCAAAGCTAATTTAAAATTTAAAAATGTTTTCTTTAACAAGACTAGGGAAAATTTCCACTGTTTTATTCTTTTTCTAATATGAGGAAGCAGAAAAATTATTTTGAAACTTTTCCAAGATGCTATATTATCTGTTTTACAAACTTTGCCAGTGATATTGTATAGCAATTATAATTAGAGTTCTATAAAACATAGGGGAATCCTAGAGGAAAAACTGGTTCTGCTAACATTTTGTGTAGATCATTGTTAGGCAGAGTTTCCCTGTCTGAATGGAACTATTGGTGCAGTTTAAGATAAGCAGAAAACACACTATTTTGAAGTAAAGGCAGTACAAATTATGAGTTAGGAATACACTAACTAATTTTTCTCATTGCCATTAGCATGAAGACGAGACCATAGTTGTAGGAATGACCAATGGAATTCTGAATGTTAAACATCGAAAATCTGAAGCAAAGAAGGAGTCTCTGCCCAGTAGAAGACGGCCTGCGTATCGAACCTTTATTAAAGGAAAAAATTACATGAAGCAGCGGGTATCTTTGTTTGTCTCATATTTGTTTACAAAATGAAATTTCTTAGTGTAGCCAGTTCCATCTCTGCATGTTCCTGGAAAGGATGCTTTTCTCTACATCACAGTTGTCTACAGATTGCTGAGTTGGGGACATTCCTGATGCATCATGGGGCATATGATTGCTTTATTGGGTCATAGCATAATGTTGTAGTGCTTTACCAGACTCACACTAGTGCCTTTCACATCCCTTCTGATTTGATCTCAACAACCCTGCAAAGTGGCAGAGCCAATAATGTCCCCATCTGGTGCTTGAAAAGATGAAGATACTAGGATGTTGTGATTGGTCCAGGTGTGTTGCTAGTATCCAGAGTTGTTGGGATGAGATCTCAGTGTCTTTTAACATATTTTTTCTCTTTCTACCAAGTCACACTGCCTGCCATGTAGAGATTGAAACTGAGTCATTTTTGCCCAGAATTGAGGCAACTGTATTTTGTGTATATTAAAATCCTAACAGAGTAAGGACATGTGATATAGTTTAGAGGCACTCTGATTTTTAGAAATGCTACTTTATTATGAAAGTTTAGTTTGAGTGGAACTTCATGCAAATAGTGATTTTTCTCCACTATGAATTTGCTTTTCCATACAGGATGACATTTCGATCAACAGGCCAGCAAAGAAACACCTAGAATTGTATGATAGGGATCTGAAGAATTTTCGGATCTCTAAAGCGCTTGACCGAGTCCTTGAGGTGAGTGAGGAGCACTTTTTTTTTTTTTAAGATTTATTTATTTATTTGAAAGAGTTACACAGAGAGAGAGGAGAGGCAGAGAGAGAGAGGTTTTCCATCCGAGGGTTCACTCCCCAGTTGGCCGCAACGGCCAGAGCTGTGCTGATCCGGAGCCAGGAGCCAGAGCTTCTTCCGGGTCTCCCACGTGGGTGCAGGGGCCCAAGGACTTGGGCCATCTTCTGCTTTCCCAGGCCATAGCAGAGAGCTGGATCAGAAATGGAGCAGCCGGGACTAGAACCGGCGCCCATATGGGATGCCAGTGCTTCAGGCCAGGGCGTTAACCCACTTGTGCTACAGCATGATGCCAAGTAAGGAGCACTTTTAAAAGAATTCATTCCTTCATTCCTTGCTGTGTACATTACTGTGACTTGCAAAGGGGAAGGTAAAAACCTGTTCAACAAATAATGACTGTTTTCTTGTGCTGTCTTTCCTGTTGATGTTGGCTCTGAAAATTTTTCTAGCCCAGTTGTTCCTTAAAGACACCCGAGATTACAGTTTCCATCATAAAGGAACTCAGTCGAAGAGGAGTGCTCGCCAATGCCCTGGCCGGTCGGGATGAAAAGGAAATCAGCCGTGTTCTTAATTTTTTGATAAGGTGTGTTTTATTTTTATGAAATGCTTGTATTTTGTGTCTGAAGTCTTCTCACTAAGAGACTTTTATTGTTTTTTCTTTTTTTTTTTTTTAAAGATTTATTTATTTAATTGAAAGAGTTACACACAGAGAGGAGAGGCAGAGAGAGAGAGAGAGAGAGATCTTCCATCCGAGGGTTCAGTCCCCAGTTGGCTACAATGGCCAGAGCTGTGCCAGTCTGAAGCCAGGAGCCAGGAGTTTCTTCCGGGTCTCTCACGCGGGTGCAGGGGCCCAAGGACCTGTGCCATCTTCTACTGCTTTCCCTGGCCATAGCAGAGAGCTGGATTGGAAGTGGAGCAGCTGGGTCTCGAACCGGTGCCCATGTGGGATGCCGACACTTCAGGCCTGGGCATTGACCTACTACGCCACAGTGTCAGCGCGGAGACTTTTATTTTAGTTTGATCTTTCAGAGAGCTGCTGGAAAAATTCAGTTTATTTTAAGGAACTTTTTAAGCATGCAAGTTTTATTAAATAGAAATTTTGCTTTATAGGAATCTGTCTCAGCCAAGATTTGCCCCTGTTTTAATCAATGCTGCTGAAATAATTATTGGTAAGTAGTTGATAAAACTTGAAAACTCCAACATACTTGCAAAAGTAGAGGTATCAAATAAACTCAAATTTGGAATTGGTTAGATTGAAATAGCTGGTTTTAATCAGTACTCCAAGAATAATACCAATATATCAATGCATTTTAAAATGGAATAAAATGCTTACAGTGGTGTAAGTTTCAGTTCATGAGACTAGGTTTATTTTTCAAAAACTTTCTCATGGACATCTATACTGACCATTAACTTTTTTTAGTGGGAAAATGAAAATTAATCAGAGCCTCTATCCTGTACTTCTATAGTTACTTTTACTTGTTTTTTGAAGTAGATTTATTCAGAGGGATTGCTATGCTCCTTATAAATCATGTTATATCTAAAATAAGTAGATTTTTTCCGTGTCTTTGTATTTACTATTTTTACAGTTTTTTCTAGTGATTGTTTTTTACTTACTGGGTGGGAGGATGTTTCTAGCTAACGTGGTTTCTCTCTCTCTTTAGATATATATCTGCCTGTGATTGGTCAGTCCCCCATAGTTGATAAGAAGTTTTTGATACTTCAAGGACTTGTAGAAAAAGAGATTGATTACCAAAGAGAACTACTGGAAACCTTGGGGATGATGGATATGCTTTTTGCTACCATGACGAGGAAAGAAAGCACTTCTACATTGGAACACACATCTGATGGGTTTTTAGATAACAAGAAGATAGAATCATAGTGTCTGCTTAATGAGACACTATAGAAGAACTCCTAACTTGGGATAGATTTGACTCTTATTAATTATTAGGAAGAGAACCTATTTGATACATTTTTAAAAACTATTTACAGAAGCAGTTCTATGAAAGAGACTGGAATAATTGTGATTGGGCAATAAGTACATGTTTCAGAATATGTTTTTTTCCGTGAAATGGTTTAAATTATTTTATGACATCTTTGGCTTGAAGATCTCAGTTGTCAGTGTCACATGTCCACCTTGGACGAGCTGATGCAAGTTTTAATACAGCAAAGGTCTGTATCAACACTTGGCATTCATGGGGGAGTTCAAATATGAACGCCTTTTCCAGCTGGGAATCCTACCAAAGGATCGGAGCCTGCCACTTTACTTCTGTCCTGGAGAAGCACACAGCAGCACAGAGGGCAACACCAAGAAGCTCTGTCCACTCCAGTCGGTGCCCTCGGGGTTTGCTTCCCCTCTGCGTCCCCTCTGTGTTGTAGATCACCTGTGTAGCGTATCAGTGGTCAGCCGTAGCTGGCCCTAGCTGGCTGGGTGCTCAGAGTGTGATGAGGATAGATGTGACAGCTAAAAGCTGCGTGTTCCATCCCAGGTTTGTATTTCATCTGACTCCTCACCACGGCAAGGTCTACAGTAGCCATTGGTAGGCCACTCTGTCTCTTCCCTTCAGGATGTAGCTTTTCTACACAATTTTTGCCTTACTTCAAGGGATTGATAAAATTTATCTCTTCTCTTACAATAAATAGCCTTTCAGACTCTTGTACTTACGTTTGGAGTTTATCTTGTAGCTACCTAACCTTCTGAAACTGTTTAATCTATATTTATATTATTTCTTCTGTCATTCCCAATCATCTTCTGTTTCAAAACCTCAAACTGGAGCGGCTTGCTTTGAGAAACAGTTGTGTTGTGGAAAGTTCGGTGTGAATCCGACTTCTTTTATAAAGAGATTATTCCTTTCTTGGTTGTATCGGTTCCTGATAGATAGTTGATTTCCACTGATTTCATAATTACTACCTCTCCCACCTTCCTCCAAGTCCCATGCCATCTCAGCTAATTGTAAGAAAATGTGTGTCATTAGCAGGAAGAAGCTTCAGAGGAAGACTGTAAGATTTTGGTTCTGTAAATTTAGATTTTGGGGGCTTTTTTAGTGGGAAAAGTAGGATACTTTTATGTTCTAGTTAAGGCGTATGCCCCAAGGTAGGCTCTAGTTTCCCTTTTATGAATTGGTTTAAACAGTTGTACAGCACAGTGGCTCGTAAGAAACCAGCAGTTTCCTTGGTTAAGAGTCAAGACCCAAAGTGGTGTTTTTAGGTTGAAGGTTTTTTTTAAATTAAATGTATATTCAAAAGCTTGTTATTTTTTTTAAATAATAAGCTTGCTGATGATTTGCATACTGATAGAAATTGAAATTTTACCTAAAACTTAATTGCTGTCAATCGTGTGATGTGACATGAAGTTTTCTGTACGTTACTTCATTTGTTTCTCACCACAACCATCCAAGGTTGGCATTCTTCAACACTGAATTAACCAAGGTAGTTACCTGTGGTCCCATGGTCACCAGTGCTTTTATGTTAAGTCCGAAAGTAGTTTTTATATTTGTCGAGACAAACTATATACTGTTTGAGATACATATTTAGACAAGATTGGCATTTTACAGTATGTGGCATTGGCTTTTTTCTAACTTTAAAGTGCCTAACAGGAGTTTTAGACTTGGGATTCTTAATTGAGAGGTATTTTTGAAATGTTACTAAGCCTGCAAAAATACTGAAATGTTTCAGAGAACTTAGAAAGTCACTACATGTTTAATTTATTATAAGAATTGAGCACTTGGGAAGGTTTTGCTTTGCTGGGTCAAGCATTTGAAGTGCTGTTTAAAGGAGAAATTTCTCAAATGTGTAAATACTATTAAGTTGTTGAAGGAATCTGAATTTTAAATGCAGGTGGGTGTTACAAGGAATGTAGTCTGTTCAGTTTAAATGAATTCTACCAAACGTTGATTGAAGACTCCCTTGAAAGTGACTATTAAGATGTACTAAATGGAATATTTGTTCTAAATGGAATATTTGTAAGTTTAGCTGAAAAGCTTAAGGAAAGCTTGAAACAGCTTCACTTTAACAAGCAACTATATTTGGTCTGTTCTATGAGCAGAATGCCCTCAGAGACCCTGTAAGAAAACCGCTTACTGTTAAGGAGATGGCTTCATTCCCATTCTTTTGGCCATAGTTAACTGGGCCAGCACAGTACCTCTGACTCAAGCTTTCTCTAAACGGGCCTTCATGATTGGGATTTACAGTCAAATTCATGATCTGGGAAAATGCTGTTTTGGGTCTGCAAAGAAAGATTGAAAGCTAAGTACACAGGAACAGTTCAGCATGCTGGGCAGATCAGACTGAGGGGAAAAAGCCATCTCGTCCTGATGGCTTTCTGTGTCCTTTGTCTTGGCTGTACCTCCTCCCCTGGCAGTCTGAGAATTTCTTTGGAATCTTTGTAATAAATTTGCTTAGTTGAATGTGAGTGGGTTTCTTATGTTCCCAACCAGATAACTTGGAAGACAGTTAATCCTGATATTTACTGAGACACACACGTTAGAGACCAAGAACTTGGGGTTATAGCAAGGAACAAAATAGACAATACTCTGTGCTCTCTTGGAAGTAATCTAGTTGGGACAGATGTTTGGTGAAGGAGCTGTGATGTAGCTGTCAGGTGGTGCTGCATAATGTCAGCCCGCTTGGTGGGCAGCGCTGGGGATGGGAACTGGATTGCAGTTTTAAATGGAGTTGTTGGGGCGTCGCTGGGTGACAGTTGAACATTTTTTTTTTAATACTGGTTTACATTTTATTAGGCAGAGAGAGAAGGTGAGCTTCCACCCATTGGTTGACTCCCCAAATGCCCCGATGGTACACTAGGTGGCAGTGTTATGTTTGACAACCGTGAGAAGCCTGCTTTTCCTCAGTCCTTTCTTGGATCAAACTGGTGTCCCAGGGAGTAATGAGAGTTCTCCCAGAACAAAAAGGAAGGTATTTGGTTATTGCTATTTTTAGATGCTATGCAAAAATATGGAAGTAAATCTCACCACGGCTCTATTTGAAGTAAAGGTTAAACTTTTCAACAGTATGGAATCATGGAAAGAACATGAGCTGTATTAGACACTGGGGAAAGACCCAGCTGCTCTGGGCAGCAGCTTCCACATCTGTCACTGGGGCAAAGATGCCCTCCCTTGGGGTAT
This sequence comes from Oryctolagus cuniculus, assembly GCF_964237555.1. Lineage (NCBI taxonomy): Eukaryota > Metazoa > Chordata > Mammalia > Lagomorpha > Leporidae > Oryctolagus > Oryctolagus cuniculus. The sequence goes on along the minus strand of NC_091445.1, from coordinate 37,411,926 downwards.
TGTTGGGAGAACAAAGGCGACGCTGAATGGAACGGGCCTCACCTGCTGTCCTGTGTGTATCACGTTTGTGATTATGCAAAGGTGACTTCTGCTGGGGCAATGAGCAGCTTCTCTTAGCTTACCTAGTGAGTAATAGCACTGTGGTCACTTAAGTCAGTGTGAAGTTGAGGTTTTCTTTTACATGTATTATTAAAGATACTTTCTTAATTAATTTCCTAAAATAATGTAGTGAGGGTATTACTAATTTAACATGACTGCTTCCAAGAATTTTGTATTTTTTTATTATTTTATTTTATTTTATTTTTGACAGGCAGAGTGGACAGTAAGAGAGAGAGACAGAGAAAAAGGTCTTCCTTTTCTGGTGGTTCACCCCTCAATGGCCGCTGCGGCTGGCGCACCACGCCGATCCAAAGCCAGGAGCCAGGTGCTGCTCCTGGTCTCCCATGCGGGTGCAGGGCCCAAGGACCTGGGCTATCCTCCACTGCCTTCCCGGGCCACAGCAGAGAGTTGGACTGGAAGAGGAGCAACCGGGACAGAATCTGGCGCCCTGACAGGGACTAGAACCCGGGGTGCCGGTGCCACAGGCGGAGGATTAGCCTATTGAGCCGCGGCGCCGGCAGCCAAGAATTTTGAAAGTAAAGGGTAGGGCTGGCGCTGTGGTGTTGTGGGTGAAGCTGTGTCTGGGTGCCTGTGTCCCATATGGGTGCTGCTTGGAGTCCTGGCTGCTCCACTTCTGATCCAGTTCTCTACTAATGGCCTGGGAAGGCCACGGAGGATGGTCCAGGTGCTTGGGCCCTTGCACCCCTGGGGGAGAAGTGGGAGAAGAAGCTCCTGGTTCCTGGTTTTGATCTGGCCCAGCCCTGGCCATTGTGACCATGTAGGGAGTGAACCAGTGGATGGCAGATGTCTCTCTCCCACCCTCTAACTCTGCCTTTCAAATAGATAAAATCAATTTTTAAAAATTGCAACAAAATAAATGTCCTTTTTTAATTTATTCCAGATAGAGAGTTGGGAGAGAGCACAAGAGCTCATTCACTGGCTCACTGCCAAATACCCACGTTGGTGGCACTGGGCCCGGACAGAGTCGAGCGTCAGGAATTCAATCCTCAGCTCCCACAGGGGTGGCGGGAACCATCAGCAGCTGCTTTAGCAGGAACCTGGCATCAGGAGCCAGAGCCGGGTGTGGATGGAACCTGGTCACTCATGGGATGTGCACATCTTAATCAGCACCTTAACTCCTAAGCTAAATGCTTGTGATTTCCCACGATTTTTTTTGAAGTACCCTCATATTTCTATACTATGTAGGTTAATGAAAATAAACACAATCAGAAACAAGTAATAGGAAGTAACCTAGATACAGAGGAAATGTAAACCATTTATTAGATGACAACTTTATACAAATGTATTTTAAAAGTTAGGCTATATGGATGCTTTTCTGAAAAATACAAAGGAACAGATAGGCCCCAAAGAGGACATTGAAACAGACCACAGATCCAAGAAAGTGTGGAGAAGGCAGGGAGGAAGCTATGGCTTAGCGAATTCTTCCAGACTTGCAAGGACCAGACAATTCTAGTGCCCTTTACACCGGTCTGGAAGCTGGAGAAGAAACCCTGCAGCAGCGTTTTCTCAAGCAGCAAAGCGAGAGTATCCACCTGCCAAGCCTGTTCAGAGCGTTTGGTGCAGGGGTCCTGAGATCCCGCTCCGGGTCTGGCCTGCCCTCAGGCTGCGGCGCCCCCCTGTGGCAGGAATCTATATCCCCACCCTGTTGCAGTTAGGAACGCTGTGCTGGTGAAATGAGGCAGCTGCAATGGAGCAGAGGCTTAAACTGCAGCTCGTGGTTCATGCTCTCCCCTCTGCCCTGATGACCAGCAGTGTCCCCCCCAGTCCAGAGGCAAGAGGACAGGGAAGGTGATACCACCACATGGGTGGGGCCAGGAGTTAGAGCCTTGCAACTCAAGCCCATTTTGAAATTCTTGTCACCGCATCACCCTGCCTACCCTGACTGGGATACACCCCTCCCACACAAAAGTCAACCACAGGCTGAATTCATGGATGTCGGAATCTTAAGAACAAAGATATCATGCACGCTGCCAGCTGAGATTCACTGCAGAAATGAGAAGCCAAGGTTCTTGATGGAACAGGTGTCTGTTTCCCTAACGTGGAGGCTGCACGCTCTGACCGTCATGTGCTGGAGGATTCCCATTGAACACAAAATAGAGCAGGGTGCTGACTAGCTCCCCTTTTATTTAACACTGTTCTGGAAAGGTTGACATTGAAAGTAGAAACAGTGAACATACAGATACATGTTAGAAAAAAGCAACCCAGGACCAGCACTGTAGCATATTGGGTAAAGCTGCCACCAGCAGTGCTGGCATCCCAAATGGGCGCCAGTTCAAAGCCCAGCTGCTCCTCTTCCCATCCAGCTCTCTGCTATGGCCTGGGAAAGCAGTGGAAGATGGCCCAGGTCCTTGGGCCCCTGTACCCTCGTGGGAGACCTGGAAGAGGCTCCTGACTTCAGATTGGCCCAGCTCTACTTGTTTTGGCCATTTGGGGAGTGAGCTGTCAGATGGAAGACCTCTCTGTATCTGCCTCTCTGTAAAATAAATAAATGAATTTTTTAAAAAATCCAAATCACCACTATTTGAAAGAGATAACTTTATACCTGAAAACCCCAAAAAGTGATATTTTCAAATAAAGAATATGAAGTCAATAGCTCATTGGTTACAGAACTCAGTGGCTCTTTGTGCACCTAAATATCGCACCTTATGCACCCAGGAGAGACCTTCTCTGAGTAGAGCGCCTTCCATTCCCTCGGCTTGTCCGTCTGGCCCCTCACTCGGCCTGGTTTTCTGTGTTGAACTTGTGTTCACCCCTTGCTGCTCCTCTCGGGAGGGTGTAAACGGGCCACCTGAGCTGTTCTGCTCCTCACTGGGGCCTCGACGCCCATAGCTCCCACGTGGGAGACCTGGGAGCAGTCCCTCACACAGGAGGAGCTCGGCTACCATTTGTTTATTGTTTACTTATTTTCACTGCTTGAAAGGCAGAGCTATGGAATGGGGGAGGCGGTGGGAAAAGAGAACAAGAGAGATCTTTCTCTGATTCTCTCTAAATGATTCCAACAGCCAGGGCCAGGTCAGGTCAAAGCCTGGAGCCCAGAACTCCATCCCTGCCTCCCAAGGGGATGGCAGGGGCCCAAGCACTCGAGCCATTGTTTGCTGTCTCCCAGGATGCATTAGCAGGATGCTGGATTGAAAGCAGAGGAACCGGGACTCGAACTGCGACTGATAGAGGATGCAGGTGTTTCAAAGGATGGCTTAACCCAATGAGCCATTTAAATTTTTTTGTCTTACTTTGGGGGAGAAGTTGTTAATTCATGCATTGGCTTATCTTGGTATTATACATGGTACATAAATTTAATTCCATCATATTTTTAGTTCTGTTTTGTTTTTGGTATTAAAGTCTAGTAAAGCACTAATGGTTATGTACAAAGTGTGGAGCATCTGTCACATAGTCAGGCATTGCACAAAGATGTTTTGGTCAACAGCAGACCACATGGAGGACATTGGTCCCATAAGATTATAATGGATCCAGGGGCTGTATTGTGATGTCAAAGCAGGTAAAGCTGCCGCCTGCAATGCCAGCATCCCATATGGGTGCTGCGTCATGTCCTGGCTGCTCCACTTCTGCTCCAGCTCCCTGCTGGTGGCCTGGGAAAGCAGCAGAAGGTGGCCCAAGTGGCCCCTGCCACCCATGTGGGTGACCCAGAAGAAGCTCCTGGCTCCTGGCTTCAGCCTGGCCTGGTCCCATCTGCGCAGTGAACCAGTGGATGGAAGATTCTCCCTCTCCCCCTCCTCCTCCCCTTCCCTCTCCCCCTCTATTTGTATCTCAGACTTTTGAATAAATAAATAAACCATAAAAATTATAATGGAGCTAAATATTCCTGTCACCTAATGATGCTATAGCCATCCTAACCCCATAGCACAATGACTGCCCATGTGTTTGTGCGCTGGGGTTGTCAGCTCTATAAAGTACAGCCCATCATACTTGATGATGATAATGGATGACCATGTTCCTGGCTCATGTCATTACTAGATGATACTTTACATCATCAGGCCAGGTCCTGCCAGTGGTCACCTCGTCCAGCTCCTGTTTGCAGTGTCGCTTGATTGTATCAAAAGGCCACATCAGTCAGTGATTGAGCTAAACCACCTAGGTTTGTGTGAACATGTTGCGGGATGTTTGCACAACAGTGAAATTGCCTAACGATGCATTTCTCGGAGCTAGGTCCGTCATGACGTGGACGATGCTACTTCAATATTCTTTTAAAGAATTCCTTTGGTTTTGCACATCTTCATGTTTTGTATGCGTACCCTGCTTTAGGTTTTGAAAAAGCTATTGAATTATTTATTTGAGAGGTAGAGCAACCGACGGAGAGCTCTCATCCTCTGGTTCACAAATGCCCACAGTGAGGGGGATCCGGCCAGGCCAAAGCCAGGAGCCAGGAACACAGTCCAGGTCTCGCACATGGACAGCAGGGAACCCAGCTATGTGAGCTGTCATCACTGCCTCCCAAGGTCTGCATTGATAGAAGGCTGGAGTCAGGAGCCGCAGCCGGGCATCGAACCCGTGCACTCTGGCTTAGCCGATGTCCCAGCCACTAGGCTAAATGCCCACTCTGCTACTTTAGTGGTGATGGCTTCTGGGATTCATGGCCAGTAGCTCACATCTCCAAATACAACGCTGAGGTCTCAGCATTCCATATTTCAGGCCTCAAATCTGATCTCAACTTATGAGGGATCATATTTTGGAGGAAAACTCGTATGAAGTTCTGTTCTTCATTTCACTTCCATCATTATCATCTGTTCACTTCCAGTGCTTAATTCAGAAGAGGGGTGCATTTTCTTGACAAAAACAGTCTTTTTGCACCACCAGTTAATTGACATTAAAGATAAATAGGCATATTTATTTCCTTACTTAGTAGATACAAATCTGCTAATCAAAATGACCGTATTTTAGAAACAATTGATCAATTTTTTTTCTGGTTTTAAGCAGCAGTTTACGAACATTTCCTTCCCCCCATTTAAATTAATTAATTTTCATTTATTTGAAAGAGACAGACGGATGGAGAGAGAGATCTTTCATCTGCTGGTTCACCCCTCAAAGCCTGCAATGGACAAGACTGGGCCAGGCTGAAGCCAGGAGCCGGGATCTCCATCAGGGTCTCCCATGTGAGTGATAGGAATCTGATCACTCACCTGCTGCCTCCCAGGGTACACAGCGGCAGGAAGATGGATCAGCAGTGGAGGCCTGACTCAGTCCCTGGCATTCTGGACCTGGGATGCGGTGTCCTAAGTGGCTGTTTAACTGCTGTATCTGCCTCTTTAAATTTTTTGTTGTTGTTGTTTACTTATTTTCATTTTATTTGAAGGGCAGAGAGAAAGACAGGGAAGTTGTGCTGGTTCACTCCCTAAATGCCCGCAACAGTCAGGGCTGGGCCAGCCCAGAGCCGGGTGCCCAGAGCTTCATCCAGGTCTCCCACAGGGACCAAGTACTTGAGCCGTAACTGCCGCCTCCCAGGGTGCCCATGAGCTGGAAGCTGAACCAAGCACTCCATATGGAACACCTATGTGCCAAGTGGTGACTTAACTGCTTTGCCAAACACCCACCCCATTCTTAGTTTTTTAAAATACATGTTTGAGTTAAAGTTGAAAAAGTGACCTCAAAAACTATTGCATAAGTCCCGTAACATGCAGCTCATCTAACAACCCATCCCTTGTTCAAGGGATGACTCCGATGGCCTTGTACTTGCGTGTCATGGCAAGGTCAGATTGCTATAACGTGCTCTAAATGCTCACCTTCAATGTCTGCACTGACGTCACTGCAGCCAGGCGATGAACAGCTCACGGACTGGCCCCAATCCAAGCACTATCTTTTGAGTGGCACTGATAAATGAGTTTGGAGCTTGGTGCACAGGTTCAAGTTGAAGATGCGTAGTTGGAAGGCAGCATTTGGATGGCCTTCAAAGCCATGGAATGGGAGGAGCTCACCTCGAGAAAGAGGGCACTTTGGGACTTGCAGGGGAGGCGGCAGGCTCCGAGGAGCAGGGGCTTGGCGGAGGAGCAGGCTGTCACAGCAACCACAGAGCAAAGTGTTTCAAGGAGGCAGGGGTCAGCCTGTTCAAAGCTGTTGAGAGGGAATGAGATACTGAGTTTACCAGGCCGAGCCAGTGATACAGAAGGCACGGGATTCCTTTTCCTGGAGGTTACTTGGCGACCCCAGCAAACTTGAACTTAAGTGTTGATGCCCTTGTGGGGCAGAGGAAACAAATGCCCAGGGCCTGCAGTGAAGAGGGTGTTAGAGGAAAGTTCCTGGTACTTGTCACCTTACACAATTCCACGAGGCAATGCTTCCTGTGAAGGCACAGAGAACGGATATTACCCCCAGGTTGCAAGTGGAGGAGTTGAAGCAGTAACAGAAAACTGATTTGATCAGCAAACTCCTGATGAGGTTTTGCTTTGTCATCTTTTCTTGTTTTGTAAAAAAGATACCTCCTGTAGTAGAGATACTGTATTGGTTGCTGCACGATTTTTTTTTCTTTTTCTTTAAGTCATGATAGTGGGATGATTTGCAATTCATCAAAAGATGAACCCATCAGGCTCTTCCAAAGAAACTCACATAATTAGTTGTTCTTGTAAATAAAGCATCCCCTCTGCTCTGACTGTAAGCAGTTCATGTCATCAGTTAACTTTTTTCTTAGAAAACAGCAGCAGGGGAGGGCTGGCTTTGTGGCTCCACGGGTTAAGCCAACACCTGCAACACCAGCAGCCCGTGTTGAGTCCCGGCTGCTCCACTTCCCATCCAGTTGCTTGCCGATGCACCTGGAAAGCAGCAGAGGATGGTCCATGGGCTTTGGCCCCTGCAGCCCATATGGGAGACCTGGATGGAGTTCTAGGTCCTGGCTGCAGCCTGGCCCAGCCCTGGCCATTGTGGCCATTTGGGGAGTGAACCAGTGGATACAAGACATCTCTATTTCTCTCTCCCTCTCTCTATAACTCTGCCTTTCAGATACATGAGTTAAAAAAAAAAAAGACGCAGAGCTAAGCTCAACCAATGTAAACTTTTACATCAGTAGCCCAAACAGTGACATGGAACAGCTCATCTCTGGATATCTTTCTTAACATTTTCACAGGTAAGGGTATGAATTTTCTGGATTCATCCTGGAAAACCAGGAGTGGGGGCAGTATTTGAAATTTGATCAATGGCTCACTTATCCCAGTGGTTGACGGGGCTTAAATGGATAACAGCTGTAAGTGATGAGAGGCCAGGGTATGGAACACAGCAACAATACTTGGACGTGGAAGTCCAAGGGGGTGGACATCAGACTCGCAGTGGCGTGCTCTGCCTGTGTACACCAGGAGGTGAGTCTGTGGTCTCTTCAGAACTGGACAACAATGGAAGTTTCAAGAACAGAAGGCCCCAGGACCTTGGAAGTTTTTTAAAGCTTGAAATCATTTTGGACTTAACAGAAAAGTGCTAAGAATAGTGATGCTTCACCCAGTCCGCACTACTGGGGACAACGTACAGAGCCACACTATGACGATGAATGTCGGGGAAGAAGCAATTGTGCAACACCAGTCATGGCAGCGGATCGGTCTCCCCAGCGCCGCTGCCTGCCCCCTCCCCACCCCTTGGGAGCAGAAGGAGGTCCCTTTACTCAGGATCCTCCGTTGCATTTAGTTCCAGTGTCTCCTTACCCGCTGCAAACTGTGGTGGCGCCTCAGCCTTGCCTTGTTGTCTGGAACCTGGAGACTCGTGATGAGCACTGGCCAGATGTTTTGTAGAATATCTCTCTTCTGCTTTCTCATGATCAGATTCAGGTTCTGTATTTCTCGCAGGAATTCCACAGAGGGGATACTGTGTGCTAGCACATCAGGGCTACCCGATGTATGTATGTTTTATTGCTGATGATGTTAAGTTAAGCTATCATCAGCTGGGTTTCTCTACCATTTTTAAAAAAATATTAATTTTATTTACTTGAAAGGCAGAGTTACAGAAAGAGAGATGGAAGAGAGAGAGAGACACAGAGAGAGAGAGAGGTCTTGGTGCAGGGGCCCAAGGATGTGGGCCATCTTCTACTGCTTTCCCAGGCTATACCAGAGAGCTGGATTGGAAGTAGAGCAGCTGGGACTCGAACTGGCGCCCATATGGGATGCCGGCACTGCAGGTGGCGACTTTACCTGCTATGCCACAGCGCAGACCCTCTCTACCATTAAGTTATCGTTTTTCCCTCTGTAACTGAGCAATGTCTTGGAGACGACACTCAGGAGGATTCAAGCACCTTATTTCCACTGAAACATTCTCCCACTAATTTTAGACCCCACAGGTGGACCTTGCCAGCAGCAATGTTTACTGTGTGGTTCAAAAGAAAAGGATTTTTTCTCTTTCATGACTGGAATTCTTTGGTAAGGAGTTGTCCCTTCTCCTCCACTTGTCCCGTAGTGTGGGCTCAGAATATTCTCAGGGTTGTCATCCAACACGGCTCTGCCTTGCTTTGTTGCTCAGCCTGTTCCAGCTTTGGCTATTGGAGCTATTCAGGACGAGTCCGAGCCCTTTCAACATTCCCAATATGCCATGCCCTCCCCTTTCTTTTAAGATGTATTTGTTCATTTATTTTTTTTTGAAAGAGTTACAGAGAGAGACAGAGACAGACGGAGAGAGGTCTTCCATCCACTGCTCTGGTTCATACCCAGATGGCCGCAATGGCCAGTGCTGGGCCAGGCAGAAGCCAGAAGACAGGAGCTTCTCTCAGGCCTCCCACGTGTGTGTCAGGAACCCAAGCACTTGGGCCATCTTCCCCTGCTTTACCAAGGCACATCAGCAGGGAGCTGGATAGGAAGTGGAGCAGCCAGGAAACGGACCGGCGCCCACATGGAATGCCAGTGTTGCCAGCAGCAGTTTACTTGCAAAACCGCAAGGCTGGCCCCATCATTCTGTCCTTTTTCAAACATTTCCTTAGGGTTGGTACCAGCAGGTGTTTCAGGCTCATCTTGTATTTTCCCTGTCCCAGCCCTGGAATCAACCACTTCTCCAAGATGCTCTCTGTGTGGGGGAGCGGTGGAAGCCTCGGAGGCCTGAGCCCCAGGGCGACACAGGGCTGCCAGGGTGCCCTTTGTGTGGATGGAGCTGAGAAGCGGAAGTGAATGTGCACGCGCACGCATCTGTATTCGTGTTTGCATCTGTGTGTGTGTGTCTGTCCCCACGATGTCATTCTGCTTCTTGCAAAGTGCAGTGTGATACTCAGGATTTCTCCGACCTTCCTCTCTTCCTTGTTGATGACTTCCTTCTCTAGCCATGGGAAACGTGGGTCTGAGATACAACTATGCACTTCTGTAGCAAGCCTTAGAAAGAGTGTGGAATGGCTCTCCCTTACCTCTGTGGGGGAGCGAGTCGCTCAGGAGAGGACGGCCGCTGAGTGCAGTTCTCTGCTGTTTCACCCGATAGCAGCAAAAGTTCTCCAGGTTCCTTTTCTTTCACACCCCTACAGCATAGTCATGTTTATTTATATGAGTAATGCAGTTAGTCTCACTGGTTAGTGTTTGCATTTCCCCTGGCTGATGGTAATGAATTTTTTATTTGTTTGAAGTATGTAAACCATCACTATGACATTAACAGTCAAAGCACCCACTTCATCCCTACTAACTTCATTCCTTGTCTTCCTGTCACCATTTTTTCATACCTTGGCCACCCCATGAGACAATTCATCTCTAGTTTCTGTTTTTCTTTGGCATAAATGAAAAGATTCATGATATTTTCCTATATCCCCTTACTTATATATATTTAAGATTTTTTTCTTTGAAAGGCAGAGTGACAGAGAGAGAGAGAGAGACATCTTTCATCTGCTGGTTCACATTTCAAATGTCTGCAACAGCCAGGGCTGGGCCAGGCTGAAGCCAGGTGCCTAGAATTCCATCCTGGTCTTCTGCTTGGGTGGCAGGGGCCTAAGTGCATGGGTCATCTGCTGCTGCTTCCCAGGCTGTTTAGCAGGGAGGTGGATTGGAAGCAGAGCAGCAGAGCGGCTGGGACTTGAGCCAGCATTCATATATAACCCTATGCCAGTGTTGCAGGTGATGGCTTACCCCACTGCACCACACTTGGCGCGTGCCCATCTTTCTCACACCACAGGTAGTGTGCTATGGATAATCTTGCACTTTCCCTTCTCACCTACCAGTATGTACTGGAGATAGCTCCAAGTCTCTTCACAGACTTTTCGCGCATTCTGTGACAGCTGTGTGGCCTTCACTCTCCGGATGTACCACATCTGTTCTGCTCTCCTAAATATGGTCGGTTCCATTGTGTCTATTCCTTGTGACTGTAAAGCTGCCATAATGAATAACCTTGTGCATATGTACTTTTGGTGGTGTTACTGCAGAGTAAATTCCTGTGGGCCTGCTGGGGTCAAAAGGGAAGTATGTGTTTAGCTTTGTTGGGTGTTGCCAAATTTTCCTCCCAATGGGTTGTACCAGTTTGCATTCCCATGGGCACTGGCCAAGAGTGCCTGCTTCCCCAATGCCTTGCCTACACAATGAGTTACCAAGCGTTTCATTTTGCCAATCTGATCGGTGAGAAATGATATGTTAGTGCTGTTTTAATTTTACTTTTTCTAATTCTGAGTGGGTTTGGAGATTTGTTTCATATGTTGGTGGTCCATTTTTGTATCTTCATAATTGTCTGCTCACATGCTGTGGTTTAAATACGACTTGTCCTACCTGGACCTGTGCTGGAGTTTCATCCCCTAAAGTCTCCTATTAATGGTACAAAGAGGGTGGAAGCTTAATCTGACCATGCTGTTTGGAGGTGGGGCCTCTGGAAAGTGAGTAGATTACACCATTAGGGCGGGGCCCCTACAGCATCCTTTATAAGCAGGGAGAGAGAGAGACACTCACACACAGGTATAGACACCAGGCTCCATGTCTCTTGCTGTGTGCCGCTCCGTGTGACCTCAGGACTCTGCTTGTGAGAAGGTCATTACCATGTGAAGCCCCTAGATCTTGCACCTCTAGAACCAAAAGCCAAAACCCACTCCTTTTTTTATAAAGTTAGCCTGCCTCAGGCATTTCAGTACACTAGCGAAAAGCTAATATATATTATTGTGTACTTCCTTATTTTTCTATCAGGTTTTTCTTTTGTTCCTCAATTATTTATTTATTTGAAAGTCAGAGTTACACACAGAGAGAAGGAGAGGTAGAAAGAGAGAGAGGGGTCTTCCATTCACTGGTTCACTTCCCAATTGGCTGCAATGGCCGGAGCTGCGCTGATCTGAAGCCAGAAACCAGGTATTTCTTCCAGGTCTTCCACATGGGTGCAGGGGCCCAATGACTTGGCCATCTTCTACAGCTTTCCCAGGCCATAGCAGAGAGCTGGATCGGAAATGGAGCAGCCAGGACTTGAACCGGAGTCCATTTGTTCCTCAATTTTAAGAGTTCTTTGTTGTAAATATTTTCTTCCAATTCCTCTATTGTCCTTTGACTTTGCTTAGGGTGTTTTTGCCATCAAAATGCCCATTTTGATGCATTCAAATTTGTTAATCTTTTCTTTGATTACCGCTTGATTTTGAGTCATGTTTAGACTTAAAGATAAAAACTCTAGGGGCCAGGGATGTGGCATGGCAGGTTAAGCCACCACCTGTGATGCTGATGTCCCGTATGAGCACCGGTTCGAGACTGGGCTGTTCCACTTCCGATCCGGCCCCTGCTAAAACGCCTAGGGAAGCGGCAGTACACAGTACTTGGGCCCCTGCACTCATGTGGGAGACCTAGAGGAAGCTCCTGCTTCCTGGCTTTAGTCTGGCCCAGCCCCAACCATTACAGCCATCTGGGGAGTGATCCAGCAGATGGAAGATTCTCTCTCTCTCGCTCTTGCTCTCTCTCACTCTTGCTTTTGCTCTTTCTGTAGCTCTGCCTTTCAAATATTAAAAACAACAAACAACAACAGAAAATAGCTCTATATGGAGTGGGGATGACTTCTTAGACAAGACCCTCGAAGCACAGGCAGCACAAGCAAAACTAACAAATGGGATTATATCCAAATCAGAAGCTTCTGTACAGCAAAGGAAACAATCGATGGAGTGAAGAGACATCCAACAGAATGGAAATAAATATGTGCCGGCTACCTGACAAAGGATTAATGACCAGAATATATCAGCAACTTAAAACACTCGATAAAAAACAACCAGTTCTGTTAAGAAATGGACAAAGGACTTCAATAGGCGGTTCCCAGAAGAAAAAACACAAATGGCCAACACATATATGAAAACATGCTTAACATCACTAGGGAGATGCTAATAAAAACCACATGGGCTATCACCTCACCTGTCAGAATGGCTAAAATCCAAAACACAGAGAGTAACAAATGCTGGCAAGGATGTGGAGAAGGGGACACTTATGCTCTGTTGGTGGGAATGTAAATTAGGGCAGCCTCTGTGGAAGACGGTGTGGAGATTTCTTAGGAAACTGGAAATAGACTTGCCACATGTTCCAGTATACCACCACTTGCCATATGATCATACATACCACCACTGGGTGTGTACTCAAAGACATGAACACACTGTATCAGTAGCCAAAATATGGATTCAATCAAGATATCCATCATCCGATGAATGGATTAAGAAAATGTGGTATATTATTCAATTATAAATATCATTCAGCTAAAAAAAGAATCAAATTCTGCCATTTGCTGAGGAACATAATGTTAAATGAAATAAGACACGGAAAGAAAAATACTGCATGTTCTCCCTTATATGTGGGAGCTAAAATTAAAAAAAAAAAAAGGAATACTGTGTTGTATCAATAGTGCTGCAAATTTAGTTTTGTAAACCTTTGTTTTATACCTTTGTCAACTCAATGGTAAGAATGCCATGTTACTAGAGTTTTAATGAGCGTAATTATTTTAGAATTTACTGTATATGGGGCATAGCAGGTAAACCCCACTGCTTGCAACACTGGCATCCTATCTGGGTACTGGTTAGTGTCTTAGCTATTCCACTTCTGATCCAGATCTCTGCTAACGGCTTGAGAAAGCAACAGAAAATGGCCCAAGTTTTTGCCTGCTACCCTTGTGAGAAACCTGGCTCCTGGCTTCTGCCTGGCCCAGCACCAGCCATTGAAGCCATGTGGGGAGTGAACCAGTGGATGGAAGATATCTCTCTCTCTCTCTCTCTCTCACTCTGATCTAACTCTGAGTTTCAAAATAAATAAATAAATAAATAAATATTTAAAAAATGAAATTTACTGTATGGTTAACTAACTAAATAAAATGGCATCTTTCCATTTTATTATTGTTTATAACACTTGCCTTTATTCCCACTAAACTAGGATTTTCTTGTGTTTTATTACTTAAACTTTTTATTTGGTGGAGCATTAAGCCCTTAACTGTAATGTCAAAACTAAAAAAAAAAAAAAAGGGAGAGAGAAGGAGGTTGGGAGGGAGAGATGGAATTTCATTATATTCTTAGAATTGTATCTATGAACTATGTTGAATATGTTAAAAACTAACAAAACTAAAAATAAAAAGTAAAAAAAGCCCCAAAATCCTACACCAAGATGAACAGTCCCGGAGCATTTATTTGAGCTCTGAATGTCTGATGAAGAAAACGTCTTGAGTGCTGATTTTCTTTGTTGCTTAAAACTAATATTTATTAAGACAAAAATGTCCAAATAAGCCCACTTGAAACTTTACTATTAACAAGGCCATACATTTTTCTAAGCATTTTTTTTTAAAAAAGATTTTATTTATTTATTTGAAAGACAGAGTTGCATAGAGGCAGAGATAGAGGCAGAGAGCCAGCGAGGTCTTCCACCTGCTGGTTCACTCCCCAGATGGCCACAACGGCAGGAGCTTCCCCAGTCCAAAGCCAGGAGCCAGGAGCTCCCCATCATAGCCGAAACAGCACGCGGAGAGAGCCATTGTCCTCCTCCGGCTCTGACAGGTGGAGCTCAGCGGATCAGGAGGCGCCTGAGAAGCTTCTTGGGAAATCTGGTCTAACTGAGGCAATATTAGTGACCCATAGCCAGATCAACCCATCCTTCTGGCACAATTTCTTTATTAACAAAAAAATATAATGCTTAGTGGGGACGGTGCTATGCATAGCGGGTAAAACTGCAGCCTGCAGTGCCAGCATCCCAAATGGGTACCAGTTTGAGTCCTGGCTGCTCCATTTCTGATTCAGCTCTCTGCTATAGCCTGGGGAAGCAGTAGAAGATGGCCCAAGTCCTTGGGCCCCTGAACCCATGTGGGAGACCTGGCTTCAGATCTGCTCAGCTCCTGCCACTGTTGTTGGCAAACATGGTAGAGCATGCTCCTGCCCTGTGCCTTTGCCCTTGCTGTTGGCACTCTGGGGACCCTGCCACCTCCTGCCCCTACCAGGCTTACTCTCCACATCAGGTCTACTTAAATTTCATCTTTCTTTGGCGTAAGGTCTTCCCTGTCCCTCCTATTTAAAATTGCAAACTCCTTTTAGTGGCTCCTTGCTGGTAGCATTTCCTGTTTCCCTTCCCTGCTCATCTGACATGTTAGGTCTTTATTTTATTTTATTATTTTTAATGATTTATTTATTTTTTTTGAAAGTCAGAGTTACACAAAGAGAGAGAGGTTTTCATCCGCTGGTTCACTCCCCAGTTGGCTGCAATGGCCAGAGCTGCGCTGATCCAAAACCAGGAGCCCCTCTGGGTCTCCCATGTAGGTGCAGGAGCCCAAGGACTTGGGCCATCTTCTACTGCTTTCCCAGGCCATAGCAGAGAGCTGGATCGGAAGTGGAGCAGCCAGGACTCGAACTGGCGCCCATATAGGGTGCCACCACTACGGCTTTACCTGCTACGCCACTGCAGCGGCCCCATGTCTTTATTTTAATTACTGGTTTATTATCTGCCTTCTTTAATAGAATGGAAGCTGCCAAAAGACAGGAGTTTTGGGTTTGTTGTTACTGTGCTGCCAGCATGGACCATGCCTGGAACATGATGATTCTTCAATAGATAGTGGATGAATTAATCATGGAGAGGAGAATATTTTTAAAAACGTTCCATGGTGCACAGAATCTGCAAAGGGGCTGCAGATTCAGGCTTGGAGTCTCTGCAAGCAGGGGCAGCACCCAGATTTACCATCAACCTATTCCAGGGGAGCCCCATGGATGCCAGCACTCGGCAGGGGACCTACGACCTGCACCATGGGTGCTGGGCACTGGGTCCCCCTGCCAATGCCATGTCTGAAATCTCGGGGAGTTCTCACAGTGCCTCAACCACTCTTGACAGCACTGGCCCTGAAGGCCCTCTTTTTACCTCGTTCTGTTTGCAATGAAATCCTTCCGTGGTGCACCTGTTTGGGAGGACTGGGTCACATTCTAGGGTCCAGCAGCAGGTGCTGGGAAAGCACGTTTCTGGCTTTTGCTTCCACCAAGGACCTGGGACTCAAAGGCGGGACATTTGCAAACATGGGGTACATGGAGGAAAACACACAGCTGCTAGGAGTACAGTAATAGTACTGATTATGAGAGAAATACAGTTGTGAGCCAACATCTCCAGTTAGGAAGTGGAGCAACAGGCCTCAGGTGACACCTGGCCTGATGCACAGAGTGGAATGTGGCGCAGGACATGCTCGTGTCAGCTGGGGAAGGGGCTGCAAAGACCCTTTCTAGAAACAGGGATCTACTGCAGATCCCTATTTCAGAACAGTATCATCTTTTAGTCATTTGGTAAAGAAGACAAATTATGCAATTAATAATGAGAATTAAGGGGACACCTTTTTTAATATTTATTTATTTGAAAGGCGGAGTTACAGAGAGAGAGAGAGAGAGAGAGAGAGAGAGAGAGAGAGAGATTTTCCATCTGCTGGTTCACTCCCCAAATGGCCACAATAGGTCTCCCATGTAGGTACAGGGGCCATGCACATGGACTATCCTCCACTGCCTTCCAAGGTACACTATCAGGGAACTGGATTGGAAGTGGAGCAGCTGGGCATGAACTGGTGCCCCTATGGGATGCTGGTATTGCAAGTGGTGGTTTAACATGCTGTGCCACAACACTGGCTCCGGTCGCTTAATTTTTTAAAAACATTTACTTATTTATATGAAAGGTAGGGCAATGCAGGTGGGGGTGGGTGGGTGGATGGGGAGGAGAGAGACATACATACAGGGATATCTTGCATCTGCTGGTTTATTCCCCATATGGCCACAATAGCCGGGCTGGGCCAGGCTGAAACCAGAAGACAAGAATTCCATCCAGGCCTCTCATGTGAGTGGCAGGGGCCCAGATACTTGGGCCATCATCTGCTGCCTTCCCAGATGGATTAGCAGAGAGCTGGATCAGAAGTGGAGCAGCTGAGACTTCAACTGACACTCCAATATGGGATGCCAGCGTCACAGTGGTGGCTTAACCCACTGCACCACAGTGCCAGCCCCAAGGGGTCTGTTTTGTCTGTTGTTGCCGCCAAGAAATGCAAGTGATTGGCTCTGGGATGGCCAAGAATTGCCTGACAAGTAAAACAGAATTATGCAAACAGAGGGAAAATGTGTGCCTTGGTATGGGGAGAAGGGCTGAGCTTTGTCTAAGATTCTCAGATGGGTTTGTGACTTTGATGCCTCTCTCCTTGGAAACCCTCATTACTTTAGTGGAATCCAGTGAACAAACAGATCATTCTTTTTTTTACTTATGCAAACCTAAAATGCTGGGCTTGGTGATATTTACAGAGGAGGGCAGACTCAACCTTCATTGAAGCTGATCATTTTGGCTGGAGAAAAATATCCTCATACAATGGACGGAAGATAAATTTCCCCTTCTGGTGCCAAGTGTGCCGCTTTGGATCAGCCTAGTACCGTGGGGTATGTTTAACTTATAGAGAAACAATTGCATTTTGATGCCAGCAGAAAAGCAAATACGTTTGCTGTGATTAATGCTGCCTTCACACTTGGGGCTTTGATCTTGCGGTGTGGTGTTTACTTATTATGGCTTATACAATTTGTCATGCAGTCTGTATCAAAGGCGCAAGGCAGGCTCTGGTATGTTCACGGAATACCATCTCCATTCTTGAACACTTGTAACCATTTTGTTAAGGCAGCTTATCCAAGGACACTTTTAAAAGTTCACGAAACGTTTAGTCTGGTGCACAAATGTTTTGAAGCCTATGCATCGTTTTTTTCATAATAAGTGCTTCCATGAACTTTTTGAAGACTCCTCGTTTGCATGGCTGCCAAAATGTTCATGCACCAAAATAAACTTGCCTTTCTTAAAAAGTCATTTATTGATTTAATTTATTTGACAGGTGGCGATGGGGGGAGGGTAGGGAAGCAGGGAGGGGATAGAGAACCCCTATCTACTGGATCATCCCCCAGATGCCCACAACAGCTGGGGCTGGACCAGGCCAAAACCAGGAGCAGGGAACTCACTCCAAGTCTCCCACGTGGGTGGCGGGAGCTTACCACCTGCTGCCCTCACTTGCTGCCTGTCTGGGCGCACATTGGCAGGAAGCTTGAACTGAGAGGGAGCCAGCACTGAAACGCAGGGTCCCATGTGGGACGTCAGGTGTCCCATATGGCGTCTAAACTGCTAGGCCAATGGTGGCCTCCTAAGTTTGTCTTTTCATTCCACTTTTAGGAACACTTTGAAGCCCCTCAGAGGAAGGGAAGGTCAAACACCTCTTTGTGCTGCTTCTTCCAATGCTTGTTTTCCCCTTGACCACTCGCCCTGATCCCATCCCTCACCTCCCTTTTCTGTGTCTTCTTGCACAGAAATCAACCTTAAGAAATGCATGGCACAGACGTACACACGAGACTGAGCAAGTTATTAAAAAAAAGGGACATGGGTGAGGAAGCAGGGCCAATTAACCAATTAACTGCTTTTAGAAGTAAGTGGCTGTGAATGCTTTTCTCATTTACTTTTCAATTTTATTTCTTCTAGGCTTTTAAAACTCTAAGCTTATTCATTTCTCGCCCTATTTCTTTATGCATGGTAGATAATTTGCTCATTTCTTTCTCCTCTTTTAAAATCCTTCACCTTCTTTTCAAACACGTTCAAATTCTGTCTTAATTCTGTGATGGAGAAGTTGAACAGTCTTCCTTGCATGGAAGCCCCCGAGGGGCAGGGCAATGCCTCTTGCTGCTTGGATTCCTTATCTGAGTTCAGGGCTTTCCCTAACCAGAGTTGCATTTTCTTTCCCTCCTGTCCCATGGTGATCTTCTACTCCTTCCCCCAGAGATCCTGCAAAGGGAAGAACATGGTTCCTCTCTCCATAATATTGTAGGTAATTTTCTTATTGACTTTTATTTTTAAAATTACAGAGGAAATACATGTAGATTTTAAACAAACATAAAAATCAAACCTAGGAGGGAACTTAAAAAGTTCATTGGAAACTGGAGCTAGAAAATCAAGTTTATTTTGGCAGAAAACATCTGGAATCTATGCACAGCATTTCCACAATATATATTTTCCGTGAACTTTTTGAAGAATTCACTAAGTATGGATTTCAAGGGTTTTAAATTTCCATTTTCCATGAAATTTTTTGAAAAGATTTAGTTATTTATTTGAGAGGCAGAGTTATAGAAAGAGGGAGAGACAAAGGGGGAGATATTCCATCCACTGATTCACTCCCAGATTGTTGCAACAGCCAGGGCTGGGCTAGGCCAAAGCCAGGAGCCAGGAACTTCTTCTGGGTCTCCTGTGTGTGGGTGCAGGGGCCCAAGCACTTGGGGCATCCTCTGCTGTTTTCCCAGACACATTAGCAGGGAGCTGGACTGGAATAGGGGCAGCCAGGGCTCAAAGTGGTGCCCATATGGGATGCTGGCACTGCAGGTGGCGGCTTTACCCACTATGCCACAGTGCTGGCCCCTCTATGAAATTTTTAATACACTGTCATGTGTGGATGCAAAGTTAAAGGACTCTTCACTAACTCCCCTATCCCATTTCACTCTTTTCCTTAGCTATTCAAGTTTGACAGTGCTAGAGAAGATTTCTCCACGTGCTGCAATGCATTTGCAAACATACATTGATCTAGGGGCCAGCATTGTGGAGCAGCAGTTTAAGCCACCACTTGCAGCATCTGCATCCCATACAGGTATTGGTTCAAGTCTCGGCTGCTCCTCTTCTAATCCAGCTCCCTGGAGAAGCAGCAGAGGATGGCTCCAGTGCTTGGGCCCCTGCACCCATGTGGGAGATCCAGATAAAGTTCCAGGCTCCTGGTTTTGGCCTGGGCCAGCCGCAGCCCCGGCAGTCATGTCTTTCTGGGGGGTGAACCAATGGATGGAAGATCTCTCTCTTTCTCTCTAACTCTGGTTTTCAAATAAATACATAAATCTTTTAAAAATATTGATCTATAATATTTTATTTTCAAAATAAAGATGGACTCTCAGTCCACATACTGTTCTACAACTGGCTTTTTTCAGTAGTCTATCCTGGACATTTTTCCAAGTTATTATAGCTGGAAACAGTATTATTTAATAATAATTTATTAATTTATAAGTTAATCACTTTAACTTAAATAATATATAATAACAAATTAATACTTATTAAATTAAATTAGCTTTATTAATTAAATTATATATTTTCTTAACTTCACTTGTTGAATTTTTAAAATTTTTAAAATTTCCAAGTACACTTTCTTGTCCTGTGCTTGTTTCCATCTCATAGTCCATTGTTGTTTTACAGATAAATTACCTTTTTTAAAGATTTATTTATTTATTTACTTGAAACACAGAGTTACACAGAGAGAGAGGGAATGGCAGAGAGAGGCAGAGAGAGAGAGAGGTCTTCCATCAGCTGATTCACTCCCCAGTTGGCCACAACGGCTGGAACTGAGTTGATCTGAAACCAGGAGCCAGGAGCTTCTTCTGGGTCTCCCATGCAGATGCAGGGGCCCAAGCACTTGGGCCATCTGCCACTGCTTTCCCAGGCCATAGCAGAGAGCTGGATCAGAAGTGGAGCAGCTAGAACTTGAACCAGAGCCCATATGGGATGCCGGCACTGCAGGTGGTGGCCTCACCCATGCCATAGCGCTGGCCCCAGTTACTTTCTTCTATGCCTCTGGAGCATATTAATAAAAATCTGCTGAGTTAGATTTCTGCCCTGCACCATCTCTGCTCTCTGTCCTCTAGCTTCGTCCTGGACTCTTGTCCTACTGCGGTCTTCCCTGTGGCTATGTGTCCTCCTTTGAGTGCATGCCCAGGTGTCAGTGGCTTTAAAAGAGGCCCCTGTCATTCCAGCAGTCTACAGCAGGCGGTGGGCAGAGAGTGGCCAGTGGGTCCAATCCAGCTCACCACCTGGGTCTGTGAATACAGTTATCTCGGATCACAGCCGAGCTCATCTGCTCACATTTTCTCTGTCACTGTGCTGCTATGACAGTGGCAGAGCTGAGTGATTGGGACTGAGACCGCGCAGCGCACAAGGCCTAAGATGTTTATTACCTGGGTCTCTACAGAAAAGGTTTATCAGGCTGAGCTTGTCCACCACCTCCATCAAGGCTGCTTTCTCTGCTCAGCAGTCCCACGTGGAGGAGGTGAGTTTTCAAAATGAGAACCGATTAATTTCTTTTTTATCACAAAATAATATCAGAAAGTGGAAAATTCAAGACATTTTCTTTTTAAAGAAAAGTCTGAGCTACAAACAGAGATGGGGGGACAGAGAGAGGGAGAGAGAAAATCTTCCATCCACTGGTTTACTCCCCAGATGGCAGAAACAGCCAGGGCTGGGCCAGGCTGAAGCCAGGAGCCAGGACTCCTCCCAGGTCTCCCACGCGGGTGGCAGGGGCCCAAGCACTTGGACCATCTTCTGCTGCTTGCCCAGACACATTAGCAGAGAGCAGGATGGGAACCGGAGCAAGCAGAGCAAGCCGGCCCGGGAACCGTGCTCCTATATGGGATGCTGGTGTGGCAAGAGGCAGCTTAACTTGCGGCAGGCCCGCTGTCCCAGGGATGCTTCACTCTGTAGTCAAGAGTCCAGGACACATATTATTTCAAAGCTCCTCATGTTTTTCAAGTCTCTCAATTTTCCTGCATACACCGTACATGGTTCCTAAGTGTCATTAGCTGAGCAGGAATACTGCGTCCCTATAAGCTTCCCTGCCCCACCCACCTCAGCTGCTCCAGTAGGCTGTTCACCCGACACTGGGGAAGAGGTCTTCTCAGGTTTAACAACAACTACGACAACGACACAGTTCCCCTGCGGTGTGCTCAGCACTGACCACGTCTCTGAGTTAGATTCAGAAACCGCAGGATGCCTAACTTCGGCTATTCAGTCTTCCTTCTTCAGGGGCAAGATTCCATATTTAGCTCTTGGATTATAACACTAGCCTGTAAGGAGCCATCAGATCTACTTGAATGAATTTTTCAAAGCTTAAGCTTCTTTTTTTTACTTTTTTTTTCCTGGAAATGGAGTCATAGTAACTTTATTTATAACTTTTTCCCTTCCTCCACCTGCTCTTGGTAAATGGAAAAAGAGGCTCTTGATTCTCTTTCATGAGGAATAGCTGTCCAAACCAGCTTCCAGACGGTGTCGCGTAGAGCGCACCAGGGCTTCGTTCTCACCGTCTGTCACGTCACCAGCAGTCTTAAACCTAATTACAGCCCAGGTGACAGCTGCACACCCACTCTGTCCCACATGTATTATCAGTGACTAAGTTGCACCACCCTAATTAAAATGGTGTTAGCATCTCAATGATCAACTCTGTGTCTTACAGGCCTTTATTATATAACTATGAAAACTGGTTGTGGGCTGGGAGGTGGCATGTCAGGTCGCTGCTCTGCAGCTGTCCGGGGATTGCAGATGCTAAGTGTTGTCTGTTGCATACGCCACACCCTGAGCACCTCGGGCCTGCTCCCAGGAGCAGAACTTCGGCCGGAGGGAAGGTGTACTGACCAATCGCCATCTTCCGCATCACCCAGGGGGTCTGCCTGCTCAGCTGTGTCCCGGAGATGTCCACAGAAAGACCTCTGAGTTATGGGGGGGGGGGGTAACCTGAAGTCATTTTGGTCAGAAAAGTAAAAGCAGAGGTATAAAACAATTGCGTCCTGAGAGGAAGATGGCTCTCAGTCCTGGGGGAACCCCTGCAGTTCCTTGAGAAGTTCAAGGTCAGGATTTACCTGATCTATACAAATTCAATCAAAAAGTTCTGTCCTAGAGGATGGTCACTGGGGCTCAGGGCTTAAGCTGCCAGCGGCAACACCAGCATTCCATATGGAACAACAGTTGGTGTGGCCATTTGCGGAGTGGCCCAGTGAATGTAAGAACTCTCTCCCTCTCGCCCGCTCCTTCTGTAAGTCTGCCTTTCAAATAAATCTTTTTCTTTAAAGGTATGTCTTTTTTTTTTTTTAGATTTTATTTATTTATTTTACAGGTAGAGTTACAGTGAGAAGGAGACAGAGAGAAAGGTCTTCTACCCACTGGTTCATTCCCCAAATGTCTGCAAAGGCCAGAGCTGGGCCAATGCAAAGCCATGAGCCAGAAGCTTCTTCCAGGTCTCCCATCTGGGTGCAGGGGCCTAAGCACTTGGGTTATCTTCTACTGCTTTCCCAGGCCGTAGAAGAGAGCAGGATTGGAAGTGGAGCAGCCAGACTCCAATGAGTGCCCATACAGGATGCCAGTGCCGCAGGCGGAGGATTAACCTTTCTGCGCCACAGCACCAGCCCCAAGGTATGTCTTTCTTAAAGAGAAGGGAGGGGATATCAACCAAAAGTTCGTTTCCTAGAAACTTAGGGAAAAGAGCAGAGTAGGTGTCCCATGTGGGTGTGGATCAGTTAGCAAATAGAAGATGTGTCTGAGCTGGAGTGCAGGTACTCCCCAAACCATCCTCACCTTTCAGGGTGTCAGGAAGGGGGACCCCAGGAAACAGCACTGCCTGGTAGAATGTTCTGCAATGATGGACATGTTGCTCAGTGGGAACATGTGGCTACTGAGTACTCAGTATGCAGCTAATGCAATTTGGAGCTTAACCTTTCATTTAATTAATTAATGAAAATTTGAATGGCCCTACATGGCTGATACTTATCAGAGAGGATAGTAAAACAGTGGCTGCTTTTTGCTAGGGTCCTTGTATTGGATAACAGCAAGGAAGGTGAAGTTCTTAGCCATGTGGAACTGCTTAGCATAGGTGTGGCCTGTAAAATGGAATCTCACGATCTTGTCTTCTTTTCAGAATTGCTGAAAAGAAGAATTGCTGGAGAGGCTCCCAAGAGGTGGTCCCAGATGCAGAGGGTAAAAAGCATTGCGGCTACAAGGTGAGTGTTAGAACCAAAGGGTCTCTTGGTGGTTGACTGGGAGGGCTGACTTTGGAGGGGGTGGATCACGGAGAATTTTAGACTCTCCGGTACCAGCGGGACAATGGTGCATTCCCAGCGCTCCTCCAATCATGCACATGTGAAGTGTTGGCCCCTGTGTACCCATCGGGCCAGCTCTACTTGAGAGTCACATTTATGAGGTCCCTGTTACCTTCCTGTCATCTATCCAAACATCAATGTGCAAAATCAGCGACAGTAGGCTTTGTGTGCTTCCCTAAAACACCTGGATTTTGAGAACACAACAGATGATGACTTTTGTGGGCTTGGGCTTCTTTTGCATTTATATGCTCCTTCCTCCAGAAAAATAAAAATATATAAAAATAGTTATATTTTACTACTAAATTGTTATAAATACAAATATATTAATATTATATGCTAACAACCCTTTTTTAGCCTAAAATCTTTTCTTTTTAAAAAATATTTAGTTATTTGCAAGTCAGAATTACACTCACACACACACAGAGAGAGAGAGAGAGAGAGAAAGGGGTCTTCCATCTGATGGTTCACTCACCCATCACCCATTGACCTCAATAGCTGGAGCTGCGCCGATCCAAAGCCAGGAGCCAGGAGCTTCTTCTGGGTCTCCCATGTGGGTGCAGGGGCCCAAGGACTTGGGCCGTCCTCTACCGCTTTCCCAGGTCATAGCAGAGAGCTGGATTAGAAGTGGAGCAGCCAGGACTCGAACCGGCACCCATATGGGATGCCGGCGCTTCAGGCCAGGGCATTAACCCTCTGCGCCACAGCATCAGCCCCAGCCTAAAACCTTTTCATTGGTCCCATTTGAGAGGCTGATAGTCCTTTGGGGAAGACCTCCCACTCAAAACTGGCTACAAATGCCCCACTTGCTTCTGCAAAAGTTACAGAGTTGGTGTTCAAAAAATACAAGTGGATTAAACACATCCAGAGATGTTAAGACTTCCCTTATAACAAATGTGCTTTCTTCTGTTCCGTCTTTTCCCCGTTGTCCATTTTGAATCCTTTAACATTATTTTGCTTCTGAGACATGGTCCATGGAGCAGCAGCAGGGGCACCCCTGAAGCTTGTCAGGCGTGCAGAGTGTTAGGCTCAGTCCGATGCTAAAGGAGAACGTGTGTTTTGGCAAGGTCCCCGGTGATTCACGTGCCCATCATGCTGAAGCCCTGCTCACGTGAACACCATGTGCATGTCCTGTGAAACGCTCAGCTCCCGTCCTGGCTACACATTAGCATCACCTGGAAAGCTTTTGAAATAAGAGCGGCACATTCAATCCGCACACGGGACTGATTATTTCAGAATTTGCGGAAGCCGGGACTTAAGCACTGGGACTTTTTAAAAGCTCCCCAGCTGCTTACAGTGTTGTGTCCATGTTAGGAAGAGCTGGACTGGCCAGCCCTCAATGCGTGAGGTTAAGGGAATCAGCTCCTGCAGTTGAGCAATTGAAGATTTTTATTTATTGATTTGAAAGACAGAGTTAGAGAGAGAGAGAGAGAGAGAGAGAGGTCTTCCATCCACTAGTTCACTCTCCAAATGGCTGTAACACCCGGAGCTGAGCCCATCCAAAGTTGGGAGCCAGGAGCTTCCTCTGGGTCTCCTATGTATGAGTAGGGGCCCAAGTACTTGGGCCATCTTCTGCGACTTTCCCTAGGCCATAGCAGAGAGCTGGATTGGAAGAGGAGTAGCCAGGACTAGAACCGGCGCCCAAAAGGGATGCAGTGCCTCAAGCTGGGGCTTTAGCCTGCTGCACCACAGTGCCAGCCACAGTCTTTGTTCTTGAAATGGCAAGTTGAAGAGAGTACAAGCCCTGAAGATAGAGCAACTGAGGACAGGGAATACACCGAGGAGCTAGGCTGTGTGGCAAGGCCATTATGCTTTGAGAGAGGTCAGAGGGGGCGGCAAGCAGGGACACACAGAGGGGTCTGCGGAGGAGGCCTGTCTGGAGAGTGAATGGAATCGGGATGGCCTACCTGGCTTCTTGCTGGCTAGATGTCCCTCACCTGTGGACTGAGGACACACAGTCTTTGGATTCTAAACAAAGAGGCCCCAGCCAAGCTGAGCACTGGCCGTGTCCCAAGGGACCAGTCTCTGGAGCAGCGCTATCAGGTGCAGCGGGGTTCTCGAAAGAGTGGTCAGCTTCCGGCCAACGACTGCTCCGGCTTCTTTTAAGGTGGCAGGAGCGCACTTGGCTTCCTGGTTGAACCCAGGCAAGTTGAAAGCCAAGTACTTATTTAAATATTGATCAAGCTCAGGGCTGAAGAGGAGCAAGAAAACGCCAGCTAGAACGGTTGGATGTCCTTGCTGGTGACAGCATCACAACTAACTAGTTTTGCTGCTTTGTTCCTGGTGGAGAAGAGGCGTGGGAGTAACGTCTTCCATTTCTTCTTCTCTCATGTGATGCCTTTTATTTTCTATCTACACGCAGGACAGAATTCACGGGAACAGAAAGAAATAAAAGAGAATACATGAAGATTCAATATTAATGATGTGAATGAAAAATGAGAATAAGAACAAAGGGCCCTAACCTGGCAATGTTTTTGATCACCAGAGTTTGGGGCGTTAACTCAGTCACTCGCTGGTGTATATTTTGGTGGATATATTTGGTGTTTTATTTCCAACAAGAGTATGCTTGCTTTTATTTTTATCTTAAGCACCTTGAAACCCTGGCAAAGGGCAAGGCTTTCTCTCTCTCTCTCTTTCCTAAAGATTTATTTATTTGTAATTCAGAGTTACACAGACAGCAAAGGAGAGGCAGAGAGAGAGAGAGAGAGAGAGAGACTTTTTTTGTTGTTGTTGTTGTTTTTTGTTTTGTTTTGTTTTGTTTTGTTTTGTTTTGACAGGCAGAGTGGACAGTGAGAGAGAGAGAGTCAGAGAGAAAGGTCTTCCTTTTCCGTTGGTTCACCCCTCAATGCCCGCTGCGGCCGGTGCGCTGCGGCTGGAGTACTGCGCTGATCCGAAGCCAGGAGCCAGGAGCTTCCTCCAGGTCTCCCACGCGGGTGCAGGGGCCCCAGGACTTGAGCCATCCTCTACTGCTTTCCCAGGCCATAGCAGAGCTGGATCGGAAGTGGAGCAGACTGGACTCGAACCGGCGCCCATATGGGATGTCGGCACTGCAGGTGGCCCCAGGTGACCTTCTTTTTCATCATGGGCTCTTGAAGTTACAACTCCGCGGGGTACAACCAGCTGGGGTGACAGCCTACCATCACCCGCACAATGCCAAGGCCAGGGCTCTCACAGCAACGCAGAAGGGCCACCTTTGCCGCGGACACAGGATGGCCTGTTCTCAGTCTCCTTTAGCAAGGCGAACTGGGGAAGGTGGATTCGGGAAGGGAGACAGAAACAGCCAAAGACAGCGGAGGTGAAAGGTGACATCTGGGCAGGGATGCACTTTCCCGCTGGTGCCTCCGCGGCTAGCTTCCTGGGGCCACATCCCTGTCCTTGTTCTTGGGCCCAGCGCTTTGCAGGAAAAGCAAAGCCGAGAATCAAAGCAGAGACGCCCAAGAAAAGTCACATGGCAGTGTGCCCTTGAGAGCTGTGTAGTGGTCTCCAGGGTGTTTCAGCAAGCCCGGGCACATGGAGGGACGTCCGAACCTACGTGGAGCTGTGGTCCCTTGCACGGCAGGGAGTACCTTCCATATTGTGGTTCCCTGTGAGGTGGTTACAGGTTTATCCGGGTTTGGAATTGCCACCGCCTTCAGGCACTTGCACGTAGAACCTCGAAGCCCACGGCCGCTGCCTGAGCTCCCCAGCAGAGCAGCACGAGCCTAGAGAGCTAAGAGGCGTCTGTTGGTTCTGAAATAATCCCATGTAAAGGCCATGGGCCCCATTATGTCAGGGTGAGGTGGCTTTCGGCGGAGGGGCAGCCCGAGCACCCCTCGGGTCGGGCACAGATCCTTTCGGGAGCCGACAGACCAGCGTCTTCCTCCAGCGGCTCCACGGCGTGGGGGCCCCGGGGCCTCCGGCTGCAACCTGGCCGTCCCACGGCCCGGCAGGTCCGCACCGGCCTCCGCGCGTCCCGGAGCTCGTGCTCGGAGAGGGTAGCCAGGGCTGGCGGAGACCGCGCGCGCTCACGAGCGCGGCGCAGCTTCAGGTTTCCTCCCGAGCCCGTGTGGGGCGCGCGGGGCGGGCGGGCCGCGCCATGTGATGCGGCCGCGGCGAGCGGGGCCCGGAGGTGGGCAGGCGGGGATCCAGTGGCAGCGGGGAGGCGCCGGGGGGAGCGGGGGCGGCCCCAGGCGCGGCGCAGCCAGCCCGGCCCGCAGCGCGCCCGCGACTCCGCCCCCTCCGCCTGGCCCCAGCCTGGCCGCCGCCGGGCGTTGGCAGCTCCGGGGAGAGCCTTCCTGGCTCCGGGCGGCGCGGCGGGCTGGGGGCCGCCCTCGGGCAGGGTGCAGGGGGCAGCACCTAGCCTGCACTCCGGAGGCTGCGGGGGCGCGACTCCAGGTAATGCATTTTGGGGCTCCATCTTCCGCGTCTCCTGCAGCCGTGGGCGGAAAAGTTTGTCCATCGGAGTTCTCCCCCGCGGGGCCACTTGCTCTGAGGTCTCCTGGGACACGGGGGCCAAGGGTGGAGGGAATGGGGCGCTGCGCCGGGCGCGACGGCGCGAGGGATGGGCGCCGCCTCCCGGTCCCGCGTGGCGGCAACAAGTGCAGGGGTCGCTGGCGCGGTGCGGCCGGCCGGGAGCGCACCCCCAGGGAGGCAGCGGCCCTGCGCGCCCCCCGCCGGTCGCGCTCCGGGGACCGGGGCCGGGCGGGTGGAAGCTGGCGAGTGGAATCAATGGCACTCCTGCCTTGGAGACGGGAGAGCCTTGGAAGCTGGGGTCCCCCTTTGCCGTCTGTGCTTCTGCTCTGGGGTTAAGAGAGGGGGTGGAAATGTTTGCATCCGCGGCTTTTAAGAGGCATCTGCCGGTAGAGTTGATTGGGAGGAGATGGTTAGAGCTCCGAGGGACTCCGAGGGCTTATTCGATGCGTTGGTGTGCCCCTTGGGATACACGCGGCGGGCACAGTGGCACACTGCCCTGCCAGGGTTAGGGTTTCTCAAAGGCCGTAATGGCAGCCAGGCGGGCACGGTGCCCTCTCCAGGGCTGTGGGAGCAATGGATGCTCAGGCTGCCCTGGAAACCCAGCCCTGGTTTCTGAGACACCAGTTAGATTTCCAAGTGGGCATCATCCGCCAGGCCCCACTGACCCCTGCCAGGCCTCAAATCCCCGCATAGCCGGGGAGGTTTAACCCCGACCTGCTGGTACGAAGCTTCCTCAGAACTGACCCTGTAGGGTGCCAAGGGGCCCTTGCTTCTCAAAGCGCGGTGGTCTGGTGTTCCCAGACCCCGAAGATGCCCGGATAAGTGGAATGCGCTTTTCACAGCAAAACCCTACCAAAGACTACCTTGTTGGGGTTCCCGGGATGTGCCTTGCCCTCGTCTAAGCAGGCGGATCGCTTCCCTTGGCGAGCTTGCTGTGTGTGTCCTGCTTTGACACGCTCGTGTTGGAAGCTTCATCAAAGGAAGCCCCTTTGCCGCGAGTGCTCCGTGGGGTTTGTAATTCCGCATAATCGCGGGATGTTTCAATGCCACGTCCCGATACGGACTTTACAGGGGCACTGTCCTGCTGGAAACTTGGACCAGACGAGACTGTGGCTGGCATCAAGCCTTGTGTTTCCTGGTGTGGAAACTGAGGCCCAGCGTGGGCGTGGGCCGCAGATGTGTGTCCTGGCGGAGAGGAGACAGGAGAACAGAGAATCAGTGTTTGTCCTGCCTTTGACGGTTTCCCTCCTTATCAAAGGCGCATAATCTGGCCAGCCAAGAACAGGTTATGTAACAGGTGTGCATTAGACTTCCCTCTGAAGTGCCGGCTGCCCTTCCAGCAGTTCGACACTTAAAGGTAAAGCACATGGCAGTTGGTGACTGCAGTTCTGGGACGTCTCATTAGGGGCCCTGCCTGGCTGTTCCGCTCCATCGTGTCCGTGCCTCAGAAGCCTTTGGAGTATTTTCTTATTGTGATCTTAACAAGAAACCACTTTTGTGGCTAAGACTTTAATTGGGCCGGAATCTCAGGTGACCTTTAGCAGGCTAGGTAAGTAAATGTGTTCTAAGCCGGTATGAAAGCCAGCAGCGGGATATACTCTTAGTTTTCTGCTGAGTGTTTAGTACAGAATCAGTCACCGCCTTGTTGGTATTTAAGCTCTTAACTTTTAGTCCTGCCAGAGTTTAAGACCAAGGACTGACGCCCAGGAAGAAAGATTCCTGATTTTAATGTTGGAAAACCCCTTACTAGGGAGGCATGGCTAGGATGGCACAGAACAGAACCTAAATTGCTCTCAAACTCCCAGGCTGACTGTATAATTTTATTATGCTTCAATTTACTGCTCAGATATGGCAGATCTGGCTTATGTAGGTTTTGTCTAATTGCATTTGTATTTATGTTGCTTTCAGTGGAGCAGAGTGGCTCTACGATTTTTTTTCCCCCTCTGACCTTAAATAAGATTGGTTATGAAGAGGTGGTTTAGGCTGGGCAACTCCTACCAAAGGTGCTAAACTCAGAACAGTGTTACATTTGAAATGCACCAAAATCCAGGGAACTTCGCCATGTTGGAATTGTACTGTTAAATATTATGCCACCCCGTGGGGCTCCAGTCCAGATCTCTTACTCAGGCAAACCTGGGCTTAGAGACAATTTTTCTTGCTTAAGAAGCATAGCTCAGGTTCTGTATCTTAGAGCATTTTGCCCGGATTGGATGTAGTTTGTCCTTTTGTCCAGTCTCTGTGACCCGTGGTTCTTCGGATATTGTTACGGTATTGAGAAGAAGTTTCTCAAAAGCACAGCGCGCTGTCGGGCTGCCATTTGCCCAGTCTCTGTCACGCACCTGCGGTCCGGTGAAGTGTTGTCTTCATTTGCATTCATGCAGCGTTTATGGAAGGCCTACTGTGTGCCTGCCTCTGTTCTTTGCTTCAATCTCTGGGCTATAGATTTCATGTCCAAGGAGACACGTTTCTGTCTTTCGAGTGTTTTGGATCTGTTGCATTTTCATAGTGGACTTCCGCCTACTCCATATGGAGACATTCGGCTGCTAAAATAAATCATGTAATTCTTTTGATGTGATTGTTCATCTTCTTAATTGACTTCCATTTTTCCCTTGAGAGTTGATCTTAGGCACAACTGTAATTGGCTTATTTGTACCTTTATTGCTCCTGGATTTTTTCCCCTGAATAACCAAGGTAATGAGATTTGACATTGTTTCTAATAAGAGGGAAAGTGCAAAAGTAATTGAATATGGACGTTGGTTTTAGTAATGTTGGGTTTAAGCACTTTTATTAAAAATGTGTTTTTATTAATCTTCAGAGATGTTTTGCTTTAGTCATTTCCTCAATTATTAGTAATTCAAGGTTTGATTTCTGTAGAAAGTTAACATAAAAGTGATGTTATTTAAGAGCAGAAGATGTGCTTACCAGGGGTTGGTGTTGTGGGTTAAGCCACCACTTGCGATGCTTGCATCCCATATTGAATGCTGGTTTGAGACCTGGCTGCTCGGCTTCTGATCCAGCTCCCTTCTAACACGCCTGGGAAAGCAGCAGCAGATGACTCAAATGCTTGGGGCCCTATGACCCACATGTGAGACCAGAAGGCTCTTGGCTTTGGCTTGGTTCAACTGTGGCTAATGCTCACTTGGGGAATAAACCAGTTTATGGAAGTTCTCTCCCTCTTTCTCTCTCTGCTTTTCCAAGTAAATAATGAAAACTAAAAAATATACTAGGAGTGAGGGCCAAGTGTGGGCAGAGAGCAGTGATGTGGACCCAGAAGCATCTTCCCAAGCTAGCACAGACAGCATGCTGCTTCTGGTGAGGGGGCAGGATTGCTAAGAATATATGCGTAAAATGTTCACAATATGCGTTATATATTTCTTCCAAGTGTACACAGACACTTCCTTAGTAAACAGATGATCAAGAGATTAACAAGCGTTGCATATATTAGTGAAAATAATATGTATATTAATATCATAATATTACAGAATTAACAATATTATATAATAGTAATATTAATTAAAATGAAATTAACATATGCAGTTGAACACTGGTGACCATGGTCTTTGTGCTTTAGATTTCCTTCTTTTCTTCCGTAATTTTTTAATTCACAGACATTGGATTTTATAAGCCCTAACAAAATGGTTTTGAGCATGGGCTGTGGAGCCAGACTGTCTGGGTTGGAAAGGCCCAGCTGTGTGACTGCGCTCTGCCTCGCGTCTCCACTTGTAAGATGGGGATCGTGCCGTATCCTGCTTCCTAGCTCGTGTTGAGGGGTCGGCGGGCTACCTGATGGAGCACCTTTCTAGCAGTGCCTGGTAGAAAGGAAGTGGCAGAAGATGCTGATGGCTATAATTCCAACAAATGGAAAAATGACCATTTCAGAAGAGTGGTGGCTTTGACTGGCCTTCCAGGTTTGCAAAGGAGGGGGCGATGCCAGTGTGGCCTCAGGGGAAGGGGCCCTTGCCTGGGAGTCCGACTGTGACTTTCCAGCTGTGTGTGTAGGAACCCTCTCTGGTTGCAATTTCCCCATCCAGTCCGACAGGACAGATTAGACTCGGTGTTCTGTCAGAACCTCCCAGTCTTAGCCTTCGGTGTGCTCAGTGCAGTTTGAAAGAGAGCAGGGTGTTTGTCAGTTCCGCCTTTGCTGCCTTGGGCACCACCGTGAGGAATGCACCATCTGCAGGGGCAGTGCTGTGTCCACAGTGCATGCACGCAAGTTTTGCAAGGGACGGCAGGCGACTGCCACTGTCACTTATCTCCCCTTGATAATCACCCAGTCACCAGGCTGCAATGACTTGCGGTTATCTTTTTGAACTTAATCCAGAGAGATTTCAGACATGCAAGTCTGCATCTCACGTGTGTGGGTCACATGGCTCCCTCGGTCCTTTCCTTCGGAGGAGCTCCGATGGGGGAGTGAGGTGCTGGTGCAGCCCTGGAAAGAGGGCAGGCGAGGGGGCTGACTGTTGCTGAATTTCACCCTCAAAATCATCCCTACGCGGAAACGCGGTCTCAGTAAGGACTTCTAAGCCTGGCGGAAGTCATGAGGTTTTCGCTGGGCTCTGTGGTTCAGGCAGAGTCCTGTGGCAAATTTCTGTCTCCCTTAGTGACCCATTTTATTTTTATTTATTTTTAAAGATTTATTTTTTATTTATTTGAAAGAGTTACAGAGAGAGGTAGAGAGAGAGAGAGAGAGAGAGGTCTTCCATCCGCTAGTTCACTTCCCAGATAACCACAACGGCTGGAGCTGCACCGATCCAAGGCCAGGAGCCAGGAGCTTCTTCCAGGTCTCCCACGTGGGTGCAGGGGCCCAAGGATGTGGGCCATGCTCTACTGCTTTCCCAGGCCATAACAGAGAGCTGGATCAGAAGAGGAGCAGCTGGGACTAGAACCGGAACCCATATGGGATGCCGGCACTTCAGGCCAGGGCTTTAACCCGCTGCACAGCAGCGCTGGCCCTGTGACCTGTTTTATTGTCTCTACGTTATCTCTGCTTCTCTGTCAATAGTGTTTCTCCTCTTCTTGCTCCAGCAGCCTCCTGCTTTGCCATATGACCAGGAGAGAGAATTTCTGGAGGTAGCAGGTGCTTAGTGAAGAATGAGACGGTGGGTTGTTTGCTCTGAGCCCCTGACCCAGAATTTCAAGCCTGGTTGTTCTTTCATTGAAGCAACTGGGTTCAGAACCGCTCCAGTCCGGTGGACCTGGCCTCATTTTTAAAAAAGGGGAGTCCACTCTAGAGCTGGGTTTGACAGTCAGTTTTTTTTTTTTTTAAACCTTTAGGTGGTTTCTGGCTTCCTTTGTGGCATGGCATCCAGGGAAAGGGATTTCTCATGATGTCCCTTTTGTGCTGTCAGTGTCTGGTGCCTGCTGTCTCCACTGAGCACCCTCCCTTCACACCAGCAGGGATGAGCAGCTGCCTGGGAACCCGCTGTGTGCAGCCCACTCCGTACCTGCACAGTCTGCATTTGTAGATTTAAGCAGCCGCAGATGGGAACAACCAGGAAGAGAATCGTGTCTGCAGTAAACATGTACAGACTTGTGTTTCCTTGTCATTATTGCTTCGGCAATACACTACTACAGCTATTTACCCAGCTTGTGTGTTGTATTAGGTATTATAAGTAATCTGGACATGATTAAGGTAGCCAGGAGGCTGTGTGTGGGTTCTGTGCAAATACGGTGCCATTTTTCAGAAGGGGCCTTGAGCGTCTGGATTTGGTGTCTGCCAGGGTGTGGGAAGCAGTCCCCTGCAGATGCCAATGGTTGCCTGTGCATCTGACAGCTTTCCTTTCCTCCCTGGCTAACATCCATCACAGTCCTCAAAACCCAGCTCAAACCACTTTCTTTCCAAAACCTTTGACCAACTTAATAGCAACCAAGCTTCTTTGCCTTCTAAGCAACTATCACTCTGTGGCAGTGCCTCCTGTTTACCTCGTGCCGCCTGCCCCTGGGCGCCTGTGTGTGTTACTCTCAACTCTTCAATCTGACTTCAGCCCACTGATGGCAGGCACCCTGAGCTACGCTCCTCTGTAGGAGAATCAAAGCAGAATTTACACATTTTGGTTGGTTCGTTATTTTGCTGTCATTTCAAGTCCTTCTGGTCTACAGCATTGCTGCAAAGCCTGGTGCTGGGGTTGGCCTGTGTCCCGGGTGTGGATTGCCTTGAGAGATCCATTCTGGATGCAGGGGAAAGAGGTGAAGTGGATGACTGGTCTTCCCAGATGTCAATGGGCGACTCCATGGGCCTTAGGGAGGAAGTAGCGTCATTCTGCCTGGAGAGTTGAGTGAAAGTCGTGGTTAGAATCTGAGACTGGATGGAAAGAAACCTGGACGTTTTTCTGTAGTCTGTATCAGACGCTCAGCCCCCCCCCCCCTCCCCCCCAGCGTACCTCCGAGTGGCTGAGCACCCGCAGTGATAAGGAGCTCATAAGCATAAAGCTACACCAGTCTATGGTGGAAAGCTTGGGCTTTTAATAAATATTCTACCTTATGCTAAATCTGTCACAGTTCTGCTTAGAGGCCATTCTGGAAAATTTCTCTTGCTCTCTTTTAAGATTTTATTTAAAAGGTAGGGTTACAAAGATAGGGCAGGGACAGAGAAGTCTTCCACCCGCTGGTTCACTCCCCCAAAACTGCAATGGCCAGAGCTGGCCTGGTCCAAAGCCAGGAGCCAGGAGCTTTCTCTGGGTCCCCTATGTGGGTGCAGGGGCCCAAGCACTTGGGCCATCTTCTACTGCTTTCCCAGGCCATATCAGAGAGCTGGGTTGGAAGAGGAGCAGCTGGGACTAGAACCAACACCCACATGGGATGCCAGCACTGCAGGTGGAGGCTTAGCCTGCAACAGCATAGCGCAGGCCCCTGGATAATTTCTCTAATATGGCAGCCTTCTTTTGTTGAATTTGGAAAATAAGAACTTCAGTTTCTATCATCCATGTTAAGTGGCCTGGTTTTGAACCTTCTTACCACCCTAAATGTTGAACGTACCCCAGTTCTCTGTATTCTTCAAGCATAGTTCTTCCTGCTGCTGGTGGACAGAGCAGGGCACATCTCCGTGCCTGCAGAGACCCCTTTAATCCAGGGAAGGAGTAGAGCCCCCAGGGGTAAGATTAGCAGCCGCCATTCAGGGAGATGCGGGAGACTGAAGGCTTTGCCAGTCCTGCCAGTCTGGGGCAGGCTATCTAAGTGTTTAGCCGCAGTTTTAATCTGTTTATCTCATAGTGTTGTTGGAAGGACTTAGTAAGATAGTCTGTGTAAAGCACTCAGCACAAATCCTGAGATAGACTAATTCCTCAGTAAACTGCGGCTTCATAAGCATGGTGCTCCTGGACGGGGCTGCTGATTCTTGGGGTCACAGTTGTCTCGGGCTTGCAGAGTTTCTTTTTACATACGTGGCTGCGGAGTCCCAGCTCCTCATTCAGAGACTTGCGTGGTTGGCTTTTTAGTCCCATGAATGGAACTGAAGACTTCTCTCTCTCAGATGGATTTTCCTGTGTGTGTCCATTCATGCTAGCCTTTCACAGTGTATCTGGTTCACTATTCTCTGAGGTTCAAGTTATTCCCAGATTTGATATGTATTTCTTTAATGTCTTCAGGACATAGTACAGGGCGGAGCAGTCATTGCAAGGTATCTGCCCCAACATCTGATGCTTAATTTTCCATCTTGCCGTTAGGGCACACAGGTATTTGGCATCTGTTATGTCATTTTAGTTACCAGTAACTCATCAGCACATTGAAATGGGGTTATTCTTAGGTGACATATTCTTGTGGAATCCACAGAGCCCCAGGTAGCCACTGCTTCCTCTCTCATCCACCACCTTTAATAGTCTGTTCTAGAATCTTGTCTAGGATCAACATGAAATGCTCTCAATAGACTGCCTTTTTTTTTTTAAGATTTATTTATTAATTTGAGTCAGAGTTACACAGGGAAAGAAAGAGAGGTAGAAAGGTAGAGAGGCAGGGGGTGGGGGGGGGAGAGAGAGAGAGAGAGAGGGAGAGAGAGAGGTCTTCCATCCACTGGTTCATTCCCCAAATGGCCACAACAGCTAGAGCCAAGCTAATCCGAAGCCAGGAGCCAGGAGCTTCTTCTGGGTCTCTCACATGGGTGCAGGGGCCCAAGGACTTAGGCCATCTTCTACTGCTTTCCCAGGTCCTAGCAGAGAGCTGGATCACAAGTGGAGCAGCTGGGACTCGAACGGGTGCCCTCATGGGATGCCGGCACTGCAGGCAGCGGCTTTACCCGCTACGCCACAGCACCGGCCCGGACTCTGCCTTTTTGAAAATTGGAATGGCGTGTGCCTGTCTCCCTTCTGCTTCCTTCTGTCGTTCTACAGTTGCTGATGGCTGATGATCAGAAGGTCTCCCTGGATTCTTTCCTATCCTGCCATGCCCCACGGCCTGGAGCTCATTCAGAGCAACTTGATGCTGACCTCCCCACTTAGAGCTGCCTTCTTCTCTCTTTAACTGGAAAATCATTCCCCCTAAGGGAAGACACAATGTTTGTAGACATAGAGGAGTTCTCCCTCGTTTTCAGTCTTCTACACTCTGTCACCAGCTCCAAGAAGATCTGCTTCTCCCATCCTGCATGTCTTAGCTTTAAAAATGAATGAAACTAAAAATCTTACTATCATTAGCTTTTGGAAAATCTCAGGTTATTTGGGCCTGTGGTCTGACACTCTTAAAAGCATGATTTCCTCATATATTTTTTAAAAAGTTATTTATTTATTTGAAAGGCAATGTGATGGGGGGGGGAGGGAGAGAGTAGGGGAGAGAGAGAGAGAGAGAGAGAAATGGATGGTTGGATGCATCTTCCATCTGCTGATTCACTCCTCAAGTGATAGCAACAGCCCAGGCTGGGCCAGGCCAAAGCCAGGAGCCAGGAGTTCCATCTTGTGTTCCCTGTGGGCCGTGGGGACCCAAGGACTTGATAACGTGCTGCGTCCCAGGCCCAGATGTCCCAGTCTCTGGACAAGTGTACTCTGTCTGCCTTTTATTATCGCGGAGCCATCGTTGTGTCTCAAAGCAGCTCAGCTAGCCCCTGAGTGTTGCTTTTCATGGAGTTGCCCAGTGTGCAGCCCGTCATTCTCAGGGGCTGGTTTCTGGAAGTCGCTTTTGTTTCAGTTATCAAGTCCCTGGGGACTGAGATTTCCTGCTGGCCACTGCCTATTCTTCCAGGCAGAGGACAATGCCTCCAGCTGGTTACCGACGGTATAATGGGGTTTAACTGGTGGATGCTGGGGATAAATAGAAGTACTTCTTTAAAGCTACTGTATGTTTCCTGTCATCCTACGTTGTCACCTAAGATAGTCATGTGTTGTGTCTTCTCCCATCTGATCATCAGAAATACATCGATAATTTACTCCTGGTCCAGGAATCTTTGATGTTTTACAGAAATTTGTTTATTAGGAGGCAAAGATCTCATGCCCTTTGCTTTTTGGCTTTCTTAGAGCGTTTTAAAATCTTATGTAAGAAGGTGACTTTGGCTGTTCTACAATACAAACGCGCCCCCTGGGTTATCTTCTGTATGTCAGCAGAAAGTCCCAAGTTAAGTTTTTACTTGGCTTGTTCCTTTCACAAAAGTGGAGTGAGGCTGGAAAAGTTCCACTTTACCATGAATGGCTTAAGGAGAAACTCATCTTCATAGGAGTGCTGAGTGTGATGTAGATACTGGTTTATCAGAAGACCTTTCTTTTCTTGCCTTAAAAATAAAGAGTAATGCTTCTTTTCCCCTTTGTATTTATGGTAGGAAGCTTTATCTTCATCAGCTGTTATTGCACCTTGTAGTAGAGGTAGATGAGATGTCTGACTCAAATGAATAAGGTGTCTTATTTGGTGTGGATTGCAGTCGGTTGCTGGTGGTGTGTTCTTTGTAGATGAATGGATTGTGTGCAAGAGAAAGGTTTTTTTTTTATCTATTTTTTTTTTTTGACAGGCAGAGTTAGACAGTGAGAGAGAGAGACAGACAGAGAGAAAGGTCATCCTTCCATTGGTTCACCCCCCAAAGTGGCCGCTACGGCTGGTGCGTTGCAGCCTGCGTGCTGCACTGATCCGAAGCCAGGAGCCAGGTGCTTCCTCCTGGTCTCCCATGCGGGTGCAGGGCCCAAGGACTTGGGCCATCCTCCACTGCACTCCCGGGCCACAGCAGAGAGCTAGACTGGAAGAGGAGCAACCGGGACAGAATCTGGCCCCCCAACCGGGACTAGAACCTGGGGTGCCAGCGCCACAGGGGGAGGATTAGCCAAGTGAGCCATGGCACCGGCAAGAGAAAGGTTTTAAAGAGACTTTCAACCTGAGTATGGCAAAGGTTGGACCAGAAGCAGAATTCGGGTTGAAACCTTAGCACTGCCACCGATATGCTGGGTGGACATGTCACCTCTCTGGGCCCTGATGACCTCATCTGAAATGCCAGGGGCTGGGGCCCGTCCATCTCCATGGTGGTTCCATCTCTCAGGTTCTGTGTCTTCATGGAAGTCAGGGTGGTGTCGGAGCATGATGTTGGCTCCCCAGAGGGAACCCTGTCTGGCCACATCTGAGTTCTGGGCACTTGGGCGTGAGGATGGTTCTCGCACGTTGCACCTTTGCTGAGATGACTTTGTCACCGCAGCTCACGTTGTTGTCAGGACACTTCATGAGCAGTGAGGTGGGATCAGCCAGGAATAGTAATTATTTTTTATTGAATCCTAAGATGCCTGAAAATGGGTATTAATTTCATCTTAGCAGATGGAGCTTAATGTGCCTAACTCCATTTAGGCTGGATAGAGAACAGGCTGTGAAATCTATGGCGTTTTTGATTAATGTCATTTTTCAGCTAAAATGGGAACATTTTATAACAGTTCATGCTCTCTCTCCACCCTCCCCCTACTCCCCCCCCTCTTTCCTCCCTACCTGCCCATTTTCTCTCAAGAAACTTAATGATTTTCTTTCTGTTTGATTTCACTTTTTTTTTTTTTTTTTTTTTTTTTTTGTGACAGGCAGAGTGGACAGTGAGAGAGAGAGACAGAGAGAAAGGTCTTCCTTTGCCGTTGGTTCACCCTCCAATGGCCGCCGCGGCTGGCGCGCTGCAGCCGGCGCACCGCGCTGATCCGATGGCAGGAGCCAGGAGCCAGGTGCTTTTCCTGGTCTCCCATGGGGTGCAGGGCCCAAGCACCTGGGCCATCCTCCACTGCACTCCCTGGCCACAGCAGAGGGCTGGCCTGGAAGAGGGGCAACCGGGACAGAATCCGGCGCCCCAACCAGGACTAGAACCCGGTGTGCCGGCGCCGCAAGGCGGAGGATTAGCCTAGTGAGCCGCGGCGCCGGCCCTGATTTCACTTTTTTTTTTGGTAAAAGCTATAGCAAATCTTTAAAAGCTCTGGTGCTTCCTGTAGCTCCTGACTGGTAGTGTTAAGGAAGATGAGCCCGTGCTTATAGGAAGGTGACCTTTTAAGCGTGACCTCTCTCTACTTCTCCAAGCCTCCAGGTAAGGGTTTTCTATGTGTTGGTGACTCGGACACTGGGCAGTATTCCACTTGGCATTCTACTCGCAGTGTGTAGAGATGCTAGACCCTCGTGTCATCCGGGAGTTCTTTCCAAAGCTTCCCCACTCCAGGGAGTTTTGGGGACTTCATCTGATTTTCCCGCCAGCACTGAGCTTGGCTGCTAATTAGTGCCTGGCAGATGCACGTGGGCTGCCGGGGACTCAGCGGTAGGAGGCTTCCCAGTAGCTCTTGAGGAGCTCTTGCTGCGCCGGAATCAGCCGGCGCAAAAGCCAGGAAACGCACGGGGACGTGGAGGTGGGGGGCAGGGCTGAGCAGTCTCGGGGAAGGCATCCCTGGGGGCTGTGCCTGCTAGAACACAGATCAAGGGACTGTGCAGTTTTCCTTTTTTTGTCCTACTGTGGTATCCTAAATGTCATCTGTGTTGTAAACATGTGTCTGTTCCAGAGATGTTACAAAGACAGAACTGGAATAGACCCCTCACCAGAAACCTGAGTATTTCATGGTAGTTCACTGAGATGGCAGAACTTAACCATGAACTTTTGCACTTGTTTTGCAACCTTTTTGGACATATATAATTA
This sequence comes from Oryctolagus cuniculus, assembly GCF_964237555.1. Lineage (NCBI taxonomy): Eukaryota > Metazoa > Chordata > Mammalia > Lagomorpha > Leporidae > Oryctolagus > Oryctolagus cuniculus. The sequence continues at coordinate 37,372,087 of NC_091445.1, read as the reverse complement.
CTTGCTGCTAAAACTTAAGAAATTCCTTGCAAAGTTGGGCCTATAAATAAACATTTATAGTACCTATTTTGGGTGGGGAGAAAAACTCAGATATTATTAAACAGAAATGACTATTCTTTGGTTTCCAGTTTGTTTTAAGTTTCTTTTGGCAATATGCCTGTTATGACTTTACATCTTAAATACGGGTAAACACCTACTTCTGTGTGTGTGTGTATGTGTGTGTGTGCTAATTGTAGACCCTTGAGAATTGAAGCCAGTTTACAGAATTCTGGAAATGTTTGACATTGATTCTCATGTTTGCCGGAGGACAGACCCCCAGTGCAGGGCTGTGCACCCCACAACTTTGAATTATATTGAGTGCCACAGCTTAAGCCAAAACTAAACTAGGGAAGGTAAATTACAGCACATTATCTTGCCTCAGTGACGTGAAAGCCTGTTATGAATACAGTGAGTACATGCTGAGTTTTATTTATTTTGGGACACAAACTCAGTACTGAAAGCTAAAAAATAAAACCTTTCCATGCCAGAGTTGAATCTCGCTAGACTCAGGGAGCATTAAAGTCGCAGTTTTTAGAAGATACTAAGGGAATGAATCACCACCTCGTATGTTGTTTTGACAGGAAGTGTATCACGTCTCAATAATTTCCTTAGCATTTTTTCCTGCCAGGTGCCTGGTTTCTTCTTGTTGTTAGCTTATTCCCGTAGAATTCCAAATATGTGGTGGATTTCCCCGCTGGGTCCACTTCACAGATCCTGCTGTCCCTTCTGTAGAGCAGGTAGTGCGCATCTGTTTGTGTGAGTGTGAACCCAAGGCTGATTCAAGGACGAGAGAATGCGCAGTTATTTTGGGGATGGATGGTGTTCAGCCGGGATGCCTTTGTCTGGCGGGCCACTCTTCATGGCTCCAGCACGTAGGATCTTACAGAGCAGCTTTGAAAACGTGACTGTTGACAGGCCAAAGCCTGAGGCCAAATTTAGATGAAATATTGCTCATTCAATCATCTCTGAAGAGATTAGTCATTTACCTGTGTGTATATACACACACACATATACACACATATAATAAAGCAAAAAAAAATTTTTTTTTACAATTGGCATGAACTACCCCAAAAGAAAAAGTATCCCAGATCTCTCTTTTCTGAACATAGAATTAGTGCATTTTAAATGTGAGTATATGGGGCCAGCACTGCAGCATAGCGGGTAAAGCTGCTGTCTTGGTGCCAGCATCCCATATGGACGCCGGTTCAAGTCCCGGCTGCTTTTCTTACAATCTAGGTCACTGCTATGGCCTGGGAAGGCAGTGGAAGATGTCCCAAGTCCTTGGACCCCTGCACCTATGAGGGAGACCCAGAAGAAGCTCCTGACTCCTGGCTTTGGATGGGCCCAGCTCCATCCACTGTAACCATTTGGGAAGTGAACCAGTGGGAGGAAGACCTCTCTCTCGGTCTCTCCCTCTGCCTGTAACTCTACATCTCAAATAAATAAATAAAATCTTTTCAAAAATAAATAAATGTAAGTATACAATGGATAATTCCTCATGATGAAAGGTGACAATAATTTCTTCCACCAGCAGCCTGCCCTTTCTTGTATAAGATTCCACCGTGTAGACAGTGAGCCTCACATCACTAGACATTTAAAAGCATGTAACTTTATAGTGTATCCCATATAATGCTGAAGGCTATAAATAGATTTTAAGGAGACATGTGGGAATTGACATTTCTTCAATTAGGAGCAATTCTGCTAGTGATCTCAGTGTAAGCTTTCATGATACTTAAGAACTAGCTTTCCCTGTTATGTTTTCATGTTTGAACTTCTTCAACTTATTTAAGAATGATAAATTGTACGGAAAAAGCATGATATGTATTGGCACTTCGATCAACAGACTAATACATGTCAACGCTAAAGCCAGTGTCCCTTTTTTGCACTGTATTATATTTAGAGTCAAGATGAATGGCAAAACTGGAATAAGGTTAAGGTGCAGGCCGGCGCCACGGCTCACTAGGCTAATCCTCCGCCTTGCGGCGCCGGCACACCAGGTTCTAGTCCCGGTCGGGGCGCTGGATTCTGTCCCGGTTGCCCCTCTTCCAGTCCAGCTCTCTGCTGTGGCCTGGGAGTGCAGTGGAGGATGGCCCAGGTGCTTGGGCCCTGCACCCCATGGGAGACCAGGAGAAGCACCTGGCTCCTGGCTTCGGATCAGCGTGGTGCGCCGGCCGCAGTGCGCTGGCCGCGGCGGCTATTGGAGGGTGAACCATTGGCAAAGGAAGACCTTTCTCTCTGTTTCTCTCTCTCTTGCTGTCCACTCTGCCTGTCAAAAAAAAAAAAAAAAAAAAAAAAAAAAAAAAAAAAAAAGAAGAAGGTGCAATGCCAGAAAAGGAAAGAGCCAGCACTCTGGAAGATGGTGAGTGGGAGGCCTGCACCCTCCTCTGTTGAGTAGTGCAAGAGAGGAGAGTGGGGTGACCCTGGCTTGGGCTGGGCACTTGGGACCCAGACTCTTGCGGGGGTCAGGCAGGCACCTGGCCACAAAAGTGGCACTGGGACCCCAGCCCTCTGTTTCCTATCTGTCACCTTCTGCGACTGTATAAGCGATATATAGTCACCTGCGCCGAGTGCCATGCCCTAAGAAAGTTAGCAGCCTTATTAAGCTGCTTCGTGTGGCTTGCACCAGAATGCCGCTTATCACTTTGGCAGGGCTTTCTTATTGGTGGTGCCAAAGAAGATTTCGGCAGTGGAGGGGTCAGATGATCTTATATTGTTTAAGCGTAACTTTCTTCTGTATTATTAATGGTAGCAAAAGGCAAAAGAGTAAGAAAAAAAGAAGAAATTATCCTCTCTATAAGGCTAAGGGTTTGTTTGGAGGTCACTTTGACTTAGCATTGGCTCTCACAGGCTCAAATTTATCCTTGGGGATGCAAACCCAGATTAACTACAAATGAGTGTTTTGTGTTCCCAGTTTGCTCCTCTGTGACACGGGGGTAACACCAGTCCTTTAGATAAAACTGAATAGTTCATCCATCACATGGAGCTATAGGAGGGTACACTTTGGGAAGCTTGTTATCTATTTATTGTAGAATGTGCTATGTGATGTTTTGCTACATGTGTGCATTGTGTGATGTCTAATCAGGGGAAATATACTTATCCTTTCAAGCGTTTAACATTCCTTTATAGTGAATGCATCCAAAAATCCTATCTTCTGTTTTTAAATAGAGAAATATGCAGCACATTAACACTACCTGCAGTCACGCTTCTGTGCGGTAAAACCCCAGAGCTGCTCACTCCCGGCCAGCCATAACCCACTGCCCATCAGCCACCCCTTCCCTAGTCCCTCCTTCCCCACCATTATACTTTTTTATTTTTTATTTATTTGCAGGGAGAGTAACACATACACACACACACACACACACACACACAGAGAGAGAGAGAGAGAGAGAGAGAGAGGCCTTCCATCCTCTGATTCACTCCCCAAATGGCTGCAAACAGCCAGGGCTGGGCCAGGCTGAAGCCAGGAGCCAGGAGCTTCTTCTGGGTTCCCCTCATGGGTTCAGGGGCCCAAACACTTGGGCCATCTTCCACTGCTTTCCCAGGTGCATCAGTAGGGAGCTGGATCAGAAGAGGAGCAGCTAAGACTTGAACCTTCATCTGTATGGGATGCTGGTGCTGTGGGTGGTGGCTTATATTTTTATGAGATCATGTATTTTTATTTATTTATTTATTTACTTATTTATTTATTATTTAAAAATCTTTGATGTGTTTTTTTTTTTTTTTTTTTTGACAGGCAGAGTGGACAGTGAGAGAGAGAGACAGAGAGAAAGGTCTTCCTTTTGCCTTTGGTTCACCCTCCAATGGCCGCCACGGCCGGCGCGCTGTGGCCGGCGCACCGCGCTGATCCGATGGCAGGAGCCAGGAGCCAGGTGCTTTTCCTGGTCTCCCATGGGGTGCAGGGCTCAAGCACCTGGGCCATCCTCTACTGCACTCCCAGGCCACAGCAGAGAGCTGGCCTGGAAGAGGGGCAACCGGGACAGAATCCGGCGCCCCAACCAGGACTAGAACCCGGTGTGCCGGCGCCGCTAGGTGGAGGATTAGCCTAGTGAGCCGCGGCGCTGGCCCTGATGTGTATTTTTTTTAAGATGTAGTTTACTTATTTGATACTACACTTGATCTTAGCCAAAAGGCCGAGAAGCGATGTAGTTTACTTATTTGAAAAGCAGAGTTAGGGAGGGAGGAAGAGAGGGAAGGAGAGGGAGAGGGAGAGGGAGGGGGGAGAGAGAGAGAGAGAGAGAGAGATATCTTCCATCCACTGATTCACTCCCCAGATAGCCTCAATGACTGGGCTGCACCAAGCTGAAGCCAGGAACTCCATCTGGGCCTCCCACATGGATGAGAGGAGCCCAGGCACTTGGGCCGTCATCTGCTGCTTTCCCAGGGACATCAGCAGGAAGCTGGATTAGAAGTGGAGCAGCCAGGACTCGAACCAGTGCCCATGTGGGATGCTGGTGTCACAAGTGGTGACTTGACCTGCTGTACCACAACGTGGGTCCCAAGATCACCTATTCTTTAGACCACTACCCATGAGTGAAATCACTTGATATTCGTCTTTCTGTGCTTGGCTTATTTTACTTAATGTAATAAGTTCCAGTTCCATCTATGTTTGGTCAGTTTAAATGCCATGTAAATATAAAACCAAAACAACAGCCGCATTTTCTGGAAGTTCTGTATGGCCTAGATTCACTGTTGCTGGAAATATGCATGGGGGAACTGACTGATCCCTCGGCACTGTGCCACGCCCGAGGCTGTTAACTTAGCACTTGTGTGGTTCTTAACATGCAAGAGCGGAGCCCATTCACGGAAGGGGAGGAAGGTCTGGACGCTGCCTGACAAGTGGCCCTGTGCCCCTGGGAATCCCTGCTTCTGCAGTCATGTGCACAGACGTCCCGTTGTATTGTTTAGCCAGTGTCTTCCCTTGCTCAGCCAGTGTAGTAGGCCCTTGAGAAAAAGGACCAGTGAGACATTTCCTGAGACTACAGGTCCTCTTCTGAGGAAAAATGCATTACCACTGAAGCTAAATTCTGTCATATATCAGTGGAAACATAAGCGTACTTCTAAAGGATCGTGGAGGAGCCGGCGCTGAGGCATAGGGGGTTAAGGCGTCACCTGCGATGCCAGCATCCCGTGTGGGTGAAGGTTCAAGTCCCAGCTACTCCAATTCTGATCTAGCTCTCTGCTAATGCACTTGGGAAAGCAGTGGAAGATGACTCAAGTCCTTGAGCCCTTGCATCCACATGGGAGACCCGGAAGATACTCCTATCTCCTGGCTTCAGTCTGGCCCAGCCCTGGCAGTTGTGGCCATCAGGGGTTTTAACCAGCAGTAGAAGATTTCTCTCTCTGTCTCCCCTTCTCTAACTCTGCCTTTCAAAAACATAAAAAAAATCATGGAAAATTAACTTAAAAGATGTTTACTTCAGTGCAAAAGTTTTTGAAATCCATTCCTAGGCAGGTCTTCCAAAAGTTCATGGACAAGGTGCATTATGAGAAACTACACATGGATTTCCAGTTTTAAAACAGGATTTATCTTATTTGGAAGGCACAGCAACAGAGAGGGAGAGGGAGAGGGAGAGGGAGAGGGAGAGGGAGAGGGAGAGGGAGAGGGAGAGGGAGAGGGAGAGGGAGATGGCTGCAACAGCTAGGTCTGGGCCAGGTCAAAGCCAGGAGTTCCATCCAGGTCTCCCACATATATAAAGGGACCCAAACACTTGTTTGCTGCCTTCTGAGGTACATTAGCGGGGAGCTGGATCAGAAGTGGAGAAGCCAGGGTTCACACCATCACTCTGGTATGCGATGCTGGCGTAGCAAGCTGTAGCTTAACTTGCTGGACCACAACACTTGCCCCAGATTTCAATACTTCTTTGCACCAGTGTAAGTTTATCTTTTAGTGCAATTTTCCACAGACTTTTTGAAGCTTCCTTCCACGTGCATTGAGACCAATTGTAACTACCTCTTGTATCTGGTAAGAAACAGGTGGTTTCAGGGTTCCCAAGGGTGAGTCTGCTAATTCTTCAGACGTGGAGAAGGGAAGAACTTTCTGTCTTACATGGGTGGGCAAGATGAAGAGCAGAGAGCAGGAAGGGACTGCTTTTGCTCACTTCCTCCGGATTTAATGTCATCATCAATTGCAATGGTAGTAAACTCAAATAGAATTGCTTCCCCCTACAAAGCGATTTTGAATTGCTGAGTACACTTTGGCTGCTACTGAGTTTACACCACTTCCCCGGGATCTGGCTTTGGGTTCATTAAAAAAAATTCCCCAGCTGGTTCTTGTCTTCTGAAGGTGCACAGAGTTCCTATTGCAGAAGGTGGGGATCTTATTAATTAGCCCAGAAGGAAGCTTAGGCAGCCATCTAAGCAATCCCTGAGGCATTTAAGGGCCCTATTACGGGAAGTAGCCTGTGATGTTTTCATCAGCTGTAGGAAGACAGCGTTGATAGTTTGGCTTGGAATAACCAAGCGGATGGTGTCTGTCCGTTGCTTTTCCTTTGTTAGGCACTGTGCTTGGAGTCTCAGGCATGTGATCGTTAATTCTACAACCACCTTCCTGTGTGCGTCTGTGTTAGACAAAGGCACTCACCTCTGGCCTCTTGGTGCCCAGTCTGTGGGCGTCTGGAACCCTTTCTCCTCTACAAGAGGCTCGGAGGGAAACCTGCTTGTCCACGTGTAGGGGAGACCAGAAGAGGTGATGCTCCACCGACTGGCCCCCAGAAGTTTCGCTGCCTCTAGTGTTCAGATTTGTCTTCGCAGTGAAGTGAAAGTGCCTCATCTTTTTATCACAATCTATGTGAGATACCAATCTGTTGGGGGATCTGATTTACATAATCATTCTGTACCTTTTTAGAAGGAAAAATAAAAGTGTGTGTGTGCGTGTGTGTTTTAAATATTTCCCCAGAGCTTCAGTGGCTATCCAGTTGCTCTATGATCATTTTTTCAAGTTTTTTGCTTTTTCTTTCATCAGGATAGATACAATGCCTTGCACCTGAAATCCTGGCCATTCATCCTCTCATACCTGTGCTGTTCCCAGCATTTTAATGCATTCCGGAGGTCTGTTTGCATTTAAACGTGGTGTGTTTTGAACCTGAGGGTGATTGCTCCCTCAGTTACTCCCAAGGATGTAACCTGTCTGCCTTTGTTCCATCCTCTACCACCCTGCACTTGTTCACTATTGACCTTGAGTCTTTTCAGTTTCCAATGGCATCCCAAGGTCTGTGAGCCCACCCCCACCCCAACCTGGTACAGACACACGTGTGTGTGTGTGTGTGTGTGTGTGTGTGTTTACATTTGAGAGGTAGCAAGAGGATGCTCCTATTCTCTGGCTCCCTCTGCAAACAGCCACAAGGCCCAGGGCGGCAGCTGGGAGCTGGGAGCTGGGAGCTGGGAGCTCAGTCCAGGCCTCCCACACTGATGGCAGGGGCCATTGCCATTGAGCCATCACCACTGCTTTCCTAGAGTCTCCTGCAGCAGGAAGCTGGGCCCAGGGACTCCAGCATGGGCACGTGGGTATCTTCACCAGCATCAGGCACCTGCTCCGTGGCATACGTTTTGTGCAGAAAATTTAAAAACACTTTTAAACCTGATTTTAGTCAGTTTGGGCAGGCTCCAGGAATTTAAATGATATCTGTTAATGCTACTATTCCCTTAAAAAAACACCTTTTCTGTTAATCTAAGTTCTAAACAATTGCTACAATCACTGTTGAATATGAATAATATCTATGTAAATTTCAGAAGAACACATTGTAACCATTTATCCTTTAATGCACATTGTGTTCAATGTGGAATTTAGTTGTGACAGCTCCTGGTTGTATAGCTGGGTCCTGACACAAGCTATCCATGTTTGCTCTGCAAGTAAATTCACTGAAGTTGGGCATCATTCCAGGTCACCTGGGCTTCACTTTGCACCCGATGGCTCAGTAGGATCAGCAGTACAGTAAATAAGCGGTGATAGCACAGTGAAGGTAAAGACCACAACAAAGCTCGAGTTACATCTGTCATCCTTTGGCCACTTGGAGTATGAAAAGTAGTGAAACGGGCTGACAGCTGTGAGTTTTATATTTTTATTTTGTAAGTGACAGTTTAACACTTGAAATATCTTATTGAATTTAAATCCTTCAAATTGAAATTTAATTTTTTACTAAAGGTTAATGTAGGGAGCAACTCAGACTAGACTGTTACTGGAATTAAGACTTATTCTATGCATCTGCTCTCCCACAATATGGCGCTGGGAGAGGAGGAAACAGCTTCTACACAGCTGCCTCCAGTTCAACCAATAAACTGTAGGACCTGCTCCTGATTGGAGGAGAGCAGTGTACTCGGCGTGTGGGTAGCAGAGTTGGGATTGGTGGAAGAGGACTATAAAGGAGGAGAGAGACAACATGCACCAGGAACATCTAAGGGGAACATCTGAGGGAACACCTGTGCAGCCCCCGAGAGAGCCGGCCGGCAGTGTGCCGCTCCCCCGCGGAAGTGGGGAAAGTGGCAGGGGGAACCGCCCTTCCACGGAGGTGGAAGGGACGGCAGCCAACCCGGGAAGAACCAGCAGCAAACCCGGGGAGGGCTGAGCAGACAAAAGAACAGCGCAGGGTCCTGTGTCGTTCCTCCGCGAAGAGGGGGAGCGACATAATGGTGCCGTGACTCGGATATGAAGCCTAGGCAGGGCTTAGTGTCGTTCCTCCATGAAGACGGGGAGCGACAGGTTAATTTATTTGAAAGGTAGAGGGTGAGAGAGAGAGAGGGAAGAAGAGAGAGCTCTTCCATCTGCTGGTTCACTCCCCAAATGCCTGCGACAGCCAGGGCTGGTCAGGAACTCGGTCAGGTCTCCCATGTGGAAGTATTTGTACTCCCGAGGACTTGCGCGAGCATTTGTTGCCTCCCAGGTGCATTAGCAGAAGCCAGACTGAAAGCTGAGGCAGGACTCTAGCCCAGGCACTCAGATACAGAATGTGAGCACCTCAAGAGGCAACTTAACCTGCCGTGCCATAATGCCTGCCCCTGAAATTTAATCAAAAAAGTTTTTAAATTAACATGCAGTAAAAAAATAAAATGTTCTGGGGCCAGTGTCGTGGAGTAATGGGTAAAGCCGCCCATATGGGTGCTGGTTCTTGTTCCAGCTGCTCCACTTCTGATGCAGTTCCTTGCTAATGGCCCAGGGTAAGTAGCAGAGGATGGCCCAGGTGCTTGGGCCCCTGCACCCACACAGGAGACCTGTAAGAAACTCCTGGCTCCTGGCTTCAGCATTGCTCAGCTCCTGCTGTGGTGGCCATCTGGGGAGTGAACCAGGGGATGGAAGATCTCTCTCTCTCTCTCTTTCTCCCTCTCTCTCCCTCTCTCTTTTAACTCTTTCAAATGAATAAATAAACCTTTTAAATTGTTCTATAACTAGTACAATTGGGTGATTGCCTTCATTGTTTCTTTGGAAAAAATAAGAATTTTATTTACATTTCATTATCATTACATTTTTACTTGGCGGCATATGAGTATATACATAGTCCAACAAAGTAAGAATTTTGCTGGATTTCCTTTCTGGCCATTGTAAGATGACTGCCAACCACACTTGTGTCACCTGGAGGGTATTAAATGACTAACCTGTTCAGGTATCAGATGCACGAGAAGTGCACATCGCTCTGTGTCTTCCCATCATGTATTATCTGCAATGGTAGCAAGCAAGCATCCTGGTTATAGATAAGTATTGAAACAGGCAGAGCCCATTACTACCATATATAGCAATGCATTGTGTATTTCACAATAATAATAATAAAAAACCCCAAGAGACCCTGAGTTAATTTCTGTGGAATTAATTCTTCCTGTGGCCTCAGCTTGCTCACCAGGCATCCCCATTCCTCTGGGTTAACGCAGTGGCTTCCTAATTCCTGTGTGCCTCTCAGACGTTGCCTTCTGCTTAACGGATGTCCCCGGAGCTCCTTGAACAGCCTCGCTACCTGCTTGTCCGCCTTGGCATTTTGACCTCTGCTCCCCTTTCCTCTTTCTCTTCACTCCCTCCTCCCTGATAAAACCTAGCTAAGCCCTTCTTGCAGGGCTCCCAGAGGTTTGAGGCAGTTGCCTCTCTCCCCGCCGACCCCCACCTCTATCATAGCACATACTGTCCTGTGTCGTCATCACTCATCTCCATCTTGGCTTTCATCTTCCCACACCGGACTGCAGGCCCCTGGCATCTAGCTCAGTGGCTTGTGCAGCCTGGGTGCTCACGGTGTACGCTGCATGGGGGTGGGGGTGGGGGTGGGGCTTGACCTGGTGGTGAACATGCGTGTGCCTCACATTGGGGTGCATATAGGTTCGATCCCCGACACTGGTTTCGGTTCCTAGCGTACTGCTAATGTAGACCTTGGGAGGCAGTGGGTGATGACTCCAGTAACTGGGCTGGTGCTACACACACGGGAGATGTCAATTACATTTGTAGCTCCCTCATTATAGGCATTTGGTGAGTGAACCAGTGAATGGGAGCTCTCTGGCTGGCTGCCTGTCTCATTAAAAAAAAAAAAAGAAAGCCCCATGGAAGGGTGGATGGGTGGGCAGCGTCCAGCCATCTGCGTGGTATGTGTTGAGGGGGTCTCTGACTGGGTGGTGTTTTCTAGCTAAAGAGTAGCAAGTCTCAAATCCAGCCAGTTCTTCATCCCACCTAGAGAGGTGTTTCGAATACAAATCCCTAGGCACGGAAGCCCCTGGAATTAGAATCTCTGGCAGGTGGGGCCTGGTGCACCACTGCAATCGATTAATATTTTTACCCAGGAAGCTTTTTTTTTAATGAAAATCTTGGTTAATTATTGTATTACTTCCGCTCTGGGTGTTAGCTTTCTGCTCCATACAACAAAGCCATCTTAGTTGTCTTGCAGAGTTTCTTCTGTGTGAGAAGATAAAGTTGTATATGCAGATACAGCTTACAGAAGCTCCTTCTGATCTCTCACCGAATCCTTAATTCTGGCAGGTAGGGTGGTAGGTCAGATTTTATCATCGCTTAAACATGTGGAAACTGGAGCTTGGAGGGTGGAGGCCACTTGCTCAGGGTCATGTTACCTGAAGGTGTTTGCATAAGTAACATGTTAGGATTCCCAATCACTAGCAGTTTTCAAAATTCCAAAATGCTGTGATCTCTTCTTTAAAAACAGGCAAAGTGAATAGGTAAGTTCCATGAAAGTAGCATAGCCCAGGGATTTAGACCAGTAAAAAGAAATAACTGCATCTCAATTTTACTTTGACTTATTTTTTTTTCATAAAGATTGAGTGGAATTATATCTTGGTGGTGTGATCCTTTGTCAAGAAACACAGTAATGAATTAGAAAAAGTGAAGTATCATAACAGATAAAATTAATGAAGCAGTCCAGAAGGACCTATTTTGAGAAAACATTTGCTTTAAATTCTTGTAATACCTTCAATTCCTTTTTATTCTCCATTTCTTGCTAAGAATTTTTTCACACATTTTTGTTTCCCTGCCTTTTTTTTCTGTGCAGAACCTGGACAGTTTCAGCAGTGTCTTTTTTTTTTTTGTTTAAGTATTCATTTAAAAATTATTTAGGGGAGAGGGAGGGAGAGAGAAGGAAGATGGGGGGAGAGAGAGAGAGAGAGAGAGAGAGGCAGAGAGAGATATATCTGTCTTCCATCCTCTGGATCACTCCTCAAATGCTGGCCACAACAGGGACTGGGCCACGAGGAAGCCAAGAGCCAGGGTAGCCCACGTGGGTAGCCAAGTACTTGAGCAAACACTGCTCCTACCCAGGGTGCGCATTAGCAGGAAACTGGAATGAAAGTGGAGCTGGGTCTTGAACCCAGGAATCTGATATGGATGTGGGGATCCCAAACGATGTCCTAACTGCTGCACCAAGTGCCCATTGCTCAGCAGTGTCTTATGCTCACACGATTTTAATGAAGTTCCCCCTTACGTTTTTTTTTTTTTTTTTTTTTTTTTGAGAGGATGGGGACAGGGTGGGGAGAGAGAGAGAAGGAAACAGATGGCTACCTCATCTTAGTTCACTTTTGCTTGCCAAATGACTGTAATGGTTGAAGTGGGGCCAGTGTCAGGAAAATAATCCAAGTCTTCAACATGGAAGGCAGGAAACACTGGAGTCATCCCTGCTGCCTCCTAGGGTCTGTATTTGCAGGAAGCAGAGTCAGGAACTGGAGCTGGGGATTGAACCCGGCATTCTAAGGGAGGACATGGGTGCTTTAACCCCTCGGGTAAACATCCACTCTGCCCCCTCCCTTTCTCATCCCTATCTTGTCCTTCCTCCTGGTCTGTTCCTTCCCCGGGTTTGCCTGTTGATGTCTATGATCTCTGTGTCTACATAAATGCCCACCTGAAATCTGTATCCTTGATTATAGTCAAACACTGGGCAAGTGGAAGCTGTTCATGGCATGAATTGTCACCAGTGCCAGTGTCTCAGAATGAGTGTCTGATACTGGGCCTGTCATTTCCCTCCTCCACCAAGAATGGCTCCTCTTCCTGCCTTGGTTGGTGACGCGCAAGCCAGCAACTTGAGAATCCGTTTTCACTGCCCCAGGGTGACTCAGGCCTTCCTTCTGTCACATCCTCTCCATTCTGCTGTTGTCACAGATCAGCCCTGCCCTGGCACCCAAATGATCCAACTGAACACAGACTTCATTGTTCTCTCCTTGGGTTAGGGCTTCAGGAGTTGCTATTCCTACAGGGGAAAACATTCCAGATTCTTATCCCACCTCCCAAGGCTTTCTAGGATTTGACCTGGCTTTGCAGCCTCATCCTTTGGTGCTCCCGGCTACAAGTTCATGCACCTGTTTGAAAGCTCACTGTGTCTAATCTCCTGTGCCTCAGACTCTGTTTTCCTTGCCCCTCGCCTTCTTGGCTAATGGGCTCACTCTCCTTCCCCTTGCTAACTCCTGCTCCTCAAGATGTCTTCACACATATGTGCTCTGTCAAGAACCTTTCTTTTATACCCTTCTGTATTAGCTAGAATATACTGGAGGTTCTTAAAGGGATTTCAACCTGAGGCTTAAATGAGATGAGAGTGTCTCTCTTACATAAAAGTGTAAGTTGGTAGGTGGTCTGGAGAGCAGAGCAGTTCACTTTGTGAGGTTATCCAGGAACCATGTGCCTTTTCTTGTTGCTCCACCATCCCTTGGACATTGTCTTCATTGGTATGGTAGTAACTGGCTCACCACTACCACCTACATCCAGCCAATAGGAAGGGGGAAGGAGGTTGTTGGGGGAAAACCCTTCCTTTGTCAAACTCAACTCAGATATTGTATATATTGCTCCTGTTCACATCCTGTTAGCCACAACTTTATCATATGCTTGCACCTAACTTCAGGGCAGGCTGGGTGATGCCCTTTCTAGCTCAGCTCAGCACTGCCCAATATAAATATAATATGAACAACATGGGTATTTAAAATATTTCTAATGACCATATTGAAGTAAAAAGTAAGAAGTGAAATTAACCCACTATACCTAACCTATTTCAGCAGCATGTGGGACTAGGCATACTTTAGTGCTTAAGAGCCACACGTGGCTAGTGGATTCCATCTTGGACAGTGCATCTTTAACTGACTGGTGATGTGCCCAGCTAAAGTTGAAGGAGTCCACCACTGAAATGGGGAAGGAGAATGTATACTGATGGTCAACCAGTAGTTTCTGTCATATCTCCCCTTAACCAGTCTCTGCTCTCACCTTATCCCAATTCGATCCTAATGTTTGGTGTTGCCAGTGACACTTTGTGCATATAACTATCTATTTTAGTCTTTTTAAGAGTAAAGATTCAGGGCTGGTGCCACGGCTCAATAGGCTAATCCTCCACCTAGCGGCGCCGGCACACTGGGTTCTAGTCCCGGTCGGGGCACCAGATTCTGTCCCGGTTGCCCCTCTTCCAGGCCAGCTCTCTGCTGTGGCCCGGGAGTGCAGTGGAGGATGGCCCAAGTGCTTGGGCCCTGCACCCGCATGGGAGACCAGGAGAAGCACCTGGCTCCTGGCTTCGGATCAGCGTGGTGCACCGGCCGCAGACTGCCAGCCATGGAGGCCATTGGAGGGTGAACCAACGGCAAAAGGAAGACCTTTCTCTGTTTCTCTCTCTCACTATCCACTCTGCCTGTCAAAAATAAATAAATAAATAAATAAATAAATAAATAAGAGTAAAGATTCAGTTGTCTTTTCTCCAGATCTTTATTTGGCATATTTTAATTAACTGACAAATGTTAAATATTAGTTGAATGAATGAATGAAACAATTGAGTGAGGATTTCATGCACTTGCTGTACTTGTTATTCTTAGGCAAATGCTTTGACTTTCTCTTTCATAAGCATGAAAAGTCATAATATTGGCCAGTGGGTTCATGAAAAAAATGCTCAGGATCACTAATCACCAGGGAAATGCAATTGAAAACCACATTGAGCTGTCACCTCACTCTGGTAGGCTGACTAGTATCAAAAAGACTGAAGAATGGCTGATGTGGCACAGCAGGATGCCCAAATCCCACACTGGAGCGCCAATTTCAGTCCCTGCTCCTGGTCCAGCTTCCTGTTCATGATAGTTGGGGGGCCAGTAGATGATAACTAAACTGCTTGGGCCCCTGCCACCCATGTGGGACACCAGATGGAGTTCCAGGCTCCTGGCACCAGTCTGGTCCAGCCCTGCTGCTGTAGGCATTTGGGGAGTGAACCAGTGGATGGAAGATTCTCTCTCTCTCTCTGCTTTTAAAATAGATGAAAACAAATAAACATTAGAAAATAAACATTAGAAAAGGAAGAAAAAAGACAAGATAGCAAGTTTGGTTAGGATGTGAATAAAAGGGAACCCTTGAACACCATTGGTAGGAATGTAATTGGTATAACCATTGTGGATAACAGTATGGAAGTTCCTTAAAAAAATAGCAAATGATCCAGCAATGCCTCTACTGGGTGTACGTCCAAGGGACGTGACATGCACCTGATAGAGACATCTGTACTCCCCTGTTCATTGCAGCACTATTCACAATAGCCAAGACATGGAAACAACCTAAGTGTCCATCCACTGATGAATGGAGAATGTGCTACATACACAATGGATGCCATAAGGCATAAAGCTGGATGAAATCTTGTCATTTGCAGCAACATGGATTGAACTGGAGGTTATTATGTTAAGTGAAATAAACCCCATACACAAAGACAGTATCACATGATCTCACTCATGTGTGTAGTCTAAGAATTGGATAATCTCATAGAAGTTATAGTGGTGGTTACCAGAGGCTGGGAAGGGAAGCGGTACTAAGTTACAGCTAAATGGGAATAAGAAGTTCTTGGGTTCTATTGCACAGTAGGGTAACTATGGATAGTATACTCCATTAAAAAATAACTAGAGGGGCTGGCACTGTGGTATAGTGGGCAAAGCCACTGCCTGCCGTGCCAGCATCCAATATAGGTGCTGGTTCAAGTCCTGGCTGCTCCACTTCCAATCCAGCTCCCTGCTAATTTGCCTGGGAAAGCAGAGGAAGATGGCTCCTGAAGATGGAGACCTGAAGAAAGCTTCTGGCTCCTGTTTTCGGATTGGTCCAGCTACAGCCATTGCAGCCATTTGGGGAGTGAACCAGCAGATGCAATTTTACCATAAAAAAGTTTTAAAAGCTTGAGCAGATAGCTTCTATTTACCCCAATTTTATATTACATGTATCTAGACATCACATAATGCCCCATAACTATGAACAATTTTTATATGCCTGTTGAATTCTTTTTTAATAAAATATTTCAAAAAAGGGCCAGCGCCGTGGCTCACTAGGCTAATCCTCCGCCTGCAGTGCCGGCACACCGGGTTCTAGTCCCGGTTGGGGCGCTGGTTCTGTCTCGGTTGCTCCTCTTCCAGTCCAGCTCTCTGCTGTGGCCTGGAAAGGCAGTGGAGGATGGCCCAAGTGCTTGGGCCCCTGTACCCGCATGGGAGACCAGGAGGAAGTACCTGGCTCCTGGCTTCGGATTGGTGCAGCGCGCCGGCTGTAGTGGCCATTTAGGGGGTGAAACAACGAAAGGAAGACCTTTCTCTCTGTCTCTCTCTCACTGTCTAACTCTGCATGTCAAAAATAAATTTCAAAAAAGCCATGATCTTGTTGTGAGGGGCATGGATTTCCTTTGATTCTATTTGTTAACTTGCCATTAATTTACATTCTGAGATGGTTTTGGGTGTTGTTCACATTTAATATCATGGCAGTTCTTTGGTTGCACAAACACTGCTTTGGAAAATAATATACCCAGTATCTGGAAAATTCCTATTTTCCTTGAAATGTTGACTCTTGCTTCTGTGGAGTGCAACTCTGCACTGTGAGAGAACAGAGTGGAGCCCTTGTGTTGACAGTGCCTGCTCAGTCTGTGGGGAAATATGCCATTTCCAGGAAATGCTATGATAAATCCGTGGCTGTCAGGAGACGGAGGCAGAGGATGATATTTTGTAGGTGAGACACATCATTACCAGAAGCTAGTAGGTCAGCCGAACTTATCTGTGATTCCTGGAATTAAATGAAACATGATTGCCGCTTCTCGTTCTTGTGAAATGAAACAAGGGCCAAATGTTCCCTAAACAAGTTAAATGGGGAAAGTTACAGGCTGTTCCCATCTCTCCCAGTCTTGCATCCTTGTGGTCAGGTGGGGCTGCAGGAATGGCTTTCCTGGGCTGGCAGCTGACGTGCTTGGTCCCTCTCCTGCTGAAGGAGGAGGGGAGTGAAAGGAGGCGAGAGAGGCTGGGTAAGTGGCCAGGGCTGCACCTGCTTCTCCCACTTTTCATCTACAGCTTCCCTTGCCTCTTCTCCCGTCTTCTCAGCACCCCCAGCAAACAGAAGCTTCTCCTCTCCTTCCTGTAGGGGGCTCTCAGGATGGGTTTGCTATGTTGCCTTCCTCTGGGAAGGAATCTAACTTCAATCAGACTGTGGCAGCCATCGGGAAAACAGTATTATGGCACCACTGCCAGGACGACGGCATTACACCACATGCACGTGCCAGGCTCTTGCTCCAGGCTTTGTCTCTGTGCTACTCATTCATCCCTACAACTGTCTTAAGAAACAGGTGTTATTATCTCCATTTTATAGATGAGGGAACAGAGGCTCGGACTGAGTGGCTTGTCTAGGGTCACAGGCTTAATGAGTTGCCAAACTAGACTGAGAACCAGGATTGATCCTGCCCTCTAAATGTCACTTACGTGGCTTTTTCTTCTGTTTGGTGATGAGGGGTGGGGTGGGGGAAGGGAGAAGGGCCCAGGAGCACCTCATCTAGAATAGGTTGAGGAGTGCTTGGAGGAGGCTTTGTGGAGCAAGGGTGCTGACTTGATTGAGCAAGGAGGTGCATTCTGAGAACCAGAGCTTTCGTAGTGCCTCTCTTTAGGAGGAGCTGTAGCTGTAAAGTGGGTCAAGCCCCTGGTTTTATCGATCAGGAAATCGGAGCTCAGAAATGTGCAGTTGCTCAAGGACATACTCTCCCTCTCGCCAAGAAACCTTGTATTTAAGGAATCCAAACTTTATACATTTCATAAGTACAACTTTAGGAATATAATGATTCCTTCCACCCTACCTGCCCTCCCACCTGCTCTTCTACTCCTCCTTCTCCCTCCCATTCCCAGTCCCATTCTCCACCAAGATTCATTTTTGATTAATTTTATACTCAGAAGGCCAATTCTATACTAAGTAAAGAGTTCGACAATTTGCATGGGAAAAAAATCCCATAAAACAAAAAACAAAACAAAAAAACCTGTTCTTCAATAGTCAAGACAAAGGCTGTTAAAAGTCATTGCATCTTGAAGTTAATTTCACTTTATTTTATAAACTTAATTAACTTTAAAGAAGCATCCAAGAATAATATATCTTTTGGGAGCACTTAGACACAGTTGTAATACAGCTCTTTGAGGACAGAGGTCCTGCATGGGGAGTTAGTGCACAGTGACTCTTGTTGTTAATTTAACAATTAACACTCTTATCTATGACATCAGTGATCACCTGATGCTCCTGACATGAGCTGCCTAGGACATGGAAGCCTTTTGAATCCACAAACTCTGTCAGTACTTAGACAAGGCCATAAGCAAAGTGGAAGTTCTCGCCTCCCTTCAGAGAAAAGTACATCCTTCTTTGATGATCACTTCTTTTGACTGGGGTCTCACCCACCGAGGTCCTTTATGTAGGACATTTTTTGCCACAGGGTCTTGGCTTTCCATACCTGAAATAAGGGCAGACTCTTAATGAGTGAATTAAAGTGATATCCACACACACTCGAACCTCATACTTGAACCAGCTCTTGGTTCCAGGTTAATTTTATTTAGTCACACTATTTTAATGTGGCCTTTACAATTTTTGTAACCTTGTGTCGCTCCCCCATTCGTGGAGGAACAACACTGGACCCTGTGCTGTTCTTTTTGCCCGGCCCTTCCCAGGTTAGCTGCCATTCCCTCACTTGTGGAGGAACGACGCCGTCCCGGGTTAGCTGCCGGCCCCCCACCCCACCCCACCCCTCGCCTCCGCGGAGGGGCAGCACCCCTGCCGCTTTCCCTGCTTCCGCAGAGGAGCGGCACACCGCTGGCCGGCTCTCAGGGGTTCCTCAGATGTTTCCCTCAGATGTTCCCCGGTGCATAGTGTCTCTCTCTTCCTTTATAGTCCTCTTCCACCAATCCCAACTCTGCTGCCCACACGCCGAGCACGCTGCTCTCCTCCAATCAGGAGCAGGATCAGCTCCTGCAGTTTATCAGTCAAACTGGTGAGGCAGCTGCGTATAAGTTGTTTACTCTCTCTCAGCACCATATTGTGGGAGATCAGATGCATAGAATTAGTCCTAGTTCCAGTAATTTAGTCTAGTCTCAGTTGCTCCCCACACCTTGGATCTGGCATTGTGGCCTAGCTGGCTGCTTCTTGTGTCTCTGGCATCCCATATCAGAGCATTGATTTGAGTCCCTACTGCTTTGCTTCTGATCCAGCTCCCCACTAAGGTTCTTGGGAAAACAGCAAAAACGGCCCAAGTACTTGGGTTCCTGCCACTCACATGGGAGACCTGGATGGAGTTTCCAGTTCCTTGCTTTGGCTTGGCCCAGGCCAGGTTCTTGTGGTCATTTGGGGAATGAACCAGTGGTTGGAAGATCTCTCCCTCTCTCTTTCTCTCTACTTCTCTCTGTTACCTTCTCCCTTTCTCTCTCTCCCCCTGTCACTTTGCCTTTCAAATAAGTACATCTTTAAAACAAATGGTAGCCAGCCCTTGTTTGTTATTTCTGTTGTGTGTTCCTGTTTGTTACTAGTAGGTCAAGTGCCTGGCACCTCTCAGAAGGGACTGTTGGAGAGATTGGGACAGAAATCTGTTCATCCATTCCCCAAGCACTGGGCTAATGCTGTGGGCAGTGGCTGGGAAAAGGCTAGGTGATGAGCCCCCGCCTGTCTGCAGTGAAGGGGCGTGTGGACAGACTACTAGCACAGGACCCCAGCGTCCCCGTCCACCTGCAGCGGTGGCCTGCACACAGGCCCTGTCTCTCACCTGAGTTGGGATGTCCCGGTTTCCATGGCTCCAGATTTGTGGGAGAGAACAAAGCGAGCAATCCCACTACCAGGATTGGAGCAGGAGGAAGTGTGTTCTTGAAGTTCCAGCTGAGAACCCTGAGCCTCCTGTGAAACCTGGCTACAGGTGCTGCTCAGACCCATGCCCATGGGTCAGTGCACGAGCCACACTGGCCATTTTGGAATCAACATCACCCAGTCCCGGGCACTGGGATGTGGCCCATTTGTAACATGTTGTTATGCTGGAAATTGCCACCACACGTAGGCTTCTGATCTGTCCCAATGAATATATCCTGATCATTAGCGCTCAGAGGAAGAGTAGAGACTCTGAAAGTAGAGAGATCAAAATGCTTTTGAGAGCCGGCGCCGCGGCTCACTAGGCTAATCCTCCGCCTAGCGGCGCCGGCACACCGGGTTCTAGTCCCGGTTGGGGCGCCGGATTCTGTCCCGGTTGTCCCTCTTCCAGGCCAGCTCTCTGCTGTGGCCAGGGAGTGCAGTGGAGGATGGCCCAGGTGCTTGGGCCCTGTACCCCATGGGAGACCAGGAGAAGCACCTGGCTCCTGGCTCCTGCCATCGGATCAGTGCGGTGCGCCGGCCGCGGCGGCCATTGTGGGGTGAACCAACGGCAAAGGAAGACCTTTCTCTCTGTCTCTCTCTCTCACTGTCCACTCTGCCTGTCAAAAAATTAAAAAAAAAATGCTTTTGAGAGACAAATAGTGCAGTCAGTTCAAAGGTGTTACAAGTGCTGAAAAGAGCTGTGTTGGGCTAAGCGCTCCTAGGAGTTCAGCCACCTGTGTGTGTGCATGGGGATGTGACTGTTGGCTGTGTCCCCTTGCACCTGAGACAGGGGTGGGAAATGCCCCAGGTGGTGATACAAGCTCTCAGTGAGACAGACGTGAACTCCATTCCCAGCTCAACTGTGTTTCAGTGGTGACTTTGGGCCCCACAATCTGTTTTCTCAATTCATAAAATGGACATAATAATACTTTTGGATGGGAGTAGACAGTACATGATTACTGTACCAGGGGACTTCAAAAAGATAGTGGAGGCTGGTGTTGTGGTTAAGCTGCTGTCTGCAATGCCGCCATCCCTTATGGGCACCAGTTAGAGTCCCAGCTGCTCAGCTTCCAATCCAGTTCCCTGCTCTTGCACTGGAAAAGCAGGGGAGGATGGCCCAAGTGCGTGGGTCCCTGCCACCCACATCAGAGACCCGGAAGAAGCTCCTAGCTCCAGCCATTGTGACCATCTGGGGAGTGAACCAGCAGATGGATAATCTCTCTCTGTAACTCTTCCTTTCAAATAAATACAATAAATATTTTTTTAAAAAGTTAATGGAAAAATGAAATTAAAAGATAAGTTTGTTTTGGTGCAAAAATTTCAGAAACTCATGCATAATTTTTTGCTAGTACACATTTCCTGTGAACTTTTGGAAGATCGCATGTGTGTTAAGAGGCAGCTACAGATTTTCTCAATAGTAAGGATGGAGAGAAAGGAACTGCACTAGGAGAGATTGGGCTTGAAACCAAATGTGCTTACTTTGCTTATGTTATGGTAGATCATGGGGTGTGTTAAAGTGTCACCCAAGCTGCTGCCCTGTGGCTGTCACTGTCTGATGTGTGAGTTTGTAAAGCTGTAGCCAGGGCCTGGCACTGTGGCAAGGCGAGTTAAGCTGCTGCTTGTGACCATGTTATCAGGGTGCTGGTCCAACTCCTGGCTGCTCTATTTCTAGGCTAGCTCCCGGCTAATGCACCTGGGAAGGCAGTGGAAAGTGGTCCAAGTACTTGGGCCCCTGCCATCCATGTAGGATACCAGGAGAGAGTTCTAGGCTCCAGGCTTCAGTCTGGCCCAAATCTGGCTCTTTGGGAAATGAGTCAGTGGATGGAAGATTGCTCTCTCTCATTCTCTTTCTGTCACTCTGCCTTTGCAATAAAGAGAGAAAGAAATCTCTTAAAAAGAACAGAACAGCCTGCAGTGAGTAGCAGCTCACTGCTATGTGTGTTAACACCATGGAGGTCATCCAGCATACACACTGAACGTATTTCATTTTGTCACTTTTTCTATTGCTAATCTTTACGTTACTGTGTATTTTCACAAAATGATCAGTTATAGTGACTGCACGCAATTCTCTAGCGTGCTGTTCGCAGTGTGAGACTTTGGGGTTATTGCCAGCCTTTTTTCCAATCTTATAACTCGCAGCATGCGCCTTTTTCTGAACTCATGGCTTGAGGGTGACAAGGAAGGAGGCCATTCCACCTGCTGGCTGTGGTTGTAAGTGGCAGGCGGAGTCCCAGCCAGGAGCGCCTGCCCTGCTGCTCTTGGTTTCCTCTGGCACCAAGCGGAGCAAGTGCTCACTTATGCAGAGGAGTCGAGGGTTCCAGCTGAGGAGTTAGGAAGAGCAGGATGAGTGGAGTGGAGCCGCAGCTGGCTTGGAGCTGTGTACTGCTCTGCCTGCGGCGCCAGCATCCCATGTGGGTGCCAGTTCGAGTCCTGGCTGCTCCACTTCCGGTCCAGCTCTCTGCTGTGGCCTGGGAAAGCAGTGGAGGATGGCCCACATCCTTGGGCCCCTGCGCCCACATGGGAGACCTGGAGGAAGATTCTGGCTCCTGGCTTTGGATCAGCCCAGCTCCGGCCATTGCGGCCATCTGGGGAGTGAACCAGCAGATGGTAGACCTGTCTCTCTCTCTCTCTGCCTTTCCTTCTCTCTCTGTGTAACTCCGACTTTCAAGTAAAATAATTAAATCTTAAAAAACAATAAAATAAACTTGTCATCACAAACTGAAAAAAAAAAAAAAAGAAGTTGGGGAACCCACAGTCCAGGCTCTCTCGTGCTAACCACGGGGAATGGAAGAGACTGTGTGAATTTTCTTTCAAAAAGCATGTTGGCTAGTTGAGGAGGAGACAGTAGGAACAGTAAAGGAATAGAGGAACTAGTCAAATCATACACTATCCACTGAACATCTTCTGAGTTCAGAACTATGGGACAGTTCTTACTGCTGGAGTAATCAGAGAGGGCTTCTTGGAGGAGGTGAAAGAGTTGGGTTTTAGGATGTCTTCATTGAGAGAGAGAGAGAGAGAGAGAGAGAGAGAGGTGGAAGGACGGTGGTGTAGGCAGGGGCACTGGTGGTGTGAGCAGGAGTGTACAAGGGGAATGAGTGTGGACTGGAGGGACAGGATGCAGGTTTGGGGGAGCAGCAGGAAGCAGCGTTGGGTAGCTGGGCAGGGCGGGGCCGCGGTAAGGAGGATTGGAAAGCAAACAGTTTGAGAAGCATAATAAGCACTCGAGTCTTTGCAGGTTTCTGAGTGACACGAGGAAAGTGGTTGAACTGGAAATTCCAAGGTGGTGTCAGAAGTCTCTCTCTTAGAAGGTCACTCACAAGCACACAAATGCTGGGTGATGATAATATTTTACGTATCTGGAGTCCGTTCAAGTTTCCATGAGTCTCATTTAATCCCTGCACGCCCAGGAGTGGAAAATGCCTGTTACCCCCATTTTACAAACGAGGAAGTTGAGCTCCCAAGTGGTTGAATGGTCATCTCAGGGTCACGCAGTTTGGAAGCCGCAGGTGCAGGAACGCAAATCCCCTCCCTGTGGCCCACTGGGCTTCGGAAGCCTCAGGGGGCACAGGAGACATCCCCCATTGCCGGGGGAGACACGGAGTCTGTGTGTACCAGGTGCTTTGCTTACATTTAATTTCACCTCCCTAACAGTCTTGTAGCTCCATTTCACAGATAGAAAACTGAGTCTCAAAGAGATGACCTGACTTGCTCAAAGTCGCACATCCAGTCGGAGGCGATGCTGGCGTCCCTAACCCAGATGCTTTTGCTTTGATTCTTTCTGTAACCTGACACTTGGGGGACTGGCTGCTACTTCCACTTCCTGCTTTTCTCAGGAATGAGATGGGCTGACTTTCAGTGTCACATATGCAAAGTAAAATGATTTTGGAATGAGTTTGACTTAATGCAGAGGTCTTGGTTTAATATTATAGTGCATTTGGTGGAGTTTGAGTGCGTCAGTTAAGAGTGACTGTTAGGAATTGCAAAGAGCAAATTCAGGAAAACAGGACTTTGACTTCACTTAGGGTTTTGGGCATCTGTGTTTCTTCTTCCACGTGCCCCCTTAACTTGAGGATGGAGACCAGCGTCGTCAGCGTGGACCCTTACAGTTCTAGTCTCTGCCCTTGGCCCCTCGTGTCTTGTCCACAGCCGTAGGGAAGGAAGGGCTTCCAGGTCTTGCTTCCAGGTTGACAAGTTCTCCATCTGCAGGGCAGCTGGGGGACGGTGCCGTCTGCCCCAGCCCCCTGTCCCCTCTCTTTAGTCCTGCTGATGGGTCTCTGTGACACAGCATAGCCCAGTCTCTTCCTCTGGTTGCACCCACTGCTCCTGCCCAGCACTGGGACCTGGTTTGGGGTCCCCTGCCCTGTGCTGGCCCCTGTGGGAGCATTTCTGCTCTGTTCCTTCCAGGGAGACAGCACACAGTGGAAGTATGTGCTTCGTGTTGGCGTACTGAGCCGTACACCCCGCACTCCGCTGGGAGAATGGCTGGTTTGCACTGGGCGCGTGGATGACAGAGCTGCAGAGTGCTTCAGCCACAGTTATTGATGAGGGGTTGGGACTCGGTGACCCTGGGAAGTCCTCAGACTTCCTTGCCTGCCGTGGCCACAGCAGGGTCATGAGGCTGCATGCTGGCGAATGCTGTCGGAATGAACGCACCACAGTCTTTGGTCCAGATGTGGACGAGTCATGCTGTCTTCTGTCGCACATGGCTTGTTTCTGTTTCCTTGCTCTGTCTGATCATCTTCTGGGCACCACTTGCTTCCGTGTTCCTGACATGAGAAGTTGAGCCGTGTGACACGGTGATCACAGCACCTCCTTGCTGTGTGGGGAAGATTGCACTTGCCGGTTGTGCCTGCATGTAGTCTTTGGCTCGTTTTCAGCCAGGAAGGAGACACAGTGGAAAGTTGTTTAAGTCCTGATACAAAATCACACTGAGCAGGGAAAACCATTTATTTGGGTTCTGAGCAGAGTCTGTACAGTAGCTTCTCCACTTCCAGGTTAATTGTGCCCATTCGAATGGGGCCAAAAAATAGGGATATTTGAAAGGCAGAGTTACAGAGAGGCAGGGAGAGACAGAGGTCTTTCATCTGCTGGTTCACTCCCCAGCTGGCTGCAGTGGCTGGAGCTGTGCTGATCTGAAGCCAGGAGCCAGGAGCCAGGAGCCAGGAGCCAGGAGCCAGGAGCCAGGAGCTTCTTCCCGGTCAAGGACTTGGGCCATCTTCCACTGCTTTCCCAGGCCATAGCAGAGAGCTGGATCAGTAGAGCAGCCAGGACTCCACCCGGTGCCCATATGGGGTGCGGGCACTGTAGGTATAGGCTTAGCCCCACTGCACCACAGTGCTGTCCCTGTCCCCCAGCATCTTTTTTTTTTTTTTAAAGATTTATTTATTTATTTGAAAGAGTTACACAGAGAAATAGAGGCAGAGAGAGAGAGAGAGAGGTCTTCCATTCGCTGATTCACTCCCCAATTGGCCACAATGGCCAGAGTTGTGTTGATCCAAAGCCAGGAGCCAGGAGCTTCTTGTGGGGTCTCCCACTTGGGTGCAGGGGCCCAAGGACTTGGGCCATCTCCTACTGCTTTCCTAGGCTGTAGGAGAGAGCTGGATCAGAAGAAGAGCAGCCGGGTCTCGAACCAGCACTCATATGGGATGTTGGCACTACAGGCAGCGGCTTTACCCTCTATGCCACAGTGCAGGCCTCACCCAGCATCTTTCAAATTCCATTCTCTAGGAACTTGTTGAAGCCCCTCATGTACTGGCCCCCTTGCTGCTACGTGAACACACGTGTTCCAGACATGTTCGGGGCCTACCTCTGGACTTCCGTGCTCTGCCTGGTCACTCACAGCCTCGTGTCCATGGGGCTGTCCCTGACTGTGGCTTTTAAAAATTACCCCCTGCACCCACCCACCCCTGACGTGCTGTTTTATTCTTATGCACTTCAGTTTTCAAATAGCACGTATCAACTTCTAGCATGCTCTAAAATTTACTTTTTAAAATTACAATTTATCTATAAATAAATGGTACTGGAAGTTTTGGAACGGCTAGGATGGTTGCCTCCCTTGTTCGGTAACATGTCTTTGGCGCGTGCTCTCTGCTGCCTCCCAATGCCCACATGTTGCTGGTTGCAGATCGGTCCCCTGCCCTCCAGCCTTACTCAAGCGTGTAATGACTGCACTTGCTGTCCTCACTGCATTCTGACACGTGTGGACCAGGTGAAAAGCATGAAAGAGAAATAATGTAGCTAAGGAGATAAGATAAGCACTCAAAGCAATTAGCAAACAGTGCTATGACATAATTTTCTTTTAAATAAACATCTTTTTTTTAAAAGATTTATTTGAAAAAGTTACACAGAGGAGAGGCAGAGAGAGAGAAAGAGAGAGAGAAAGAGAGCGAGCCGGCCCCACATGACATAATTATTAGAACTTGGGGTAAAATAAGGTACTGGGGGGAAACCGAGGGGTGGGGAACTCATTGCATGACGGTCCTGTCCTAGGTGTTTTGCCCACTGGATTCTGTTGGGTCCTCACGGCAGGTGTTGTGAGCCAGGTGAAGTAACCCAGGGTCGTGGAGCGAGTGGGCGTTTGAGCCAGGTGTCAGATGCCCAGTGTTGGAACATTCAGGGAGGACCTCGTGGGAGTGGTAAGGTTTGTGCTGGGCAAGGGAGCACCTGGATGTGGAGCACACTGGGAGCCGCTGGGAGCCGCAAAGGGGTTATGTGAGAAGGCGCCTTGGTTTGTGTGTGGATTAGACAATGTTGTGGATGGCCTGATATGCCCAGTAAGCAGCATAGAGTTCAGAGAGGCCCCGGGGCCCGAGGTTGGCTCCTGACCAGAGGAGTCAAGTGGTGGAAGCGATGATTTTGGGCTATGAAGTTGAGTGTTTAACCTGGCGTCCATGCTCCGGATGGATTCGAGGTGGGAGGGACATGTGGCTGACTCCTGCGGCAGGCTGGGGCAGGGCGGGGCCGGAGAGCCCTGTCAGAGGAAGGGACGGGAATGAAGGAGGGTGGATGGGGGAGGGGCTGCACGTGAGGCCTGCGTGGTGGGTGGATGGGTGAGGCAGGAGGGGTCTGGGGGTGTCAGCCTGAGTGGCTGTGCCTTTGGCAAAGCCGGCGATTTTAGCGGGGGCACCTGTGTGGGAAACACTGCGTGTGACATACTGTGCTGACCTAGGTGAAGCGATGTGAGTGCTTCCCCAGAGAAGGTGCGAGGAGGCCGTAGAGCGCTGGGGGACAGGGCCTTCAAAGCTGGGAGGAAAGAGGGGGCCCTGGCTCCGTGTGGCTTCAGGGGACTGTTTGGGACTAATGGGCAGAGTTAGGGCCAGGCCGATTTTGCTTGAAAATAGGAACTGAAGAACACACCCGTGAAATTTCCCCACAGTTTCTGATTTGACCTTCTGCGTGACCTGGCAAACTAGATATTATCACCCATTTTCACAGATGGGAAGACTGAGGCTTTGATGCACACAGTTTAAAAAGTGCAGCGAAAGCTGTTCATTTCTTTTCCTTTTTGTGGTTGAATTGATTTTTTTAAAATTACAAGATTAAAAATTTTACAAATTAAAACTTTAAAACTGAAATTATTAATATAAAATAAAATTCAGTATAACATTTAATTAAAATTTAAAAATTTTTTTAAAACTTACAAGCAAAAGGCATGATCCCTACAAATCAAACCATAACAAGGGATGTCTTATTTTTTATTTTTAAAGTTGTATTTATTTATTTGAAAGACAGAGTGACAGAAAGACACAGAGAGAGCTCTGTCTGCTGGTTAACCCACAACAGCCAGGGCTGGGCCAGGCTGAAAGCAGGAGCCTGGGACTCCATCCGGGTCTCCCGCATGGGTGACAGGGACTAAGTACTTGAGCCATCAGCTGCTGCCTCGCAGGGTGTGCGGAGTTGGCTGTTGGAGTTAGTGCAGAGCTGGGACTTGCACACAGTCTCTCTGACACAGAGTGCGGGTGTCCCGAGTGATGTCTTACCTGCTGTGCCAAATGCCTGCCCCACAGGGATCTTTTAAAAAGCTGATTACTTTTCTATCACTCTCTGCAATTCTACACGTAAGAAAACCAACATTTATGGTTTACATACTTTCACATACTTTCCTTCGTGGTCACATAAACTATTATTTAAAATGAAATCCCACAATTGACAAATCTCTTTGAGGTTATGTTCTGTCTTTTGCTGTGGTGTATCTAAATATGAATCTGTTGGAGCTACATATATTTTTAGAACCTGGGAGTTCATATTTTATCAATTCATGGAAGTTCTCAAAAATTATCTCTTGAACTATTTCTTCTTTTGTATCGTCTCTTTCATATCAGTCTTGAACTCCTATAAAAAGTGTGTTGGATTATTTTATTTTTTATTTCATGTTTAAGATCTTTTTTAAAAAAATTTATTTATTTATTTGAAAATCACAGTTACACAGAGAGAGAAGGAGAGGCAGAGAGAGAGAGAGAGAGAGAGGTCTTCTGTCTGCTGGTTCACTCTCCAAATGGCTGCAACGGCTGGAGCTGAGCCGATCTGAAGCCAGGAGCCAGGAGCTTCTTCCAGGTCTCCCACGTGGGTGCGGGGACCCAAGGACTTGGGCCGTCTTCTACTGCTTTTCCCAGGTCACAGCAGAGAGCTGGATCGGAAGCGGAGCAACTGGGATTCAAACCGGCGCCCTTATGGGATGCTGGCGCCATAGGCATGAAATAAAAGAGTTTCGTATTTCTTAATATCTCTTAGTATCTCTCATTTTTCACCTTTTCTATGTCTGCATTGTATTCTAGGTAATTGCCTTTTTTTAAGAAAAAAGTTATTTATTTGAAAGGCAGAGTTAGAGAGAGAGACAGAGAGAGATAGAGAGAGAGAGGGAGAGAGAGATCTGCTGCTTCATTCTGGCTGAAGCCAGAAGCCAGGAACTCCCCCTAGGTCTCCCACATGTGTGCAGGGGCCCGAGCACTTGGGCCATCTTCTGCTACTTTCTTAGGTGCATTAGCAGGGAGCTGGATCGGAAGAGGAGCGGTCAGGATTTGAACCAGCGCCCATGTGGGATGCCAGTGTCGCACGCGGCAGTCCTAACGTGCTGCGCCACAGTGTTGGCCCTTCTAGGTAATTCCTTCTAGGTAATTTCACTTTCTAGTGATGTCTTTAGTTTCTTCCTTTACTATCTGACGTGTCCAGTGAAACGTTAGCCACCATGTCTTTCATTTTCAGAAGTTCTATTTTGTTCTTTGTCAAGTTGGTCTGGTCTTTTGGGTAGTACTGTTCCTTTTTTGTGTTTTGTTGCTTTTAAACATATTTATTTAAACATACTTAATGTGCAGGATATTTGATTCATCTGTTACTTGAAGTTCTGAAGGATCTACTTTTGCTGTTTGTACTGCCTTTCTTGTGTTAGATAATTTGGTTCAGTGTTTTTGTAATTTTGAATTATGAGCTTATATCCAAGGAAACTGAGAATTCTGTAATTCTGAGTTAACTGCGGGTGCACTATCAGCTTGGGACTATATATATATATATATATATAATATATGCTATAATATGAAATATTATATACGCTATAATATATTGCATATAATATATAATATAATATTATTATATATTATATAATAATATATAATTAATATAATAACTAGTATATATTATTATATATTATAATATATAATAGCACATATTATATGTATTATATATACATACAGTATATATGTATATGCATCATCTATATATATAACATATGCTATAATATATTATATAACATATAATATGTTATATGTTAAATATATAATATAAATATATAATAAGTAATATATTAATATATATTAATATATTGTATATTAATATAATATTATAATATTGTGTATTAATATAATATATAATATATTATATAATACTACATAATATATAGCATATTACATATTATATATTATGTATATATTGTACATGTATATATTGTATTAGATATTATATATGTATATATAATATATATGTATATATACATTATATATGATATATAATATAGCATATATAATATATTATATAATATATATTATATAAAATAAATAATATGTATTTTAACGAGACTGGCCTTTTTTAAAAAGATTTATTTATTTATTTGAAAGGCAGAGTTATAGAGAGTCAGAGGCAGAGAGAGAGAGAGGGAGAGGGAGAGAGAGAGAGGTCTTCCATCTGCTGGTTCACTCCCCAAATCTCCACAACGGGCAGAGCCAGGCTGATCTGAAACCAGGAGCCTGGAGCTTCCTCCAGGTCTCCCACATGGGTGCAGGAGCCCAAGGACTTGGGCCATCTTCTATTGCTTTCCCAGGCCATGGCAGAGAGCTGGATCGGAAGTGGAGCAGCCGGAACTCAAACCGGTACTCATATGGGATGCAGGCACTGTAGGCGTCAGCTTTACCTGCTATGCCACAGTGCCGGCCCTCCATTTTGTATATTAATATTTCATTTCAAGCACTGCACGGATTCTTCCCCAGTGCCCCATCGGAGACTGAGGCTTGGACAGAGGCAGCTGCTTGCCTGTCTTTCGCTAGAGGTGACGTTTTTCCGTTGGTCTTGTTTAAGGTGTGTCGCCCTCTGGGCCCTGCCTTGTGCGTGGGTTTCAGTGCTAAGTGCCTACCACACATGGGTCAGAACTTTTGTCCTTGGTGCCCGTTAAACACAATCTTCCAGGCTGCAGAGACCAGTGCAAGTCGTCAGCACAGAGATTCATAGTAGGTTTTCACTCTATTTCTCAATGAATCTTTATTTTATGACTTTTGGAGAGCTCGCTTATTTTCTTAGAATTCAACTATGCATTTAAAGTCATTCTTAAATACAGCCTCACTGATGCTCTGAGTAATAGGGCTCTGAGACTAATCCATAACACATGCAGAAAGGAAGCCTTTTTTTAAATTAACAAAGCCTTTTCTACTCATCCTGCATGCTTACCCTGCCCATTTCTAGCAAGATCTATGTCTTTCCCTGTTTTCTACCAGAGCCTTGTGCTTCTCTGTAACGATCATTATACAGGATGCCTGTGACTTGTGTCTTCCTATAGGTGGTTCCTGTGGGCAGGGACCCTGCCTTATTCAACTTAGAATTTCCAGTTCTGAGCACGGGGCTGGGGGAGGGGTACTGAAGAAGGAGGATGTGGACACCCTAGAGAAGGGATCATTGCGGGCCCAAGTCTCACTGCTGTTAGTGACTGATGGGGTGTGGTCGCTGGAGGGAAGGTAGCGAGATGCATGGGGGGAAGCATGCAGAGTCCAAAGGAAAGAGCCCCTGGGTGGGAGTTTGGGCCAGCAGTTAGGACACCTGCGTCCTGTATCAGAGTGCTGGGGATTGACTCCTGGCTCCAACTCCTGACTCCAGCTTCCTGCTAACGCAGATGGTGGAGGAAGCAGCGCGTGGCTGAAGTAGTTGGGTTCCTGCTGCCCGTGTGGAGCCCTGGATTGAGTTCCCAGCTCCCGGCTGTTTTGAGCATTTGGGGAGTGAATTATGAGATGCAGCACACTCTTTCTCTCTCAGAAAAAAATCTTTGAGGCCATTCTGATGTTTAAAAAAGATTTATTTTCTTTATTTGAAGGCAGAGTTAGAGAGAGAAAGAGAAAGAGAAAGAGAAAGAGAGAGAGAGAGAGAGAGAGAGGTCTTCCATCCACTGATGTACTCCCTAAGTGGCCTCAACAGCCCAGGCTGTGCCAGGCCGAAGTCAGGATTTTCTTCCAGGTCTCTCACATGGGTGCAGGGGCCCAAGCACCTGGGCCGTCCTCCACTGCTTTCTCAGGCACACCGGCAGGGAGCTGGACTGGAAGTGGAGCAGCCGGGACTTGAACCTGTGCCCATATCAGATTCCGTTATTGCAGGCTGCATTTTAACCTGCTTCTCCACAATGCTTGCCCAACAATACTGATATTTAACACAGTTCTCCTTAGAGAAAGATATTGATTTCCAAGTGACCATCTTAAGGATGGAGAAAACTGGAAAGAACCACTTTTGTTTTAAAAAATGTGGTTAGGAAGATCAAAGTGCATTATTGAGGCATATCGTGGTATGAGCCCAAAGCAAGCAGGTGGACAAGGAGTGTGAGCCAGATGTGGTGGTTCAGACCATCACTCGGTTTTTACTAACTGAGTTTTACTGGGCACATTTCACCTCTGGAAGATTTTGTGTACTATCTGCATTTTACTAAGCATTCTATGAGCTCTCATCTAAACTGAGGCTTTCCTTACATATTTTTTTAAAGATTTATTTATTTTGAAATTCAAAGTTACACACACACACACACACACACACACACACAGAGAGAGAGAGAGAGAGAGAGAGAGAGAGAGGTCTTCCATCCGCTGGTTCACTCCTCAGGTGGCCACAACGGCTGGAGCTGTGCTGATCTGAAGCCAGGAGACAGGAGCTTCTTCTGCGTCTCCCTTGTGGGTGCAGGGGCTCAAGGACTTGGGCCGTCTTCTACTATTTTCCCAGGCTGTAACAGAGAGCTGGATAGGAAGTGGAGCAGCTGGCGCTCATCTGGGATGCCAACACTGCAGGTGGTGGCTTTACCTGCTATGCCACAGTGCCGGCCCCATTCCTTACATTTTGGTAACATAATCTTATAGGCCACACACCTAGACAGATGTATAATGTATAGAGCTGTAGATGAGCATGCACACAAAGGAATAGGCCAGAAATGGTCTGTAATTTGATGAATGGGCCTCCTCGCTCCCAACTTTACCCCACACTGTATGTCTTGCTTTTCTTTATACTCATACATTTGATTTTTTTTTTTTTTTTTAAATCAAGACACGATCTGCTGGTTGGGAAGAGAAAGACTTTATGCCCATTTTCATCTTCACCTGTATTATATTATCACTCAATTAGCTGTCACTTAGTGAGGACTAGGAAGTGACAGGCCTGAGAGACAGGATAGGTTGACATTTGCTGTACTTTTGTGTGTGTGCATGTATGTGGATCTGTCGTGGTTAAGATGAATCACAGTTAGTTTTATTAATGAGGTGCAAAGTATTTAGTGCTGACCGCAGATTTGGTGCACACCCACCTGCATCTCTTGCTTATTACCACGTTAGTTTTTTGGATTGCATGTCTTTTGCAGAACAGGTAGAGGGCAGTTCAGTTCCTGGCACAGGGAGATCTGCTGTGGTTTGTCAGTTTCTGCCTTGGGTCCCGTGAAGCACAGGGTCCTAGCACAGGCTGTAGTTTATCGTGTGAGGCGCTCAGGGCATTGCCTCCTACAATGTGGTGGTGCATCAGTCAAAATGTCGGGCTCAGGGTTGCAATAGGGAACTCACTGATATTTAAGAACCTCAGAAAACATGATCTGAGAAGGGGACTTTTGGTTTTCCTAAGAGCTTGAGTGTAAGTTAACAGTGAACAGGGTAAAGGCTGGGGTTCCATCTCCCTGCCTTTTCTGGAGCAGAGCAAATGTCAGGAGACACCCATTTGTCCGAGTTAGGGGTGCCTGGAACACAAAGCCTTTTCCTGTGGCTTCTCTGGATGTGGAACACCCCTGAGGAGCTTATATTCCATAAAGTAAAGCCATTTACCCCAACAGGATCTATCCAGATTGTATGTTTGCAGTTTTTTTCACTACATTAAAAATATTTATTTATTTACTTAAAAGAGTTAAAGGAAGGAGAGGCAGAGAGAGAGAGAGAAAGAGAGAGACATCTTCCATCTGCTTGTTCACTCCCCAAATGGCTGCAATGGTCAGGACTGGGCCAGGCAGAAGCCAGGAGTCAGGAGCTTCATCCAGGTCTCCTACATGGTTGCAGGGGCCCAAGCACTTGGGCCATCTTCTGCTGCTTTTCCAGGTGCATTAGCAGGGAGCTGGATTGGAAGTGGAGCAGCCAGGACTCAAACCAGTGCCCATATGGGATGCTGGTGCTACATGTGCCAGCCCCCACATTTTATTTTAAATGAACTTTAACATATATTAAGTATGTTAGCAGTTATGCAAAGTGAAATATTTAGGAATTTTACCTAGTAGATGTCTTTTTGTACCCATTTTAAAAAGTTTATTTATTTGAAAGGCAGAGCAACAGAGAGACAGAAGGAGATAGAGATCTTTCATCCAATGTTTCATTCCCTAAACTTCCCCCACAACTGGAACTGGGCCATGCTGAAGCCAGGAGCCAGGAGCCAGGAATTCCATTCAGATTCGCATGTGGGTGGCAGGGACCCAGAGAGTTGAGCCACCCACTCCTACCTCCCGGTTTGTGCATTAGCGGGAAGCTGGATAGGAAGTGGAGGCTGGACTTGAACCTATGCACTCTGATATGGGAAGCTCGTGTCTCATGCTGCAGCGCCACAACACCTACCCCTCTGCCTTTTTAAAGAAGGAATCTGCACACTAGTCTCCCAAGGGATTACACTAAGGTATTCCTACAAAGCTAAGTGATGTGGCTTCCCTAGAAGGTGGGGAATATCCTGTGAGGAACCCCATTTGCAGAGATGTTTCCAAGTTGCTAACCTTTTTGCTTTGCTTTACGGAAAAGCACAATGAAGCCATCAAAAGCAAAATTAAGGTATTTCGGTTTTCAAAGGAGGACTTGGGGCAGTTCTTCAGGGCACCGAGGTCCCTGTTGCAGGGACCAGGCGCCAGGACCTGCTTCTGCAGCGCTTTTTTTTTTTTTTAAAGATTTATTTATTCATTTGGAAGACAGAGTTACAGAGAGAGGTAGAGACAGAGAGAGAGGTCTTCCATCTGCTGGTTCACTCCCCAAATGGCCACAACAGCCAGAGCTGATCCGATTTGAAGCCAGGAGCCTGGAGTTTCTTCTGGGTCTCCCATCCAGGTGCAGAGGTCCAAGCACTTGGGCCATCTTCCACTGCTTTCCCAGGCCATGGCAGAGAGCCAGATTGGAAGTGGAGCAGCTGGGTCTTGAACTGGCACCCATAGGGGTTGCTGGTGCTGTAGGCTGTGGCTTTACCCACTACACCACAGTGCTGGCCCCTCTGCAGCACTTTTGTACCCTCAACTCTTTCCTCTGTCTGGGTGAACATGCACAGGTCCCCATCAACATGAAACCAGATACAAAACAGAAGCCACTTTCAGTTTTAGGTCCACCGTCCTTGACTGACAACTGGTGACTTTCCAATTTCCAAGGACCATGGCTTCTTCTGAGCTGCCATTCCTTTTGGCCTCACTGAGGTCCGTTGGAAACCCCGAGCCACCTGCCTTATTATTGAATGGTCAGTTAGCTCTGGATCGTTGCTGAGTTGTTGGTGTGTTGGGACTTGTCTCTGTAAATGTCCCAAGGGAAGGAGCTTATACTTCTCTACATCCCTATGATTTATTTATTTATTTTTTAAAGATTTATTTATTTATTTTAAATTCAGAGTTACACACAGAGAGAGGAGAGGCAGAGAGAGAGAGAGAGAGAGAGGTCTTCCATCCGATGGTTCACTCCCCAATTGGCCTCAACAGCCAGAGCTGTGCTGATCCGAAGCCAAGAGCCAGGAGCTTCTTCCAGGTCTCCCACTCAGGTGCAGGCCCAAGGACTTGGGCCATCTTCTACTGCTTTCCCAGGCCATAGCAGAGAGCTGGATCAGAAGTGGAGCAGCTGGGACTAGAACCGGTGCCCAAATGAGATGCGAGCGCTTCAGGCCAGGGTGTTAACCTGCTGCGCTACAGCGCCAGCCCCTGATTTATTTATTTATTTTTTAAAAAGCTTTATTTATTTATTTGAAAGCCTGAATTGTTATGGGAGAACATAAACCAAAATTAGATAAGAATTCTAAGCACCGGCTCAAGTGAGACAGACAACATGACAAAGTTCAGGGTTTAGTTGGAAAGTGAGAGAAATGCACAGGAATGTGAGGGCTTTATTAAGGGACAGTGAGTCAGGA
The DNA here is from genome assembly GCF_964237555.1 of Oryctolagus cuniculus. Lineage (NCBI taxonomy): Eukaryota > Metazoa > Chordata > Mammalia > Lagomorpha > Leporidae > Oryctolagus > Oryctolagus cuniculus. The sequence continues at coordinate 37,336,692 of NC_091445.1, read as the reverse complement.
AGAGTAAAAGGGGAGCTCCATACCAGCCTTTTCCAGGGAGCCAGCCAGAGGCTGCTAGCGAGAGGGCGCGGCGGGGAGAGCGGTGAGTGGGCAGGCAAGGGACGCGAGGGAGAGAAGCGAACCCGGGCGCCTCAATGCTCTTCAGCTTCTTATCCACTTCCAAAAGGGGGTGGTTACATAGTCAGATGGACAGGTGGGTGGTTACTGTGAGGTCACATGGGGGCAGGGGATGTGGCCTCCAGCTCATGAGCCTAACCCTATCTCCCATATCAGAGTTACACTGAGAAAGGGAGAGACAGGGGCAGACAGAGAGAGACACCCATCTTCCCTCCGCTGGTTCACCCCCTAGATGGCTGCAACAGTCAGGGCTGGGTTAGGCTGAGGGCAGGAGCCAGGAGCATCACCCAAGTCTCCCACGTGGATTTCAGGGGCCCAAGTACTTGGGCCATCTTCTGCTGCCTGTCCCAGGCCATTAGCAGGGAGCTGCATCGGCAGTGGTCAGTGGAGACAGGAACTGGCACCCATATGGGATGCTGGTGTCGCAGACTGCTGCATCACAATGCTGGCCCCCTACACCCCTTTTAATATTCAGGATGATTTTAACAAATAAACACGTAGGGGCAGGTGTTTGGCACATTGGTTCAGTTGCCACTGGGGACACCGGTGTCTTTGGTCAGAGCATCTGGTTTGAGTCCTGGCTTCAACCTCTTGCTAATGTGCACCCTGGGAGGTAGCAGGTGATGGCTGCCACTCATGCAGGAGACCCAGACTGAGTTCTAGGCTTCTGCCTTTTGCCTGGCCCAACCCTGGCTTTTCAAGTGTTTGGGGAGTGAACCAGCAGATGAAAGATTTATATTTCGGGGTCGGCGCTGTGGCACAGTGGGTTAGAGCCCTGGCCTGAAGCGCCAGCATCCCATATGGGCTCTGGTTCAAGTCTCAGCTGCTCCACTTCTGATCCAGCTCTCTGCTATGGCCTGGGAAAGCAGTGGCAGATGGTCCAAGTCCTTGGGCCCCTGCACCCACGTGGGAGACCTGGAGGAAGCTTCTGGCTCCTGGCTTTGGATCGGTGCAGCTCTGGCCGTTGTGGCCAATGGGGAGTGAGCCATTGGATGGAAGACCTCTCTCCCTCTCTCTCTCCCTCTCCTCTCTCTCTGTGTAACTCTGACTTTCAAATAAATATTTTTTAAAAATTCATATTTCTCTCTCTCTGCCTTTCAAATAAAAGTGAAAATGAAATGAACATATTTAATTTGTTAGTTGAAGATTTCTTTGTAATTCAATATTTTAATATTTATTCCATGGGAACGTTCTTTACTGTTTTGATCTTGAATTCTGAATGCTGACTCTCACAGTCTTTGTTTCATAGATGACAGGGATTTGTATTGATCATTCTTGCTCTGTGGAGTCACATTTGTGCAGGTCGCGGGATCCCAGGGTGGACGTGGGTTTCAATCACATTAACAACTGTCTTTGCTGACTCAGCCTCACCAGGGAAGCTATTTGAATATCAGTCCCCAAACTCTTCCTCCTTTCTGAAGTGCAGGCTTTTCTGAGCACTTCGGTAAGGATGTTCCCTCCTTGTCCTGGGCTTTTATGGCATTTCCTACTTAATGGGTTTTCTCTATTTCTTACCTCCTGCTTTCTGCCCCTTGTCACATTGCTCCTTCTGCTGCCGTGGTGTGGCCCCGGGGGCCAGCAGCCACTGAAATCCTGGAGCCAGTCTTTCTCACTTCCTGAGTTTGTTCACTGATACCTCATTTGCCTTCTTGTCCTCCTTGTTCTTTTGAAATTTCCTCCTTTTTGGGGGTCTCATCACATTATACCCCTTCTACATTTTTTTTGTAAAGATTTATTTATTTGACAGCTAGAGTTACAGACAGTGAGAGAGAGAGAGAGAGACAGAGAGACAGGTCTTCCATCCGTTGGTTCACTCCCTAGATGGCCACAACGGCCAGAGCTGTGCCAATCCTAAGCTAGGAGCAGGTGCTTCATCCAGGTCTCCCATGTGGGTGCAGGGGCCTAAGGACTTGGGTCATCTTCTACTGCTTTCCTAGGCACATTAGTGTGGAGCTGGATTGGCAGAGGAACAGCCGGGACTCGAACTGGTGCCCATATGGGATGCTGGTGCCGCAGGCGGAGGATTAACCTACTGTGCCATGGTGCCAGCCCCACCTCTTCTACATTTCTAACCCATCGATAGTGCAAGATGGTTGGGAATGAGGAAGGATCTCGAGCCAGACTGGCTTTGAATCCGGGTCCTAACACTTATTAATTTGTGACTCCCTGTGCCTCACTTTCCTGAGCTGTGAAATGGGGGATCATCATCATCATCATCATCATCATTTACTATTTATTTGAAAATTCAAAGGCAGAGTGACAGAGAGGGAGAGAGAGAGAAATGGGGTTTCTATTTGCTGGTTCGTTCCCCAAATGGCCACAGTGCCCAGGGGACTGAGGCTAGGAGCCTTGGACTCTATCCGTGTCTTCCACTTGGGTGTCAGGGACCTGGGTTCTTGGGTCATTGTCCACTGCTTTCCCAGGCACATTAGCAGGGAGCTAGATCAGAAGCAGAGAAGCCAGAACTCAAATTGGTGCTCCAATGTGAGAAGCTGGTGTCGCAAGCAGCGACTAAATTTGCTGTGTCACAACACTGGGCCCTGAAATGGAAATAATTATACCAAGTCCTCTGGACAGTCATGGAGATTAGATGAATTAAAAAGCACTCAGAACACTGCGTTGTATAATACACAGTGCTCAGGAACTGTCAGCTTTGATGTTATTTTTCTGAATGTCCTTTATGAGTTCCTCTTCCTCCAGCTTTCTCTTACAGCTTTCCAGGTCTGTGGTCTGAGATGCGGCCTTTCTGCATCTCCACGAGCCCAATCCATTGATCGCCTCCTCTGTCCGAGGGCTTTAACTACTACGCCGTCATCCGGGGATTGTTCTGCAGCCCCATCCACTCTTCCTGAGCCCAGAGCTGTGTTGCCTTCCTCCCTCCCTCTCTCCCTCTCTCTTTTTTCTTTTTCTTTTTAAGATTTATTGATTTACTTGAAAGGCAGAGTTACAGAGAGGTAGAGAGAGAAAGAGAGAGAAAGTCTTCCATCCACTGGTTCACTCCCCAAATGGCCACAATGGCCAGAGCTGGGCAGATCTGAAGCCAGGAGCCAGGAGCTTCTTCTGGGTATCCCAAGTGGGTACAGGGGCCTCTGCTGCTTTCCCAGGCCACAGCAGAGAGCTGGGTGGGAAGTGGAGCAGCCAGGACTCGCACCATCACCCATATGGGGTTCCTGGGTGTTGAATGCCAGCAGTGGCTCTCTTCTTCCTCGTCCTCTCTCTAGGTCCCTCCCACTCAGTCATTACGAGAACCACAAAAGCTGCCCATCTTCATTTCCACAGCCCCCCGCCCCCTTTAGGAGTGCCCCTTGTTAAGAGCTTCTGTAGGAGCAGGTGTTGAGGTGTTGTGTTGTGCTGCAGTGGGTTAAGTGGCCACCCGGGACACTTGCATCCCATATTGAAGTATTTTAAGTAATGGCAGTACCATTGGAAAGTGCGAAAGAAAAACAACACAACACAACCACCACCACCACCACCACCACAACAACAATAAAAACTCACAAAAAATAAAACCCCACTATGGTAGCCGCTAAAGAAGAGAGAAAACTGATTAGGATGTGTACATTCTAGCATAGCTTTTTTAATTGAAATTTTCATTGAGATATTTTCAGATTCAGTAGTAAGAGACAATACAGAGATAAGTTGTATACTCTGTCCAGTTTTTCAAAAGGATAATATTTTATGGAACTGTATGACAACCAGTAGAAGTGTTGATACATTGTTTCTCTTGATCAGGTTTCCTTGGTTTTATTGATGCACATCAGTATGGTCATTTTAAACTTTTTTTTTTTTTTTTTGACAGGCAGAGTGGACAGTGAGAGAGAGACAGAGAGAAAGGTCTTCCTTTGCCGTTGGTTCACCCTCCAATGGCTGCCGCGGCCGGCGCGCTGCGGCCGGTGCACCGCGCTGATCCGATGGCAGGAGCCAGGAGCCAGGTGCTTTTCCTGGTCTCCCATGGGGTGCAGGGCCCAAGCACCTGGGCCATCCTCCACTGCACTCCCTGGCCACAGCAGAGAGCTGGCCTGGAAGAGGGACAACCGGGACAGAATCCGGCGCCCCAACCGGGACTAGAACCCGGTGTGCTGGTGCCGCTAGGCGGAGGATTAGCCTAGTGAGCCGCGGCGCCGGCCTCATTTTAAACTTTCTGTACTGTTTTGTCCCTTGTGTGGGTCCATACACCACCACAACCAAGACACTGAACAGCTCCAAAACTGCAAAGACCCTTGGGGGTTGCCTTTTTACAGTCACAAGCACCTCCCTCCACCCCAACCCCAATGCTGGGTGCAACCAACCCCTAGCAACAACTAATATACCTTTCATTTCTACAACGTTTTCCCTTCCCAGATGTCATTGTGTAAATGAAGTCATGTACCTGTCACATTTTGTTGTCAGCTTTTGTCATCCAGCATGATGTCCTGAGGCTTCACCTGTGCACCAGAGCTGTGCTGCCTTAACTAATGAGTGGTGTACAGTCCTCCGAGGACACCTGTGGTGGATTGGTCCCAGGACCCTCACCGATGCTAAACTCCAGGCATGGGTCAGGCCCTTCTATCACAGGGCCTAGTATTCTCATATCATGCACGCATATCTTCCCGTACCCTTTAAATCATCTAGATTATCTGTATTGCCGAACGCAATGTAAATTCTGCGTAAACAGCCGCATAGTTTAGAGAATAATGACAAGGGGAAAAGAGTATGTCCGCTCTTGACAGACACAGGCACTGTCAGTCTGACTACATGCAGTCCAAAGTCTGAGATGTGTGGATACTGTGGTGTGCACGTGTGCACGTACGCACATCTGCACGTGCTGGAGTTTAGCTGTCAGCCTGGAAGAGCATGTGGATCGACTCTAGTCTTCGGCTGTTATAAATATAAGATAGCGATGAATGGTCATGGGTAGATTTGTGTGTGAATGGAGTCACATGAATTTTTATTTCTCCAGGAGCAAGGGCCTTTAGTGCACTTGCTGGTGGCAGTTGTGTGTTGAATTGTTAAGCAACTGCCAATGTCTGTTTTCTCAGAATAGTGGTATCGTATTGTATTCCTGACAGCAGTGCACAAGCAATCCAGTTATTCGGTGTCCTCTCCAGCATTTGGTGATACGATTTCTGCTTTAGCCATTTTGAGTGATATGTATTGAGATCTTATTCCAGTTTTAATTTACATTTCTCTAATGATGTCAAACATCTTCCTGTGTGGATTACCACCACGTCTCCTTTTTGGTGAAATGCCTGTGTTGTTTTCTAGTTCAGTTTTTTTTTTTTTTTGACAGGCAGAGTTAGACAGTGAGAGAGAGAGAGAGAGAGAGACAGAGAGAAAGGTCTTTCTTCCGTTGGTTCACTCCCGAATGGCTGCTGCAGCCAGCGCGCTACGCTAATCCGAAGCCAGGAGCCAGGTGCTTCTCCTGGTCTCCCATGGGGTGCAGGGCCCAAGCACTTGGGCCATCCTCCACTGCACTCCCGGGCCACAGCAGAGAGCTGGCCTGGAAGAGGGGCAACCGGGACAGAATCCGGCGCCCCGACCGGGACTAGAACCTGGTGTGCCGGCACCGCAGGTGGAGGAGTAGCCTAGTGAGCCGCGGCGCTGGCCCTAGTTCAGTTTTTGAGGGTTCTATGTCTGCTAGGCAGTCTGCAAATATTTCCTCCCAGTCTGTAGCTTGTCTATTCATTCACTCCATATGGGCTTTCACAGAGCAAAAATTTTTAAGTTTGACGCTCAGCATGATTAATAAATAGTTCTTAGCCTTTTTCAGATCTTATCTGAGAATCTGATAAAAGCTATAAACTCTTGTCAGAAAAACGCACGTGCACACAAGATTTTACATCTAATTTCACAGAGTTCATGGACTCTGTAAGGCATTCCAGGGGCCGTATGTTATGAACTCATGGCTTAATTAGCATTGCGTGAACGTACAGCAATCCCACACAAGACTCCAGGGAGTGCCCCCCCCCCCAACCTAAGGAGTGGGCAGCCCTGAAGCTGGCCGTGTAAGAGCAAGTTGAGCAAACTTCTCTGCCAGGCTCGGTCCAGGACCATTCCTGTAGCATATGCTTCGGCTGCTCTGGGAGACATTGCCAGACTGCTCCTTTCCACCCTCACAGGCTGAGCAGCTGTGCCACGGAGCCATCTCTCCTACACCGAACCCAGACTTCTGGGCGCTGTGAAGTGAAGGGCTGTGGGTCTTTCACACCTGCTCATTGGGTTTTGGCAGCCAAAAATTGCATATATATAATTTGTTATTTTTCCTGCTCCACCTTTGCAAAAAATAAATGGAAAATAAGAGACTAGAAATAAGATCCTGGGGAGGAAGCGTGAGTCTGGTAAGTGTGATGTGATCATTAGCTGTGCCCAGGTAGAGGATCATCAGCATCGGGTGGGCCTTCGCTGAATGCGGTGATGTGTTCTGTTAGGAGGGAAAGCCGGAAGAGGACACAGACAGAAAGCTGGCCCATATCTGGTTAAATATGGCTCAAAGGTCCTGAGTAATGGGGGGGTTATTGTTAGGTCTCTGGTTTAGGATCATGGGCTTATAAGTCTGCTCACCTAGAAATTTATTTATTATTTTTATTTATCTGAAAGGGAGCCATCTATATTTATATTTATATTTATATTTATATGTATATTTCCTTTCTGAGTCTGTTTGTGCTGCCTCCTCTACTCCACTTAGAGACCCGGATCTCTTCTTGCTGTCGTGTTCTGGGGCCAGATCTGGGCTCTCACTCCTTGCTGCCCCTAGCTTCTCATGGATATGGCTGTCGTCCGCCCGGCTAGTGTGTGAGCTCCCTAACAACGGGAGCGGTGTTTTATGTGTTTTAACTTCCCTCCCAAGATGCAGGGCAGGGTGATTTGCACACAGGCAGTCAGAGAGCTGGATTTTGGAAGTGAGAGGTGTTCGAGACATTGTTACCAAGGAGGAAACTGATGCCTGGATCGGGTAGGGATGTCCTTTCATGGATCAGAAACAGTATCTTTCCAGACTCAGAGCAAAAGTAAGATTATAAAAAGGATGTTTAGTAGATGGAGAAAAAGCTTTTTAAAGGCTTAATCATCTGTCTGTGTGCAGATGTATCCTGGGACACCGTGTGAGCAGTTCACTCTTGTTCCTCTCTGTGTTTGTTAAACTTCTACGTTTCAGCCTGACTGGCTCCGGTCCTCCTCCCCGCTCCCCGCCGCCCCCGTTTTGAATTAATGAGATCCTATTGCATAGTTAGACTGTGTGCTTCAGACATCTTGCCTCTGACTTTACCAAGTAATTCGACTTCTTCACTTTAAAACCGTCAGTCTCGCATAACCTGGGGAGAAAACTCCACTATGGAGCCAGTTGATAGTGCCTTCAATAGTAGGTCTTGTTGTCTTCTGACCAATTTCCACTGTGCCACCTTCACAGATTTTTATTTTTTTTTATTTTTTTAAGATTTATTTATTTATTTGAAAGAGTTACACAGAGAGAGGAGAGGTAGAAAGAGGTCTTCCATACGCTGGTTCACTCCCCAATTGGCCACAATGGCTGGAGCTGCGCTGATCTGAAGCCAGGAGCTTCTTCCTGGTCTCCCATGTAGGTGCAGGGGTCCAAGCACTTGGGCCATCTTCTACTGCTTTCCCAGGTTATAGCAGAGAGCTAGATCAGAAGTGGAGCAGTCGGGATTCGAACTGGTGCCCACATGGGATGCCGGCACTATAGGCGTCAGCTTTAACCGCTACACCACAGCACTGGCACAGCTTCACAGGTTTTTGCTGAGATTTTGTTCCTTCTTCTCCAGGTAGTGTGACAGTGTGTGTGAGTTCCAGCTCTGTAATTCGCTATTGATCTTATGCATGTTTTAATGTTCCATTTTGTAAGAATGAACACAAATTGAATTGTGTGTGTGGGTGTGCATGCACACGTGATTAACTGGGGAGGGACTTGTGAATTTTCCCCACAAAACTGATGGCTTGTGTACCACACCATCTATGCTGTCATGTTGGATTTGCAAAGATGATTATGAGAGTCATTTTTATTAGAAGTACCTGAGAGCAGAATCAGCCCTTAAGGCATTCGGATCTGGCTGAAGAGCACATGAGAGTATTTTAGGCATGGAAAGCCAAGACATTCTGGCAAAAAACAAAACAAAACAAAACAAAACAAAACAAAACAAAACAAAACAAAACAAAACCACCTAAATGAAAGATCTCTGCGAGTGAGATCCCAGTAGAAAGAATGGGCCATCAAAGAAGGAGGTACCTTTCTCTGAAGGGAGGAGAGAACTTCCACTTTGACTATGACCTTGTCTAAATAAGATCAGAGTTGGTGAACTCAAAAGGCTTCAGTAGCCTTGGCAACTCATGGCAAGAGCCTAGGGTGATTACTGACACCATAAACAAGAGTGTCAATTGTTAAGTCAACAACAGGAGTCACTGTGCACTTACTCCCCATGTAGGATCTCTGTCCTTAATATGTTGTACAATGTAAATTAACGATATAACTAGTACTCAAACAGTACTCTATACTTTGTGTTTCTGTGTGGGTGCAAACTGTTGAAATCTCTACTTAATATATACTAAATTGAGCTTCTGTATATAAAGATAATTGAAAATGAATCTTGATGTGAATGGAATGGGAGAGGGAGCGGGAGATGGGAGGGTTGTGGGTGGGAGGGAAATTATGGGGGGGGGGGAAAGCCACTGTAATCCAAAAGCTGTACTTTGGAAATTTATATTTATTAAATAAAATTAAAAAAAAGAGTTATACTAGAATAGGTGTCTTGGAAGAGTTGAAATGAATAGTTTATAAAGAAAGAAATAAAATAAATCTCTTAAAAAAAAAAAAAGAAGTACCTGAGAGCATCTTGCGTTTTCTCATGGGTAGGCAGGAAGTGTTTTATTCCTTTTATATGGAAATTAGTATCTTGGAAGCCCATATTTTTTTCTCTTTTTATTTGTTAGTAGGTCTCTGCCACATTCTCATTCATTGGCAGCTTTATGTATATTTGAAGTGGTTCTCCAATGAAAAATCTTATGCTTTGAAAAAATTTCCTTTTTTGTGTGATGAGTTATTTCATTTATTTAAAAGACAGAGTTACAGAGAGAGAGGGAGAGATAGAGAGAAAGAGATCTTCCATTCACTGGTTCACTCTCCAGATGGCTGCAATGACCAGGCTGGGCCAGGCTGAACCCAAGAGCTAGGAAGTCCATTCAGGTCTCCTACGTGGGTGCAGGGGCCCAAGCACGTGGACCAACTTGTGCTGCTTTCCCAGGTGCATTAGCAGAAGCTGGATCAAAAGTGGAGCAGCTGGGATTCACACTGGTGCCCAAGTGGGATGCCTGCACCTCAGGTGGTGGCTTAACCCACTGCACCACAATTTTATTTTAAATGTGTCTGTATTTTATTTATGGCACTTGTAATCACACCAAGACCAAAGCAAGCAAACATACAAACCACAAAGAAATCTGTTGCTCCACCAAGCTGGGATGGCTACAGAATAGATTCTGGCATAAAGTGGAGTAGGAGAGAGAGATGGAGAGTGAATGGGTAGGGTGTTTTGCTTGTGTGTGGGGCTTAATTTTTATGAACGGACAGTTCATTTTCTAGTATTTTTGTGTTTAGATAGCTTTTGCTTCTCGGTGTAAATCGGTGGAATAGCAAGAAATGCAGATTCCTGTGACAAGATCTTCCTCTGTGCCTCTCAAGGCCGCTTGAAGGTCATCTGAGATGAGACCTGGGGAATATTTATGATTGTGCCTGATACGTGATCAGCTTTCCAAATGTAGTTATTGATAATGTTGACAGGTGTTCTTTGAGCATCGCCTGCTATTTGGTGTTGGAAAAGCACATGAACAGGGGCCGGTGCTGTGGCACAGCGGGTTAAAGCCTTGGCCTGAGGTGCCGGCATCCCATGTGGGCACTGGTTATGGTCCCAGCTGCTCCTCTTCTGATCCTGCTCTCTGCTATGGCCTGGGATAGCAGTGGAAGATGGCCCAAGTCCTTGGGCCCCTGCACCCACGTGGGGGACCCCGAGGAAGTTCCAGGCTCCTGGCTTCGGCCATCTGGGGAGTAAACCAGCGAATGGAAGACTCTCTCTCTACCTCTCTCTGTAACTCTTTCAAATAAATAAAATAAATCTTTTTTTTTTAAAAAAGCACATGAACAATGATTATTAGCATGTTCAAAGACAAAATTAAAGACATGGGTTTTATATTTAATTTGTTTGGAATATTTCATTTAGATCCAAAACCATGAGAGGGGCTGGCGCTGTGGCACAGCAGGTTAACGTCCTGGCCTGAAGTGTTGGCACCCCATATGGGCACCGGTTCTAGTCCCGGCTGCTCATCTTCTGATCCAGCTCTCTGCTATGGCCTGGGAAAGCAGTAGAAGATGGCCCAAGTCCTTGGGCCTGCACCCACGTGGGAGACCCGGAAGAAGCTCCTGGCTCCTGGCTTCAGATCAGCAAGGCTCTGTCCGTTGCAGTCATCTGGGGAGTGAACCATCGGATGGAAGACCTCTCTCTCTCTCTCTGCCTCTCCTCTCTCTGTGTAACTCTGACTTTTAAAGAAAATAAAATAAATAAATCTTTTTTTTAAAAAAGAAAACAAAACCGTGAGAAATCTAGAAGTTTTTAAAGTTAGTAACTGATTTTTTTCTGTGTGAGTTGAATATTATATTTGCTTTCATTTTTAATTAACAAGATTTAGCCTTTTAAAAGGGTCTATAGGGGCTGGCATTGTGGTGCAGCAAGCTAGCCATTGCCAGCAATACTGGCTTCCCCTATGAGTGCTGGTTCAAGTCCCGGCCATCCCACTGCTGAATCAGCTCCCTGCTAATGTGTCTGGGAAAACAGCAGAAGATGGCCCAGGTATTTGGGCTCTTGCCACCCACATGGGAGACCTGGATGAAGCTCCTGGCTCCTGGCTTCCACCTGGCCCAGCCCCAGCCATTACAGCCATTTGGGGGAGTGAACCAGTGTATGGAAGATGTCTCTCTGTCTCTCCCTCCCTCTGTAACTCTGCCTTTCAAATAAATAAATATATCTTTTTTAAAAAGAAAATATAGTATATCTTCTTTAAAGGTTCTTGAGTGTGAAAATTTTAGAAACTGCCAGTGGAGCTTTAAAGAATCAAATAAAGTCTAGAGCATGACATGTGAATAGTGAGGGGCTCTGGCACGTTGGCAAACAAATACAAACGCAAATTGGTTTTGTCGTTCAACTTGACATAAAAGGGACAGCCTAGTCTCGCCATGCAGCCCTGCGAGCGGGCACAGAACTTACTGCTATTGACTATAAAGGAGGAATTCATTTTGGGAAAATTGAAATGAGACTCTAAATGTCAACAATTCAGTTTGAAATTGGATGTTTTTATTGAGTATGTAAGAGGTTCATATTTCCCTCAAATTGTTTTCTCTACAACTCACCTAGGAAATTCTTCAGAAGTTTATTTTTTATTATTTGAGAAGCAGAGACAAGAGAGAGCAAGTTTCTCCCCACGCCGGTCACTTCCCAAATGTCAGAAACTCAATCCAGATCTCCCACGTGGGTGGCAGGAACCCACTGCTGAAGCCGTCACTGCTGCCTCCCAGGGTGTGCATGAACAGGAAGCTGGAGTCAGGAGCTGGAGCCAGGAAGCGCACCCCGGCCCTCTGATGCGGGGTGCAGGTGTCCTGATTGTCTGGACCAATTGCCTGGCCCTCAGCTGGGGAATCCTGATAGTTCAGAAGGTTAGGGGTTGGGGTTGAGTACTGCAGAGACTTCACTATTAGTTTATTTTTCAAGGAATGAGAGTGGTGTCTCTGAAAAATGACTGCTCCAAATGGATTTTGAATTTATGCCCTGAAAAATGGCAGAAGGTAGAGTGGGCAGGAATAATGTGATGTACCTAACTAAATATAAAGTGAAATGTAGATTGCATGCTGTCCAGCCCTCGCTGGCTGACATTGTGTTACAACCCAAATGTGAGCCAGGCCTTGGGTGCAGTTGGCCTCACAGTAACTGGGAAGTGAAAAAGTGTGGAGAATCCAGAACCTTCTTGAGGCTTTGTGACGTTGGGCTTTGCACTGTCGTCCAGCTCAGTGTGCCTTCTCGCTGGCCGAATGAACTGTGGAGGTTCCAGTGGGCTCACCCCATGGCCCGGGTCAGGCCTGATGCTGCTAAGGAGGAGGGAAGCTATGGGACCACAGATGCATGCCTGACAGGGAGGGAAGAAGGCTTACTTTTTTTTTTCTTTTTTGACAGGCAGAGTGGACAGTGAGAGAGAGAGACAGAGAGAAAGGTCTTCCTTTTGCTGTTGGTTCACCCTCCAATGGCCGCCATGGCCGGCGCACCGCGCTGATCTGAAGCCAGGAGCCAGGTGCTTCCTCCTGGTCTCCCATGGGGTGCAGGGCCCAAGCACTTGGGCCATCCTCCACTGCACTCCCGGGCCACAGCAGAGAGCTGGCCTGGAAGAGGGGCAACCGGGACAGAATTGGGTGCCCCGACTGGGACTAGAACCCCGTGTGCCGGCACTGCAAGGCGGAGGATTAGCCTAGTGAGCCGCAGCGCCGGCCAGAAGGCTTACTTTTTAGGAGCAGATTTTCAAAATATTGTCACGGGTCTTATTAATTAGAAAAAAAAAAAGGTAGGATGTAGCCTATATAATATATGTATTTATAAATCTTGTGTAATGATATTGTAAAACATATAACAAAATTATACAAAAAACCTCTAATATCAAATATTATAGTACTTTTTCTATTAATCCTTTTTGTTCTAACTAAAAATAAGGATGTACATGTAATACAGTAGTGACAATAACTGTGTGCAATTGTTTTGGAAAACGTTGGTTTAATGATTTTAATACTTAGGGATACTTCAACTTTTTTTTTTATACAGATTTATTTTATTTATTTGAAAGAGAGTGTCACAGAGAGAGGGAGATATAGTGAGCGAAAGATCCTCTGTCTGGTGGTTCACTTCTCAAATGGCTGGAACAGCCCAGGCTGAGCCAGGCTGAAGCCAGGAGCCTAGAACTCCATTTGGGTCTTTCTCATGGATGCAGGGACCTAAGCAGTTGGGCCATCTTCCTCTGCTTTCCCAGGCACATCAGCAGGGAGCTGGATTGGAAGTGGGGCAGCTGGGACTTGAACTGGTGTCCATAGGGGATGCTGGCATCAGAGGCAGCTGCTTAACCTGCTGCACCACAGTACTGGATCCAGGTTTGGTTTTTAGTCATTGTTTCCTCTGAATTTCTTTTAAACAATATGTATTTATTTATTTTAAAGGCAGAGAGAGAGAGAGAGAGAGATCGATTTTATCTAAAGCTAGTTCACTTCTCAAATGCTCCACAGCAGGCTGGGGCAGGCAAAAGCCAGGAGCTGGAAACTCAGTCTGGGCCTCCCAGGTGAATGGCAGGGACTGAGTTACTTGAGCCGTCACCTGCTGCCCCCCAGGTGTGCATTAGCAGGAAGCTGGAACCAACAGTCGAGCTGGGACTCAAACCCAGGCACTTCAGTATAAGTTGTAGGCATCCCAAGTGACATCTTGACCACTACACTGAATGTCCACTCTTTACTATGTTTTTTATAGTAATCGCATATGTATATATGTGTGTAATACATATTTTATCATCTGAGCGATTTCTGAACGTGCAGTTCAGTGGAATTAAGTACATTCACGTGGTTGCGCGAGCTTCACGACCCTTGTTCTCTGGAACGTTTTTATCTTTCCTGTTGAAACCCCATACCCATTTGTATCAGTCTGTTCTCTGTGACTCTAGTGCAGGAATGGGGACCTAGTTCATGGAGCATGAAATCATTTAGTCTGGCTCTGCCAAGGCAGCCACAGGCAGGACGGGAAATTCAATACATCTATAGCAGACTCATTTCTAAGTCGATAATCTTGTGTGGCCGGCAGCTGATGTTGTAAATACCCAGATAGCCCTTGGCAGAGCAGAGGTTCCCCGGCGCTGCTCTAAGGAAGTACCCATGGCAGTTGACTTTGTAAAGCAAAGAGGTTTGCTTAGCTCACAGTTCTGGAGACTTACGGCATGGTGCCAGCATCAGCTGTGGTCTGGCAAAGGCCTTGGGGTAGGATGGCATTGCAGTCCCGGGAGCCTGCATGAGAGGCAGAGGTCATGTGGCAAGACAGGAAGCCAGGGAGAGAGCCGGGTGGTGATGACTCATCTGAGAGCTCTCTCCAGGAGACCAGCACCCCCTTCCAAGGGCAGGGCCCTGAGTGACCTGAGCACCTCCCACCAGGACCCCACTATCAAAGGTTCCATCACCTTCCACTTCATCCTCTGGGGACCAAGCTCTCCACACGTGAGCTCTTGGGGGACACTCTACTTCCAGATCACAGCACCATTAAACAGTAACTTCCGGGGGGCGGGCATTTGGCCTCGTGTTTCGTATCTGCATCCCATACCGGAAGACCTTGGTTTGCGTGTGAGCTGTGTTCCTGATTCCAGCTTCTTGCTGATGAGCACTCTGGGGAGCAGCAGGTGATGATGGCTCAAGTATGCATGTGGGAGACTTGGATTGGGTTCCAGGCTCCTGGCCCAGGCTTGGCCATTGTGGGCATTTGGGGAGCAAACCAGCATATGGGAGTTCTTTCTTGGGTCTCTGTCTCTCAAATAAACATGAGCAAGCAGTCATTTCCCATCCTCCCAATTCCTAACCCCTGGTAACCTCTCTTCTGCTTTCTGTTTTATGAATTTGAATACCTAGGAACCCCCTATAAGTGGGATTGTGCTGGATATGTTCTTTTGTGATTGGTCTGTTTAAGGCCCATCCGAGTTGTAGCAGGTGTCAGAACTGTGTCCCTGTTCCAGGCTGCAGGTATTCCAGCACATGTACATGCTACATTTTGATCATCTACAGATGGGTGCTTGGGTTGTTTTCCACCTTCCAGCTGTTTGAGCAAGAGTGCTATGAATGTAGGTGTACAAATGCTTGAGTCCTAGCATTCTATTCTTTTGGCTCTACAGCCAGAAGTACAGTTGCTGAATCACATAATTCCGTGTTTAATTTTTAAAAACTTTTTTTTTATTTATTCCCATCTTATTTGAAAGGCTAAAGGTGGTGGGGGTGGGGGGAAGGAAGATCTTCTATCCATTGGTTTACCACTGGGGCTGGACCAGGCTGAAATCGGCAGCTTGGAATTCCATCCAGGTCTCCCATGTGGGTGGCAGGGACTCACATACTTGAGCCATCATCTGCTGCCTCGTAGGCACATTAGCAGGAAGCTGGATCAGAAGTGGAGTAACAGGGACTCAGACCAGGTGCTCAAACATGGCATGTGGGCATCCCGAGCAGAAAGCCTCTGCCTGCCTGCCTGCCCCTCTGTGTTTGTTTTTGAGGGGCCATGCTGTGTTCTGGGGAAGAATATTTTATATAGATAGCATCTCACTCCTATTCCTTTATTTTGTTGGCTGCGCCATCTGCCTGTCTAATGAGTTCTCTCCTCCCTGGGCAATGCGGGCAGCTGAGGGTGGAACAGAGAGCCCCGCTGGTGGGTTGCTGGGGCTTCCTGCAATGACTGCTCCTGTTTGTTGTTTCCATTGCAGATGCAGAAGCCATGGAGTTGAGCTGCAGTGAAGTACCTCTCTACGTAAGTTCCACAGCGCTGGGCTGCACATCCAAGTGGCCCTTTCTGAACTTGAGTCTCCTGATGTGGGGAGAAATGTTTTGCTTGCTGTTGAGTTGAGATGTTTTGCAAACCACACACTGTCACTGTCTAGTTTAAGTATTTGCATGGAGCCTTTGAAAAAGCTGGTTGGCTCCTGCTTCCAGAGATTGGATTTCAATTATATTTCCCTGCCAGGTAATTTTTTAACTGTATAATCCCTGGATTCAGAAGTATTCAGATCATTCATGTGGGTGAATTTTGAGCATCTTCTTCTATAGTGGTATCCTGGAATAGCTAAGAATTTTTCTCTGTCTTTCTGGAGAAAGGTTTGGATGTCATGATATTTGTGTCAGCTGAAGGCATGAGCTAGGAATGCAAAATAAAGAAGCTGAGATACAGACAGAGGACGTGGAGGAAAGAGAGGCGCAGCGAGACGTGGCTCCAGGGCTAAGGTTCTGAGAACAGCTCCTGGGGTCCAGGGAAGTGAACTGTCTTGTCCCACTTCCGAGACAGATGGCCTCATCTTCTTCCCTTCCTTCTGATTTCTGGCAACACTGCCTTTCTTGGGAAGGGACTGTGTTGGTGGAGGGTGGGGCTGGGTGTGTGGGGAACTGTGATTTAGAACAGAATATCATGGAACTGGAACAGATCTCATCAGAATCCTCTATTGAGGAGAATATATTTTCCACTTCCCACACTTTCTGCCCAGCTAGGGTGCTTACTCTCCCCTCCCTGCCTCCCACACCTCACATAACACTCTCTTCCCCTGGGGGAAGGCAAAAATAATAACACAAATGGATTTCAGAATAATGAGAGAGCTGCTTCCTAGGTTCTGAAGGCCATGAACATGTGTCTGTAGACAGCTGGGTCTGCAGAGCCGGAACTGAAGATAAAAGAAAAGTCAGGCCCAAGGCTAAATTTTAAAGTACTCCCAAGTCTTAACGGTTGATGCTGTTTCTTGTGCCTTACTCCTCCCCAGCAATACTCATTCCACCCTGCTGCCCTCCCTCAAGACCAATCCACAAACCCAACCATGTTATCACCCCTTGAGGCGGGAGTGACCTCCTGGTATGGCTGCTTTGAACACTGGCCCAGTACATTAGGAACAGGTGACAGTAGGGGCAATCTACATTGCCAAAGGCAGGAAGAGATTTCAATGAACCCAATGAGTGCAAAAAAAAAGTTTTTTCTAATATTAAAAAAATTGATTGGAATAAAGTGAAAAGTACAGTAAAGTGCTAAGATTATAAACCAACAGCTCGGCTCCATATTTAATGTTATCAAATGAAAATATTTGTGTATCTTGTCAAGTCTAAGATGTAAATTCCTCTCGTTTGCACATCTCTGTGACTGAGCTGCTCTGACGCACTGTGTGTCCCAGTAGGTAAGATTCCCTGAGCACCTGCTACCTCGCTTGTGATGGTTCATAGTTTTGTCACTTCAGTTCCTTGCTGGAGCTACATGCGTTAGTTGCTTTTGCTGCTATGTGGCATTGAATTGAAGAGTTACTGTGTACACAGAAAGACAGCAGCAGGAATATTATAAGAACCCATAATTCAATTTAGAAGAGCTCTCTTAATAACTATAAATAAAACTCCAGGTAGTTAAAAATTATGTCATGATTAGCATCTTTTTCAAGTGGAATGTAGAATGCATTTTGTAGGTGATGATATGTAAGATGAAATGCATTAAATTTCTTTAACATAACAAATTCTTACTGTATATTGGGTTTTATCTTGCTGTATTCACCTAACACTTTTTGTAGATATTATTGCAAACAGACTCAAGTCAATTTGGCCACTTGGTGTCATGAGGTAAGAGGTCAGAAATAGTATGTTATAATTAAAACAAAAAAAATTTTTTAAAGATTTATCTATTTATTTGAGAGATGGAGTTACAGACAGAGAAGGAGAGTCAGAGAGAGAGATCTTTCATGTGGTGGTTCACTCCCTAGATGGCTGCAATGGCCAGAATTGGGCCGATCCGAAGCCAGGAGGAGTCAGGGGCTTCTTCCAGGTCTCCCCTGTGGATGCAGGGGCCCAAGGACTTGGACCATCTTCCACTGCTTTCCCAGGCCATTAGCAGGGAGCCGGATTGGAAGTGGAGCAGCCAGGACTCAAACTGGTGCCCATAGGGTATGCTGGTGTCACAGGCAGTGGCTTAACTTACTATGCCAGAGTGCTGGCCATGAACGCAGGTCTTAAATTCCACCAGAAGAGAAACAGGCATGCAGAGCAGACACTAGCACTATATTACAATTTGTTTTTTTTTTTTTTTTAAAGATTTTATTTGTTTATTTGAAAGGTAGAGTTACAGAGAGGCAGAGGTAGAGAGAGTGAGAGAGGTCTTCCATCCACTGGTTCACTCCCCAAATGGCCGCAACACTAGAACTGGGCTGATCAGAAGCCAGGAGCCAGGAGCTTCTTCCAGGTCTCCCAAGCGGGTATAGGGGCCCAAGGACTTGGGCCATCTTCTACTTCAGAAGTAGAGCAGCCGGGATTCGAACCGGCACTCATATAGGATGCTGGCACAGCAGGCAGCGGCTTTACCCACTATGCCACAGTGCCACAATGCCGGCCCCTACAGTTTGGTTCTATACCTGGGACAAAGCCTCTTCTCTGCCATTCTATTTCCAGAAGTCTGATAAATATTCACTTCTAATTTCTCCTAGTTTACTATATTTTGATTTATGAACCCTTAATATTTTCTCTTATGCATACATATTTTATATACATATTCATTGTAAAAAAAAAACCTAGAAATAGAAATAAAAAGAAAAAAATCTCATGTTTAATTTCATCATGAATGAAAAGTGTTTTGGACATTTCAATGTATACAAGGGCAGGCACTTCAAAAATTCATGGAAAATGGTATTAGAAGCACATTTCCCATGAATGTTTTGAAGCCCTTTCATGTTCTCCAAGAGTTTTTCTATGCCTGTGTTGAGTTTGATCAAGGGTATTTGGGATTTACTTAGCAAGATGATGTTTTTTCATTTGAACGATTGTGATATATTGGATCTCTTAATTTTGATACTTTTATATACCTCTAGAAATCCTTCTTTGCTGTTTTGAATGGTTCTTTTAGCAAAATACACTAAAGTATAACTCTGGCAGGTGTATAATTAAGTTTCCCCTCCTGCAAAAGTAGAAGTTATGAAGAGTCCGTAGCATACTGGATGCAATCTTCAAATATGATGCTACACATCATTGTATAGTGAGGGGAAATCTCACTGAAACACTTTAAAAAGATATGAATTAATGTGATTTAACTCAAGGAGCCTTGGACCACATAAATGGAGCAGTGGTCGGTCCCCCAGGAAACAAATGCTACAAATGATTTCCCCAGCTTCTACTCACCGCAGAAAAGGTCCCCTCATCAGCTGAGCCTTACAGATGCTCTCTGTTCCTTTGGTTGCAACCCCCAGTTCTGTAGCATCCTTGCAGTTTAAAATGCCTCCCTGTGTCCCGTTTGGGCTGACTGTAGGAAATCCTTCCCCAAGGTCGATATCTTCATACCTAAAGAAAATCTACGTAATTGAAACTTGCTTCATTCTCCGCACGTTTTGTCTGGGTTCATAAAGAAAAGTTTCAGTTTTCTCTTTAAGGATTCCTTCCTTTGTGTCTTCTGCTATTGTTTTCGTGCAGGACGAGTAATAGTCTAGGGCTGGATTGTTTTGTCTGGGGGAAGAGGTTTGAATTCCAGAAACACCTTTCTGTCTTTATTCTCTACTGAAGTTCTTTGTAGTGTCACTAGAGTGTTTCCTGCTCTCCAGCTCAGTTCTAGATTCTGTGCCTTTTGGTTTCTGTGAAGCGCTTTCGTCCTGTGTTGGCCCTCTTCCAACCAGAGAGGCGTGTTTCCAGGCTGTGCCGGCCTCCTTATGCCTACATAGTTTGATAGCTGGGATCATCTACATTTTATGGTGAGCACAAAGGAAGAGCAACGTCTATTTGCCCTGTACCTCCCCGGCATCTGTTTCAAAAGGAGTTGTTGGTTCAGCCAACAACGTTTTGGCTCGTTTCTGTTTGGTCGTCTTTAGGAAGGAGACTCTAACTTGGTCTTGGGAGTGATGGATTATTCCTGAATTGAAAAAGTGAACCACGGTGGGCCAGTGAGCTGCAGGACCAGAGAAATGCTGTGCTGGATTAGGACTGGAGAAGACACGGGGGTTGGCAAGAATGGCAGTGTAGAGTTGGACAACTCGGATGTGAACCTTATAAATGCAGTCCGAGCCTCTGAGTGGCTTCCTGCGACCGTGCTGGGAGGGCCACTGAGGTGGCAGCGCTGGGGGTTTAGATTGTTCCAGCAGGGAATGTGGCAGAGGCCTGCAGGCTGGCAGAGGTCCCGGCTTCATGTTTAAGATTGCTTGGTTAGGTGGTTCGAGGAGCTGTGTTTTAGGCCAGACAAGTGTTATAGCCGTGATGCTCTGAGCAGTCCCAGGGCTCTGAGAAGAGTGAATTAGCATCGATGTAACTGACCTCAGGTGTTTGTTTCCAGACCTAGAACCTAACTGACACCACTCGGGAGCTTCAGAGTCCTGTACTGAAAGCCAGATTTATTTGCATTTTGATTGCTTTTAGTTTATTGCTTTCAGTCTTATTTTTGTTATTATCTGGTTTGTACATAAAACGGTCGGAAGCATTGCAAGGACAGCTTAAAAGGAGAGATTTGCTTCCTGGATATTTAATTGAATTTTGAGAGAGGAAGAGGTTTTTCCTTCATAAGTCAGTTGTGTATTTTGCTGGTGAATGCTTTTAAAACACTTGCTATATTGAGGTTTCTCTAGATTTTTGTGACTCCAGGAGGGTTACATGTTTGATTTGTTCATTCTTTCAATTAATAATTGTAATTATTATATGTAATTAATGTTTTTGAAAGATTTATTTATTTATTTATTTGAAAGACAACGTTACAGAGAGGCAGAGGCAGAGAGAGAGGTCTTGCATCCTGCTGGTTCATTGCCCAGGTGGACACAATGCCCGGAGATGAGGCAGTCTGAAGCCAGAAGTCTGGAGCTTCTTCTGGATCTTCTACACAGGCGCAGGGGCCCGAGCACTTGGTCCATCCTCCACTGCTTTCCCAGGCCACAACAGAGAGCTGGATCAGAAGTGGAGCAGACGGAACTAGAACTGGTGCCCATATGGGATGCTGGCACTGCAGGTGGCGGCTTTACCTGCTGTACCACAGCACCATCCCAATTAATTTAATCTTCTCAAAATATTGGTTTAGTGCTATGAATAAAATAAGAACGCTGTTTGAGAAATTATTGGTTCTACAGTTTTCTTCCTTTTTTCTTAATAAAAATGGCCATATTTTGAACAATTATTTAAATGACACTTGCTCATTTCAAAGAATATAAAAATAAAATCATAAGGAAGAAAATAAAGATCAATTAAAAATCCTACTTCTGAAAGAACTTCCATTAGTATTTGGCTGGCAGTCTTCTCAGGAATTTTTTTTTGCAAATATACACACCCAGCCACCCATGGTGTTCCATAAATAGAATCACAGGGAGAGGCTGGGTTTATTAGCTTGGACAGACCCTCCTAACCCCCTTCATCAGCTCCACACCCCACCTTTCTGTTCCCCCAGCTACCTCCTTCCCTTCTCCCTCCCCTCCCCTCGCCTCCCCTCTACTCCCCTCCTCTCCCCTCCCTTCTTCTTACCTTCTTTTAAAGAGAGCGAGAGAGTGAGCCGGAGTGTGCGTGTGCTTCTGCATCGGCTGGATGACTCTTTAGATGCCTGAAACATCCACGCCCGGGTCAGGCCAAAGCCAGGAGCTGGGAACTTCATCTGAGTCTCCAGTGTCGGTAGCAGACACAACTGCTTGGGTCTTCACCTGCTGCCTCCCAGGGTGTGCGTCAGCAGGAGTCTGGAATCGGGAGCAGAGCCTGGTCTCGAACCCAGACACTGCAACGTGGATGCAGGTGTCATAAGCAGTGCCTTAGTCCCTGTGCCACATACCCACCCCTCGCAGGGGACTCCTGGGAGTAACCTGTGGCAGCAACACCCTCTGGGAACTCGCTGGACACAGCTCCTCAGACCTCACCCGCAGGTGCTGGGCCAGACACTCTTTTAGTGGGGCCCTCAGTCTGCATTTCCCTAACACCTTTGAGTGATTTTAATATGTGCTAAAGTTTGAGAACCACTGCCTTAGTGTAGACATTTCCAGATTTTTCTCTACTCAACACACACACACACACACACACGTACACGCACACGGAGAGAGAGAGGGAGAGAGAGAGTTTGATCCCATGTATTCCATGATTCACTAAATGCTCGTGACAACCAGGGCTGGGCTGAGCTCATGCCGGGAACTGGGAACCCAATCCAAGTCTCCCACAAGGGTGGCAAGCACCGAGTCACTTGCTGCCTCTCAGGGTGTGCATTAGCAGGCTGGAATGAGAAGCAGAGCTAGGATTCAGACCTGGACATTCCAATACGGGATGTGGACATCTTACCTGCTCAATGAAATACCTGTCCCTAGTTCTTTAATAACGGTGATAATTATGAAATTGGAGATTATGTTCTCATCTTCATTGTACAAAGCAAGTTAGCATGTTCTATTTTGTATATTGATTAAATTTATGGAAGTTAAGAAAATAGCAGTTTCCTTGCTTGTTCTATTTTTTTTTTTTTTTTTTTTTTTTTGCGTAGTGTTTCAGTTCTTCCATGTCTTGAATCCTGGCTACTGTGAGCCTCTGCTCCATGGAGATTTTTATCAGAATGTGCATCCATGAGCCTCCATGTGTGGGCTTTCTCTCTCTCCACCCTTCTGACGTGTTGCGCTAAGGCGTTCATTGTAGCCACTGATTGTGTCTTTATATAAATTTTTAAATATATTGTATATATTTATACATAAACACATCTTTTCCTCTGGACGCTGCAGATTGGATGACTGTTTGGACAGTGGTGCTCCTGTTTCAGGAGCTTGTTTCCAGCTGGGTGCAGGCCTCTCCCCCTGCCCTGAGCGTCCTTCGTTTGTGTTACTCTTGTTCTGAGTCATGGTGTCTTGCTGTGTTTGGTGCCCTGATGTTGACTGCTGCTGGGCTCCCGGTTTGTATTAAAGATGTGATTGCTAAGTGCCCGCTCCATGCTTCAACTTTTTCTGATTTCTGGGCCATGGTATGGCTTCCTTGAAGACTCGGCTGAGCGGTGCTCACCTTGGTCTTGGCCTGAGCACAGGGCCCACGTTATCTGAGTGGGCTGTGTGGGTCTCAGGTTATCTGGGTGGGCTTCTTGGGTCGCGGGGCATTTCCGAGGCCGGGGAAGCAGCTTCCTATGAGGCGCTGAGTTGACCTGGTGGCTTTGTTCCGTGCTGCCTGGCAGACACCTCCTTCCGGAATCCCGCAGACTCCCTGTGCCTTCTGGTTCCTGTTGAAGGAAATCCTGACCCCCAGATGCTGCCCCTTCTCCGTCTGCGGCTCTGCCGCCCCGGCGGGCTGCCCTGCCTGTGCCTGGCTCCCTTCTAGCGTGAGCATGGGGTCCCTGTCTGGGGGGACACCTTGGAGACCTC
The DNA here is from genome assembly GCF_964237555.1 of Oryctolagus cuniculus. Classification (NCBI taxonomy): domain Eukaryota; kingdom Metazoa; phylum Chordata; class Mammalia; order Lagomorpha; family Leporidae; genus Oryctolagus; species Oryctolagus cuniculus. Next base: position 37,313,490 of record NC_091445.1, on the reverse strand, counting down.
TGCTTGGGCACCCGCATTCTGCCGAGGAGGAAACCAAGACTCCAGGGGTGGGGGAGGGTGACTTGGCTGGTGTGTGTTGACTCTCTGGATCTCTGAAGGCTGGAACTGGAAGGCGTAAAGTAAGGTCTTTGACTCAGAAGTTTGTTAGGGTTCATCCCACACAAGTCTGGGGTTTTTCCACCCTCACTGGTGAGTTAAAATGACCTCCCACATTGCTGTGTCACCACAACGGTGTTTCCTCGCTAGCCGGGTAGTCGGGTGCCATTTCACCCTCTCCTGCCCTGCTGTCTCCCCGGGGCTTCCTGACGCGAGCACAGGTGTCTTGCAGCTCTAAGGTGCCTTTCCTCCCCTTAGACCAAGAGTGGGCCCAGTGATTGATGGCCATTGCCCCATCCAGGTCTCCAGCTCAAGACAGTAGAAGTTTCATTAGTTCAGGGGTCAGAGGGTGTCCTTTTTTTTTCCCGCCAAATTAATTAATTCATTTATTTGAAAGAGTTACAAATAGAGGGAGAGATGAAGAGAGAGAGAGAGAGAGAGAGAGAGAGAGAGAGATATCTTCTGTCTGCTAGTTCATTCTCCAAATGGTTGTAGCAGCCAGGTCTGGGCCAGCATGAGTCAGGAGCTTGGAACTCCATCCGGGTCTCCCACACAGGTGCAGGGGCCCAAGGACTTGGGCCATCTTTGCTGCTTTCTTGGACCATCACCAGGGAGCTGGATCGGAAATAGAGCAGCCTGGACTCGAACCAGCACCCATATGATGCTAGCATTGCAGGTGGTAGCTTTACTGCTAATGCCATAACGCTTGCCCTGAGTATGTCTTTTTAAGATTTGTCTATAAAGCTAATTTTGTCTCAGCAAGTGGCAGAGTGGGAGAGACTTTTGCCTAATATCAACTTCTAGAACACACGTTTACTTTGTGCAAATGCAGTTTTAGCAAATTAGATGAACACTACTGGTGTCTCAAACAGAGCCACCTGTGCGTCTCCACGAACAGGCACCTGTTGTTGGATGGTCCCTACCATCGGGGCATCAGCCACGCTTGCTCATGTTGGTCTCCTGTTTTCTCTGCTGCTTCAGTTTAACCTTGTCCCGTCTTATCTGCATGGCCTTGATTTTTCTCTTTTTGCGTTTTTTTCTGTCTTCCTTCTGAGGGGCACCCAGTGGCAAAGCCACAAGCTACAATCACAGAGCAAAGGGGACCATGGCCCCTGGTCACCGTGCCTGGCCGGGAGCCACCAGATGCAGCCCCCGTGAGCTCTGGAGCTCCTGCACTGCTGCTCAAGACTGCTCAATAGTTCTGGCAAGAGAAAGAGGGGGGCAACCGCTTCTGGGGCTCTCATAAAACCTTGACTCAGAAACATGATGTAAACCCTGCAGTGGCTTCGTCCCTGGCATGTGGCACAGCACGGTCCTCCTTCCTGCTGTCACCATTGAGGAGATGGGCGGCTGAGTAAAGGCTGAGGGTGAAATACGCAGCTTCAGGAAGCTGCAGGAAGAATTGGCTGCAACCGGCTTTGAAGGCATTGCTTTGGGGCTGTGAGCTTGAGGGCCGAGGGCACCCACGTACCAGATGTTCTTACAGCCCGCCGTCATCTTGCTTCCCCTCTCTCAGCGACAGTCCCACGAGTTGAGTCATGTGCGGCCTTGTATTTTTCATAGGGAATTTGAAGTAATTGGTGTTTTTGTTCTGAATTTTAAAAATGCATTAGCACCTAAGCAAGGGTTTTCGGCAGGGGTGAGAGTAATCTCTGGGAGAGCCTCTAGTAGGGTCAGATAGGTGTGATCTGGCTACACGGTCTGACTTACAGGTTCTCAAAAGGCAGCCCTAACAGAAGGCGAGATCCTAGCTGTGCTACCTCTCCTGCCTTACCAGCCAGCCCGCCCCTCCCCCGAGGGTGGGCATGTTTTTGAATAACTGGCTTCCAGCTCTGGCCTCCTTTCCCTCTCTATAACTTAATACAGTCTAGCTTTAGCCATATGATTATTATTATCAAAATTGACCTTGTGAAGGGCTCTAATTTTGCTCTTCCTAATCTGTTTTTTTCTTAAGTCCCCTTTAGTGCTGTGCACTATTATAGCTGAGAGTGGGAAACAAGGTTCAGGCCCCTGGTCCCTCACAGCCCACGGGGGAGTGGGAAGACAGAGAGAAGCGGGTAAACAAACAAGGAAATGAGAATTTCAGAGAGCGGTGTGGTGGTGTGGAGAAGCGTGCGAGCCTCTCTTGGGTCCCCTGGAGAGTGTTCTGGTACAGGGATCAGACAGCACAGAGGCCCTGAAGAGGAAATGGACTTCCTACACTTGAGGGACAGCGAGAGGTCGAAGTGGCTGGGGCGGGGAGAGAGGCCAGCGAGGTGGGCGGGGCCAGGCTGGGGGCAGGCCCCTGGGGACCCAGGTAATCCTGAGAGCTGTGGTTGGGGGCTAAGCAGGGGCGTGCTCCAATTTATACTTAAAAAATGCGCTTTTGACGTCCATGAACTCTGCTGGCCCTCTTCCAAGTGATCTTTGCTGTGCTTTCTTCTCGTGCCTCTGTGGGTTTTCCCCAATGCCCACTCCTCTCTCCTCCTGCCAGGGGGGCTCATCTATTCTTGTTATTTCAGCCGTGGTGCCTCCTGGGAGACTCCCACGTGTGGGCCCTCTGCACCCGGCCCATCTTCCCCTTCCAGCTTACCACTCGGTTATATCCAGTCTTGACTGCAAGTCCAGGCTGTTGGATTTGTAAAAAATCTCTTGGGTTCTCCTTTAGACAACTTCCTTTCCATTTTCCTGCCTTCTGTCACCGCATCTCCGTTGTTCCAGGAGTCCCGTATTAGCTCTGAGTTCTCCCAGTTCCTCTGCGCTTCATCCTCCGTACAGGAGCTGCCGTCAACACCTGCTGTTGCTGGCTGCCCTTTTCCTCTCGCGTGCCCCGTTCTGAGTGGCTTTTGGGCCAATGCCCCTATCTTCTTCAGCGTGGACATTTCTTAGAGTCTGTGAATGTGGATACCCCTCCCCACTCAGGTCACAGTTATTCCTGGCTTTCCTCTCACTTTGCAGCCGTGCCCTGGTGCCACGTCTGCATTCTCTTTCTTCCTAGAATTTTGCCCAAGGTGCTCCACGTCCATATCCAGGAATGAAGTAGGAATGGGGCATGATGTTGTGGCCAGGTCCTGTGGTGCACAGCAGTGCATCTGGTACGTCGTTGGCAGTTTTCTTTTTTTAATTTTTATTTAAGTTATACAAGTTTTATGTATTTCATATAAACAGATTTAGGAGCATAATGGGACTCCCCCCCCCTTCCCTCTCTCCCACCCACATTTTGACTCTTCCTCCTCCTCCCTCTCAGATTCCCCCACACTTGATTTTTACAATGCTCTATTTTCAGTATATTTAATGATCATATAGTTAATTCCACTCTAAGTAAAGGAGTTCAACAAATAGCATGAAGAGAAAGACAACAAAACACTCTTCTTCAGTGGAAGAGAGAAGGGCTATAAACAATCATCTAGGGGTCGGTGGTGTGGCTCACTTGGTTAATCCTCCGCCTGCAGCGCCGGCATCTCATATGGGCACCGGGTTCTAGTCCTGGTTGCCCCTCTTCCAGGCCAGCTCTCTGCTGTGGCCCGGGAGTGCAGTGGAGGATGGCCCAAATGCTTGGGCCCTGCACCCGCATGGGAGACCAGGAGAAGCACCTGGCAGCGTGCCGGCCATAGCGGCCATTTGGGAGGGTGAACCAATGGAAGGAAGACCTTTGTCTCTCTCTCACTGTCTATAACTCTACCTGTCAAATAAATTAAAAAAAATCTATTCTTGAAATGTCTGATTCACTACAATACATTACATTTCAGGTATTCTATAAATTACATCAGATCAGGGAAAAAATGATATCTGTCTTTTTGGGACTGGCTTATTGAACTAAGTATAATGGTTTCCAGTTGTAACCATCTTGCTGCAAAAGAGAGGATTTTATTTTTATTTTTTTTTTACAGCTGAGTAGTACTCCACAGTGTATATATACCATAGTTTCTTAATCCAGCCAATCGTTGGCAGTTTTCTAAGGCATGTTTCTCCTTTATGGTTTAGGTTAGCATTTGGAAGCTGCCTCCTACCTATAGGGACTTGGGGCAACAATCAGGATGCATGGCACCCTCTAGTGCCCCAGATATCACCAAGCTTTAGAGGGATAAGGCTAGTTTGAAGAGAAGAATACCTCCCAGTTTTATAAAAAGAAAAATTAAAATGCCATAATTTCTCGTGTGCACACTGAAGGTAGGACAAATTATTTGGAGTAAAATAGATATTTGGGATCAATGATATCACTTAAAAAGCAAGCATTTTTTTTAAAAAGATTAATTTTTATATGAAAGTCAGAATTAGAGAGAGAGAGAGAGAGAGAGAGAGAGAATGAATTATCTTTGACCTGCTGGTTCATTCCCCAAATGGGTGCAATGGCCAGATCTGGGCCAGGTCAATGCTAGGAGCCAGGAGCTTCATCCAGGTCTCCACATGGATGCAGGGGCCCAGGCACTTGGGCCATCTTTCCCAAGCACATTAACAGGGAGCTGGATTGGAAATGGAGCAGCTGGGACTCAAACCCATATGGGATGCCAGCGCTGCAGATGGAGGCTTAAGCCACTGTGCCACAGCGCTGGCCCCCAAAGCAAGCATTTTAAATGTAGTTGCTATGTGCCAAACCCTATGCAGTATACTCTTTAATAGAATCTTTTTTTAAGATTTATTTATTTTTATTTGAAAGGCAGAGTTACAGAGAGGCAGAGGCACAGAGAAAGTCTTCCATCCTCTGGTTCATTCCCCAAATGGCTGCAAAGGTCGGAGCTGAGCCAATCCAAAACAAGGAGCCAGGAGTGGCCCAAGTGCTTGGGCCATCTTCTACTGTTTTCCCAGGCCATAGCAGAGAGCTGGATTGGAAGTGGAGCAGCCAGGTCTCTAACCGGTGCCCATATGGGATGCCGGCACTGTAGGCCGGGGCTTTACCCTGCTGCATCACAGCGCCGGCTCCATAGATTCTTGTTGAAGTTCTGTGAGGAAGGAATTATTATCCTGCATTCAGAAGTCAGCAAACTGAAGTTGAATGAAGTGAGGTGGCGTTCCCTCGTCAGCATTCCTGTATTCTGCACCAGCAGCTGTGCCTGGTGCAGCTGAGGGATCTGCTGGGATACGGTGGAACCGGCATTTGAACTCCACATTTTCTGCGTCTCAGCGTTTTCCAGGACAAGCCAGCTGTCCCATGAGCTCACATCATTACCCTTCTTGATACCCCAGTCCCTAGTGTAGTGTCCAGTGCACCGCAGCCTATCAGTAAATGGTTTTTGATTGAATTGTTGGGGAATCCTCAAGGTGGGGAGGCAAGCCTGCTCTCTGATTCTTTATAGAAACCGTCGAGGTAGTGGCTGGGCCAGGAGGCGCGACACTGCGGCCCCGAACTCCCAGGTTCACTTGCAACTCTGCTCCCATCACGCGACGCAAGCAGCGTTTGCGCCCTCTCCAAGACCACGCCCCCTCCGTAGCCGACTAGCGTGCTGCCTGTCCGCAGGCCTGCTTTGGCTGTGCGTGCTGAGCCCTGCTCTGAGGCCGGCTGCCTTGAGCCGTGCCGGGAGCGCTCCTGTGGTTTCAGGGCGCGCTCAGCACGTCTTCAGCCACCTCCCACAAGGATCCTACCCACTCCGGCTCTGTGGTGTGAATTCTTTTCCTCCCTTTTTTGTATAAACCGTACGTAGACCTGCTAAAGAAGCTTCAAGGCTCTGGTTCGTGAGGCTTCTTCCAAAGTCGGAAGGACTCTACGCAAGGTTCCCACAGGCGTTTCCTTCTGTTAACCACGGGGAACTGCTGCACCTGCACACGTCCGGCGTGGCCACCAGATGCCCGTCAGAGGAGAGCGGCAACAATCAGGAGTGTGTTAGCTGGGTTACGTAAGTGTATGGTCAGGTGGCTGCAGGAGGCACTAATTAAAGTGATAACCTGTGGGGCTCACGTGCTACCTTCGTAGCACTGGTGGAACTGCGCACCTTACCTCTTTTCCTTTCATGCTTTAATTCAGTGATTTGAAAGCCTTTGTTTTTAAATTTTTTTTGACAGGCAGAGTGGACAGTGAGAGAGAGAGACAGAGAGAAAGGTCTTCCTTTGCCAATGGCCGCCGCGGCCAGCGTGCTGTGGCCGGCGCACCGCGCTGATCCGATGGCAGGAGCCAGGTGCTTCTGGTCTCCCATGGGATGCAGGGCCCAAGTACTTGGGCCATCCTCCACTGCACTCCCTGGCCACAGCAGAGAGCTGGCCTGGAAGAGGGGCAACCGGGACAGAGTCCGGCGCCCTGACCAGGACTAGAACCCGGTGTGCCAGCGCCGCTAGACGGAGGATTAGCCTAGTGAGCCACGGCGCCGGCCTTGAAAGCCTTTAAAAATCGTTTCCTTTCCCAGAAGTGTGTGTGCGTGTGTGTGTGCATGTGTGTGCACGGTGATGGAGCTGGATGGCGTGTAAGGTGGGTTACTGGGAGAGCTCCCCTGTAGACCAGCCAATGTTACTGTGTCGACCTCATGATGATGAGGGCCTGGAGGATGTACCTGTTGGTTCAGCATAGGTCAGTGAATCTTCTAGTTAGCGTCTACCTATGAGAAGGCTCTCTTCTCCTTAGAGGTTGCTTTATGGAGAAGTCCGGATAACTTTCCAAACTGAAATGCAGCCAGCGTGGGCAGTAGGCCAGGCTGTGAACAACTGAGGATTATGATTACTAGTTCAGAAGTTAAAGACTTTGAAAAAGAAAAATTGGATGTGAATGTAACTTAGAAACTAAGGCGGGGGGGAGGAAGTCAAGGTGCCAAGGGCCAGTGACTTTTTGGCAGGTGTCCTAACCCACCTTCTCCCTTTCCCTGTTCTCTCTCCCTGCTCCTGCCTTAGCATCAGCAAACACAGTTATCTAGGCATGGGCATGAGCAGTGGGTCACTTGAACCTGAGTTTGAAGAGCTGTTGAGGACTGTGAAGGTGAACCTTGCCCTTGGTGTGGAATCGGCAGCCCTGTCCCTGCACTGCTTGGTCTCTGCAGAGCAGGGATGTTGGGATTAGGATTCTGGCTTGGTTATTGGAACATGCTGCCTTTGTTACATGAGCCTGACCTCTCTGTTGACGCTAGGTCCTCTCCTTGGAATGTGGGGCTGCCCACCATGCCCCCAGTGTCAGAGCTGGACTTCACAGTCAGTGTCCCCCTCCATCTGGCCCTTCCTGGTCATTCTCATCCTGTTGCTATGACCAGACACGAGAGGAAAACTCAGAAGTTTGCAATATTTGGAGGGCTCTTCGGCTTTGTGGTCATAGTGGTGGTGTGTATAAGTGAAGTGTGTAAGGAAACATTAGCTGATAATAAATGGGTGGCTGTGGCTTGGTCACCTGAAGTTTGTGGGGATATTAGTTATGCCTGTGTCCAGGAAATAGCATTCCTATGTCAGTTCCAACATAGGAGAAGGACTTGAGAGAGTGGGCTGATTGGAGAGTTGCATACCACAGAGTTCAGAACTGCAACTCATCAGAGCTTTGAATTCCCAGATATGCAGATGTAAACTGTTATATACTCTCTTTTTTTTTTTAATTTTATTTTTTGACAGGCAGAGTGGACAGTGAGAGAGAGAGAGACAGAGAGAAAGGTCTTCCTTTGCCGTTGGTTCACCCTCCAATGGCCGCCGCGGACAGCGCGCTGCGGCCGGCGCACCGCGCTGATCTGATGGCAGGAGCCAGGAGCCAGGTGCTTTTCCTGGTCTCCCATGGGGTGCAGGGCCCAAGCACCTGGGCCATCCTCCACTGCACTCCCTGGCCACAGCAGAGAGCTGGCCTGGAAGAGGGGCAACCGGGACAGAATCCGGCGCCCTGACCGGGACTAGAACCCGGTGTGCCGGCGCCGCAAGGCGGAGGATTAGCCTAGTGAGCCGCGGCGCCGGCCATGTTATATACTCTCTTGAACAGAGCCATAAATACAATTGAATTTAACCATCCCCAACTAATATGTAGAGGCAGGCTCATAGATTTCCATTAATTTTATTCACAAAGTTGTTTTTAACTTGTGAACTTTTATTGTCTCCAAAGAATGATTCTCCATTAACCAAAGAAAGTAGTTGATTATGCTGTAATTAAATGAAATGCAGAGAACAAAACAAAAAATTATCTATTGATGGGAAGGATTTTTGTCCTTTCTAGTACGAGAAGGCACACGTATCTGTGGGAAATGGAGGTGATGAATATCCTATGTGTGCTGCTATTACTGGTGTCCAGCCCAGTACCGCAACTTCCCTGCTAGTGTTCACCCTTTGCTCTCATATACAGTGGATTCGATACCTTTTTCGAACAGTACAGTTGTCAGCTAGTTTGTTGCTAACCTGTGAGAACATAGACCTGTTCCCTTGTGAGAATATAGATTTTCCAAATGCAGCACAGAGTTTGTCTTTTTTTTTTTTTTAAAGATTTATTTATATATTTGAGAGGCAGAGCTACAGAGAGAGAAGGAGAGACAGAGCAAGAGAGAGATCTTCCATCTGCTGGTTCACTCCTCAAATGGCTGCAAGGGCTGGGGATGGGCCAGCACAAAGCCAGGAGCCAGGAGCCAGGAGCTTCCTCTGGGTCTCCCATGTGGGTGCAAGGGCCTAAGGACTTGGACCACCTTCCATTGCTTTCCTAGGTGCATTATCAGGGAGCTGGATTGGAAGTGGTGCAGCTGGGACTTGAACTGGTGCCCATATGGGATGCCAACAATTGCAGCCAAGGCTTAACCGTCTACACCACAGTGCTGACCCCACAGAGTTTGTCTTAAAGTCAGAACAAAGTTATTTATGTGAGCTGTTCTTCTGAGTCCCCTTCAGCATGGTTGTTTAGTGTATTTGTAAAACGGTTTGACTCACTGCTGCATCTCATCCCTATTCTTCATAATCCTGGCTGATTTTTAAAAATTTTTATATAGCGGAATTTACCTGTTACATGATAGAGTTTTGTGGGCTTTGGCAAATGTACAGTCTTACAGCCACCAGCACAAAACTGTAGAAAACAGTTCCATTCCCGTTCAGTGTTTTCTTGCAGTCAAACCCTTCTATTCCCAATCTCTGGGAACCACTAATCAGTTTTTCCTTCCTATAGTTTTGATTTCTTTAGAACAAAGCAAAATGGAACCATGCAATTTGTAGCTTTCTGGATATGGCTTCCTAACACTTAGAAAAACGCATTTGTGATTCATCATATTTTTACCATGAGTGGATAGACTGTTCTCTTAAATATCTGAGTAGTATTCCATTTTGTAGATGTACCACAGTTTAACCATTTGTGTGTTAAGGGGCAGTGATCATGTATAAAACTGTGGTGTGAAATCATGTGGTGACTATGAGTGAAACTGTGGTCATTTGTGTACAGGTTGTTCTGTGAAGATAAGATTTCAACCTCCTTTGATAAAATACTGGCAGTAGTATTGTTGGGTCTTATTACAAACTGCGTGATAAAAAACCTGCAAAATTATTGTCCAAAGTGGCCGTATTGTTTTCTGTTTCCACGGGGACGTGGGTGTTGCTGCAGTTGTTCACACCTTCCCACGCACATAGCATTGCTCTTGTTTTATTGTGGCCATTCACTTAGGTGTGTAGTTGTATCTCATTATGGTTTTCATTTGTACTTTCCCTGTGAACAATGATTCCAAACATCTCTTCATGTGCTTATTTGCCGTTTATTGCTTTCCTTTGATGACATGCCTATTAAGATATGTTCTTCCTCTGTTTTTTTTTTTTTAATTGTATTTTTATTGGTTAAAGTGTTCTGTATATTGTCTGGATAGAACTTCCTTTTCAGATAATGTGATGTATAAATATGTTCTCCCAGTCTGTGGCTTGTATTTTCAGTCTCTAAGAATGCTTTTTACAGAAAAATTTTAAAAATTTTGATAAGTGCAGTTTATTGATTTTTCTTTTTATAGATCATGTCTTTGGTGTGGTTTCTAAGAACTCTTTGCCAAGCTCAAGGCCATGTAGATGTTTTTCTATATTTCCTCTACAAATAATATAGTCTTACATTTTATATTTAGACCTATGATGCTTTTGAGTTAATTAAAAATATTTATTTATTTAGAGAGAGGGAGAGGGTGAGAGAAAGAAGGAAATAGCTTCCATCTGCTGGTTCACTTCCTAAATGTGCACCACATGCAGGGCTGGGCCAGGCTGAAGCCAGGAGACAGGAGCTTCATCTGGGTCTTCTACAGATGTGGCAGGGCCTCAGGTACTTGGGCCATCATCTGCTGCATTCCCAGATGCATTAGCTGGAGTGTGGATTGGAAACAGAGCAGCTGAGACTCAAAGTAGCACTCTAATACAGGATATGGGTGCCACAACACCTGTCCATTGAGTTAATTTTTTGTATAGGTGTAAGATATGTATGAAGAATTTTTTTTTCTTTGTTCAGTTGTTCTGGCACCATTTGTTGAAAATGCTGTCCTTTATCCAGTGAGTTGTCTTTGTCACTTTGACAAAATTCACTTGACTGTACTCATGTGGGTTTATTTATGGGCTGTCTTCTCTGCTGTGTCCTATATGGATGTATCATTTCACTGGTATTACACCATATTGATTACTGTAGCTTTGTAGTCTTGAAATTGAGCAGGATGGGTCCCCTATTTTGAGTCTTCTTTTGCAGAATTATTTTAGCTGTTCCTGTTTGCCTTTTTATATAAATTTTATAATCAACTTGTTGATAGCTAAAATAAAGTGCTCAGATTTGGATTGGAATCACACCTTTAGATCACATTGGGAAAAACCGAAATCTAACAATATGAGTTTTCTTATATGTGAACATGGTATATCTCACCATTTATTTAGGTTTTCTCTCTTTCATCAGTGTCTTACAGTTTTGAGCATACAGATCCTATACCTGCTTTGTTATATTTATACATGAATATTCCAGTTTTTGGTACTATTATGCAAAGCATTTTTCACTGCTGGTATTTAGGAATATAGTTAGTGTTTGTATTCATTTGCCAACTTCACTTATTAATTCTAGAAGCCTTTTTGTTAGTTCTTTTTTTTTTTTTAATGTAGACAATCATGTTATCTTCAAATAAGGACAGCTTCATGTCTTCTGAATATTTGGGTCATTCATTTCTTTTCCTTTTCCTTTCTTTTGCAGTATTAAGTAGAAGTAGTAACACAGGAAAGATAAACTTTTCTTGTTCCTTATCTTAGTGAGAAAGCCATCTTTCACTACTAAGTACTGTATTAGGGATGGGTATTTGGCACAGTGGTTAGGATGCTGCTTGGACATCTACTTCCCCTATCAGAGGGACTGGGTTCAAGTTCTGGCAGTGGTTCTGATTCCAGCTTCCTGCTAATGGGCATCATGGGAAGCAACAGGTGGTGCCGTAATTAGTCGGATCCCTGCCAGACACTGGTGGTCCTACATTAAGCTGTGGGCTCCTGGCTTTGGCTTGGCCCAGCACTCGCTGCTGTGGATATTTGAGAAGTGAACCAGTTCCTGGGAGCTCTCTGTGTCTGTCTCAGTCTCTCTGTCCCTCTGCCTGTCAAATAAATTTAAACAAATAAATAAAACTTTTAAAAGCATAATATTAGCTCTAGGCTTCATCTTTTCTTTTTTTTCTTGGATGCTCTTTTAGATTAAGAGTTTCTATTCCTAGTTTACCGATTTTTGTGCTTTAAGTCATGAATAGATGTTGAATTTTGTTATTTTGTTAAATGCCTTTTCTGCATCTATTGAGATGTTTCTCCTTTATTCTGTTAATATGGTGGATTATGTTGATTCATATCTGAATTTGAGCCAATCTTTCATTCCTGAGATGACTCACTCTGGTTTTGATGCATTGCCCTTTTTACGTATTGCTGGCTTTAATTTGCTGGTAATGGAGGAGTTGTGCATCTGTGTTCCAGAGTAATACTTGTCTGCAGCTTTAGTTTCTTGTAATATCGTTGTCAGGTTTTGGTACTGACATAATTCCACCTTCATTTGAAGAAATAGATTCCACATGAGTAGCCTAGGAAGCTTTCCTGCTTATGAAACATGAGGAAATAAGCTGATGGTACTGTGATCCTACAGGCAGTGCAGCTTTTTGACTGAGGTGCAAGTGTAGATTTTTTAAAAAAGAATTAAAAATGGTATTTTATTTATTTGAAAGAGTGAAAGACAGACAGAGATCTCACTTCTGCTGGTTCAGTCCCCAAATGCCCAAAGAAGCTTGCCAAGTCAGGAGCCAGAATTCAGTCTGGTCTCCCACCTGGGGCGCAGGGACCCAGCTACTGTTTGAGCCACTACCTGCTGCCTCCCAGGGTGTGCATTAGCAGAAACCTGGAATCAGGGGTGGAGCTGAGACTTGAACCCAGGCACTCTGACATTGAATGCAGGCATCCCAAGTGGTGACTTAACCACTGTGCCAAACGCCATCCCCTAGATCTTTTGATCTGTGAACCTCTGTGTACCTTGTGGTGTGATGGACTCTTTCTTTTCTTCTGGAAGGGGCTTACTTCCTGCAATGCTGGGACCAGTAAAGATGTGTACGTTGCTGGTAAAGTGCTATGCCAAGCTTCTCCAAAGGGCTGTGTCTGGGACTTGCAGCAAACCAGGGCCCAGTTTGCCTAGAATTTTGCATGCATGTTAGCCAGTGGAGGAACAGGGAAAATAAGAGTTTGGAACTGGCACAGATTTCAGCGAACTTTCCCCTTGAAATTATCAGCATGCCTCTATTGTACACAGAACAATAGAAAAGTCCTCATTAAACTCACAGAGCAGAGGCATAATCCTACTGCTTGCCTTCCACGCCCTTGACCTAGTTCGTGAGTTGCCCTTCTCTCAATTTCTTTTGGAGGAAAATGGAAGGAAATAAATAAATTATATGTTTTGGGATGGAAGACTTTTATTTTGTTGAACTGTTGGCTAAAATTATTTAAATAGACTACGATGAGCATTTTTGAGAGGGTTTGTTTTTAGTCACCATTTGTTGTGGTTTCCCCATATATAATTATCTCCTTCCACTTACGATGGGAGAAATGCCAGAATCCTAAGGAGATGGAACAAAAACCCTGTGTGAAGAGTAAATTTTTATTAAAATGCAGCATATCGTGAGCCAGTTATTATTCTAATTGTACAAAATAGTGTACTCTCATTACATAGCCTTTCTGCAAGTCATCATGGAAAACCAATTTGCGAGAAGCCAGCCTGGTGAGACCCATTGCCCAGGCAAACTCTGGGGGAGCAGCTCCAGCGAGAGATTCCCAAATCCAGCCAGCACCCGTGCAGCACTTCTTGGCTTCTCTGTTTTGCCCTCTTTTTCTTTGTTTTTAAGTGTCCTTCTTTGCTTTCCTTGTATTTTTTCTCTCTATCTCTCCCTCTCCCTCTCTCTGAAATGACTTTCCTTTCTTTGCCTCTGCCTGTTGGGACAGATAAAGGATTGATTTGGGGACAGAGAGTGGTAGATAGGAGCACAGCCAGGGGAAATGGGAGCACTTCATCCTTCCAGGTCTGTTGACTTCAATTCTGAAAAATAGATGTTTCTGGAGCATCATTAAGAAGTCTGGAGAATGGGAAGCAGGAAGGGTTGACTAAGTGCTGGCCATTCTGCATATGTGATGTTTGTAAGGTGGACTTTTGCAACTTGAAAACTACCATTGAATTTTACATGGCAAATTAAATATTTTTCATTCTCATGTTAAAAGAATGAATGAATAAGATTAAAAATATATATAGCTTCCCGATTGAATTATCCCTTCTCATTTGGTATTATTTATGTTTTGTTGAGAGATAGAGAAAGAACAAAAATTTCAAGTGACAAATGGATGTTTTAAAATAGAAATCATTGGGGCTGGCGCTGTGGCGCAGCAGGTTAAAGCCCTGGCCTGAAGCGCCGGCATCCCATATGGGTGCTGGTTCTAGTCCCGGCTGCTCCCCTTCTGATCCAGCTCTCTGCTATGGCCTGGGAAAGCCGCAGATGATGGCCCAGGTCCTTGCGCACCTGCACCTGCGTGGAAGACCTGGAAGAAGCTCCTGGCTCCTGGCATGGGATCAGCGCAGCTCCGGCCGTTGCAGCCATTTGGAGAGTGAACCAGTGGATAGAAGACCTCTCTCTCTGTCTGAACCTCTCTCTCTGACTGTGTCTTTCAAATAAATAAATCTTTAAAAAAATAGAAATCATTGCTTCATCATCGTCAGGGAAAATGAGGGAAAGGGGGACTGAGCATGCTTTAGCCTTGAGATGTAAGTAGAGGGTCGAGCTGGGAGACGCAGGTCAAGCTGGCTCTCATGACAGTGCCGTAACTCCACACGTCTCAGCTTCCTCATGTGGAGAGTGAGGGGAGTGATAGTTGGCCACATTAAATGCCTGGATCAGTGACTGGCACATGGTTAATTATATGCTTATCATCCGTGACATCAGGGAGTGATCGAGGTCCCCTGATAAGAAAAGGAATTTGAGGATATTCTATGAGGACAGGACTGGAAGAATAGCGACATGGGTTCCTGGGTTTGGAGACTGAGGTGTAGAGAAGTGGGGAGAGTGGTGCTCTCGCTCTCTCTGCTGTAACCCTGCGGAGCTCTCTTGTATGAAGAAGCACAATACTGGAAGTGATGACGAATCCCTTCCCACGAGCCTCTGAAGGCTATTGCTGGGCATGGAAATGTGTGCAGTGGCCGTTCTTCCATCCTTAGCAGAGAATGCTCAGGAAAGCCCAGTGTCAAAGGAGAGAGAAGGCCAGGTGGGGATTGTTTTGAGGACGTCCTAAGTGTTTGCTTTTTCTTCAGTATGATGACATCTACACCAAAACAACTTCTGGGCCTTATGTCTATGTGTCTCGATGTGTATGACTTATATGTATATGTGCATAGGAATTTATTTAGATAAACTTACATGCAGTCACATAAACAAATCTTAAGGGAACACATGATACATTTTTATTTTTTTAAAGATTTATTTATTTATTTAAAAGTCAGAGTTACACAGAGAAGGAGAGGCAGAGAGAGAGAGAGAGGTTTTCCATCCGATGGTTCACTCCCCAGATGGCCGCAATGGCCTGAGCTGCACCAATCTGAAGCCAGGAGCCAGGAGCTTCTTCCGGGTCTCCCATGCGGGTGCAGGGATCCAAGGACTTGGGCCATCCTCCACCGCTTTCCCAGGCCACAACAGAGGGCTGGATTGGAAGTGGAGCAGCCAGATTTCAAACCGGTGCCCATATGGGATGCCTGCGCTTTAGGCCTAGGCGTTAACCCGCTGTGCCACAGTGCCAGCCCCACATGATACATTTTTATAAAAATACACTCTTGTGTCACTGTTTTCTAGATTAAGATGGTATTTCCAGTACCCCAAGGATTCCCGTGTGCCCTCTTCTAGTCAGTTCCAGTCCAAAATTAAGTAGTGTTTAGACTAGGATCGTTGGTGATAGTTTCACACAGTAAGAGATTTGAGCTGTTTTTCTTTTCTTTTCTTTTCTTTTCTTTTCTTTTCTTTTCTTTTCTTTTCTTTTCTTTTCTTTTCTTTTCTTTTTAAGACTTATTTTACTTATTTGAAAGTCAGAGTTATAGAGAGAGGTAGAGCCAGAGAGAGAGAGGTCTTCCATCTGCTGGTTCACTCCCCAAATGACTGCGATGGCCAGAGCTCAGCTGATCCAAAGCCGGAACCAGGAGCTTCTTCCAGGTCTCCCACGTGGGTGCAGGGGCCAAGGACTTGGGCCATCTTCTACTGCTTTCCCAGGCCATAGCAAAGAGCTGGATTGCAAGTGGAGCAACCAGGCCTCAAACCGGCACCCATATGGGATGCCGGCGCTGCAGGCCTAGGTGTTAACCCACTGCGCCACAGCGCCAGCCCCAGCTGTTTTTCTTCCTAACATGTTGGTATTGTGAAGCTTCAGCCAGGCATAGAAATGTTTAGCTTAGATAGAGGGGAAAAAAAGAAATAGAGCAAGATTGTTCATTATATGATCTTTACCAAGAAATTTACTGTCTCTCTGTAACACAAACTGAATGCTAATTCACGAGGTTTTCTCATTCCTTATCGCTCAGAGGACAGCGTTTCTCCCTACGTGAATGCAAGCAACAGAACTGTGCCTCGGGCCAGCGGTGAGGTATGACCGGGAGATGAAACCTAAGGCAGCATCAGCAGCAGGCCTGCCCACAGGGACCAGTGGCGGTGCCTTCCTGTCCTGGGTCGAGTCTGCCGCTGGTGCTGCTGCCACTGTGCTGCCCCCTCCATCGGTGGTCGTCCCCGGTGCTCCCATGAATAGTACTGAAGGATTCTGGGTCTTTGTGTCACTCTCTTTAAACCTAGGGCACTGGAGGGACTGGCCGGAGCTGAGCCTGGGTCATCTGCTGGCTGCGGGCTGGGGGAGGAAGGGAGGGGTTCTGCACCGCGAGGGAGGGCCTCTTCTACCACGAGGGCTCATACGGGGAGTGAGGCCCTCAGAAGGGGAAGGCGTTCAGATACCGATCAAAGAAGAAACCGTGAACAATCCAAAAGGCACGTGTCCACAGCACACATCAGGCTGCTTTTATAGAGAATGTTATTTTATTCTTGGTGTTTCAGTGCTATTTTAAAGCCGCTGATTATAGCAGAAAGTGGACTTTATCTATAGTCCATAGCACATGCAGAGTGTGTTTATGCGTTGGGTAGCAGATTCCATGTAGCTGCAGAACCAAGTGAGACTGTCCCCACAAGCCGCTCACTTGCCTGTTGAGCCATTCATGAGCTCCTAAGGGTCATCTCTTAGGACTAGAGCCTTGAGTTCAAATACAGTTATTTAGGGCCAGCGCTGTAGTGTAGCGGGTAAAGTTGCCTCCTGCAGTGCCTGCATCCCATATGGGCGCCAGTTCGAATCCCGGCTGCTCCACTTCCAACCCAGCTCTCTTTTGTGGCCTGGGGAAGCAGTGGAAGATGACTTGGGCCCCTGCACCTGCGTGGGAGACTTGGAGGAGGCTCCTGCTCCTGGCTTTGGATCGGTGCAGCTCTGGAGTTTGTGGCAAATTGGGGAATGAAATAGCAGATAGAGGACCTCTCTTTCTCTCTCTCTGCCTCTCCTTCTCTAACTCTGACTTTCAAATAAATAAATAAATCTTTAAAAAATACAGTTATTTAGAGGTCATTTCTGTGAATCTCTGTGATAAAAAATATACTGACTTTGCAAAGAAATCTCACTTGTTCTGTAACTGAGGGGTGAATGGTGATCAGAATTTTCTCTGCATGTACTGCTATGACATCACCTTCCATAGTCCAGTAACGGCTCAAAGCCCAGAGCTTGTCAGGCTAGTATTTCAGAAGAGGATAATTTCTTGTTTAAACTACAGGCTTGTTTTGGAATGAAGACTAACTTGAATTTGAATCACTTGCCCTTAAGAAAAGAAGGAATTACTGATAAACTGTGATACACCAGGCACCTTTACTACCTGAATTGATCCTAATCATTAGTTTATTTCCTAAATTAATTCTTTAAAAAACACATTTATTTATTCGTTTATTTGAAAGAATTACAGAGAGAGAGAGACAGAGAACCTCCTCTGGTTCACTCCTCAAATGACCTCAAGGGTCAGGGCTGGCTCAGGGTTAAGCCAGGAGCCTGCAACTCCATCTGAGTCTCCCATGTGCGTAGCAGGGACCCAAGCACTTGGGCCATCTTCCACTGCTTTCCCAGGTGCATGACCAGGGGAGCTGGATAGGAAGTGGAGCAGCTGGGACTCAAACCAGCACTCTTATTGGTTGCTAGTGTTGCAGGAGGTGGCCCAACCTATTGTACCAAAATGCCAGCCCCCTAAATTAAAAAGACTGAAGTCTTTTTTTTTTTAGAAGATTCATTTATTTGTTTGAAAGACAGAGTTACAGAGAGAGAGGGAGAGATACAGACAGAGATCTTTCATCTGCTGGTTCACTCCCCAAATGGTCACAATGGCCCAGTCTGGGCTGGGCCAAAGCCAGGAGCCAGGAGCCAGGAGCCAGGAGCCAGGAGCCAGGAGTCTCTTCCAGATCTGCCATGTGGGTGGCAGGGCCCAAGCACTTGGCCATCTTCCATTGCCTTCCTAGGCACATTAGTAGGGAGCTGGAACAGAAGTGGAGCAGCCGGGACTGTAACTGATGCCCATTTTGGTGCTGACAGGTGGTGGCTTTATCTGCTATGCCACAGTGCTGGCCCCCTGGTGTCTGTGTTTTGATGACAAATCTTGAGGATTGGGTGAGATGTCTGCATCTTGTCTATTTTGATATTTAGTTACATTTGTCCCTGTGTTTTCCTGGAGCCGTGATTCTGGGACCCCTTGGCTGCCTGAAGGGCTCCTAGGTGCCTTAAGTAAATTGACACAACGTTGGGGCTCACAGCTCCTCTTGTAAACTGGAAATCATCTCCGGATTATTTGGAATCACTAATACGAAAGTTATTGCTCTCTGGTTGTGTTCCGGCATGGATGAAGGAATAATGACACGAGAAAGGTCTGTACATGTTGAGTACAGACACGCCTTGTGTTCCCTGAGTGCTGTTGATGCGGATATGGAGGGCTGACTGTAGCTTGGATGCCAGGGGCCTATGTGGAGACACTGTACTCTTTCACCCTGTTACTTGTTTGTGTAGGATTGTACACCTGTTATATAAGCCTTTGTTGCTTACATTTTGCTTCTGTTTGTTGTTTTGACTGAAGTAAATTGGGGGGAATATGGTACTTACTGCTGGTGTAACCGGTTGCACTACTCAGAGCTCAGCGTTCTGATCAACCAGTGTTTGCTGGCTGCCTCCCTGGCCCCGGGGAGCATCCTCCAAGTGAGCACCAGCCCTTCAGCACTGGTCTGTGTTCCTTTCGGTTTGCTTTGTTGTGGAAACAATGCTTCTATTTGGCCAAGCCCAGCGGCTGCAGGCTCTTAGTGACCTTCTTTGAGCTTTTTCCCAGTGTATATTTTTCAGCATTGCCCACAGCAATATCAGTGCTCCAAGAAGGAGGTACTTTGAAGGACTGTTTGAAGGCTTGAAGAAAATATCTGTTTCAGCTAAATGAACTTGACTTAGAAATATTTAATTGAACTAAATATCAGGAGAAACATTTATGAACCCTAAGGCATTGTGAATATTATAAAGTTCTTATCTAAGATGTAAATCTCATGGCTAAATTTCCACTTCTTTCCCCCATAAGGACACTGTGGGGCCCGCAAGTGGTGCAGCAGGTTAAGCCGCTACTTCCAGGATCCAGTGTTGGAGTCCCAGCTGCTCCTCTTCTGATCCAGCTTCCTGCTAATGCTCCTGGAAAGGCAGCGGCTGGCTCAAGTGCTTGGGCCTCTGCCAGCAGTGTGGGACACCAGGGTGAAACGCCTGGCTTTGACCTGGCACAGCCCTGGCTGTTGCATCCGTTTGCAGAGTGAGCCACCAGAGGGAAGATCTGTCTTTCTCTTTGTCTGTGATTGTTCCTCTTGCTGTAGCTCTGCCTCTCAAACAAATAAATCTTGTCGCTCCCCCTCTTCGTGGAGGAACGACACAGGACCCTGCGCTGTTCTTTCGTCTGCTCGGCCCTCCCCGGGTTTGCTGCTGGTTCTTCCCGGGTTGGCTACTATCCCTTCCACCTCCGTGGAAGGGCAGTTCCCCCTGGCCACATTCCCCACTTCCGCAGGGGAGCGGCACACCGCCGGCCGGCTTTCTCGAGGGCTGCACAGGTGTTCCCTCAGATGTTCCCCTTAGATGTTCCTGGTGCATGCCGTCTCTCTCCTCCTTTATAGTCCTCCTCCGCCAATCCCAACTCGGCTGCCCACACGCCGAGCACGCTGCTCTCCAATCAGGAGCAGGTCCCACAGTTTATTGGTTGAACTGGAGGCAGCTGTGCGGAAGCTGTTTACTTCTCTCCCAGCGCCATATTGTGGGAGAGCAGATGCATAGAATAAGTCTTAATTCCAGTAACTCAGTCCAGTCCGAGCTGCTCCCCACAAATCTCTTTTTAAAAAGGATACTGCTATAGTGAACTGTTTACAAATTGAAGATAAAGTATGTTCTTTATATGAATAGTTGGTGAACTTACAGAATTTATTGAGGTGAGATCCAGAATGATTTTTTTTTGAAGATTTATTTATTTGTTTGAAAGACAGAGATACAGAGAGAGAAGGAAAGAGAGAGAGAGAGAAGAGATAGATCTTCCACCTGCTAGTTTACTCCCCAAATGGCCGCAACAGCCAGGGCTGGCCAGGTTGCAGCTAGGAGCCAGGAGCAGCTTCTGCACCATGTGGGTGCAGGGACCCAAGGACTTGGGCCATCTTCCGTTTCCTAGGCAAAATGGCAGGGAGCTGGATCGGAAGTAGAGCATCCAGGACTTGAACTGGTACCTATATGGGATGCTGGCACTGCAGGTGGAGGCTTAACTTTCTACACCACAGTGCTGGCCCCAGAATGAATTTTTTTAAAATTCCAAAAAAATCCACTCAGGTAGTTCATGTTAACTAATGTGGTGTGCCATCATCCTCTAGATATAGTTTGTAGCTGTAGTCAGCTTTGTCAACGCCAGCCTATTGCTACACTAACAAAGCAAATTGCTTAGTATATTTGGTTTGCTCCCTTTATAGAGCTCAGCCTGAGCCCTATTTTGCCCCCGATTTTTCCCTTCTCTCGTGATCACATGACTGGCTTCCTGGGAATCTGCCTGTTGAATTGTTCCCTCCAGTTATGTTGTTATGGTCTTTCCTTCTCTTTGTTTTTAACCTCACGTTTTCGCATTGTCACCAATCTCCAAGTTCTCTTTCCCCTAGCTGCTGCCACACTCTAGTCCTTTCTGGGAAACCTCTTTATATAATATCAATATGATATTTGGAAAACTGGAGTGATGACAATAACTTAGAATGCATTCAATACAACCACCCACCCATAAAAATATAGAAAGTGATTGTGTTTTTATTATTGAGTATTCATTCACTACTATTCTCATTGATTGGGGCAAAAGTTTGTTGAATGCTCAGTACACACCAGCTATTACCCTAGATCTGAGAAATAAAAAAGAGAGACCTCACAGTTTTTGTGCATGAGATGGGACAGAAGAAAACTAAACCATAACTGTAGTGTATGATCCTGTGGAAGAGTCTTATGTCCAAGTTCAGGCTGTTATCAGAGCAGTATAGAACTGTTGCTGTTGGTCATGGAAGTGATCTGATTGTATACAATAATATTTATGAAAATGAAATTTGTCTTCTGTATACTAGTTAGTAGGATTTCAAGAAGGTACTTTGAATAGTTTATGGAAAATGAAATTAAAAGATAAGTTTATTTCGGTGCAAAAATTTTGAATTTTGAACTTTATACATGTTAGAGGTCTTTAAAAGTTCATGGAAGGGGCCAGTGCTGTGGCATAGAAGGTTAAGCCTCCCTTCGCCTGCACCAAAGTGGGAGATCTGGAAGAAGCTCCTGGCTCCTGGCTTTGGAATGGCCCAGCTCAGGCCGTTATGTTTATTTGGGGAGTGAACCAGCAGATGGAAGACCTCTCTCTCTGCCTCTCCCTCTCTCTGTCTGCAATTCTGCCTCTCAAATAAATAAATAAACCTTTAAAAAAAAAGTTCATGGAAAACATGTATTATGAAACAGCTTTGCCTGGGTTTCTGTTTTTTTTTTTTTTTTTTTTTTTTCGTACCCGAATAAACTTGTCTTTCAATTCCATTGAAACCATTGAAGATCTCAAGGTATACACAGGTATGAGGACTTTTATTTTCTTCATTTCTTTTTAAGAAAGACTTAGTGCTCCTGATACCCTGTTCAGTGGTAGCAGGAGATAACAAAATGAGCCCACTCTGGTATCTGTAGTCTGATACAGTGATAAAAACAATCCCTCAGGGCTTGGCCGGCTCAATGATCTAGATGAAGTGATCTCCCAGATACTCGGCTTCCCCCTCTGTTCTTTTCCTGGACAGTTTCTGCACGTGTGGGCAGGGAAGAGTCTGGGATTGGAGATTCCCTGGCTTCGGGCCAGGGTCCGGGGGACTCATCTGTCTTTGGGTGTCCGGCTCACGGCTGTGTCTGCTCTTGGGTTTGAGATTTCAGCCATGTCGAGGATCAGTTGTGCTCCTGAGCTGACCTTGACTCCACTTCTCAGCTCCTGCTGACATCTGGATCCCTGTGTGTCTCTGTCACCTCCGTCCAGCCTGTGGCCTTCAGTGTCACCCCATGACCTCTCGTTCTGGGGGACATCTTTCTCTCACCTGGCTGGGCCTGCTGCCCCTCAATTTGCTAGCATCTCTCTGCTCCTCAGGGGTGCACAGGCACTTCTGGTCCTATCTACACCAAACCAGGACTGAAACTGGAGAGGGACAGCTGAATGCCCCCTGACCTCGGCGCGGCCTGCACGCTGCTATGCTTGCTGTGCTCTGCCCATCTCTTGGGCGGATGCAGGAGCAGCCTCCCCAGATCACAGTGGGCCAGTGCAGTCCATAGCGAATCTGACACCTTTTTCATCTCTGGGGCTGAAACCCAGGGAGAGAGATGAGGACTCGATGTTTCAGCCCTGTCCGTGCTTGTAATCCTGCTCCTGCAGGAGAATGAGTGTTGGGCTTCCCTCCTGGTGGGTTCTTTCCTCCTTCTGTCCTAAGGCAGCAAGCTTCCTCCCTAGCATTTTAGAGAAACTTTGTCTTCTATAAAAGAGACCATGATCTGAAGTTTTCAGACTCTTTTTTTTCCCTCTGTTTTTAAAAAAAGATTCATCTTAGGCTGGCGCTGCGGCTCAGTAGGCTAATCCTCTGCCTATGGCACCAGCACCCAGGGTTCTAGTCCCGGTCGGGGCACCGGATTCTGTCCCGGTTGCTCCTCTTCCAGGCCAGCTCTCTGCTATGGCCCGGGAAGGCAGTGGAGGATGGCCCAAGTGCTTGGGCCCTGCACCCACATGGGAGACCAGGAGAAGCACCTGGCTCCAGGCTTTGGATAAGCGCAGTGCGCCGGCTGCAGTGGCCATTGTGGGGTGAACCAACGGCAAAGGAAGACCTTTCTCTCTGTCTCTCTCTCTCTCTCACTGTCCACTCTACCTGTCAAAAAAAAAAATTCATCTTATTTATTTGAAAGGCAGAGTTCCCCGGGGGTTGGGAGTCAGGGGGAGTGGGGGAGGGGTTGTCAATCTGCTGGTTCACTCCCTAGATGGCCACATGGGTCAGGGCTGAGCCAGGTGGAAGTGTTACTGGAGAATGGCAGGGTTCTTGTCTTCGCGCAAGAAAGAATTCAGGCATGTGACAGAGTAGTGGAAAATAAAAAGTAACAAAGTTTATTAGGGAAGGGACATCTGTAAGAACGGATGGGCACCTCTCCAGACAGGACCTGAGAGAGAGTGCTTGGTTGCTCAGACGGGTGGAAGGAGCGAGGTTACATGGTTAAGTGGAGAGATTACACCTGGGTAGGCACTTCTGGTCCTATCTACACCATACCAGAACATAGAGGCAGAGGGCTGAGCACACAGTCTGGCTGAGTCGGGGGTGGGGGTGGGGGCAGGTTTAAGGAGATGGGTCTTGCTTCCCTACTTGTACTCCTCTTGGAACAAAGGGCTTTTTGGATGTAAATAGAAAAACTTCTATCTGAGTTTTCCCCTGAAGGTACCAGACAGGAGGAAGGCTAGCTGGTGCCGGTCCTGAGTTTAGAGGAAGGGTGAGCAAGCCCCCCTAGGGGATCAGGAGCGGGGTGTTTGAAATGCAGATACTGGGCTGCATCTGGGAGACTGTGGAAGATTGTCAGGCAGAAGGAGTGGGGACCCCCCACCTGGCAGGTTATTGGGTAGAAGGGGGCAGGGCAGGATGCGAATACTGGTCCGCCCCTGAAACATGACTTTGAGATGCAGATGCATATGCTGGACATAGATGTCTTCTCTTTAGGCCTTTGTCACACACACATAAGCTCATATCTGACTTCCTACCTAACAGAAGCCAAGAGCTTCTGCTGGGTCTCCCACATGGGTACAAGGGCCCAAGCACTTGGGCCATCCTCTGCTGCTTTTCCAGACACACTATCAGGGAGCTAGATTGAAAGTAGAGTATGACACTAAATACCGTGTGGGTGCCAGTGCTGCAGGCGATGGCTTATCCCACTGTACCAATGCCAGCCCCAGTTTTCAGACTCAGTTACTGATAAAGCCTGCACTTCCCAGCCCATTGCCTTACTGTAAAGTCATGTTCTGAATGTTGGAAGCTGCTGTGTCTCTTTGTGTTTCTGCTGCATCTGTGCCAGCATGTCCCCTCTCCTCATTCCCAACCCCCAGGGCACCAAGGCAGGTGGATGCTTCAGGCTGATAAGGGAAAGGCCCCGTATCCAAAATGGGAAGGAAAAGGAGTGCACATCATGATTTTTAAGCTTGTTACCTTTGGTGTTGGTAACTGAGAAAACCCCCCTCTATGCAAGTTTGAGAATCTCTGCATCACCCTGTGATTTTTAGGTACCTGTGCACTGAGGTGTGTAAGTGTGTGCAGACGAATGCTGACTATTCCATGTCAGGAATGTATTTTTAGAAGCAAGCCCCCTATGATGCCCCTAGGCTAGAACTCCATCATCAAGTAAGGCAGACCAGTTTTATGTAGGACTAAAATATTATCTGGGACTGTATTCCTAATTAGGCACTAAATATCATGAACTGCCAGTGTCACTGAAGGAAGCTACAGAACACCTTACAATGGAGGCAGCAAGTGGCTGCGGAAGGGGCACGTGCAGATTCACCCATCAGTCCTGCTGTCAGACCAGCGCGTGGTTGAACTGAAAATGGTGGTTGACAAAGACAAATGCATTAATATATTTTAAGGCGCTTTAACTACAGACATCGGTTTAAGAAAGGTTCGGGATGAGGCTCTAAAGTGATATAGGCATGCGTTCCCAGTTGTGCTGCTTTGGAGATCACCGAATCTTCGTTATGTTTTATAGATTATAAGAGTGAACTCCTCTTTGAGTAGACATGACAGGTGGTTCCTGGAAGAAGAACACCTTTCTCTCCATTCGGTTTTCTTCCTCCTGATCAACTGCATCTTAGAAATGGTGTGTAAATCTGTTTATCCCAATGTTTGTCCAAAGTGAGCAGATAACTGAAGTACTAGCTGCAACAAAACCAAAGGAACCCATATTTTGTTGTTTTGCTGCCCACCTACGGGTCTGAAGAACCTTGAGGGGAATGTCAAAGGTCCATGGCTGTTCAAAATATCATTTTGCAACATATGCCGGAGTCTTTTTTTTTTTTTTTTTTTTTTTTACAGGCAGAGTGGACAGTGAGAGAGAGACAGAGAGAAAGGTCTTCCTTTGCTGTTGGTTCACCTTCCAATGGCCGCTGCGGCCGGTGCGCCGTGACCGGCACACTGCACTGATCTGAAGCCAGGAGCCAGGTGCTTATCCTGGTCTCCCATGGTGTGCAGGGCCCAAGGACTTGGGCCATCCTCCACTGCACTCCCGGGCCACAGCAGAGAGCTGGCCTGGAAGAGGGGCAACTGGGACAGAATCTGGCACCCCGACAGGGACTAGAACCCAGTGTGCCGGCGCCGCTAGGTGGAGAATTAGCCTATTGAGCCATGGCGCCGGCCTGCCTGAGTCTTAAATTTCTTCATAGCAAGAAAGCTTTAAACTCATTTCTTTCATTAGTTTTTTTCCCCCAGAAACCTTTTATTTAAGGAATACAAACTTCATGCATTTCATAAGTACAACTGTAGAAACATAGTGATTCTTCCCACTCCTCTCCTATTCTCATTTTTTACTAAGATCTATTTTCAATCAACTTTATACACAAATGATTATACTAAGTAAAGAGTGCAGCAAATAGTATGAAAAAAAAACCCTATTCCTCAACTGTCGAGACAGGGGCTGTTTAAAGTCATCACATCTCAAAGTATCAATTTCACTTTTGTAGATTACCTTGTAGGTGCTCTACTTGTTACCACAGATCTTGGAGAACATATGGTATTTGTCCTTTTGGGACTGACTTATTTCACTAAGTATGTTTTCCTGTTTTCCACTTGCATACATTTTGTTACAAATGACAGAATTTCATTTTTTTTACTGCTGTGTAGTATTTCATAGTGTACATATCTCATAATTTCTTAATCCAGTCTTTAGTTGACAGGTATTTGAGTTGATTCCATATCTTAGCTGTTGTGAATTGAGCTGCAGTAAACAGGGGTGTACAGAAAATTCTTTCATATGCTCATTTCACTTCCCTTGGATATATTCCCAGGAATGGGATGGCTGGTCATACAGTAGGTCTATATTCAGATTTCTGAGGTATCTCCCTACTGTCTTCCACAGTGTCTATACCAGGTTAATTCCCACCAACAGTGAATTAGGGTACCTTCCCCCCCACATCCTCATCAGCGTTTGTTGTTTGTTGATTTCCATATGAAAGCCATTCTAACAGGGGTGCAGTGAACCCGCATTATGGTTTTGATTTGCATTTCCCTGATGGCTAGTTATCCTGAGCATTTTTTAATGTGTCCATTGGCCACTGGATTCCTCTTTAGAAAAATGCCTGTTTAAGTCCTTTGCCCAGTTCTTAACTGGGTTGTTTGTTTTGTTGTTGTTGAATGTCTTGATCTCTTTATATGTTCTGGTTATTAATCCTTTATCAGTTGCTTAGTTTGCAAATAATTTTTCCTGTTCTGTCGATTTGGCTGTTCACTTTGCTGAGTGTTTCTTTTGCAGTGCATAAGCTTCTCAATTTGATATAATCCTGTTTATGTATTTTGGCTTTGATTGCCTGTGTCTGTAGGGTCTTTTCCAAGAACTCTTTGCCTATGCCAATGTCTCACATGGTTTCCTCAATGTTCTCTAATAATTTGATAGTATCAGATCATAGATTTAGGTCTTTGATCCATTTTGAATGGATTTTTGTATAAGGTGTAAGGTAGGGGTCTTGCTTCATGCTGCTGCATGTGGAAACTCAGTTTTCCTAGCACCATTTGTTGAAGAGACTGTCCTTGCTCCAGAGATTGCTTTTAGCTCCTTTGTTAAAGATAAACTGGTTGTTGAAACATGGGTTGATTTCTGGCATTTCTATTCTGTTCCGTTGGTCTATCCATCTGTTTCTGTACCAGTACCAAGATGTTTTTATTATAACTGCCCTGTAATATGTCTTGAAATCTGATATTGTGATGCCTCCAGCTTTGTTTTTGTTGTATAAGATTGCTTTAGCTATTCTGGATCTCCTGTGTTTTCATATGAATTTTAGCGTCATTTTTCTATTTCTCAGAAGAATGTCGTTGGTATTTTGATTATCACATTGAATCTGTAAATGTGTTTGGTCATATGGACATTTTGATGATATTGATTCTTCCAATCCATGAACGTGGAAGTTTTTTCCATTTTTGTGTCTTCTTCTATTTCTTTCTTTAATGCTTTGTAATTCTTATTATGGAGATCTTCGATATCCTTGGTTAAATTTATTCCAAGGTATTTGATTTTTTTTGTAGCTGTTGTGAATGGGATTGACCTTAGAAGTTCTTACTCAGCCTTGGCATTGTCTGTGTATACAAAGGCTATTGATTCTTGTGTGTTGATTTTATATCCTCCTACTTTACCAGACTCTTTCATGAGTTCCAGTAGTCTCTTAGTGGAGTATTTTGGATCCTAAATATATAGAATCATGTCATCTGCAGATAGGGATATTTTGACTTGTCATAAATTGTTTTGATTGTGTTGAAGAATGTTCCTTCTGTACCCAATTTGCTTAAAGTTTTCATTATGAAAGGGTGTTATATTTTATCAAATGTTTTTTCTGATTCAATTGAGATAATTATATGGTTTTTCTCCTTCAGTTTGTTCATGTGTTGCATCATATTGGTTGGTTTGCGAATGTTGAACCATCCCTGCATATCAGGGGTAAATCCCACTTGGTCCCAGGTGAATGCTCTTTCTGATGTGTTGTTGGATTCTACTGGTTAGTATTTGGTTGATGATTTTTACATCTATGTTCATCAGGGAAATTGGTCTTAGTTCTCTTTCTCTGTTGTATCTTTTTCAGGTTTAAGAATTAAGATTATGTTGGCTTCATAGAAGGACTTTGGGAGGATTCCCTCCTTTTCAATTGTTTTGAACAGTTTGAGAATAATTGAACTTAGTTCTTCTTTAAATGTCTGGTACAATTCAACAGTGAAGCCATCTGGTCCTGGGCTTTTCTTTGTTAGGAGGGTGTTTATTACTGATTCAATTTCTGTCTTGGTTATTGGTCCGTTTAAGTTTTTTATGTCTTCATGGCTCAATTTAGGTAGGTTGTATGTGTTCAGGAATCTATCTGTTTCTTGTAGGTTTCCTAGCTTATTGGCATACAGCTCTTTGTAGTAATTTCTGATGATTCTTTTTATTTCTGTGGTGTCTGATGTTACATTTCGTCTTCATTTTGCTGATCTTCTGTATCATTTTTTTTTGGTTTCAGTTTTGTTCATTTTTTCTAATTTTAATTACGTATTTTCTCCTACTAGTTTTGGGTTTGTTTTGCTGTTGTTTTTTTCAAGTCCTTGAGGTGTATTGATAGCTCATTTATTTGGTACCTTTCCAATTTCTTGATGTAGGCACCGATTTCTATAAACTTTCCTCTTAACATTGCTTTTGCTGTATCCCATAAGTTTTGATAAGTTGCATTGTCATCTTCATTCATTTCCAGAAATTTTTTGATTTCTCTTTTGATTTCTTCAGTGACAGACTGTTTATTCAGGAGCGTGTTGTTCAGTCTCCATGTGTTTACATATGTTCTAGAGATTCTTGAGTTGTTGATTTCCAGCTTCATTCCATTTTCAGACAAGATGCATGGTATGGTTTTGATTTTTTTGAATTTACTGAGACTTTGTTTATGGCTTAGCATGTGGTCAATCCTAGAGAAAGTTTCATGAACTGGTGAGAAGAATGTGTATTCTGCAACTGTAGGATGCAGTTCTGTAGATATCTGTTAGGTCCATTTGCTCTATAGTGTCGATTAACTCTTGTTTCCTTGCAGATTTTCTGTCTGGTTGATCTGTCCATTGCTGAAAGTGGGGTGTTGAAGTCCCCCATTACATTATATTGGAGTCTGTTTACCCCTTTAGATCCATTAACCTTTCTTTTAAATGGCCAGAAGCCTTATAATTAGGTATACATTTATAAAATTCATATCTTCCTGTTGAATTGACCCCTTAATCATTACATAGTGCCCTTCTTTGTCTTTTTAACAGTTTTTTTTTTTTTTTTGTTAAAGTCTATTTTGTCTGATATTAGGATGGCTACACCAGCTCCTTTTTGGTTTCTGTTGACATGAAACATCTTCTTCCATCCTCTCACTTTCAGTCTGCATACATCTTTGTGGGTGAGATGTGTTTCTTATAGGCAGCAAATAGATTTTTTTTGAAGATTTATTTATTTGAAAGGCAGAATTACACACAGAGAGAAGGAGAGGCAGAAAGAGAGAGAGAGAGGTCTTCCATCTGTTGGTTCCCTCCCCAACTGGCCGCAATGGCCAAAGCTGCGCCAATCCAAAGCCAGGAGCCAGGAGCTTCCTACAGGTCTCCCACATGAGTGCAGGGGCCCATGGACTTGGGCCATCTTCTACTGCTTTCCCAGCCATATCAGAGAACTGAATTGGAAGTGGAGCAGCAGGTCTCAAACTGGCACCCATGTGAGATGCCGGCACTGCAGGCAGCGGCTTTACCTGCTGCACCACAGCACCGGCCCCAATGTGTTTTTTTTTTTTTTTAAAGATTTATTTATTTATTTGAAAGTCAGAGTTACACAGAGAGAGGAGAGGCAGAGAGAGAGAGAGAGAGAGAGAGAGAGAGGTCTTCTAACCCATGGTTCACTCCCTAGATGGCTGCAACGGCTGGAGCTATGCCAATCCAAGCCAGGAGCCAGGAGCCTCCTCCAGGTCCCCAGCGTGGGTGCAGGGGCCAAAGGACTTGTGGGCCATCTTCCACCGCTTTCCTGTGCCACAGCAGAGAGCTGGACAGGAAGTGGAGCAGCTGCGTCTTGAACTGGTGCCCATATGGGATGCCAGTGCTTCAGGTCAGGGCGTTAACCCACTGCGACAGAGCGCTGGCTGCAGGTTTTTTTTTTTTTTTTTTTTTTTTAATCCATTCAGGCAGCCTGTATCTTTTAACTGGAGAGTTGAGGCCATTTACATTCAAAGTGACTGTTGATAAATAATGGCATGGCCCTGCCATTTTCCCATAAATATTCCTATTGTTTGCTTTGGATTTCTCTAGTACTTTTACTAGGAGATTTTCTGCCTTCACCTTTCAATGTGATGACCATGTTTCTGTATTTCTGTGTGAAGCACATCCTTAAGCATCTTTTCTAACACTGTTGAGTGGTGACAAATTATTTCAATTTCTGTTTGTTATGGAAGCTCTTTATTCAGCTTGATTCATAAATGAGAGTTTTGTAGGCCACAGTATTCTGAGTTGACTGCTTTTTTCTCTTAAGACTTGGAATATATTGTCGCTCCCCCTCTTCATGGGGGAACGACACTAAACCCTGCCTAGGCTTCATATCCGAGTCATGGCACCATTATGTCGCTCCCCCTCTTCGTGGAGGAACGACACAGGACCCTGCGCTGTTCTTTCTGTCTGCTCGGCCCTCCCCGGGTTTGCTGCTGGTTCTTCCCGGGTTGGCTACTATCCCTTCCACCTCCGTGGAAGGGCAGTTCCCCCTGGCCGCATTCCCCACTTCCGCAGGGGAGCGGCACACCGCCGGCCGGCTCTCTGGGGGCTGCACGGGTTCCCTTAGATGTTCCCCATAGATGTTCCCGGTGCATGCCGTCTCTCTCCTCCTTTATAGTCCTCCTCCGCCAATCCCAACTCGGCTGCCCACACGCCGAGTACGCTGCTCTCCTCCAATCAGGAGCAAGTCCTACAGCTCATTAGTTGAACTCGAGGCAGCTGTGCGGAAGCTGTTTACTTCTCTCCCAGCGCCATACTGTGGGAGAGCAGATGCATAGAATAAGTCCTAATTCGAGTAACAGTCTAGTCCGGATTGCTCCCCACATATATCTTGTCATTCTCTCCTTGCCTATAGGGTTTCTGATGAGAAGTCAGCTGCGGGTCTAATTGGAGATCCTTTGAAAACAATCTGGCGTTTCTCTCATGCACATTTTAGAATCTTTTCTTTATGTTTTACTGTGGAGTTTGATTACAGTGTGTCATGGTGAAAATCTTTTCTGGTCATGTCTATTAGGAGTTCTATGTGCTTCCTGTATTTGGACATCCTTTTTTTTTTCTTCAAATTGGGGAAATTTTCTGTAATTATTTCACTAAAAAGGCCTTCTAATCCATTTTTTCTTTCCACGCCTTCATGAAGCCCTAACACCTGTATGTTGATTTGTTTGATAGCATTCCACAAATCGCCAAAAGTGGTTTTTTTTTCCCCTAATTTCTTATTTTTTAGCGAGGAGCTGATGTAAAATTTTCAGGGATTTGCCTTCAAACTCAAGTATTCTTTCTTCTGCCTCACTGTTAAGGCTTTCCACCACATGTTTTATTTGCTCTATTGAATTCTTTGCTTCCAATGTTTCATTTTGATTTCCCTTTAAAATCTGAATTTCATGTGAAAATTTTTCATTCATGTCATGTATGGATTTCTTCAGTTTGTGGATTTGCTTCTGATTACCTCTAACTAATCTTACGATCAGTGTTTTGAATTCCGTTTCTGGCATTTATTCAATTTCTTCATCTTCACATTTTAGTATTGAAGTGTTATGTTCTTTTGGGGCATTATGTTGTCTTCCTTATTCCTGTTTCTTGAATCACTGTGTTTATTTTTAGGCATTTGTGGAGATACTTGGTTTTTTCCCCATCCCCTTGTGATGTTTTTTATCATTGGACTATGCTTCTGTGGCTTAGTGGAGTGTCTGTTCTTTCAGTGAATACCCAGAGACATGTGCCCGGTGAGCTATCCAGAGGTGTGGCCAGGGAGCCCTGTTCAGTGCTCCAGGGTGAGGAGAGTGTTAAAGATGACACCCAAGTTGTATGTGGTAAATCTCTCTTTTTTTTAATCAGAGGGAAGATGTGTTCTGCTCTATTGGTGTATTCTCACACTCACCTCCTTTCCTCAAAAGAAACCAATGCCTGGGCACTAGCCCCGGTGGGTACAATATTTGTCTGGGCTACCACAAGAACCACTCAAAGGATCCCACAGCAATGACCCTCACCAGGGAATCAGGGAGCCCTGAGCTTGTGGAGCTACCCACAGTGACTGCCCAAAGTCCCCGCCATACTGTGCACCCTCCTATGCAGCCGCAGTGTTTTCACAGCCCTGGCACACAAGCCTCCCACAGTCATGAGCACCCAGCCCCCTGTCAATTCTCCCAGCCAGACTCAGGCAACTCCTTTTGGCTGGTTGTGCAAACACAAGCTGACATAGCTGTTGCATACATCCAAAATGGTGCCTGTGCTTTCTGGGCTAGTTAGAGGATGCTGGTGCTGGGTGGTCCAGGGAGAGAGAAATGTGCTCCCTTTTTTCTCCCTCTAGATTGGCAGATACACTGTATCCCACAGGGCTCTAAGCTGGACTGACGCCAGGCTTTTCCTGCAACTTTATCACCAGTGGCTTGGGCTGCTGCAGTCTGGTCTTGCTTCACTCTCCAAAGCTGATGTTGAGGCTCTTGGCTGCCAGGGTCCTGAGTTGTGTACGTTCAGATCCTCTACATAGGTCCACAATGTCCATCTAATTCACATGGAATTTCTTAACTCTTTCCTGAAATTGCACTCTCTCTGCTTTTTTAAGCTGTCTTCCCCTAGACTAGAGCAGTGAGTGCCCTCGATATTCTGCCTTCATAGAAACTCCTCATCATTAGTTTTAAAACAGAGATTGGAAGGGCTGGTGTTGAGGGCAGCAGGTTAAGTTGCTGCCTGAGCTGTAGGTATCCCATATCAAGATCTGGCTGTTCCATTTCCAATCCAGCTGCCTACTAATCCACCTGAGAAGGCAGAAGATGATGACTCAAGTACCTGGGCTGCTGGCACCCATATGGGAGACCCAGATAGAGTTCCTGGCTTCTGACTTCAGCCTGGCTCAGCCCAGGCTGTTATAGTCATTGGAAGAATGAATCAGCAGATGGAACACTTCTCTCTGTCTCTCTCTCCCACTCCCTCTCCCTCAGTTGCTCTGCCTTTTAAATAAAATAAATAAATATTTAAAAAACTAGATACTTAGCATTTCATTATATTAATTCTCACTAAAATCTTAATCTGGGGAGTGAGGAACTCTTGAATCTGGATTTCTCTTTCCTTTTTCTTTTTTTCATGTTCTTCCTTTTGGCCTTAATGGGTCCGGGAAGCCCCAGAGACTGTGCTCTGTAGTGTCTGAGGGAGGATGGGGGCCCAGAAGTAGGAGGAAGGGCACACTCCCTGCCCTGATGTCCGAGGGACTCTGTGAAATGCACCTGTTCAGGGCTCTGTGGACACCTGTTGGCCATAGACTTCCTTCTACTACTGTCTCACTTCCATTGCCTTCTCAAGTCACTGCCTGCATGAGCCACTCTGTGGAGATTGGAAAACTCATGAAACCCTTGAGAAGTGGAGTCAAGGCCTTGCTTAGATCCTGCTGCAGGTGCAGGGAGGAAAACCTCCCAACTCTCCATGGTGGCTGGAGTTGGGTCCATTGGCCAATGACTTCAGGCATGCTTTCTACCTGGGTGCTGCCTCTGTTTTGAGGCTGTTGGGTGGGGCCTTTGTTTAAAATGAGCCTGAATTTGGCTTGTTGGGCAGCTGCTTTTGATTAGAGTTGGCTACTTAAAGCTTTTATTCAGGTCTTCTTTTTTTTTTTTGTTTTTTTTGTTTTTTTTGTTTTTTTTTGTTTTCCAGAGTGTCTTGGCTTTCCATGCCTAAAATACTCTCGTGGGCTCTTCAGCCATATCCGAATGCCTTAAGGGCTGATTCTGAGGCCAGAGTGCTATTTAGGACATCTGCCATTCTATGAGTCTGCTGTGTATCCCGCTTCCCATGATGGATCATTCTCTCCCTTTTTGATTCTATCAGTTAGTATTAGCAGACACTAGTCTTGTTTGTGTGATCCCTTTGACTCTTAGACCTATCAGTGTGATCAATTGTGAACTGAAATTGATCACTTGGACTAGTGAGATGGTATTGGTACATGCCACTTTGATGGGATTGTATTGGAATCCCCGGCATGTTTCTAACTGTACCATTTGGGGCAAGTCCGATTGAGCATGTCCCAAATTGTACATCTCTTCCCTCTCTTATTCCCACTCTTATATTTAACAGGGATCACTTTTCAGTTAAAATTTAAACACCTAAGAATAATTGTGTGTTAATTACAGAGTTCAACCAATAGTACTAGAACAAAAAAAATTACTAAAATGGATAAAGTATTACAAAAAAAAAAAAAATAAAAACCTAAATGAAAGATCTCTGTGAGTGAGATCCCAGTGGAAAGAACGGGGCCATCAAAGAAGGAGGTACCTTTCATTGAAGGGAGGAGAGAACTTCCACTTTGACTATGACCCTGTCGGAATAAGATCGAAGTTGGCGAACTCAAAAGGCTTCCATAGCCTTGGCAACTCATGACAAGAGCCTAGGGTGATTACTGACACCATAAACAAGAGTGTCAAATTGTTAAGTCAACAACAGGAGTCACTGTGTACTTACTTCTCATGTGGGATCTGTCCTTAATGTGTTGTCCAATGTGAAATAATGCTATAACTAGTACTGAAACAGTATTTTACACTCTGTGTTTCTGTGTGGGTGCAAACTGATGAAATCTTCACTTAATACATACTAAATCAATCTTCTGTATATAAAGATAATTGAAAATGAATCTTGATGTGAATGGAATGGGAGAGGGTGTGGGAGATGGGAGAGGTGCGAGGGGGAGGGAAATTATAGGGGGGGGGGGAAGCCATTGTAATCCATAAACTGTACTTTGGAAATTTATATTTACTAAATAAAAAAAAGGAAAAAAATCAAAAAAAGAAAAAAAAAGCTTTATTCATTTTTGTGATTGGAGGTTCGCTTATTATTGTGACCATACATCCAATAGCAGCCAGTCTTGTGGCCTTGCTCCCGGGTCTGTAGCACTGTGCTGGAGATACCCTAGGAATAAAGGCTTAGCAGCAGTCCTGGATGACTCCAGTGCTGGCACCGTGTTAGTCTGGGAAATTTTCTGCAGACCTCAGCACTCAGTCAGGGTTTAGTGATTCCATCTGGGAACGTGTAAGTTTGGTACACTTCACTGCTAATTAAAAAATTATTCAGCAATAGCATACAAATATGTCTGACATAAGTGGACTTAGAGTTATGAAAGCTTCTATGCCAAATGTTTGTTTAGTAGACTAAGCAGAAAGATGCTTGTGAATGTATAATACCAGCTTTTCAGAAGAAAGAGAGCAGGAAAGAGATAATCACTCTTCTTAATCATGCACGACATGCCTGACACTGTGCTGTTTATAAACCTTTTATCTAATTCCCTGATTTACCCAGTGTGTTAAGTATGATTTTCCCCCTCTTTAAGGCTTAGAGGGATTATAAATGACGTGCCCAAAGTTGCACAACTACTTAGTAGGTACGTGGGACTGTGAGCGTGTGAGGATGCAGTCGGAGTTTGTGGGATGGATGAATAGATAGAATGAAACGGCCCAGGTCTCCTAACCTGCAACCTAAGCAGGTTCCCACACATCTTGTTTCTTTTCTCATGGTATATATTTCCAAGTATACGGGGCTTTATCTTTTAGGAAGGGCTCACTTTGCCCTGAGTGGGACCCCAATGTGTGAATTTTCTTGCTTTTCTTTATTGTTGTCCATTTGGTTCCTGATTGAACCTTAATAGTACAACTGCTGATGTGAGTTTGATCTCCAGAAAAGCCTTGACAAGAACCAGTCAGGCAGATGGCTCACTATTTTATGATACATCCTTATTAATTTAGGATTTCAGAGGCAATGAAGACAAAAAAGATGAGCATGGATATCTATCTACATATCCATTTATATTAATATGTAATGCTAACCAGGTTTTAAAGCATCCATTCATTGGTGTTCTGGTTAAATAAACAGATTAGGCTCATACTTCTTTTTTTTCCTACATGTAGACAGTCCTATTAAGACCTTAAAATAATTTAGTATCTTAATTAGCCAGAACATTCTCTCTCAATAATGTTAGTTTGCTAGTTGCCCTTTCTTATGTAATATGAAGATGTTTTTGATCCACGTTCAAGTGGAAGAGAGCTTGATAATATTTTTGAAGTGTCTAGGAAAAGGATTAATGTAATTGCTGTCCAGTAATTGTTCATGTACCCATTCTAGGCTGCTTTCTTATTTTCTCTATTAAAAAATGGATAGCACTCTCTTCATTTGGAGAAAAATATTTCTAAAGAAAAAGATTTTCTTACTTTATAAAAGCCAGTTTTTACATCTCTAGCCTAAATATGTTCTTTTAATATTCTCAGGAAGGATCAGTTAAGGTTTATTATTATTATTATTTATGCTCTTCTGTGGGGAGCAACTCGGACTAGACTAAGTTACTGAAATTAAGACTTACTCTATGCATCTGCTCTCCCACAATATGGCTCTGAGAAGGGAGAAACAGCTTCTACACAGCTGCCTCTAGTTCAACCAATAAACAGCAGGACCTGCTCCTGATTGGAGGAGAGCAGCGTACTCGGCGTATGGGTAGCAGAGTTGGGATTGGTGGAAAAGGACTATAAAGGAGGAGAGAGACAACATGCATGAGGAACATCTAAGAGGAACATCTATCTGAAGGAACACCTGTGCAGCCCCCGAGAGAGCCGGCCGGCGGTGTGCCGCTCCCCTGCGGAAGTGGGGAAAGTGGCCAGGGGGAACCGCCCTTCCACGGAGGTGGAAGGGTAGGTAGCCAACCCGGGAAGAACCAGCAGCAAACCCGGGAAGGGCCGAGCAGACAAAAGAACAGCGCAGGGTCCTGTGTCGTTCCTCCACGAAGACGGGGAGCGACACTCTTCTAAATGAAGAAGAGGAAGAAACAGAACAAAACAAGAAACTGGTTCCTGCATTAAGCTTTAGAGAAAGTTCTTTGTCCCAAATCTCTTTAGGAGTACAAACCATCCTAATCTCTGTCACCTCCCAAGTATGCTTTTCTGCTGTCATAAAGGTGTGGAGGGCATTTTAATCTCTAAACAGAACAAAGCGAATTGGCCTGGTGACTATTTCGTCTTGCATGAGTCCACCTAGAAGTGCTTCTGGCATGGGCAAGAGGAAAATGAGAAGCACTAGATGGCGACTAGAGCCCCAGCTCTCTGAGTCGGTTCTGGGGTTTGTGTCTGGGGGTAGTTCCTGACAGTAGCAAGTGGGAGGTGCTATCTTCTTCTTCTTTTTTTAAATTTTTTGCCAGGCAGAGTTAGACAGTGAGAGGGAGAGGGAGAGAGGGAGGGAGGGAGAGAGGGAGAGAGGGAGAGAGGGAGAGAGAGAAAGAGAAAGGTAGGTCTTCCTTCCGTTGGTTCACTCCCCAAATGCCCGCTATGGCCAGTGCGCTGCACCCATCCAAAGCCAGGAGCCAGGTGCTTCCTCCCAGTCTCCCGTGCAGGTGCAGGGACCCAAGCACTTGGGCCATCCTCCTCTGCTCTCCTGGGCCACAGCAGAGAGCTGGACTGGAAGAGGAGCAACCGGGACTAGTACCTGGCGCCCCAACCGGGACTAGAACCCAGGGTGCTGGCGCCGCAGGCAGAGGATTAGCCGAGTGAGCCATGGTGCTGGCCGGGAGGTGCTATCTTCTGAGCCCTTCCCTTTGACCAGCTTCTCTCCAGCTCCCTGGAATCCTGAGATGGCTATCCAGAGGCAGGCACAGACTTCCAGTTCTACTGGGTGATCTTTTTCAAGGGCTAGGTTATTAAGGTGTCGTGAACATCGTATAAGGTTCTCCCTTCCTGAGCACTGTTCTGAGTGTTTTTTTTTTTTTTTAAGATTTATTTATTTATTTGAAAGGCAGAGTAACAGAAAGAGAGAGAGAGGCAGAGAGAGAGAGAGGTCTTCCATCTAATGGTTCACTCCCCAGTTGGCCTCCAATGGCTGGAGCTGTGCTCATCTGAAGCTAGGAGCCAGGAGCTTCGTCTGGGTCTCCCACACAGGCGCAGGGACCCAAGCACTTGGGCCATCTTCTACTGCTTTCCCAGGCCATAGCAGAGAGCTGGATTGGAAATGGGGCAGCCAGAACTTGAACTGGCGCCCATATGGGATGTTGTAGGTGGCAGCTTTACCATTGTGCCACAGCACTGGCCCCTGTTCTGAGTGTTGATAGACACTTGTGAGCCTGTGACCAGCACTACCATCCAGACGTACCATATTCCCGTCACCCCCCAGGTATCTTTTGCTGCCCCAGATGGGTCAGCGTCTCATTACTTTAACTAAAATACCTTGGAGGAGGAAAGGGTTTATCGCAGCTGACAGTTTGGAGGGTCACGCTTCAGGACTGGGCGAGCCCATTCATCTGGCATCTGGCAGAGGTTGGCAAAGGCTGAGCCAGTGCAGCGAAGCCATCACAGGGTGAGCCAGGAAGCCGAGAGAGAAGCCAGGTCAGACTCGGCTGAAATAAGCAGTTCTCACGTCCTTCTTACATGCAGTGTAGAGTCAGTCACTCCGCCTCCAGAAGTCCCAGAGGCCAGCTCAGTCCAACATTAACTTAGAGTCCATAGTCCATAGTCTCAATCTGAGCTTCAAGGCAAACTCTGTAAGCTATGAATTCCTGTACAGCCACATGCAAGTTACTTACTTCCAAGATGACAGAACAGGTACGTGGTATATATTTCTGTTCCCAACAGATGAGACAAGGAAACAGAAAAGATTAATAGGGCTACAGGGAGACTGAAAACAACAGGACAGACTTTAAGTCTTAAAGGCCCAGGTCTGGCATCCTGGGCTTGTGGTGGTGGAGGCTTGGCTCCTGACGGCTTGGGCAGCCCTGGCCCTGTGACTGCTGGGCTAGCCCATGCTTCAGTTCTCGCAGGTTAGAATTTCTTCTCTGCTGCTGGTTTAGGCCTTGCCTTGGTGGGGACTCTGCATGGCAGCTCCACCCCCACGGTTTTGCTTGACATTGCCCTACTGGAGTCTCCTTGCAGTGACTCTGCTCCTGTGACCAGTTGCCGTCTGGGTCCCTACTTTGTGCAAAACACCTTTGAAATCTAACTGGAGATCTCTATGCCTCTGTGGGACTTTGCCCATGGGGCTGGTGTCTGAGGCTGCGCATTGATGTCTGTGGTTTTCTCAGGCTTGCCTGGCAGGTGGCTTATACCTTTCACGGCAGGGCTCACGTGGCTGGGACCTCTGCTTCCCTGGGGTCTGCTCTGCAGCTCCATTTTCACAGCTCCACTCCACCCTGCTCCATGCAGAGGCTGCAACCCCACAGCACAACTCTGGCCTCACAGGCCTTCCTTTGAGATCGTGCTGGAAGCCTCCTTGACTCTGTAACTCTTGCATTCTGCGTGCTTGCCAAACCAGCATCATGTGGACAACGCCAAAGTCTGCCATCAGTAGGAGTCATGCCTGGACCCAGCAAGCCAGAACCTGGGGCTGGTCTGGATGCGCAGGGCACCCTGGGGCTCTTGGAAACTGGTTGGACTTCCAGGCCTCTGATGGGACAGTGATGGGAGTGGCAGCCTCAAGATCTCTGAACTGCCCTCAGGGTTTTCTTCTATTGTCGAGCCATTAGCACCAGGCTCCCTTTTACCTGAACTAATCTCTTTAGTAAGCCCTTTCTCCAGCTCTGCTGTCCTGAACAAGATTTTCCTTTATTCCTTCCCTGGCCAGGCTGCAGGCTTTTCCAAATCTTGCTGCTCTGTTCCCTTTTGCTTCTGATTCTCAGTGTAAAACTTACTAATGGCACTAGTCATACCCATGCTGCAGCCTGAACACTTCTGCACACTCACTTCTCTGCCAAATAAACCAGCTCCCTATCTTTAGGTTCAGGGTCCCTCAGAGTCTCAGGACAAGGACACAGTACAGCCAGGTTCCTTGCCTCCAGGTAGCAAGAGTGGCCTTTAGTCCCGTAGGATCCACATTTCCATCTGAAACCTCACCAGCATGGCCAGCACCATGCTGGTGCCCTGGGGAGAATTGCCCCGACATTCAGCTTACAGCATTGTAGGCTTCTGCTCCTTCCACTCTTCTAGCCTTTTTTCCTTGAATCAATTGCTTGTACCAATTCTTTCAGTGATTACTGTAAACATATTTATTGTTCTTCATTTTCCTAAAAAAGTTCACACTGATTTTCTTAAGGTTAGAGACTATCATACATGAAATAACACACTAAAAACTCAAGATCTTTCTCTTTTTTTAATGGTACTTGCATGACTGATTCAAGTGAGGTCCCTTTACAGAGACAGCAAAGGAGTTTGCTGGTTTGTGGTTTGTTGACATCTGGGAAAAAACAGGAATGTCCTTGAAGTTCCTCTCATGCCTGGTTTGCGAAGCCCTGGGCACATTTGGTGTGTTTTTGGAGTCTCTAAAGAATAGGCTATTGATATCCGCCTCGGCAAAGGAGAAGAGCAGAAAGAGAATCCGAGAATTCCAAGATGTGGCTGCCATTTTGGGTGTTTAAGAAGAGTCAACTTCAAGACACGTATTTCTCAGAATAACATGCCCGCCAGGATCCGTTGTCAATCTAGTGAGCAAGATGACTGCCTTGGCAGTGTGAGCTCTTTCCCCCATTAGACCAAACATGGTTACAAAGACCCAAACCAGAGGAGAACATGTGTGTGTGCTCACACGTGCGTGCCTGTGTGTACCTATGTGCACATTCAGGTACACATGCACTTTTCAGTGAAAAACTCACCAGCAGCCCTGGACGGAGTTGCCTGCCCATGGTTGTCTTGAGAGTGAAAAGGAAGTCCTTTGGAACTTTTGGGATTTCAACTCCCTGTCTGCTGGGCAGGACCAGCCAACCTATGAACAACCTTCTAGTTCTCTACCTATGAGTTTGTTGTCTTGCTTGTGGACATGTATTATCTAAAGCAAACATGCAGCCGTTACCAAAAGTTCTGATTTAGAACTTGGTTTTGGTTTTATTTTTGTTGAGGAGACATTTAAAGAGAATCTAGCCCACACTGTCTAGTTAACTGGGAGTTAAAGAGTTTTAATGGAAAATTGATTGGTTCCCTGGTAGGAGAACTAGCTTGGTGTAAGAGTGGGTCAGCCTGGTCTGTGCTCAGTCTACTAAGCACAGTGTACATTGCCAGGAATAAGGCCAGCCTGGAGTCTGTGCTAAACGGTGTATCCAGGCAGCTTATCCAGTTCCTAAGGAAACGAGAGAAGGACATGTTTTATTTAATTTGTACTTTGGTACCTTTTAAGTGAATCAGACATTTTCAAGCTCTTAATGTTGTCACCAGCTTTTTAAAGCTGCCCTGTATTCCTGCTGTCCAGTTGTAATTTCCCCTCAATTTTGAGTGATTTTAATCTAAACACTCCATGTGTAATGTCTTGTTCTTTCTGCTTAGACATAGAAAATTGTGTCTGGAAATGAAATCAGAGCTCTTATACAAGAAAGTCAGTGTTGGGGCTGGCACTGTGGCATAGTGGGTTAGGCCTCCGCCTGCAGTGCCAGTGTCTCATATGGGTACTGGTTTGAGCCCGGCTGCTCCACTTCCCATCCAGCTCCCTGCTAATGTGCCTGGGAAAGCAACAGAGGACAGCCCAAGGAATTGGGCCCTTGCTACCCATGTGGGAGATCTCCTGCCTTCAGCCTGGCCCAGCCCTGGCTGTTGTAGCCATCTGGGGAATTTACCAACAGATGGAAGACATCTCTCTCTGTCTCTCCCTCTCTCTGTAATTCTAC
This sequence comes from Oryctolagus cuniculus, assembly GCF_964237555.1. Classification (NCBI taxonomy): domain Eukaryota; kingdom Metazoa; phylum Chordata; class Mammalia; order Lagomorpha; family Leporidae; genus Oryctolagus; species Oryctolagus cuniculus. The sequence goes on along the minus strand of NC_091445.1, from coordinate 37,271,841 downwards.
CTCTTAAAAATAAAATAAATCTTTTAAAATAAATAAAACATCTTTTAAAAAATGTCAGTGTTTGCACTCAGAAATCAGAGTGTGTAAACTACTCTGAGATGATTTTTAATACTGTTTCAAATGACATTTGGCATTGAGATTGGAAGCTTTTCAAAATTCACTGGTTAGTGCTTTCCTTTGCACATATGTTTTCATTATTAATGGGCAGTTCTCATGTGAAATTTCTTCCTGCCGTGGTCATTACAGACCCATTTTGGTGTACCTGTGAATTGGTATAATTGGAGTAAGAGAAATTTGGATTAGGTGTCAGAAAGAACTGCCTAGAAAGCCGGGGAGGTGGGAATACCAGGAAGAAGGGAAAATCTCTTCTCAGAAACATATGTAGAACACGTTTGTGTATTTATGTATTTGAGAGGCAGGGAGACAAAAAGCCCCCATCTGGTGGTTCACACCCAAAATGCCCGCAGTGGCCCCCAGCTGATGCTGACGCTGGGAGCTTGGGACTCAATCCAGGTCTTCCACACTGTGGACAGGAACCCAATCATTTGAGCCATTGCTGCTGCTTCCCTGCGTCCACATTAGCAGGAGTTAGGAGTCAGAGCTGGGCATCGGACCTTGCACTTTAACTAGGGACACAGATGTCTTAACTGATGTCTTAAGTGCTAGGCTGAGTGCCCACCTAGGAAACATTTTAGAGTGACCATGATGAGCAGGTTCACTGGCTGCTTGCTCAGAATTAGGGGGAGTTCGCTCACTAGTCTTTGTGAGCACGCTCAGTTTTGCTTTTGTGATGTGCTGGATATCAGCAAGGGAGACTTCCAGGGAGAGCCATTTTCATGAAGGAATCTATGTGTTGCAATTCACCAGGGAATCTTCTATCTGACAACAGCAACAGATGGCCATCTGCAGTCCTCACACACCTGCAATGGTGGAGAGAACCTCTTTACTGCACGAGGGAGAGAGAGAGTCAGCATTTGGACAGTTCTAATTATTACAAAATAGTTCTCCTGGCCGGCGCCGTGGCTCACTAGGCTAATCCTCCACCTTGCGGCGCCGGCACACCAGGTTCTAGTCCCGGTCGGGGCACCGGATTCTGTCCCGGTTGCCCCTCTTCCAGGCCAGCTCTCTGCTATAGCCCGGGAGTGCAGTGGAGGATGGCCCAAGTGCTTGGGCCTTGCACCCCATGGGAGACCAGGAGAAGTACCTGGCTCCTGCCATCAGATCAGTGCAGTGTGCCGGCCGCAGTGCGCTGGCCGCGGCGGCCATTGGAGGGTGAACCAACGGCAAAGGAAGACCTTTCTCTCTGTCTCTCTCTCACTGTCCACTCTGCCTGTCAAAAACAAAACAACAACAACAACAACAACAACAAAACAAAAAAAAACAACAACAAACCAAACTAAACCAAACAAAACAAAACACAAAATAGTTCTCCTTTGTGGTCTAAAATCTGCCTCTGAAAATCTTTCCATTGGTTCTAGTTTCGCCTTTCGCCTCCCAGAGATGTTGTATACTACTTCTGCATTTTCTTTTTTTTTTTTTTTTTGACAGGCAGAGTGGACAGTGAGAGAGAGAGACAGAGAGAAAGGTCTTCCTTTGCCGTTGGTTCACCCTCCAATGGCCGCCGCGGCCGGCACGCTGCGGCCGGCGCACCGCGCTGATCCGATGGCAGGAGCCAGGAGCCAGGTGCTTTTCCTGGTCTCCCATGGGGTGCAGGGCCCAAGCACCTGGGCCATCCTCCACTGCACTCCCACTACTTCTGCATTTTCTTGGACATAATCCTTAAGCTTGAGAATAGCCTTCTCATCCCTTCTCATCCTTTTCAGTGTAAACCTTTCCATTTCAGTAGCCTCCCTTCACATGGCGTGGGTCTGAGAGCCATACCACTCTGGTTGCCTTCAACATCCAGTTAAAATACAGTACCTCTGGCTGAGCAGAGCACCCCAGCAGGCTCTGCACCACCTAGGGCGAGGTGACCCTTACCGTCCCTGCAGGGGACACTGTCCTGCAGTCTCAGGTCGTCTTAGCTCATCGGGGGCAGGTGCATCCTGCTGTCCACCCATCCTGCACCCCTGCCCTGTGAAGTCTCCAGCTCTTTGCACATCCACTTCTACATCAGCAGTGCTCGCCTGGTTCTCTTCCATCCTCTTTCATGCTGCTGAGTTTTCTTTAAGTACAATACTCTCGTTAGCAGTTAGCAAAGGTCAAGTTGTTAGTGTTGGCCCTACTGAGTTCTTTTTGAGTCTTGATTCGTCACACCCGACCCTCCCAATGTCGCTTCTGCCTTTGGTAAATTGGATAAGGACGTCTGGGCCTTCACTGAAGCCCTTAGCAAGTGCGGGCGACAGGATAGAGCTCTGCTTGTTTCTCAGAAAGGCTTCTCGTCCTTGAAACAATTGTTCTTTGTCTTCTCCCAGTGTCTTCTCCCAGGCCAGCTGCTGAGTTCTAGGTCACACTCTGTCAATCTGTGGTTTCCCTTTGTGGTGCCTCTCCAGATCCGCTCCTTTGTCTTTGCTAGTCTGAAAACTCAATTTTTCTTTTGATTCACGTGTGATATATAAATCTATTATTGACAGAGTTTTTAAAACATTTTAAACTGCTAAATAATGAAATTGCAGAAACCAGTACAGAAAGTAATGTCAGCAAGCCCTCTCTGAACTTAGCACCTGCAGTTACGGCGAGTTGAGAGGCTGACATTTCTCCCTCTCGTCCCGCACGCAGACGCTGACAGCCACAGAGGGAGCACGACACCTGGCACTGAACATTTAGAGCTGGAGGTTCTGGCCCCGGAGAAGGCCCCAGGGGCTGTGCTGTGGCATAGTGGGCCGAGCCTCTGTCTGCAGCGCTAGCATCCCATATAGGTGCTGCTGGTTCGAGTCCTGGCCGCTCCTTTTCTGATTCAGCTCTGCTAATGGCCTGAGAAGGCAGCGGAGGATGGGTCAAGTGCTTGGGCCACTGTACCCACGTGAGAGACCTGGAGGAAGCACCTGGCTCCTGGCTTCAGATCGGCCCAGCACCGGCCATTGCAGCCATTTGGGGAGTGAACCAGCAGGTGGTAGACCTCTCTCTCTGTTTCTCCCTCTCTGTGCCTGCAATTTACCTCTCAAATAAATAAATAAATCTTAAAAAAGAGAAGGCTCCACTGGGGATCCCTGATGAGGCTGGCCCATGAGGGTGCTACCAGCCGATCCAGGGCTGAGTGTGTTCCCTCAATTACTTTGCTTTCTGTGGTTGCTCTTTCCACCTTATCTTGTGTTCCAAAGTAGCAGTTTTGATGCAGGATAATTGAGAAGAGGTGTCCGAATTTACCACGTGAAACAAAAGAAGCACATCATGCTGGTATTAAAATGTGAGCTTGGGGCTGGCACCCTGGCATAGAAGGTAAAGCTGGCGCCTGCAGTGCCAGCATCCCATATGGGCGCCAGTTCAAGTTCTGGCTGCTCCACTTACAATCCAGCTTTCTGGCTGGCGCCATGGCTCAATAGGCTAATCCTCTGCCTGCGGCGCCGGCACACCAGGTTCTAGTCTTGGTCGGGGCGCCAGATTCTGTCCCGGTTGCCCCTCTTCCAGGCCAGCTCTCTGCTGTGGCCCGGGAGTGCAGTGGAGGATGGCCCAAGTGCTTGGGCCCTGCACCAAATGGGAGACCAGGAGAAGCACCTGGCTCCTGGCTTCGGATCAGCGCAATGTGCCGGCCGCAGCGCGCCGGTCGCGGCAGCCATTGAAGGATGAACCAACGTCCAAAAAAAAAAAAAAGGAAGACCTTTCTCTCTGTCTCTCTCTCCCTCTCTCCCTCACTGTCCACTCTGCCTGTCAAAAAAAAAAAACAAAAAAAAAAAAAAAAAAAAAACAAAAACCATCCAGCTCTCTGCTATGGCCTGGGAAAGCAGTAGAAGATAGCCCAAGTCCTTGGGCCCCTGTACCTGCTTGGGAGACCCAGAAGTTCCTGGCTCCTGGCTTCGGATCGGTGCAGCTTTGGCCATTGTGGTCAATTGGGGAGTGAATCAGCAGATGAAAGACCTCTCTCTCTCTGTCTCTCCTTTTCTCTGTGTCTAACTCTGACTTTCAAATAAATAAATAAATCTAGAAAAAAAATGTGAGCTTTACAGAAGTTCAAGATGCAGTCAAGGAAATGGAGAATAAAGTTGAGCAGCAAAGTAGGAATTGGCAGAAAGCCCCGGGTATCATGAAGAGCTTTGTCCATGTCGCTGTGACCTGGAGGGACCGACGCACAGTCCTATGCGGCAGAGGCACCTCCTGGCTTCCAGGTATTTGAAGAGTGTGTGAAAAGCACCAGTGTGCACAGCACCTCCTTGCGGGCTTGGGTATGAGAGGGTCAGAGACCACCCAGCTCAGCCTCCTGCCGGGCTGTGTGATTTGTGGAAGTGACCGGTGCACTCCCTGCCTCTGTTTCTCCTGTCGTCACAGGACTGTGGGTTAGACTGATTAACTGAGAGCAGTTAGACGTGGGCTGGCAGGCTGGCTCTGATCATGAGGGTGGCCGTGTGCGCTGCTGGTTTCGCTTTCACGAACAGGTGCCCTGGCTAGAGGAGGGCCAGTTGTGAATGCTGCTTAGGGTGCGGCAGCGTCCACTCTAGGAATCCGCTGCGGGACAGACAGAAGCAGTCACGTGTGCTGTGGGCGCTTGTCCCTAGGAGGATGAGGGCTCGATGCTGTAATTTTCTCTTGGTCTGGGTTGCAGTGTCTAAGTGCTCTTTAGACCGCTGGCCTTTTATTTGTATTTGACATGGTGAGAGCAGCAGTTCCTTCAGTGCACAGAGAGTGTGACATTTCTCAGCCTTGTGTGGTCACGGACCCCTTCCCAGGCGGGCTGCTGCTTTCTGATGTGAATGGAGGAAGGTGGACAAAGGACAGTGAGGAGCTGGTGGCGTCCAGATCGTAGGCTCTGAGTTGTTGGCCTCAGGGACTAGAACTTCACAAGTTGGGAGCTTGTGTTTTCAGGAGCGTGCACTTGCAGGGGAGGGCTAGCGTGGGGAGAAGTCAGGAGAGCCTATGCTGTTTGCAAACAGCTGTGTGCGAGTGAGGCTGTTCCTTAACCATCGTTTCCAATGCGATTCATGAGCTCTTGGCTCTCTTCTGTGTTTTTTCCCCCTTTGTCTTGTTTTTCCTTTTCTGAAGTTTATTCAATTTTGATTCTAGATCTGATGACGTTATTAGCTTTTAGATGTTCTCTGGGAATCACTCAACGTGTCAGGCCTGTGGCAGAGATTGAGCCAATGACCAAATCGTTCCTTCCTTCTCTTGGACTCACAGCTATGAAATTCACTGTAGCCGAGTCCTTGCCAGTGGCATGGTGGTAGGAGAGACGGGCGCCATAATCAAGCTGGAAACCTGGAGCTGGAACGGAGCAGGGCAACCTGGGAGCCATGTGTCACAGGCAGCAGGGCCCCCAGTGGCAGGAGCTGCTTAGCAGGCGGTCCCCCAAGCAGCAGCGAGGCTATGACCTGAGCAACACAGGCTTTTATTTTATTACACTGTGTCAGTCCTTTCTCTGCTGCTATCGCCAAATACCGCAGACTGGGTAATTGGTAAGTGTGTATTGTAGTCCTGGAGGCTGGAAGTCAGAGGGCATGGTGCAGCATCTGGTGGTGTCCTCATGCCGCATCACCCCATAGCGGAAGGCAGAAGTGAGTCTGCGCAGTAGAAAGGAAGCAGGAGGGGCCCAGTCCACTTCATAACATCTCACTCCTGCCGTAATGTACTCCCACAATAACAGCATTGATCTGTTCACAAGGCTTCTGCTCTGCACCCATTCACCTCTTTTATGCTTTTAAAGATTGATTGATTTATTTGAAAAAGAGGGAGGGAGAGAGAGAGAGAAGAAAGAGAGACAGAAAGAGAGAGAGAAAGATCTTCCATTTGGTGGTTCACTCCCCAAATGGCTGCAATGGCTGAGGCTGGCCATGGTGAAGCCAGGAGCCAGGAGCTTCATCCTGGTCTCCCATGTGGGTGCAGGGGCCCAAGCACTTGAGCCATGTTCTGCTGCTTTCCCAGACCAGCAGCAGGGAGCTGGATTAGAAGCGGAGCAGCTGGGACTCAAACTGGTGACCATATGAGATACCAGTACTGCAGGCAGAGGCTTAGCCTTCTATACCACAATGCTGGCTCTCCAGTCACTTTTTTTAAAAAAAGATTTATTTATTTTTTAGAAGTCAGAGTTACAGAGAGAAGGAGAGCCAGTGAGAGAGGGAGAGAGGGAGAGGGAGAGGGAGAGGGAGAGGGAGAGGGAGAGGGAGAGGGAGAGGGAGAAGGAGAGGGAGGGAGGAAAGTAGGGAGGCAGAGAGAGAGAGAGAGAGAGAGAGAGGAGAGAGAGAGAGAGGGGAGAGAGAGAGAGAAAGAGGAGTCTTCCATCTGCTGGTTCACTCCCCAGATGACCGCAATGGCCGGGGCTGTGCCAATTTTAAGTCAGGAACCAGGAGCCTCCTGGTCTCCCAAGCAGGTGCAGGAGCCCAAGGATTTGGGCCATCTTCCGTTGCTTTCCCAGGCCATAGCAGAGAGCTGGATCAGAAATGGAGCAGCTGGGACTCGAACTGGCGCCCATATGGGAGGCTGGCACTGCAGGTGGTGGCTTTACCCGCTACGCCACAGCACCAGCCCCTCCAGTCACTTCTTAAAGGCCCCGCCTACTTCATAATACCATCAGTTAAATTTCCACGTGAGTTTTGGAGGGGACATTTAAACCACAGCACGTGCTGGCCAGCTTTGTGGGTTTCCCTGTTGTGGTGGCCGGGTCGCCTCCCTGCTTGCGCTTACCATTGCTCGGGAAAGCTGCCCGAGTAACTCCTTCTGTTTTGTACCCCGCTGGGCAGCCCTGCCTGGTCGTTTCCAACACTGTTGCTTCATCCATGATCTGTCCCTTCTGTTTTCTTCTCATTCACTCTGTTCCACTCCTTTCTCTTCCCTCATAAACTTCAAGTCTTGTGGTTCAGGTCTCAGCCCCCGTGCCTCTCACAGGTCTTCCTGATTGGTCCGATTTAAAGTAGCACTTTGACACCATTTTTCTTTCTTTCTTTCTTTTTTTTTTTTTTAAAACATTATTAGTTATACTACTTTGAGGTGCACAGAGAAACCAAGTAGAAGGCGCAGAGAGTTCTCATACTTCCCCTACCCCCATAATGTGTAACTTGTCCCTTTGTCAGTGTCCCCCACCAGAATGTCACAGTTTGATGAACAATTTGTAATAAGTCATGACACATCAGACTCACCCGAAGCCCAAGCTTAGATTAGGATCTGCTCTTGGTGTTTATGTATTCTGTTGGTTTGGACCAACGTGTAATAACACATACACACCGTGATGCTGTCATCAGAGTGTTCAGTGCCGACTCACTCTTTGATGACAACCCACTCTGGGAATGAACTTACCCTGCAAGGCCAGCATTAATCCCTTCCAAAGGCAGTGCCCCAGTGAGCTAAGCACCTAAGGCTCCACTTCTTAAAGGTTCTGCCAGCTCTCACGTCACGACCTTGGGGACCAGGCTCCGCCACGAGCCCGCAGAGGACACCCTGAGTTGTGCGCACACCATAGCACTTGGTGAAGGACGTCTTGGCTGCTTCCAGGTTTGGACAATTCTGAGTAATGCTGCTATGAATGCCCACTTGTAGGTTTTAGTGTGGACATAAGTTTTCAGTTCCCTTGGGTAAATCCTGAGGGTTGCTTTTACTGTTTCTAATTCTGTTTAGCATGGTCATCATCTGATAGCTGTTGTTTACTGTAGCTTTCCAACAGCAGACTTTAAACCAAGAGAGCAGGGATTTCCTTGCTTCACTTACTATTGGCATCTCTTGTTCCTGGAATAGAACTTAAGAGATTTTAAAAATAAGTGCTCCATAATTACTTGATGAATGAATGTTTGAAACTATCTTTGGACTAAGAAAAAAGTGGTGTGTGAAAGAGCGTGGTGGAAACACATACACACACACACACACACAGTAGGAAGTGAGTCTTTTGGTTTTGCAAATATGTTCTTTCCTTTTAATCAATCAGTTAATTAACTTTTTGAAACCTTTCTTTGCAGGAGGGGGTTATCCAGTTCCCATGGGACCTAGAATCTAACGGAAGAAATAATTAGTATATACCCTGCCTTATTTCTGAAAGAAATGGAGGAAGTTTAAACATGAAAAGTAGAATTGATGACACTTCTGGAGAAGCCTCTAAGGAGGAGAGGCTTAACCGAGACCTGCAGAGGATGGGAGGGAGCCCAGTGGGTACCAGGCTTTCCTGCTGTGCTCACTGAAACAACCGCCTCCTTAGCCCAGCTTGGTTATTCCAGGCCTCCCAGGTCCACCCTTGTTGTTATAGCTGGAGTAAGAGTTCCGTGCAGGTATGTAGGTAATTTCAACCATAGCACCTGAGAGCTACTTAGTGCACATCTGTGGCATGAATAACTGAACCAAGAGACACAGGGTCTGGTTCTGACCACTTGGGGCCTCCTGGACCAGTCACTCACCTGTCTGCAATCAGATGAGCCAGCAAGTGCAGAAGTGCCTTGTGCAGAGGGAAGCACCAAGAAAGTTGGAGGTGTTATTCTGAAGGTGATTGGCGCTCTCAGGGTTTGGGATTCAGGTCTCTGCCCCTGTTGCTGCTGTGCTTGTTCTTGGACTGGTGGGCTTGGTGCTGAATCAGGAGGGAGTGAACCTCAGTGTACCCTGGCCAAGTGTTCATGCTGGTGAAACAAACAGTTGGCATCTCCACAGCTGACCCGAGAGGATGGTCAGGGGAGGGAGGGAGAGAGAAGGAGTGAGAGAGGGAGAGAAAGAGCGAAAGAGCGAAAGAGCGAGAGAGAGAGAGAGAGAGAGAGAGAGAGAGACCAATTCTGCATTCTAAAGCTATGCCGATTGCAAGAAGGGAAGCTCGGGTGAAGCATCCTGCCTCGAGTACGTAAGTACATCACGTGGCAGGACACACTTTCGAGCATGAAAAGCTGCCCCTAGCTCTTGATCTGGATCAGGTGGTTCTTGGTCAGGGCCAGAGTTCCTGTTCTTTTCCTCTCGTCCTCCTCCTCTTTGCAGAAGCGTTTCCAGGGTAGAAGTGCCTCAGTCCTGCTCACTTCCTCAAGTCTGTTTTTCATCCCTGTTGTGCTTCTCCTGTTTCAGTCGGTGCAGTCCCACATCACTTTGTTTTTCTGACTGTCTCCGCTCGCCCTTGTCATCAGCCCGCTGCCCTGTGATTTATTTTTGCCTTTCCTCCCTGCTGAGCCCTCCTGTCTGTGTCTTTGGCTTTCCTGTTCTCCCACGGGCTCTTTCCGAGCTGGGGCTGAGCTGACCTGCGGGCTGCTGTTTGCCCCTTTTCTGGGATCTGCCAGGGCTTCGTGTTTTCCAGGCTGTGCCCAGGCTGCCTTTTACCTGCCTGTGCTCTGAATTGAGGAGGGTAAAGGGCAGCAGACACTGAGAAGACGTGAAGCCATGAAGGACTGGATTTTGGGGGGCTTTGGGGAACAGTTGACCCTGATCCTGGGGAGGAAGAGGGTTTGTTTAGGAGTCAGAGTCTATCACTATCGCTTGGGGCAGTGTCGGAAGGGCTGGGGTGGAGGTGACAGCCTGAGCTCTGGGCCCAGGTCTGCTCTGATAGACCCAGATCCAGTCACCTGTTGTTAGGGGTCTTTGATTTGCTCACCTAACGTGAGGGGTTTTGGTCGCGTGAGCTAGGAAGCTGCTTTGAGCCCTGCAGCTTGCGGAGTCCCGAATGTGTGTGTCCCTTGGTGAGGGCTCCCTGGTTCTTTTGTCTGCAGTGGGCATGGCTTGGCAGGACCTGGAGTGCTGTTACTTGAGAATGGCTTGCCGCGTGTGTGTATCTGCGCATGCGCACGCCTGCGTGTGCACATGTGCACATACACACACATTGAGGGTAGAAGTCAGATGAGAGGGGCACAGGGCACTGTCCCCAGATTTTGTACCATTCTAAGAAGGGCTTGCGAGGCTCTGCTCTGAGGTAAGAAGACCTATATTTCTGCCACTGGTTGCTGCCCATTCTTCATGTTCCTGAGTAGTCTTGCTTTGGGCTTGGCATATTCAGTGCTGTCAGGTGAACCACACTGACCTTCAGACGACACTCAGCTTGGCAAAAATCTCCAGTGTTAAATAATAACCATGTAGGATTACTGTCTGTCTGGGTTCAACCTGAATCTGAAGAATGGGCAGCTTGGAGTTCTGAGCTGCAAAGATAAAGCTTGTTTGTGACATGAAGTGTGAAAAGGCCTTGGAGGGATGTTTTCTTAGGCTGTCAGTGACTGGTCTCTGTCAGAGCATTGCTGGCTTCTCACAGGACGGCAGAGGGCGCCCTGTAGTCACAGGGCCCTTAGAGATCCTGATCAGGCCATGGGGGAGGGTCTTATTGTTTGCTAATAGAAATATTTTTTCCAAAGTTTTATGGGAAACTAATACATAAACTTGATGAAAACTTCATGATTCTAAGTGCATTCTTTTTTAAAAAATATTTCTTTATTTGAAAGTCAGAATTACATACAGAGAGAGGGAGAGACAGAGAGAGGTCTTCCATCTGCTGGTTCACTCCCCAGTGGCTGCAATAGCCAGAGTTGGGCCGATCTGAAGTCAGGACCCAGGAGCTTCTTCTGGGTTTCCCATGTGGGTGCAAGGGCTGAAGCACTTGGGCCATCTTCCACTGCTTTCTCAGGCCATTAGCAGGGAGCTGGATTGGAAGTGGAGCAGCTGGGACTCGAACTGGTGCCCCTTTGGGAGGCTTAACCTATTGTACCACAGCGCCAGCCCCTCTAGTTTGAATTCAAATTGTCATTCAGTGGAATAATGACTTAGGCTGGAAGTTCAGTTCTTCTCCCATTCCTTAAAATTGGTAAATAATACATTTTAGTGAATGGCAATGTTTTTTAGGTTTAGAAGTAATTGGAAACATATTTTCAAAATAAAATTTAGAGGGGTGGTTTTGAACCTATAGCATCTTTTTATTAGAACCTAGGGTTCCCCTGATCTCAGTTTGGGGATCATCAATCTAGAGAATGAAAATATATGTGCTGCTGAAGCCAGCACATACAGAATGAAAACATCAATCTAGGGAGCTAGCAACAGAAAGCAAAGCAAAAGTGAGAAGTTAATTTTAAAAGATCCCGATGATCTAGACCCACCCATTTTTATATTGAAATTACTAATTAGGAGCTACTCACCAGCTATTTTAGATTCTGGATGCTCAAGACTGGGTAAGCTTTTAAGTTGTTTAGTCCCATCCTCTCTTAGAAGAAACAAATCAAACAGAAAGACAATAAGAAAACCCCTACAGTATCCTGGTGGTGCAAGCAATCCTGGTGGTCCGTGGACACCTCTGTTGCTTAGAAGGCTCTCCCCTGTTCTTCCCTCCATTGTTCTCTGCTCTCCCCTGGGGCCTGCAGAATCTGTCTAATCCCTGTCTGCATGATTGACCCTGGGATATTTGCAATGCTGACTGTTTACGCCCAAGTCCCCCTCTTCTCTGGCAAAACAATCCGAGTTCCTTCAATTGTTCCTCCTGTGACAACATGGGTTTTGCATCCCTTTGGCATCCTTGTCCTTTGCCTCTGAATGTGCTGTCACCTTTGTCTATATTTATATCAAAGTATTCTGTGGCCCAGGAGTGTCAGACAGGACTGTAGAGTGGTGCTGGACCAGACTCATTCTGTGGGAGTTCCTAGGTTTTCATCGGTGTTGAGTAGAGCTGAAATAGCAGTTTTGTGTGGCTGTCTTCAGCGATGACTCAGGCTGGTAGTGTGATGAGAATACCAACTTGTGTCCAATGCTTAACTTGCATTTGGCTTTATTCTTTATGTAACTGATTGTTTGGGGACTATATGCAGAGCCTTTATTTGAGAAATACCATGATCATGCAAGAGTGGAGATTATTATCTAAGTTTTCTTTTACCCAACCCAGTGCATTTTTCTCTCTGATCTGCCATTTAAAGGGTCAGACATTTATTTTCCGTTTATGTTTTCATGGAATTGGTGAATAAGTCACTGATTTTGAAAAGAACGGAAGCAAAAGAGTTTTTAAAAGCCTGCTTCTGGTCTTATGAGGAATCTGGGGTCACTTACTGACCTCTATCATGAATTTTTTTAGCCAATTCTGTGTTACAAGAACAAGGGCTATTTCAGCTCTGCAGTGGTGACTCATTCTCTCATACGTGAAAGATATATCAAGATTGTTTTGATTTGTGTGTTTATGTTTTTTGAATTCCTGGGTTTATTGCAGAAGTTTGAATAATGGGTGACTTTCATAAATATATACATTTAATTTGTCATTCTTCTTAGTAAGTGGTTTTAATTGTTTCAGTCAAATCCGTTATGTCCTTGTCACATTATTATCTTATTGTTCTGTCAACTGTTGAGACATGTTAAAATTTCCCAAGGAGACTGTGGATTTGTCTATTTGTTCTTTTGGATTTTTTATCCTTTTCTTTATATTTTGAAGCTGTATTATTAGGTGCATAAAAGTTTAATCTTACGATATCATCTTGTTCAACTACCTTTTTTATGTTGAAAACTTCCTCTCTTTCCCTAGTGATATGTCTTGCTTTAAAATCCACTTTGATATTATTTTGGATACCCTACCTTTCTTTTGATTAGTATTGCATGGTATGTCTTTTTTATTTTTTAGCTTTTTGTGTTACTTTTAAAATACATCTCTGGTAAGCAGTATATAGGTATTGTTTTTTTTTTTTGAGTTAAAAAAATCTGAATTGACAGTTTTAGTGTTCTTTTTAAAGCAGTTAATCCATTTACATTTATTTTAATTGATGATATAGTTGGATTGATATCTGTCATACAAGGGGCTCCAACAATTCATGGAAAATGGAATGAAAGGTAATATACATTTTCCATGAACTTTCTGAAGACTCCTTTTATAGCCATTTACAGTCTATCTGGCACACAAGTTTTATATTCCTTGATTCTCTTATCTTCTTTTTGATTAATTGACTATTATTTATTTTTCCCTCTATAATTTGTTAGTTATGCATTCTTTTGCCAGTGTTAACAATTATGCTTAAGTTAAAACATGTACCAGAGATCTTCAAAAGGTATATTACATTTGTATTTCATTTTCCATGAACTATTTTGAAGTATGCTCATATATGACCTATTATAAATATTGTAAGTTATTAGTTTTAACACATTTGCAATACTGCTAGATACTTTAATTCTATCTATCTTTATATTATTGTCATACATTGTAGTTATGCAAATATTTGATTTCATTTTTGTTTACTTGAAAGAGTGACACAGAGAAGGCAAGGAGAGAGGGAGAGAGAGAGACAGAGAGAGAAAGTGCTTCCATCTGCTGGTTCACTCCCCAAATGGCTGCAACAGCTAGGACTGGGCTAGGCTGAAGCTAGGAGTCAGAAACTCCATCTGGGATTCCACATGGGTGGCAGGAACCCAAGTACGTGGGCCTTCATCTGCTGCCTCCTAGGCACATCAGCAGGACACTGGATCAGAAGTGAAGGTGGGATTCCATCGCAGGCACTCAGATTTGGGATGTGGGCATCTCAAGAGGTGACCTCACCCACTGTGCCACACACCCACCCTCTACAAATATTTTAAATTCTGTGCCATAATGTTTGGTCACACATTTTGTTATATATTTTATAAAACACAATTTTATAAAATTATTTTGCACATTTGACTGATTTGATTGATATTAATTACATGTACTCATGTATTTACCAATTTCACTGTTTCTCATTTCCTCCTGCATTTACATGTTTCTGTCTGAGATCATTTTATTTCTGTTTGAATAATTTCCTTGTCTACTAGCAATGAATTTCCTCACTGTTTGTTTTAAACACTTTAATTCTGGTTTCTTAAAGAGTGTTTTTCCTAGGAATGGAATTTTCGGACATCAATTGTTTTCTTTTGTCTCTGTCAGTATCATTCCATTGTCTTCTGGCTTCCATCACACCTCTGAGTGATTCTTCTCTCTTTGGAATTTTATTACATTTTGTCCTCAGTATTTCCACTGCTCTCTGAACCTTTAGGAATGATTCTTTAATCTTTTTTTCTCATTTTGTTCTCGGTAGGAATATTGACTTCAGTGTTATTCATACTCCAAAGAATGTTTCTGAAGAAATGTCTTAGAAGTCTTTTAAGTCATTTTAGTTAACCTTCCTTCAGAAAATGACATTCTGTTATATCCTGTTGGCCTTAACCAATTTGTATTTATGTGAATTTTGATAAATTTGAGTAACCTTGATACCATACAAAAGATAGACACTTAAGCATTCTCTACATCAGTGCTTTTTATTTATTTATTTTTTAAAAGCTGTTTTGGAATCACATGCTTCTAAGACTTTGATTATAAGGCAAGTTCCCCAAATAAATGCCTAGAACTGTGGCATATCTTTGGGGGCATTGGGGGCATTTCCCCACCTGCCTATACACCTGCCTGCAGACTTCAGCATGAGAAGCCCTATTTTAAGTATGTAAGATGATGAAGTAAATGTAAAGGTGTGTGTTCATCGCTCAGCATTTGGGCCCCTGCTGTCTGCAGTCACGCCATGGGAGAGACGCGTGCTGGGCCAGCCAGGGAGCCGTGGATGGGATTTCTGGCTCTGCTGCTGTCGAGACAGGGTGTTTTCAGAGTTCTCAAAGAAGATCACAGTGATGGCTCCTGAGAGTTATAGTGGGAACAAGATGCGAAAATACACAAGGAAGCACTCTATCAATTGTGAAGTTCTGGTATACAGAAAAGTCAGTATATGTGCGCACACGAGAAGTAGGTCTTGGATTTCCACACTTTCTTTTAAAGAAGAGCTTCAGTGAAATACAGTCCTTTGAAATCAAATAGCTTGTGTCCACAGGGCTTCCTGGGGCACCATATCCAAACCGTATGCCTGAGAAGCTCTCAAAGAGGATCAGCTCACTTGGAGGGTGGGGCAGACGTCAAGAAATGCAACCTTGTCCATCGGATGCTGGGCATGGAGCTGGTTAATATTGTGAACAGGCAGAAGTGCAAACTGAACACATGCCTTACAATGGTCACCTTTTTAAATGACAGTCAGACGTGGTCCACTGGGTTTCAAGGTATCCCAGCATTCTTTGCAGCTTTTATGTTGGGGTGATCTGAGGCAAATGTGAGTTGACACGTGCAACATGAGGATGAAAACTTCCGAAAGGGCGCTGTGAAAACCACTGGGCTAACGTAGTACTAACTAGTACCTGTAGTTGTATTTACTTACCCATAAAACGGGGTAATAATACATCCATTTCTTTTAGAGGCTCTTACAAAGTTCAGCACTGTGTACTCTGCAAGGAAGGCCCTGTGTAGAAATATTTTTTTATTACAAGGAGAGTAGGTTTCAATATTGAGAACAAAGAATACGTGTACTATTTCCTTGGAGGACTAAGTTTACGTTAGCCCAGTGGTTTTCACAGTACCCTTTCGGAAGTTTTCATCTTCATGTTGCACGTGTCAACTCACATTTGCCTCAGATCACCCCAACATAAAATCTGCAAAGAATGCTGGGATACCTTGAAACCCAGTGGACCACGTCTGACTGTCATTTAAAAAGGTGACCATTGTAAGGCATGTGTTCAGTTTGCACTTTTGCCTGTTCACAGACTTTTCTGAGTCTTTGGATGCCTTTGAGACTATCAAGAGGACATTATTTCCTCAGAAAGTGAACACACACACACACGCACACACATGCACACACGCACACGCACACATACTATTTTGCTATAGTTTTGAGATCACCTGGAATCCATTTACAGACTCTTGCTACAGCCCCATTTATTCCTCTTGTCAGCCTCTGTAGATACAGTATTTGCTTATTGCCCCCTCATGCCTGATGTAGAAATCAGGTCAGGCTGTTGCCCAGCAGATAGTGTTGTTATCAACAATGTCTGATTCGATTCCAGTGCCTTGTCTTCCAGTAGAGTGTGAGGGGAAGGCAGGGAGGAGAGGAGTGAGAACATTAGGCAAGGCGACCCAGTGGTTAGGCTAATGCTGCCTCTCAGTTCTGCAGGGTGTTAGAGATGTAGACTCTTAGAGCCATCTTCAGAACACGCAAATGAGTGCCAGTGACTTGCCACCTAGGAGGCATCTGCGGAGGACTGGGAGAGTTGGATGCGGTGGTTCCAAGTGGCAGAAATGTTGAATGCCTTTTTGAGTCTTTAGGAGATTTCAGCGGAAGGCTTGGCCTTGGGGAGTACTGGTGAGTTTTACAAGGAGAATTCTCTAGAGAAATGCTCGAGGGTGAAAGTATTGCTTTATTTGACCAATACTTCTTGGCTAATATTGAAATAGACTAGCACGATTGTAGTCGGAGCCTTTCTAGTCTGTGTTGAATATCCCTTCAGCGTCATTGAGGTGCTCTGGCGGCTTTTCCTGTGTAGGCGTGAGCAGGTCAGAGGTGCACAACCCCACTGTTCAGCGGAACGGAGTGTGATTCTGATACTGATTGGGAAAGGGACAAGTTTGACTACAGTTTACAGGTAAATGATTCAGGTGTGACACAGAAGAGAGAAGAGTTGGATTCTTTAAGTTAAAGTTTTTTTTTTTAACTTTTATTTAATGAATATAAATTTCCAAAGTACGATTTATGGATTACAATGGCTTCCCCCAAATACCGTCCCTCCCACCCACTACCCTCCCCTTTCCCACTCCCTCTCCCCTTCCATTCACATCAAGATTCATTTTCGATTATCTTAATATACAGAAGATCAGCTTAGTATACATTAAGTAAGGATTTCAACAGTTTGCTCTCACACAGAAACATAAAGTGAAAAATAATAGATGATTTTTTTAAAATGATGATGAAATCAGATCAGACCTATTGTCATGTTTAATCCCAGTGAGAGTCAAGTTGGGAGTTGATAATTTCTTTTTTTTTTTTTTTTTACAGAAGATCAGTTTAGTATACATTAAGTAAAGATTTCAACAGTTTGCACCCCCATAGAAACACAAAGTGAAATATATTGTTTGAGTACTCGTTATAGCATTAAATCTCAATACACAGCACATTAAGGACAGAGATCCTACATGAGGAGTAAGTGCACAGTGACTCCTGTTGTTGACTTTACCAATTGACACTCCTGTCTATGGCATCAGTAGTCTCCCTATGCTCCAGTCATGAGTTTCCAAGGCTTTTATTTGACCACTAACAGTGTTGTGCCATCTAGCAATAAATTCATATAAAAGTAGGCAAAGAATTTCAGTGACAAAAGGAAAACAATGAATTAAATCAGTAATAATACATTACATATGATGACTCAGTATTTATTAAATATGAATTAGAACACCATTTTTATCTATTAATATAGGAAATAATACAAAAGGTAATTTGGGCAAGACTGGGATGAAAATGACACTTGACCAGCACTTGTAGAGATGAGAAAAATTGTTCCAAGGTTCATTTTATTTTATTTGGAAGAGTTACAGAGAGAGAGAGAGAGAGAGATCTTCCATCAGCTGGCTCAACCCCAAATGCCTGTACTAGCTAGGGCTAGGCCAGGCTGAAGCCAGCAGCCAGGTGTTTCATCTGGGTCTCCAGTGTGCGTGGCAGGAGCTAAAGTACTTGGGACACTTTTATTTTAAAGATTTATTTATTTATTTGAAAGTCAGAGTTACACAGAGAGAGAAGGAGAGGCAGAGAGAAAGAGAGGTCTTCCATCTGCTGGTTCACTCCCCAATTGGCCGCAATGGTTGGAGCTGTGCCATTCTGAAACCAGGAGCCAGGAGCCAGGAGTTTCCTCCCAGTCTCCCACATGGGTGCAGGGGCCCAAGGACTTGGACCATCTTCTGTTGCTTTCCCAGGCCACAGCAGAGAGCCGGATCGGAAGTAGAGCAGCCTGAACTCAAGCTGGTGGCCAAATAGGATGCTGGCATTGCAGGCAGCAGCTTAACCTGTGCCACAGTGCCAGCCTCAATGTTGATGAAAATTGGTAGAGTTTTGGAAAGCAGGTTAGCCATTTGTGACTGATTTGTTCAGATTCTTGGACTCATTTCTGAAATTTTTTTCTGAAATCATACCCTAAAGCATAAACATATGCATGAAAATGTTTATTATAGTAGTGTATATAATGTTAAAATTTTGGAAATAACACATCACATATAGTAGTGGAATATTGATATAATCATAGAATATGGAACATGAAACACTTGATGAAATACATTCACAAAGAGTGCCAAAGATCTTAGTGTAACAAATATCGTTCAAAGGAGAGAGAAAAAATATCAGTATTTATGCCCAGAGGATAGCTATGTAATAAGTGCCTGTGCATAAGGAAAAGACTGGATGCATTAGGAAAAACAAAACCAAGTTGAGACTCGAGGGTGGTGTCAGTGTTGCAGAAATGCGGATGTCTTTCAATGCTATCATTTTGTCCAATAAGGACAACTTTAAATAGATTTCTACCTTTATGCCTTTATAGATTTTTATGTGAGATACTGAACTGAGAATTTCACTATTTGATAGAAGGTATATTTTTGCCCCTAATGAATATCACTGTTTCAAAATCTTTATTTAGCAGTCTACACTTTCCTCGCTGCTTTGAACGCCACCTTTAGCGCATCGTTTCCATGGGTACATGGGCCTGCCTCTGGAGTTCCTACTTTGTGGTCTGTCTCTATGCCTCTAGCACACTGCTTAAACTACTCTGGACTTATTATGGTTTGCTTTGTGTAGGCCAAGCTCTGCCCTCCTGCCTGAGCCCAAACATGATTCTCTCTTCAGCCTTTTATTTCTATTTTTGTGTTTTTTTTTTTTTTTTCCAGATTAACTTTACAATAAGCTTGTTGAGTGTCATTTGAAAAAAAGTCAGTGTGGGCTTCAGCTGGAGTCCACAAAATGTACAGATTCATTTGGGAAGAAAGCTCTGCCTAGCACACCTCTGGTTGTTTTCAGACGTGCCAGTGGAGTCTTTGGGTGATTTCTGTTTGGGATGGAGTGGGTTGATAGAAAGATTATAGCAATCTCTGTGCTTCTGTGACGGAGTCCAAGCGATGCCGACAAATTTACTTAGGAAGGTTGATGGTTTCCAATTGAATCCAGATGGGGAAGTGAAGAGGTGTCCTGGAATTCTGTGATTTGTAATTTATCTTTGCCAAAAAGTGAACGTGGTGGCCTTTTTGGAAGAGGAGCAGGTGTCAGTGGCCGCAGCATCAGCCACAGCTGTCCCATGTGCTGGATGAGTCGAGGGATACTTGTTCCTGAGCACATTCCTTCAGAAGCCCGTCCTCCGCCCTGTCTTGACTTAGATCCGTCTCTGTCAAGTTGTCTTTTCTGTGTGTTTATGTCCTAGTTCATTTACCTTCATTCTTTCTTCCAGTCTCCCTCTCCTTTCACTCCTTTTTTATTTTATTTTAAAGAATTGTTTATGTGAAAGACAGAGTTACAGAGATGGAGGGAGAAATGGAGGGGCGGGGGGGGGGATCTTCCATTCACTGGTTCAGTCCCCAAATGCCTGCAGTGGCCAGGGTTGGGCCAGGCAGAAGCCAGGAGCCTGGAACGCCATCCAGGTCCCCCACTTAGATGGCAGGTGCTCATGTACCTGAACCATCTTCCACTGCTTTCCCAAGCTAATTAACAGGGAACTGGATAGGAAGTGGAGCAGCTGGGACACGAACAGGTACCCATATGGGATGCCTGCGTTGTAGGCAGTGGCTTGACCCACTGTACCACAATACTGTCCCCTTGCCCACCCCTTCTATCTCATGGAGTCTCTCTGTTGGTTTCTCTATCATCTCTTACCTTAGTCTCTGTGATGTCTTTAACTATATCCTTCTGTCTTTGTGATCACCAAATAAGTACCTCCTCTTGTTGCTGAATGTTATCCTTAGTGTTAGGGTTTCTGGATATTTTTTGCTTTTTTGTGGACACATCTTATTTCTGACATGAATGTTGTCTGTTGTTACCAATGTAAAGCATGGTATGGTTCTTGAAAGGGAAGTGCAATGAATTATACAATGGTTGTTTGGGTTTATATTGCATTAGAAAGGGTTGTTCATAAGTTATAGTCCTTGTTCATCCAACTAAATTACAATATGACCATTACGTTGAATAGGTGCAGATTAGATATCCTTGGGATCTGTGAAAATCTTTGATCTGTTTGTACAATTCACTTTCTGTTAAAAGATAGTTATAAACGGGCCAAGTTAGATTCTGTCCCTGGAGAATTAACAATCCCTTTAGCAACCAGGAACATGACTAACGCAAGCTGTTCTTCCTTTTTTAGGAAATGGAATTTCATCGAAGTTTCCTCTCTCAGTCATGTCAGACATTTGTTATTGTTTTTTACTTTTCAGTTCTCCTTCCTGAACTTTTTTTTGAAGCTATTGTATGGTAGATTTTTCTTGGCGTGTTGCTTTCTATTGATTACGTGTGTGAGAGAGTGTGTGAGTGTGTGTGCACACTCACATGCAGAGAAAGGACAATTGCAAATTGAGAACCGATGACTTTCTCAGAGCCCTGCAGTCCATCCAAGTTCATCATTTCAGATAACTTACATGTGTGTGTGATGGCTCGCAAAGCACCAGAAAACAGCTATTTCATTTAAAAAGCATTTGGGCCAAAGAACCACTTGGCTACTGGAAAAAAAGAGCCCGACACTGATTTTGTTTTTGCTCTGATTATCCTCAAGTAGCCTCCAGAGTGTCGTGCTGATCTTTGTCAAACAGATGTCAGGGAGACAGGGGAGACTCTGCTCACTGTGCTCTGTGGTTGCAGGGTGAGGACCTCTGAGGGAGCGGGTGTGTTTTGGTTGGGCAAGCACACAATAGCCCAGATGCTTCTCCACAAGGCGCCGAGCTCTGGCGGCTCTCCAAGTAGGCAACCCCTTCCCCTCCTGGTTTCCATCTCCCGGCCGCTCCTGTAGGCTGGGCGGAATGTGCCTCCTCCCTGGAGTCTGGCTCTGTCCTGCCTCTAGAGTTTCTACTGGGGAGGGTCACAAGTCCTCTGAAGTCTCCTGGGGTCCCCGGATGACCTGGCAGGCTCATGGGTGACCACGCTGCCAATTCAGCCCGTGCAAAAAGCCTACTGCCCCACTTCCTTGGATGATTGTCCTGAGACCGTGCCTCAGTGACCCGAAGTGGCAGTTCCTCTGCTTGGCGCCAGGGCACTTTGCAGGGCCTTGTGCCAACCAGAAGTTCCCCAGAGAAAGTGTGGGCCAGAGCAGTTGTGAACAAGGACTTGGCACTCCCCTAGGGGAGAACAACAGGCTACGGGAACTGGCATAGCCAGTCCCCACTGTCCCAACAGTCGTCCTGTTTATGGAACCATGTTGGTGGCTATTTCAGGTTCTTAACAACCTACTGTGCTGCAGTACAGTGTGAGGCCAGAGCTAGGAGTGATTATCTTGAATTTTCATGCTAATAGTAGTATTTCAGGAACAGGTTGAAAATTAATGCAAGCAGGGATGTTTGACAGGTAGGACTTGGAAAAGGCAATGAAACATCACAGTTGTGCATCTAGTAAATAAAAAAAAAGCACTTCTTCTCTATGCTCTGAATTTCTTCAACTTTACAAACAGAACAAAGCAGCTGTGACACCTGCACCTATGCCTAACAGGAAGCGTCTTCCTCCATGTCAAGCACGTTGTTCTTGGAAAGGATTCATGATACTTGAGCTGAGCCACATGGAGTGAATATAATGACTGACACTGCTTTGGGCCTGGGCCCTTCCGCTCGCGGTTTCCTGGAGCCAGGACAAGGAAGCGTGACCATGCTCTGACTCATTGGTTTTTCAGGGACAGACAACCGTCTATGCGAAATTTGGCAAAAATGTTTATCTTCCTGAAGATGCCGAGTTCTACTTCATCTACAATGGATCGCATCAGAGACATGTCGTGATCGCAGAGCGTGCAGAGGCCAATGTTCTCCAGTCCAGCGTGCCAGGTGAGGTGTCTTCCTCATTGTCAGCCCAGGGACATGGGCCAGCAAGGGTGCCAGGGGGGCCCTGCATGCCAGTGTGTGTGCCCCCGTGGGGAAGCCACTCGCCCAGTGTTAGCTTGCCTCTGAGGTCCGTCCATCAGAAGCCCTGACTGTGTCTGGCTGCACCTGACTCTCAAGGTTATTTATGCTTTGAATGCAGTCAAGTGCAGGAAACACTATATCTTAAGTATGCTCTCCTTCATCCCAGTGGGTTCTTGGGCAGAACACACACAGACAAAGTTTGTCTTCATTCGCTCTTCCTCATTCCCCTGTGGTCAGCCTGGCAGCCCCAGGCCCTCCCCTCCCCCGCCTCTCTCCCTGGGTTGCTGGGATTCTTTTCTTGGCATTCTCTGCAGCTACAGTCTACCTTGCTTGCTTTTAGGCTCCCGAACTTTCTCTCCCAGACTCCAAAATGCTCATGTTTTGAAACCTGGAATTCCTCCAGTTGTTATCTTCAAGTGTTTTGGTGACAGATGCCACATTAGTGTATTATAAGTGACCAGTCCTTCTCAGATCGTTACTTTACATTTCCACTGGGGTGTGGAGTGTGCATCTAAGAACATCAAGTTTCACCTAAGGTGGAATTAAAATGTCATTACCTGGGCAGGCGTTTGGTGCAGGGTTAGGTTGCTGCCTGGGACTCTTGCACCTCCTATTGCAGTGCCAGGTTCTAGGCCCAGCTTCTCTGCTTCTGATTGTGCTTCCTGCTAACGTGCACCCTGAGATGCAGGAAATGACGGCTCCAGTGCTTGGGTCCCTGTCATCCTTGAGGGAGACTCAGATTGAGGTCTGGATTCTTAGACTTAGCCTTGCCCAGTCCTCACTGTTGCAGGCTTCCCCCCCACACCACCGCCCTGTCTCTATTCTTTTTGCTTTTCCAAAAAATTAAAAAAATAAAATAAAATGTCATTACCTGTAAGATAGGGAGGTTGTTCTTATGTCCTTGTTAGTGGGTTAGTTTTTCTTAACTGTGGGTCTTTCAGGGCCACTTAAGTTTTATCATCCAGGCAACCTTCAGTTTTTCTTACAGATAAGGTTGGCCTCACTTTTAGTGTTTTTGTTACGTGTTATCCACCCACCCCGCCCCCATCCTTCCTCCCTCCATCCTCTCCAGCCCCTGCTAATCACTAATCTGAGTTCAGATGGACTGGCTTTAAAAAGTGTATCTGCGGCCGGTGCCACGGCTCACTAGGCTAATCCTCCGCCTTGCGGCGCCAGCACCCTGGGTTCTAGTCCTGGTCAGGGCGCCGCATTCTGTCCCAGTTGCCCCTCTTCCAGGCCAGCTCTCTGCTGTGGCCAGGGAGTGCAGTGGAGGATGGCCCAAGTGCTTGGGCCCTGCACCCCATGGGAGACCAGGATAAGCTCCTGGCTCCTGGCTTCGGATCAGTGCGGTGCGCCAGCCGCAGCGCGCTGGCCGCGGCGGCCATTGGAGGGTGAACCAACGGCAAAAGGAAGACCTTTCTCTCTGTCTCTCTCTCTCACTGTCCACTCTGCCTGTCAAAAAAAAAGTGTATCTGTTTCATGTGGCAGAAAGTAGATAGCAAGTAAGCAGACAACATGGACACAGTGCAAGCTGTAGAGACCTGCTTGTTCTTGCTCATCGAAGGACTTCATTGTCTAATTCTTGAGACTGTGAGCATTTTTTTTTTTTTTTGACAGGCAGAGTGGACAGTGAGAGAGAGAGGCAGAGAGAAAGGTCTTCCTTTGCCGTTGGTTCACCCTCCAATGGCCGCCGCGGCCGGCGCGCTGCGGCCGGCGCACCGCGCTGATCCGATGGCAGGAGCCAGGAGCCAGGTGCTTTTCCTGGTCTCCCATGGGGTGCAGGGCCCAAGCACCTGGGCCATCCTCCACTGCACTCCCTGGCCATAGCAGAGAGCTGGCCTGGAAGAGGGGCAACCGGGACAGAATCCGGTGCCCCAACCGGGACTAGAACCCGGTGTGCCGGCGCCGCTAGGTGGAGGATTAGCCTAGTGAGCCGCGGCGCCGGCCTTTTTTTTTTTTTTTTTTTTTTGACAGGACTGTGAGCATTTTTTAAGCATTTCTCTCACTGGCCCATTAGCTTCTATCTTTATAAGAAAAAAAATAACAGGGGCCAGTGTTGTGGTGCCGTGTGTTAAACCTCTGCCTGCAAAGCCAGCATCTCATATGGGTGCCTTTTGAGTCCTGGCTGTTCTGCTTCTGATCTAGCTCCCTGACAATGAGCCTAAGAAGGGCCAAGTGCTTGGGCCCAAGTACCCATGTAGGAGACCCAGAAGAAGCTCTTGGCTCCTGGCTTTGGTGGCTTTTTGGTGGCTCTTTGGAGAATGAACCAGTGGATGGAAGATCTCTCTCTTTCTCTCTCTCCCCTCCCTCTCCCATCTTTCTTTCTCTGTTACTGTACCTTTCAAATAAATAAATGAATGTTTTAAAAAAATAACTGATCAGTTAGTGACACCTGGCTTTCTTGGGCTCTTGGTCTCTTCTGTCTCTTCTATCCTTTGCTCAGGCATTTACACCTATGTCTTTCCTACCTTTCGTTTTTTTTTTTTCTTTTGTTAGTATTGTCGTTTCCTCTTATAGAAAGAGAATAAAATTAAGAACCAAAGCACCACTCCTAACATCAAGACTTCTTGTTTTACCTTTTCCTTATATATACACAGGGCCAAACCCCTTCTCCCTCCTTATGTGTTAAGGAAAACATTTCTGATTCTGTTGTGGCCTGCTGAGAAGTGAGATGCCCTTTGTTTGTGGGTGCCCTAGAGGGGGGCAATACTCTCTGTTTGCAGCTCTGGACGTTCAATCTCCCTGGCTCCAGTGCTCCCATGGAACCCTTCCGGAACATGGAAAGCAGATTTCTGTAAGGATACCTGTGGGCTGGGTGCACTCTGCACTCCCAGCGCTGCCGCCATTTCCCTGTAGGGATGAAGGCGGTGCTTTTTCAAAGAAGCTTGGCCTGCTCTTGTTCCTTGAAGGCCTGGCGGCATAGCCTCTGGCGAAAGGCTTTGGGGAACAGGCAAAGCAGGAATGACTGTGCCCATTGGCCGTGCTGTGGGCCAGTGGCAGCGAGTGCCTCTTCTCTGTCCAGCTGTGCTTATCGTAATCACAGCGGTTTGGTACCGCTTACTTCTGGAAATTCTGCCAAGGGCAGTGTAAAAATGTGCCTACACAGAAGTTCGCTGACCTGGGTATTAAGAAGGCACACAAGACAAGTGCAACTCTTGTGGAAGTGGGAAGCACTGGACGATGTATATATTATTATAGGCAGTGGGTGATGAGTAGTCTTCACTTACCTTAGCTCCCATTCAAAGGATTTCCATGGAATTAGGTGAACTTCTGCTATAATTATGGATGCATACAATGACTTAGTAGGAAATGACAGAGACGGAAAGGACAGGGGCCTTCAGGACGCCAGTCTTGAATTCGGGATAGAAGTAAAAGGTGAAGGTTTGCCAGATACTGATGCTTGGGACTGACAGAAGTGACGACACTCAGAGGCTCAGGCTTTTGACAGCTCATTTTGAGGTCAGGTATCCCTGGGGTGAGATGGACTCAGCACTTACGGACAGGACGGGGCGGCCTTTGCTGTGTGCCTTGCCCTCCTGCTGAGTGTGCTCTGCTCGGGTGGGGCTGCGGAGCTTTCCCTGGGGGCCCCCTGGGACTCACCTGCTCACCTTCTTGTCTTCCAGGCCACGGGCTCCAGGAGACAGTGGCGGTGTCTGTGTGCCTCTGTTCGGAGGGTTACTCGCCAGTGATCATGGGCTCCGGCTCGGTGACCTATGTGGACAACATGGCCTGCAGGCTGGCCCGCTTGCTGGTGACCCAGGCCGATCGCCTCACAACCTGTAGCCATCAGACTCTGCTGACCCCGTTTGCCCTGACGGTGGGAGCGCTGCCAGCTTTGGATGAGGAGCTCGTGCTGGCTCTGACCCAGCTGGAGCTGCCTCTGGGGTGGACTGTCCTGGGGAGCCCTTCCCTCGAAGGTGGGTCTTCACCAGAAAACTCAGACGTCGTCTCCCCGTGGCAGGCTCAGAACGCCCCTTACAACCTAGTGTCTGCTCTCCTGGGTGGGCGGGTGTCCCCGTGCATTTGCTCCTGGGCCTGGCTCCGATGTGGCTGGGTTCCCTGAGTCCTGAGCCACTTGTCTGGCCTGGCTGATGCTATGCCGTCTCAGAGGTGTGGGGAGGTGGAGGAGAAGAGCTTTGCCTCACGTGGGAAAGGAGTGGTTCTTCATGGCAAGCTCTGGGCCCCGTGGTTTTAGGCTGGGGCTCCACTGCCCTTGGCAAGTTTTCTTGCTGTGAGAAGGGGGCACTGTTGGCATATTTCCAAATAGGGAGGATCACTGTGCAGGGAAGAGCATGCCAGCAGATCTGCAAAACACTTAGAAGAAACGTGGCCATGCAGGAAGTAACCTGTGGGTTGACATCCCTTAAAGATGTCAGTGTTACTGACAGCATTTGGGTATTTGAACTTTAAAAAAATTGTATATTGACACATAGTAATTGTAGATATTTACGGGGTATGGTGTGATAGGTCAAACAGGTATGTAAATGTGTGTTGGCCATGTTAGGACCATTAGCATTTCTGTCTCTTTAAACTTTTATAATTTCTTTGTGTTACATTTGTAGTAACTTTTGGAATTACTAAAGGTCAATCAGATTCTGAATACCAGCTGTTTGTTTGGGCCTGGTGTTGTGGTGTAGGGGTTAAAGCCACCGCCTGCAACACAGGCATCCCATATGGCCACTGGTTCCAGTCCTGGCTGCTCCACTTGCAATCCAGCTCTCTGCTAATTACCTTGGAAAAGCAGCAGAGGATGGCCCAACTGTTTGGGCCCCTGTACCCATGTGGGAGACCTGGATGAAGCTCCTGGCTCCTGGTTTTAGCCTTACTTAGCCCTGGCTGTTGTGGCCATATGGGAAGTAAATGAAAAAGTGGAAGATTCTCTCTCTCTCTCTAACTCTGACTTTCAAATAAATAAACAAATCTCAAAATATACCAACTATTTAGAGTCTGGTGTGAACAGAGCTATAGACGTTCTATAGGCACATACCAGGCATTAGGCTGAACTAATAGATGTTTAATAGATGCTGTGTATAATAATTACAAGGTACATGATTTGTTGCTCTGTGTTTTATTGACTACAACATATTGCTGTCTTTGTTCTTCCCATGATCTTAGTTTTGTGGTTGGATGGTATAATTTTTAAGAATTTCTGCTTCCTGATAAATTCCAGTGCAGTTACAGGTTGACTGAAATGATAGTAGATAAGATTAAGTGTGCTACTCCAGGTGAAAGGGTGTGAGCTTTGTGAACAGAATTATAGGCCAGGGGCCGGCACTGTGGCACAGTGGGTTAAAGCCCCAGCCTGCAGCGCCGGCATCACATATGGCTGCTGGTTCAAGTCCCGGCTGCTCTTCTTCCCATCCAGCTCTCTGCTAAGGCCTGGGAAAGCAGTGGAAGATGGCCCAGGACCTTGGGCCCCTGTGCCTACGTGGGAGACCCAGAAGAAGCTCCTGGCTCCTGGTTTTGGATCAGCTCAGCTCTGGCTGTTGCAGTCATTTGGAGAGTGAACCAGTGGAATGGACACTCTCTCTCTCTCTCTGGCTCTACCTCTCTCTGTAATTCTTTCAAATAAATAAAATAATTCTTTTTAAAAAAGAAGAATTATAGGCCATACACCACCATCAGAGGGGGATCTTTATATCTCTTCTTTCATCAGGGCTATGGAAAAACTCACCTGGACACTTAGGAAGTTTCTTTCTTTTCTTTTTTATTAAAGATTTATTTATTTATTTCAAAGTCAGAGTTACACAGAGAGAGAAGGAGAGGCGTAGAGAGAGAAAGGTCTTCCATCTGCTAGTTCACTCCCTAATTTGCTGCATTGGCCGGGGCTGAGACAATCCGAAACCAGGAGCCAGGAGCTTCTTCTGGGTCTCCCATGTGGGTGCAGGGCCCAAGGGCTTGGGCCATCCTCCACTGCCTTCCCAGTCTATAGCAGAAAATTGGATTGGAAGCGGAGCAGCCAGGACTTGAAGTGGCTCCCATATGGGATGCCAGCACTGCAAGCGGCGGCTTTACCCGCTATACCACAGTGCCGGCCCCATTTCTTACTTTTTAAGGTATTGAATTAGAGAGAAGTCACATGTCTAGGCCAGAGCTGATCCATGCCTAAATCCTGTGTGCTGATTGACATGTGTAAGGGTGTGGGCTTCCTGAGGCATGGGTTGTATCTGTTTTGCTCACCGTTTTCCCCTAAGGACCTAGACAAGGGATATGAGGTATTTGGGGAGTTGAAGTTGTGATACTTGAAGATCTCATGGGATAGATCCTTCATATTTCATGTATGTATGTACTCATATATGGTGTCTATGTCGGATATAGGTATATCACATGTGCACATATATAATGTATTCTGACTTAAACCTCTCGGATTTTAAAAACGTTTAAAGATGTCTTAAAATCAATGACTATTAATGATTATTAATAATTGTCTAGTTATTCATAATTAATATTAACACAGGTACTATTTGAGGTTTATTTACTGTTTGGAAGGCAGACCCGTTTTGACTAAGACAGAGCTGTTGTGATTTCTGACCAGCGACCGCACTGTAGTGTGTGAGTCCGGAGTGCCAGAGCCTCAGGGAGGGACAGAGGCGGGGCAGTCGCAAGGCCCTCTGAACCCCTTTGGTTAGATGCTTGCAGAGGCGCATTTGGTGTCTGTAAAGTTACAAATGGTCGAAGTCCATGAAGATTGGAAACCACTCACAAATTTCTTCAACTAAAGGCTTCCAAAATGAAATTCATGTTACCCACACGCTGTATTTATTTTTCTTGCCAAGACTTAGACATAAATGAAGATTTCCTGATATTCAGTCTGTGGATCGCTAGTGGTGCCTGCCCACAGTTTTCCATGCTGGGTATGCAATGCGCAGTTACTTTTGCTGGTAGAAATACATGATCAAATGTGTTTGGAGAACACTGCACTAGACACTGAGTTGTTAAGGGCCATCTTACTGCTATTGTCATTGTACTTTAAGATGTATTCTTGTTTACCAAGCCCCCGTCTGTAATGACCCTTGATTTATCCATACACTTAGAAAGGGCAGATTTGTGTACCATCCCCCTCCCCCGAAGTTCTTCCTGACTCCCGTGCCGGGATTTATATCTCACACATGGATTTTCATGAGACAAAAACCGTCCAGTTCTTTCTCATGAAGAGACATTGTACTCCATTGAAAAACAATTCTAGTGTCCTAGTCGTTAAGAATATCTGCTCTGTAGTCAGATTCAAATCCTGATCTTGCTGATTCCTGGCTGTGAGACCTGGGCAATGTACTTCAGTCCTAGTGCTACACATTTTTTGATTTCTAAAATGAGGCATAGTAGCACTCACCTTACTAGCTCATGGTGATGATTAAATTATATAACATGGCGAAGCCTCTAGACCAGCGTCTGAACATACGGAGTCCTCAGTAAAAGTTGGCTTCTGTGTGTGTGTGTGTGTGTGTGTGTGTGAATGAATTTCTGTATATAGAAAGCATATTTGATGTCCAGGCATGGGAACAGATCACAGTTGGTTTGGACAAGTGGAGCTACAGACAAAGGATAAAGTCCTGATCTTCTGTGCTCTTTGAATATTCCTAGGGAGCTTTTCTAGACCTCCTTGCGGTGGCTGATAGTGCTTTATGTAGCATTGCCTGCAGCCTGGACTCGCAATGGAGCTGCTCTACAACATCAGTCTCGGCACAGGGTTGACATCTGTGTTTTAAGCTCGACTTCACTCGTGGGCTGATGGCCATCTTCTGGGATTTCATTCAGTCCACCACCTGTTTGTAGCTCAGCACTGTTATGTATGTATGTTATGGCTATTGCTTGATTTTAGATGGCAAGGCCATAACTTTCATTTTTTTAAAGATTTCTTTATTTATTTGAAAGTTAGAGTTACAGAGAGAAGGAGAGAGGGAGAGGTTGAGAGAGAGAGAGAGGTCTTCTATCTGCTGGTTCACTCCCCAATTGGTTGCAATGGTCAGAGCTGTGCCAATCCAAAGCCAGGAGCCAGGAGTTTCTTCTGGGTCTCCTATGTGGATGCAGGGGCCCAAGGACTTGGGCCATCTTTTACTGCTTTCCCAGGCCATAGCAGAGAGCTGGATGGGAAGTAAAGCAGCCAGGACTCGAACTGGAGCCCATATGGGATGCCAGCACTGCAGGCAGCAGCTTTACCTGCTACGCCACAGTGCCAGCCCTGCCATGACTTTTCTATTTATCAGGATACTTTTGTCAGATTTATTCCATTTTTTTAACCAAATCGACCAGTTAGACAAATATATTCAAATATAAATCTTTCTATGTTGGTTTTGACTTTTTACTTTAGAAATTATATTAGATACTGAGTATGGGGGGAGCCTAGAGTTGTATTGCATTGACTAAATCAAGGAAAGGAGCATGAAAGAACAAGTTTCTAATCACTAATTCTTAACAAGAACATTTGGTGAAGACTAACACGGATACCCTGGGTCCACTGGCTTATACTAGTTTTTTTTTTTTTTTTTTAAACAGGACACACTTTTTTTTCTTTGAAAAAGTTGGCGGGGGGTGGGGGGCGGGATATCAATCTTCTATACACTGGTTCAGTCCTGAGATGGCTTTACTGGCCAGGCCTGGGCCAAGCCAAAGCCAGGAAACAGGAGCTTCATCCAGGTCTCCCACATGAGTGGCAGGGACCCGAACACTCAGGCCATCCTCTGCTGCTTCCCCAGGTGCATTAGCGGGGAGCTGGATCAGAAGTAGAGCAGCCAGGACACAAACCAGCGCCCGTATGGGATGCTGGCACTGCAGGCAGTGGCTTTACCTGCTAAGCCACAGTGCTGGCCTGCATGCACACATTCTGCTATGCTCATTGCCCGTTCAAATCATTTGGTGGGGCTGTGCTGATTTGGAACTATTTTGGATTTATTCTTAGTTATATCTCACCCTTAATTTAGTAAAGTTTTAATCTAAGCAGTTTCAGAATTTATTACTTGCTCATATATCTGTTTTTAGTGTGCGTATTTTATGAGTGTCGCTTGCCTTCAAGATGATAAATAATGAGGAAGTGAGAAACTGAGGCGACGCCTGCTGAAGTTTATAATATGCTGGTGGTAATGGCATCATAAGTGGAGAATGGTTTCTTCCCTGGTCATTCTTTCTTCTAGTCCTTATACAGCTATTTGAAAGCTTCACTATTCACTTTTTGTCCCTAAAAAAATTAAATAGTTAATTAAGTAATTTCAGAGGCAGAGATATTCAGAGAGAAAATAGAAAAAGAAATCCCATCAGCTGGTGCGCTTCTCAAATGCCCACAAGGGCTAGAGATGGGCTAGACTGAAGCCGGGAGCCAGGGACTTAATCCAGGTCTCCCACGTGGGTGACAGAAACCCCATTACTGGAGCCATTCCCACTGCCTCCCGGGGTGTCCGTGTGTGGGAAGCTGGGGTCAGGAGCTGGAGCCGCGGATCCCATCCAGACACTGCTGTGGGATGCAGCGTCTTAGCGGGCGTTTTCACTGTTAGACCAGATGCCCTGCCGCATCTCTCTGGTTAAAAATTCTTTGTGTTGATTTATCATCTCCTTGGGCATAAATCGAATTACTGGATGCTTATTAGTTGGTTTCTGTAATGGTTTTGCCTTCAGAGTCTGAGGGAAGCGTCCCTGGAAACAGTGCTGTCCTTGCGTGCAGTTGAGGAGGAGCGTCTCGTCTGTTTGCCTTCTTAGTCTGAGGTTATCCGGATGGCCCAGATCCCGAGAGGAGGGGGTGCCTTGTGGAGATGAGCAGAGCTGCCCTGGGCTTGCTTCCTGCCCCTCATTAGTCACAATGTGACTCCCTCGTGTGTTTGAGGGGAGGAAATATCCCAGGTTTGATTTGATTTGGGGCCATGTATAAAATTGGATTTTATTGCCTGCAAGTAAGCCCATTCCTTCTGGGAGATGGCTTTCCTGATGGCTTTTGCAGGGTTGCAGAACTCCAAATGGGAAGTCAACTGTTGAACAGTAACACAATTATCTAGCAAAATTTCACAATTTATCTTCTTAAAAATTTTGTTTGGGGCTTTCTGCTTGTTTATTCTTTTGGACAGAAATTTTCTCTCAGAAATTGGCATAATGTTGACAATTACGTGAACCAAGATAAAATATGCTAATAGTTTAGGATTAGTGTTCAGATGACTTTTGAGTTGAGTGAGTTCCCTTCCTACCCAACTAGGGGCTTCCCCTCACTTGTACTCCCAGGAGCCTGTGACAGCTGGGGTGGGGGGCTGCTGCTCAGGTAAACCCCCCTGGGTGCTGCAGATGCTGTTTTGGGGGACTGACTGCCTTGCTCCTGTGAACACAGCCACTTCTCCCCCGACCTGTGGAGAACAGGTGCAGCTTGTCCTCAGCATATTTTCTGACATGAAAGCAAAAGAGGCCACTTCCTAAAAAAAGAAAAAAAGCTGTATGAAGAGTATTTCTCATAAATATTTGCACTTATAATATATACATATATTACTCTCTCTATATATATAAATGGTCAGATTCAAGATTTTTTAAAAAAGATTTGTTTATTTATTTGAAAGGCAGAATTACAGAGAGGCAGAGAGAGAGAGAGCGAGGTCTTCCATCTACTGGTTCACTCCCCAGATGGCCCCAACAGCCAGAGCTGCAATGATCCGAAGCCAGGAGCCAGGAGCTTCTTCCGGGTCTCCCACAGGGTTGCAGGGGCCCAAGGACTTGGGCCATCTTCTACTGCTTTCCCAGGCCATAGCAGAGAGCTAGATTGGAAGAGGAGCAGCCAGGACTCGAACTGGTGCCCATATGGGATGCCGGCACTGCAGGCAGCGGCTTTACCTGCTGCGCCATGGCACCAGACTCTCAAGATTTTTGCCAGAGTAAATTACTATTATTATTTTGAAAAGTGAATTTGTACTCTTCTGCAGTTCTCTCGGTAAAGGTGGTTCCTGTGAGCAGAGGTCTCCTTACAGTGGAAGCTCTTCTGTTCACTATGGAGGAGGAAGATTCTTTGCTATAGCAATCATGAAAGTCTAACAAAGTCTGTGTTATAAAAGTGAGACCATTACTTAAATCTGTAGGGCAGAAATTTTTTTAACAAAATACACTTGTGTCTATTAAAATTTTTTTAAAATCAACTTTAAAGAGTTAATCTGGCCGGCGCCACAGCTCACTAGGCTAATCCTCTGCCTGTGGTGCCGGCACCCCTGGTTCTAGTCCCGGCTGGGACGCCGGATTCTGTTCCGGTTGCCCCTCTTCCAGTCCAGCTCTCTGCTGTGGCCAGGGAGTGCAGTGGAGGATGGCCCAAGTCCTTGGGCCCTGTACCCGCATGGGAGACCAGGAGGAAGCACTGGGCTCCTGGCTTCGGATCTGTGTAGCACGCCGGCTGCAGCGCGCCAGCCATAGCAGCCATTTAGGGGGTGAAGCAATGGAAGGAAGACCTTTCTGTCTGTCTGTCTGTCTGTCTCTCTCTCTCTCATTGTCTAACTCTGCCTGTCAAAAAAAAAAAGTTAATCTTCCCTCTTGCTTGTTTTTTTTTTTTATTTTTATTTTTTTTATTTTTGACAGGCAGAGTGGACAGTGAGAGAGAGAGAGAGACAAAGAAAGGTCTTCCTTTTGCTGTTGGTTCACCCTCCAATGGCCACCGCGGCCAGAGCACTGCGCTGATCCAAAGCCAGGAGCCAGGTGCTTCTCCTGGTCTCCCATGTGGGTGCAGGGCCCAAGCACTTGGGCCATCCTCCACTGCCTTCCCTGGCCACAGCAGAGAGCTGGCCTGGAAGAGGGGCAACCGGGACAGAATCCAGTGCCCCGACCGGGACTAGAACCCGGTGTGCCAGCGCCGCAAGGCAGAGGATTAGCCTATTGAGCCCCGGCGCCGGCCCCCTCTTGCTTTTACAAGTGATTCTGTGAGTAGAAGAAATGTTGAGGGTTAGCCTGTGGAGCTTTTGCAACTTTTCTGCAGGGCTTAAATATACCTGATGTGTTTAAGGGGTGGTTTGGTTGGTTGGAGAACTGGCCCCAAAGAGGACCAACTGGCAGAACTGGAAAGACTCAGTGTGAGAGCGAGTGAGAGAATTTATTATTTTATTTATTCCAGTGATCAGATTACAACTATGCTTCTTAACTCAGTTGTACAACAGTGGAGTCAGGACAGCCACAACAGAGTTAAACCTGAGGCCAGAAGTTAGAGAAATGATTCATTTCTTGAAGAATACATATTGTCAGGAAGCATCCAAGTAGTGGCTTTTGGTAAAGGAATAAATCACGTGTGATGAAAAGTGACTTACAAGGAGAAGAGAAACTCTTGTTGTGAGCTGCGAGTGTCATAGGCAGGCAAAGCCGTGTGAGGCTGTCACCAAGAAGAGGGTGGCGGCACGGTGGCACGGTGCTCTGCTAACAGGGCCGTCATGAATCGGGGCCCTCTGGAGGAGGGTGCTGGCAGAAAAAGGAAAAGAAATGCAGAGGCCAAGAGAGGACTTCAGGAAGGCTGGAAGAGCAGTTACTTGGCGGCCGTTCGGCTGTGCCTGGACGGCTTAGTGTTCACGCAGCGAGTCCAAGGTCCTGTTAGCATTGCTCCTTATCTGTGGGAAAAGGCAGTAAAGAGAACTAACAGCTCATTTTGAAAAATTCAGTGGGCACTGCTGCTTTTACGGGACATCTGCTTACTCCGAGCCACACACAGCAGAGCCGTCACCTTCTTCCAGGCAACAGGAGAGGAAACCTGCGATCTAGCAGTGTTTGACCTAGGAAAAGATCTCTCTCTCTCTCTCTTAGAAAAGAGATCTGTAACCTGTAAGAAGCAAGATTTGTTTCACTCTTGAACCTGAGCTTGGCTTGCATTCTGATCCTTGAGCACAGTCTGCTGGCTGTGGGTAGAGAGAGACAACGACCAGCCTCGGACCAGGTGCTATGGGTAGAGGGAGACAGTGGCCAGGCTCAGAGAAGCTGCTGTGGACTGGCCCTGGCTTCCTCTG
Organism: Oryctolagus cuniculus; assembly: GCF_964237555.1. Classification (NCBI taxonomy): domain Eukaryota; kingdom Metazoa; phylum Chordata; class Mammalia; order Lagomorpha; family Leporidae; genus Oryctolagus; species Oryctolagus cuniculus. The sequence continues at coordinate 37,236,987 of NC_091445.1, read as the reverse complement.
CTCAGGTCCGGGAAACAAGGGGGAGAGTGCGGGGCTTAGGAACCTGGCTCGTTGGTCTGCACACAGCATGGAACATCAGCCATGTTGTTCTGCCTCAAAGCTCTGTACTGGGCAGTGAGGTTGAAAAATCATTAGCTGAGCACCAAGGGGCATGAAACCCCTAAAAGACAGGTTTATTATAAAATACAAATTTCCATTTTTTAAAAAGTTTTGAAATTACTCAATGCCTTGTAATAACAACAGACTCTTGGGGTTTGTGTGATTCCTTTGAAAATCCAAACGTGTTTCAAACAGCGTGTGCACCGGCAGCATTCCTTTCTGGCCTCTGTCGCTTCTACTGGGATACACAGGGACAAGCATCTCCACACCTTCAGTTGCTAGGGTGGGCCGTTGTATAATGTATCAAGCCTTGGTTTCTGCCTCTATAACATAATGAATAATAACGGGGCATAAACTACAGAATAGCTGCCAGGATTAAATGAGACAATGCATATAAAGTACTGAATCCGAGCCAGCGCGCTCTACGGACAAGGCATGTAAAAACCTTGTCATAGTCACTGGCACCTAGTGAGAATGGAATGAGTGGGATTATGCTGGTTTTTCTCTTTTCTTTCTTTCTTTTTTTTTTTTTTTTTGAAAGATTTATTTATTTATTTGAAAGGCAGGGTTACAGAGAGGCAGAGGCGGAGAGGGAAAGAGAGAGAGAGAGGCCTTCCATCCGCTAGTTCACTCCCCAGTTGGCTGCAACGGTCAGAACTGCACTGATTAAAGTCAGAATCCAGGAGTTTCTTCCAGGTCTTCCACGTGGGTGCAGGGGCCCAAGGACTTGGGCCATCTTCTACTGCTTTCCCAGGCCATAGCAGAGAGCTGGATCAGAAGTGGAACAGCCAGGACTCGAACCGGTGACCATATGGGATGCCAGCACTTGCAGGCAGTGGGTTTACCTGCTATGCCACAGTGCTGGCCCCAGTTTCTTTGTTTTTTTTTTTTTTTTTTTTTTTTTTTTGTTTGTTTGTTTGTTTTTGTTTTTGTTTTTTTGACATGCAGAGTGGACAGTGAGAGAGAAAGAGAGAAAGGTCTTTCTTTTCCATTGGTTCACCCCGCAATGGCCACTGTGGCCAGCGCACTGCGCTAATCTGAAGCCAGGAGCCAGGTTCTTCTCCTGGTCTCTCAAGGACTTGGGCCATCCTCCACTGCACTCCCTGGCCACAGCAGAGAGCTGGACTAGAAGAGGAGCAACCGTGACAGAATCCGGCGCCCTGACTGGGACTAGAACCTGGGGTGCTGGTGCCACAGGCGAAGGATTAGCCTAGTGAGCCATGGCTCCGGCAGTTTCTTTGTTTTGTTCACGCATCTTTTTTTTTTTTTCCCAACCCAACCAGGCAGCCCCCTTTAAGACTGATTTCCTGTTCAGTTGATTCCACTTGCCTTTGTCCTCTACCCTCATTGAATATCCCTTGCTGGTTGTGCCCCCATTACCAAAGCAGGGAATGAAGCCACCAGTTGAAGCTGCAGAGGTCTGGGGCTTTGGTATGAGGCTCTGTTCCCTGGAGGGAACCGCGTCTGGCCATGGATGAGAGGCTGGTTTCCTGGCTGTGCTTGACTTCAGACTACCACAGCAGACTTCAGATGGTCAGAGGCAGGCCATGATGAGTGTACACGTTTCTGCTCATCAGTAATAAAATTAGACTGTCATGCATTTTCATTTGGCTCCCAAACAGATCACGGTGCCTGTCGGACCAACGGGGAGGAGGTCTGAGAAATCCAACTCACTTGTGTTGTGAGGGAGGCATGAAAGAGGGCCGGGTGCACGAGGGCTGTCTGCAGTTTCTGTGGAGTGAGTCAGTTGATGGACTTGAGTAACAAATGAGAGAAAAAAATCTATCGCACAGGCTGGAGAGGAGATCTGGCATAATTGCAGCTTACAACACCTAATGACTGCCTGCTGCCTGAGGCATGGGATTATAGCACATTTGTCTTAATGGCAAATCTGGTAGTCTCTGCTGATACAATTATAGTGCCTCCTAACCAGGCAGCTAGTTCCCTTCAATTATGCTTTTAAATCATAACCAGAGGAAAACTGTTTTCAAACATACCACAAATGAATTTAGGGACTATCTAGTATGCATTTTTTTAAAGATTTATTTGAGAGGCAGAGTTATGCAGAGACAGGGAGAAATAGAAGAAAAGGTCTTCCATCCACTGATTCACTCCCCAAATTGCTGCAATGGCTGGAGCTGGGCCAATTGAAGCCAGGAGCCAGGGGCTTCCCTCTGGGTCTCCCATGTGGGTGCAGGAGCCCAAGCACTTGGGCCATCTTCCTCTGCTTTCCCAGGCACATTGGCAGTGAGCTGGATTGGAAGAGGAGCAGCCAGGACATGAACTGGTGTCCATATGGGATGCTGGCATCACAGGCAGAAGCTTAACCTACTATGCCATAGCACGGCCTTTTGAAAACACATTTATTTATTTATTTGAATAACAGAGTTAGAGAGAGGGAGATGTCTTCCATTCGCTAGTTCACTTTCCAAATAGCCACAGTGGCTAGGGCTGGGCCTGGCTGAAGCCTGGAGCCAGGAACTCCATCATGGTATCCCAGATGAGTAGCAGGGGCCCAAGCACTGGGTCATCTTCTACTGCCCCAGGAACTGGATTGGAAATGCAGCAGCCAGGACTCAAACTAGTGCTCATACGGGATGCTGGCATCACAGGTGGCACCTGAACCCTCTGTGCCAAAATGCTGGCCCTGTAATTTTTGTATTATGAATATCAGACCAATTTGTACAACTGCTAAGTCTCTCCAACTCTTACCTTCATAGATCTCGAGAACCCTGTCGCATATGTTGTTTGCATTCCAGCTCCTTGACATTCCTGGGGAGTAGGCTGAGCAGATATCAATCCCCTTTTATGGGTCGAGCAACTTGAAAGTTGACAATTAAATGGTTTCCTCCAAGTGTTCAAACCACATCCCGCCTTTGAACTGTACAGTGTTGTGTCTGGATTCTTAACATCTTACACCAATGCCCACATTGTATAATTCAGTCTGGAAATGCCCCAGAATGTGAAGGTCAGAAATTGGTTTGCTATCTTTGAGTGCTGATAAAGACTTTGCATGGCTTCAACTGATTTAGTGCCAGTTCCAGGAGCTAAAGTCAAGCCTATGTGAGATGCAAGAATCCAAAGAGTACATGCCAGTGTTGAACTCCACAATGCCAGTTTTCTGGGATGATGATGTGAGTGTCTGTGGTGGGTGTTTTCCTGGATCATTTCTGTCAAGAGTGGTGGTTACATGAGTTTTCAAATCTGTCTGAGACCGAGAGGAAGCTTCTGGGAGCTAGAGGCTGCCATTATATGTATTTCAATTTCCTCTTCTACTGCTGGCTTTGTGATCCAGTCATGTCGCCAGGTTGACCTTGTGCTCTTTGGGATGTCCCATTTCCGTACTTTTCTCATGAATGTGTTTGTTTGCAATGCCTGTCCTGCACTCACCAAGCCCCACTCTTCCATAAGAAGGCTGATTGATTTGTTTATTTGCATGCCAGGGCCCCATGTGGACTACATAAATGGCAGGTGCCAATCCTTTTTCCATGCTCGTTGAGAATACTGAAAGCCTTTCACTGATTGTGTGTGATACCCTTGCCAGACTCCCTCTTCTATTCTTCATGTACATTTTTGATAATATTTTTCCTTTTGTTGTCTTTGCTTTTTGCTCAGTATTTTGTAAACACCGGCACATTTTCAAATCGTGATATCTGGTGTAGGGTGAATCAGTTTGACCTGCAGATCGGTTTTCTTATGTGCCAGGTGGTTTCCTAGTTCCCATTATGCTCTTTGTGTCTAAGCCGACAGCTATAGTTCATCAGACGGCAACTTCCTGACCTATGTATTTACATTGTTCTGAACAAAATGATGGGGCTTCATACATCTCAAAGGCAGGAACTGCATCCATCTTTGTGCCCACAGAGCCTGGAAGGTAGTCGTGGTCTCATTCAATGTTTGTCTGCTAAATAGCTTAGATGTACAAATTGAGACCACTTTGGAGATACATGTGGCTTTGGAAATCAGAGTAGCAATCACTTGGATTTATATGAATTAAAAATAAAAGTTTGGTCTTCTAAAAGCTACTGCATTAAGGACATTTCAGTGGTTCCACTCAAGTGTTATGAAACATTACTAAATCCCACAATAGAGAAGTACTTCTGAATTAACTTGAAGTTAAAGCTGTCATTTGCTCTTAGATTATTGCACCCATCACATTTGTAGCTTTAATATTTTGCTAAGTGTTGAAGGCGGTCTCCTGGCTTAGCAGCAAGTAGTGTGGACTAAAAATGTAAAAGTCTCAGAAAACTTTGACTGTTGTTCTCTGGTGAACTATTTTAGCTAATAGAGCTTAAGAGCTATTCAAGAAGATGATGTAATAAAGTATAGACTTGATATGTCTTACTTTTTAAAAACAGCAGATCACAACCTTGGCTTTGCATTAAAATTACTTGGGACTCTAGAAAAGACTCTTTTTTTTTTTTTTTTTTTTTTTTTTTTGACAGGCAGAGTGGACAGTGAGAGAGAGAGAGACAGAGAAAGGTCTTCCTTTGCTGTTGGTTCACCCTCCAATGGCCGCCACGGCCGGCGCGCTGCGGCCGGCGCACCGCAGGAGCCAGGAGCCAGGTGCTTTTCCTGGTCTCCCATGGGGTGCAGGGCCCAAGCACCTGGGCCATCTTCCACTGCACTCCCAGGCCACAGCAGAGAGCTGGCCTGGAAGAGGGGCAACCGGGACAGAATCCGGCGCCCCAACCGGGACTAGAACCCGGTGTGCCGGCGCCGCAAGGCGGAGGATTAGCCTAGTGAGCCACGGCGCTGGCTAAGACTGATTCTTGAGACCCAGTTCAGAAATTCTGATTTCATTGTTTGGGGAGTAGGGGCCTTTAATGTCAGTATGATTTTTTTTATAAAGCTATTTTTTAAAAGATATATGTGAGTATATGTGTGTTTGAAAAGAGGGAGGAGGAGATGGAGCTAGACACAGAAAAACAGACACACACACATCCGTGGATCCCAGAAGTACCAACACCCCTCACCCTTTCCCAGTCAAGTTCTCCTCTCTTCTCATAGGTTTGATGCTGGCTTCTATAGTAACCATTTCCCTGCTTTCCTTTATGGTTTTACTGTGTGTGTATGTATGTATGTATGTATGTATATATGTATTTACTTAATACTTGGAAGGCAGAGTTACAGAGAGAGCAAGCGAGAGAGAGAGACAGAGAGATTGTCCATCCCCTAGTTCACTCCCCAAATGACTGCAATGACTGGGACTGGACCAGGCTGAAGTCAAGAGCCAAGAGCTCTATCCAGGTCACCCATGTGGGTGATAGGGGCTCAAGCACCTGGACCATCTTCTGCTGGTTTCCCAGGCCCACTAGCCGGGAGATGGATCAGAAGTGGAACAGCTGGCACTTGAACCTGTGTTCATATGGGCTCCCAGGCAGTGGCTTAACACGCTGTGTCGTATTGCCAGCCCCAGCTTTTATTTTTTAAAAACTTTGTATTAATGGAAACACATCCTATGCATGCTTTTGTGACCTGAAACTTTTCCCTCTACATCCTATTTGTTATTTTCTTCTGTGTTGCTCTGTAATTCATATTTGCTCTTGTTAGAATACTACTGCATAGTTACACTGCAAATTATTTTTGGGAATATTACTACTAACTTTGACCATTTTCCATTTCTATGCATGTTCTCAAGGGCACAAAAACATATTCCTTGCAAAGGCTTATCTGTAAGTAAGGAGTGGATTTGCTATGAGACATTAGTTTCTTCAAGTTTATTAGATAATGCCATTCTTTGTTCCAAAGTGGTTGTCCCAATTTCCATTTCCCCCAGTGGGGATTGTGAGACTTGGAGGGCTTGATTAATCAATTAATTATATTATTTTTTGTAGATTTTATTTTTCAAGCAACTTTAGGCTCCCAGCACACTTGAGTAGAAGATGCAGAGATTTCCCGTAGACCCTCTGCCCGTTGCTGACACCCCCCCTCCCCACCACCCAGGAGTTGCACATTTGTTATTATCAGTGAGCCTATACTGGCCAGTTTATGGCTCAGTTTTCCAAGCTGAGTTTTCTGCTCATTGAAAGATACAGCCAGACCTTGTGCAGGTGCCATAAGGGTTCTGAATTCAGACCAAGCAGTAGACAAACCAGGTTCCTTTAACAAGCAGACTGCTTGGCAGTCCCTACTGTGCTGGTTCACACACCCCCGGAAGCGCCCCTGGTGTGTGCTGTGTTTCCCAGAGTCCTGCTCACAGTCAAGTCAGGAGGCTGAGCACTTAATAACCTTGGAGCTGTTTGGGGGATCTTCAAAAAGTCCATGGAAAATCATGCATTCTGCCAAAAGTAAGCATGGATTCCAAAGTATTTTGCACCAAAATAGGCTTACTTTTTGATTCTACTTTCCGTGACCCTTCCAAGATGTTCCCATTTGATAGAAGCTGATGCTTGGGAGGGCAAGAAGTGGGGACTTTGAGCTTCCTCCCGATGTGGGGCTGGTGGGCCCCGTGGTGCTGTGATGGGGCTGGTGTTGAATGACCCGCACTGTTCAGTTCCTTTCTGCATTGGGGTGTTTGTGTTCTCAGGATGGTACCGTGTTGCCCATTAGAGCAATTATTAGTAATTCTGTCTTAGTTGCATTAGGCTCAAACAACTGCCAGCACCTACTAAACAGGAAAAGACACATCTAGTGAGTGACAAAGCCAAAGCAATTCGCTGTCATTAACCACACACCTCCCCTACCCCCGCTGCTTTCCACAGTTTGTTTCCTGCTACTGTTAAGAAAGGGGACACTCTGTGACAAGCAGAATGGCTTATATATGTCATGGTGCTTCCTGTTTCAAGCTGTTTGCCTTACTCTGCTCTCTGGGTTCCAGACAGAATGGGAACAGTCTTTCTTACAATAGTCTGATTGATTTTCATTTGTTTTCTTTAAACATTAGAAGGTCCCGTCTTCCCCTGTCCTCCCCCAGGAAGTGGTTGGAGAGAAAGAGACAGAGACATTCAACAGAAAGTGATTCTATCCCCTATGTTCACTGTTCGTTCCTGTTGAATGAGACTGGAGGATAGAGGCGGAGGGGAGAACAGGGAGCTGGGACCAGCGCAAGTCTGGAGAACTCTCCTGCTGGAGGACTCAGCACCCCCACACTGCTCTGGTCGCTTAGGTTGAATACAGCAAGCCGCACCCCACTTTTCATGATCTACAGCGCATTGTACCACGCACTATAGGGAGTGCCCTTTAAATGGTGGGCACCCTGCTGTTCTTTGTCAGTGGCTTTGCTTTAACAGGGAAGACAAAGGGTTTAGATATTCTATTTGGATCGTCTTTTTCTTGGCAGAAGATTGCCATCTGAGCAGCCATGGGGGCGTTTCTCACCGTATTCTGGTGGGGGAATCCCTGACTTAGAAATTCCACCCTCCTGTGGCTGTTTGGGGTCTCACTGTGCGCTGTCCGGGGGAGCATGTGCACCCGTGTGTGCTCGTGTGCGTGTTTGCTTTGTTACATGATCCCCAGAACTCTCTTCCTGGTTGTTATTTAAAAAGGAAGAAAAGTGTCAATATTATCAAACACGGCCAGCTGTTAAGAATAAATACCTTACTTTAATCAAATAAGGGTAATGGTCAAAAACATAAAGGAGAAAATAGAGATAAGTTCTTTCATATAGCCAACATGGCTCTTTTGATTTATGTTAGGGTGAAGACATCAAGTCTATTAATCAGATGTGTGTGCGTTTTGATATTTGGAATTTTAGATGTTGTTTTACTGGGGGACGGGTCCTGTGCTGTGTCACTAGGACACTAAACCTCTATAGAGAATCCAGTGGCATTTCATTGTGCTAAGGCCTGGTTTCCATATTTCCAGTGTAAAGCCTTACACTCATTGATCTAGATGCCGAAATAACATTATAAGCCAATTAACAGTGTAAACGAGGCCAGTCTTCTCTCGCATTCATGTGCCGTGGAATGTTTGCTTCTACTTGTTTCCACCTCCAGCTTTGCTGGATATAGGCTTCCCAAATGTCATTCATGAAGCTGACTGTATTGCTTGCCATGGGGCGAGAGGACACCACCTGCCAGAGCCTTGGTGGTGTCTGGAAGGGGAAAGGCAAGGTTGGAATGTGTCGAGACCCTGAAGTTTGGTTTAATGAAGGTGTTTTAATCCAGAGGGATGGCAGTCCATGAGGGGACCTTGAAGAGGGTTGAGTTAAGGTTGTGATATAATTTAGGATGGGTTGTTATATAATTTAGGATGGGTTTGGGGCTTGAACTGTGATGAACAATCAGTCATTTCCCTGGGCATGGTCTCCGGAGCAGTGAGCCGATGCCAGTGCGGACAGCGGAATGCAGCCGTCCTGTCAGGGTGGGCAGGAAGCAGCGTGAGGAAGTGGGCAGACTGTCCTCAGCTGGAAGGGTGTGGGCGAGACCATAGCTTCTGCTCTCAGACTTTACTGAAGAGGCAATGAGTGATAGGCGTTCCCCAGGGCAGCTGCGGATGGCTGTTGAAAACGCACTTTCATAGGTACTCAGCAGGGAGAGAGCTATTGGTCGTTCATTCATTCACTCAACAAGCAGATCATGATAACACACATGCATGTACTGGGCACTGTGGCAGGACCGGTGATGAGGGATAGGAGACAAGCTCCCTCCTTGCTGGGCTTCCAATCCACAGTCGCGTTGTGTTGTCCAGGGCTTTCACAGGTCACAAACTCAGGCAAAAACATGACCCAGTGGGAGACTGCATGTAGCTCAGAATCTTACTGGGTGCTCATTGTAGCAGATTCTGAGTGCTGCGATTTTCATGTTTCACCTGCTAAAATTAGGCTTCTTTAAAGTTGTGTCTTGATGCTTGTGAGGTTCGTGGGCTTAGCTTTTTTTAATGTGGGAAATTTATACTTTTGCGTATTTACAATGTAAAGTGTATCATGGGCCAGCTGTGTTCCAGGCAGAAGCAATACAGGTGCACACACACTATGCAAATTAGATAATTTAAACATACACAAATAATTGAGATTTTAGCAGCCAGTTGCCATTCAAGTCCACAAGTACTGAATGGCTGTGCTACTGAGTTAGGTATTAGGAATAAAATGCTCCAGGGACCCCTCAGCCCGCAGGATGACAGAGAGGAAGCAGTCATCCTGTAGAGCTGCAGATACCACAGTGGAGACCAAGACACTGGCCAGCCAGGAACCCTCTTTCCGGGAGTGTGCAAGAAAAGATGGACCTCGTGGTTGTTTTTTTTTTTTTTTTTTTAAAGATTTATTTATTTGCAAAGCAGAGTCAGAGAGAGAGGAAGAGGGACACACACACACAGAGAGAGAGAGAGAGAGAGAGAGAGAGAGAGAGGGAGGGAGGGAGGTCTTGCATCCGCTGGTTGACTCCCCAAATGGCTGCAATGACTGGAGCTTTGCTGATCTGAAGCCAGGAGTCAGGATCTTCTTCTGGGTCTCCCACGCAGGTGCAGGGGCCCAAGGAATTTGGCCATCCTCTGCTGCTTTCCCAGGAGCATTAGCAGGGAGCTGGATAAGAAGTGGAGTAGCTGAGACCATATGGGTGCTGGGCATTATAGACAGTGGCTTTACCCACTACGCCATAGCACTGGCCCTGGGCCTGGCTTTTTAAGCAGAACATTGGGGGTGGCCCTGGCAATATTGAGAGGATCTTGGGGATCCACAGCACTGCTAGGAAGTCTGAGGGAGAGCATCGTCTCCAGTTTTCAAGCACATGAGGCTGGCGTGTCTTTTGAGGGGAGCAACTCTGGAGATGCAGGCCGCTTTGTGGACTTGACTTCCAAGAGCCTGCCCTGCCCAAGTAGCAGGGCCTCCTTGAAGGACACCTTGTCTGTTTCCAAAGGATGGCCTTTCCCCTATATGAGGTGTGTGCACATTCAGTGACAGGTAATATGAGCGTATGGTGTAGAGGGTGGAGAGAACCATGAACCAGAAGTTAGCAGAACTGGCTCCAGCACCTACTGGCTGCCCAATCTCGGACCAGGCACTTGATCTCTCTGTACTTTACAATGAGGACTAGGCACTTTGTTGTGCCTGCTAGCTCTGCCATTCTTATTAGGCCTAACTATATTGTTTCTGTGACTACAACATACAAAACGAATTTTGTAAACGGAGGAACTAACATTGTGTGTTTTCCTTTTCTCTGCAGTGTCTCTGCACAGGGAGTCTCTCCTGCACCTGGCTGTGAGATGGGGCCTGGCTAAGCTTTCCCAGTTCCTCCTGTGTCTCCCTGGGGGAGTCCAGGCCCTGGCTTTACCCAACGAAGAGGGGTCCACACCGTTAGACTTGGCTTCACAGGGCGGGCACTCCAAGCTGGTGGAAGATATCAAAAAGTGAGTCTAGCTACTTGGTTGTTTCTTAATCTTTTCTATAAAGTTGGCCAAGCACGATGAGAAAAAAAAAGAAAATTACAAACCATAAGGTAGTTATGGTTTATATTTTCCTGTGAGTAGATACACAGATATATAAAACATACAGTACACAAAGACACAAACAGATATCCAAATATATTTGGTATTAACATTTTGTAGGCGAGGGATATGTAGTAAAAAGTTGTCTTGTGTGGGGAGCAACCCGGACTAGACTGAGTTACTGGAATTAAGACTTATTCTATGCATCTGCTCTCCCACAATATGGCGCTGGGAGAGAAGAAAACAGCTTCTACACAGCTGCCTCCAGTTCAGCCAATAAACTGTAGGACTCGCTCCTGATTGGAGGAGAGCAGCGTACTCGGCGTGTGGGCAGCCGAGTTGGGATTGGCGGAGGAGGACTATAAAGGAGGAGAGAGACGGCATGCACCAGGAACATCTAAGGGGAACATCTATCTGAAGGAACACCTGTGCAGCCCCCGAGAAAGCCGGCCGGCGGTGTGCCGCTCCCCTGCGGAAGTGGGGAATGTGGCCCGGGGGAACTGCCCTTCCACGGAGGTGGAAGGGTCGGTAGCCAACCCGGGAAGAACCAGCAGCAAACCCGGGGAGGGCCGAGCAGACGAAAGAACAGCGCAGGGTCCTGTGTCGTTCCTCCGCGAAGAGGGGGAGCGACAGTCTTGAAAGTTTCCATAGGGGGTGATGATGAACAAAAAGCAAGGGGAACAGTAGCTTACCCCTCCCTTATCTCTCAGGTCCCAGCTGTGTGTCACTTCCTCAGAGAGGCCGTCTGTGTTATCATTATAGTTAATTCACAGTGTTAATCATAATTTACGTTTTTATGTATACAGGATCATTTGTTTTCTATATGTCTCCCTCCTTAATCACTTGAGGGCTGGGATTATTTTTATCTTTCCCATGGCCCATATTTGTAGTATAATATCTAGCACATAATATTCATTGAGAGAATATAAATTTTTTGGTTCAATAAATGAATAGCAAAAGTCTCGTAGATGGCGAGATTGACATTGGTATCTAGTGAAATAATGTAAAGGGAATACTTTGTAGATTCTGAAGTTCTCTATGTTAATAATGGTATCAATGTTTCCAGTGAACAGCAAGCATATTGTTTATTACTGAGCATGGCTCATGGCTCTTAAGAAAGGAGGATTCATATGTGGCAAAAATATATAAATATAAATGGGAAAGTACGTTGAAAATTACAAAGGGCCACATAAATGCTAAATAATATTAGAGCATTATTATGCAGTCTATTTTTTATGTTTGGCTTGTAGAACTCAATAAACTTAATTTATGCCTAGATCATTGTAAATAGACTTTAGAGTAGCAATCAGAACTTCTCTAGTTTTCTTTCGCGTTTAATCAAGTGACTGTCAACCGAGGGGCAAGCCCATCTAAACACATTGGCCTTTGGTCTAACGTGACCGTGCTTTCTTGGCTAAAAAGGACTTAGCAAGAGTGACTTGATTTAAATCCTTGATTTAGTCACTGTGGATGGTTCAGTTTTCTACTGAGGCCCTGACTTCATCTTTTGGTAGTTTTGTTATCTTTTTACTGTGTCCAGGACCATAAGGTAGTATGTGTCTGGAAAGTTTACATGTCTAATGTAATCTCATTCATGCACAAGATTAGAAGTAGGCTGAGCTAAATTCTGATTGTATGATGGCGCTTCCACATTCTAAATTATCAACAATGATCTCATTGTTCGGGCCCAGCGTCCTTCACTTTGTGCCTTGTGGTCAGTACAGGGAGTTGTTGTGAGATGATTCTAGAGTCCTTGCCAGTAATTAGTGTCAAGCGCTTGGGGAGATTCCTCGAGCCTTACAGTACAGTTGCTCTTTGTGGCTCTTTGTTCGTCTATATTGATGGAGATCACATCTATGTCATTGGAGGTGGAATATATTTTTGTAAAGCGAGCACTCATTAACAGAATAAGGTCATGGTGGAGGAGGAGAGAGACTTGGAGCTATCTCTGGGATGTGAGGAAGCTGGGAACAGTCTGTTGAGGGTGACAGCATGTGAGGTGGGCTATTTTCTGGGGGCATTAATATTTTCCTCCTGAGGCTTCTTTATGGTTGTTGGTTCATGACTGAAGCCATCTAGAATATCATGACACTAGACAAGAAGCCTGCATGGAGCTAATAAATATGCAATTCTCCTTTGCCAAGACAGAACAGAAAACAAGCTGATATTCAAGAATTTAGTTTGGGACTACTGTTCCTTTGTTTATGAGTGTATTCAAGAATATAACATGATCAAATTTATGCATGTTTTAATTTGCATGAGAAAGTGATTTCCTACACTGCTACCAGTGTATTATGAATAGCTCAGTTGTTTGTAACATCCAAGCCTCCCCATGCTCCCGGGAGATCATGTCTGTTTTCCACTGTAATCACCTAATAAGCTGGTGGCTGCCGGCTAATTTGCTGTACATGTGGCCCCAGGAAAGGACAAGGCATCTTTTTAGGTTAAAAGGAGAATGAAATAGTCAGGTAAAGTACTATGTTTAAAAATCAGAACTGTTTTACTGTTTGTGGAGACCTTCAGAGTAGGTGGTACATGTCGATGACTTTCTAATGGATGTTTTCTCTGGGTGAAAAAGGAAGGCTGGCCTTGTGAGTGTCTGCTCCCTTCATCTTACGCATTTGTTGCTTGTATGTGACTTTCAAGGATGGTAGGATGGTCTTCAGGCTGGGTGGGAGTCTCTGGGGCAGTGAGGGTGCCGGGATCCGGGTGGTGTCTCTGGCGCTGTGTGTGGATTGTGACTTGTGATGTTTCAGTTTTCAGGGCAGACCGTCCCCAGGCTGCTCCCGGGTGCAGCTCAGTGAGGACGCCTCCCTGCAGTACGTTCACGCGTCTGAGACACTGACCCTGACCTTCAACCACACGGCCGAGCACCTGCTGGAGGCAGATATTAAACTCTTCCGGAAATACTTCTGGGATAGAGCCTTTCTTGTCAAGGTTTGTGGCCAGTTACAGACGCACACATCACACACACTCCTCGAGAGAGCGCCGGCATCAGTGCGTTGTCTGGGGAATATGGCTTTTGGGGGTAGTACCTTATTTTTTTGTAATGAAATCTTGGGAGTCATGGAATTGGAAACTGTGTTAAATCAGTAGGATGAAGATTATTATATATTTTGGCAGTGGGAAAAGTCATAGTTGACATTATATTCTTGTTCCCTCCATTTGTAAGCCAGCCTTACCCATGATTGGATTTTAATATTCTACTACTGGATGTTTACTCTTGATTTATGGTGTATATTATCATTCTTATCCAAAGCAGTTGCATTTATGGCCATTTACATGTATAACATCTACTCCTGAGCTCTCTCCTGGCTGAGACGTGGTTAAGCATTTGTCCCAGCCTCCAGAGCCTTTTTCACTGGGGATAGGAAGAACCTGTTTCTCTCTCAGAGGCCTTTCTCCTCCCACCCTGGCGCCAGTGCCAGCTCTGAGTGCTAAGCAGGCACTGCTCAGAAATCTTAAGAACAAGCAGCACCACACCCTGCTGCAGAAACCTGAGCTTGTCCCGCCGAGTCCTGGGGCTGTTCAGGCGGTCACATCCGGAAGCTGGGCCTGTTCGCAGTGGCGAAGATTCATGTTTTCATGCTGTGTTACAGTGGAGGCTGATAGCCTGAAAAATACTTCTGTACTTCATTTAGATGCCCAAACTAGAACGGTACTAGAAAATTAAATGATGGGCAAAATCTTAACTTCATCTTTTGAGCGTTTTTAAGGTAACTCACAAGAAAGCCTTTTCTGTTAATCAGAAAGCTGATAATTTAGTACTTTTTTTTTTAAAGATTTATTTATTTATTTTGAAAGTCACAGTTACACAGAGAGAGGAGAGGCAGAGAAAGAGAGAGAGAGAGAGAGAGAGAGGTCTTCCATCCGATGGTTTACTCCCTAATTGGCCACAGCGGCTGGAGCTGTGCCGATCTGAAGCCAGGAGCCAGGAGCTTCTTCTGGGTCTCCCACGTGGGTGCAGGGGCCCAAGGACTTGGGCCATCTTCTGCTGCAATCCTAGGCCATAGCAGAGAGCTGGATCGGAAGAGGAGCAGCCGGGACTAGAACCGGTGCCCATACGGGATGCCGACGCTTCAGAACAGGGCGTTAACCTGCTGCGCCACAGCACCGACCCTGGTAATTTAGTTCTAAAACTGGGATAAAATTAATAAGGTAACTAGGAAATGCATGTTTTCTAAAGTCACATCTAAAATAACTCATAAAACAGTAAATTTTAGTACATCCAACTTACAGACCTAAAATAGGATTTCCTAATTTCAAATTTTGTGTTATAATCAGGAACCAGCAATGGGGCTGGCATTATGGCACAGTAGGTTAAACTACCAACTGGGAAGCTGGTATTCCATGTCAGAGCCCTGGTTGGAGGCCTGGCTGCTCCACTTCCAATCCAGCTCCCTGCTAACAAGCCTGGGAAGGCAGTGGAAGATGGCACAAGTGCTTGGCCTCCTGCCACCCATGTGAGAGACCCGGATGAATTCCTGGCTCCTGGTTTTGGCCTGGCCCAGACCTGGCCATTGCAGCCATTTAGGGAGTGACTAGCAGGTAGAAAACTTCTCTGTCTCCTTCTGGCTCTCTGCATTTTAAATAAATAACATAAATCTTAAAAACAAAACAAAACAGAACACAGCAGCGACTGCCACTCTTCTCAGAGAGGCTTGGCAGCTTCCCTCATTGTAAGACAGGGGTTCAGGGTTAAGGCTGCTCCCAGTGACCATTGGGAGCAGGTGGCTATCCTAGGCCTGGAGCCTGTATGGCGGCCTCTCTTCCATCCCAGGTACTCTTGCTGCCAATTGGGTTACCCCCCAATGCAGACCTCCTCTGATCCACACTCTGATTACATCCTGGGCCCTGGAAGACAGCCCTGGTATAGGGCTGGGGTGGGTGACAGCCTAGGGAGGGTGCAGACTGAGCCCTCAGTGCCCTCTGCCCCTTTGTGACTCAGTAAATTGCATGTGTTTTTCTCTTCTGTTTGCTGCAGTCCCAGGGTGGGACATATTCTGAAATAACCAAAGAGCGAGGCACTCAGTCCTGTGGGTTTAATGGCATGCTCGGGGGGACTGAGGGGTCTGTGACAGTTAGGTTATCTGCCTGAGGATGCTGTTGGCGTATTTTGGAACATGTGCCGATGCATTCGTGGGCTGTTTGACCATGTGCGCATCCACATGTGATTCTGTGTCTCTTCATACTTTCACTGGCCGTTCAGACAGTCCTGAGAGGGCAGCTCTTCCATGAATGTTGTGGGGGGGTTCATTCACCTCCCTAGCTTCAGCCAGGGACACCCTGCACCAGCGTGGCCAGCCTGCAGCTCAGGCACCTGTTTCTGACCCCCTGGGGTGTGGTCCTGCCCCTCATCTCATGCCAGTGTCTTAGGGTGTGATGGGAGTCGGCCCAGGAGGGCAGGTGTATAAACTGGCAGCCTTTCTGGTTTCAGGACTCTCTGTTCTTTCGCTTGCTCATGCCTCACGTTCCTGAGCACTTTCTGGGCTGGGACCCGAGGACGTGATAACGGATGAGTGACCTCTGCCCTCCGGAGGTGCTGGCTGTGTGCTCTCAGCTACTTCTACCCACCCGTCTTTCCCCCGACTTCCTATGTCTGAGGTGCCTGATGGTGATTTTTCTCTCCTTGTTGCCTGTCTAAAGCCTCAGATGGAATTCAGTGATTTTTTTTCTTTCTTCCTTTTCTTAGGCTCTTGAACAAGAAGCCAGACGAGAGGACAGACCAGCCATGCCCTCTGGTGCTGCAGAAACTGAAGAAGGTACGCGTGCACCTGCCCCACTTAGGGGTCCCCGGAGGTGCTGGGACCAGTATGTTGTGGGTGGTGAAGCAGAGCAGGACCAAGAGGCTCAGAGGCAGGGGGCAGGGGTTGTGGATCCTCAATATGCAAGGCAGTGTAGTGTTTGCGAGTTGCATTCAGTAAGTGCTCACTGGGTGCCGCGTGCCAGGCCCGGCGCCGGGTCCTCTCGCCTTCCCGATCCTCAGAGTACTCTCCACAGCCGCAGAAACCGCTCTCCTCCTTCCAGCTTCAGGTTCTTCCTTCATTCAGCCCTTCAGTCGGTCCCTGGTTCTTGAGCTTGTTCAGCCTTTGTGGAGCTCCTGCTCTGAGCGGGGCCGGTGGCATGTAGATGGCGGCTCTGGAGATCACGGAGGTGTTTTTGCTGTCTGGAGAGTCGGGAGCACCACTGGCATACAGAGTTCCGGGCCAGCAAAGTGGGCTGTTCTTCAGGGCACAGAACCATATCCTGAGGGTGATTCCTAGACCAACTGCACACTCTGCTCATGATGGGAGCTCACAGCAGAGAGACGAGAGAGCAAGAGAGCTGTTTGCTGGTTGACTCCCCAGTGCCTGCAATGGTGGGTGCTAGATGTGGCCAAAACTGTGGGCCAGGGACGTAGTCCATGTCTCCCACATGGGTGACAGGGACCCAACCCTCTGAGACATCACCTGCTGCCTCCCGGGGTCTGCGATGATGGGATGCCGGAATTGGGAGCTGGAGCTGAGCATTGCAGCCCAGGCACTTTGATACAGGATGGGGGTATCTTTTTTTTTTTTTTTTTTTTTTTGACAAGCAGAGTGGACAGTGAGAGAGAGAGAGAGAGAGAGAGAGAGAGAGAAGAGAGAAAGGTCTTCCTTTTTCCATTGGTTCACCCCCCAGTGGCCACTGCAGTCGGTGCACCGCGCTGATCCGATGGCAGGAGCCAGGTGCTTCTCCTGGTCTCCCATGGGGTGCAGGGCCCAAGCACCTGGGCCATCCTCCACTGCACTCCCAGGCCACAGCAGAGAGCTGGCCTGGAAGGGGGGCAACCGGGACAGAATCCGGCACCCCGACCGGGACTAGAACCCGGGGTGCTGGCACCGCAGATGGAGGATTAGCCTAGTGAGCCGTGGCGCCGGCCAGGATGGGGGTATCTTAATGGGCATCTTCATCCCAAGGCCAAAATGCTCGCCCCTGGAGAGAGAGGCTTTGTGAGAGCTCGTCGCCACTGTGCTGCACCTGCTGGCATGTGGAATCACAGCAGTGTATATACGCGTGCATTCGTTACTGCAAGCAGGTGCTCTCCCCGCTGCTGTGCACATGTAATTCTGGTCCGTTACTGAGCCCTGGCTGTGAACATGGGCTTTTATCTTAGGAGCCATCATCACCTCTGTCTTTGCATATTCCCATACTTGCTGTGTGGCATGGATTCTGGGTGTGTTCTGTCTAAACCCAGCAGTTACAAAAACTGCCCCATCAGAGTGCTTAGGGCAGGGTTTTGGATATTAAAATACTTACCATTGCCAACTGCTTTCCTTTTGCTCCACACTCAGGTTGAGGTTATTATATGATTTTTATTTTTTAAAGATGGAGTTATATATGTATATATATCTGGGGAGGGTGAGTTGTGTTAATCTCTTCATGTAGATTCAGGGTGGAGGAGGGGGTATTGGGAAATATGCGACTGTGAAGGGACATTGCTCTGACCATGCCCGAAGCTGGGGTTAGGGAGGAAAAATCAAAGCAGATCCTTATTCCTAAGCTCCCAACGTTAATAGTTGGTCAATGCTGTTGATTCTGCTTTTCACTGGCAACAGAACAGTTGCATTATAAGTAATTTTTGAGCAGTATAGTCTTGAACTTTGCTCGGGTGTTTGTTAAGAAGTGGTTTTGGGGAAGGGAGATTTTGGCACATTGCTGGAAGGCTGTATGGTCCGGCACCTGCACCTGCTCGTGACTTGCAGCCAGCCCGCTGAGCTTTCTGCTAAATGCAGTGCACCTGCCGGGGCCTCAGGGAGTCGCTGCCCTCCGCTGGCTCTGGGCGGGCAGCCACAGCCTGCTGGGCTGTTCAAGCAAGCGGGGCTTCACTTCACACTTTCTCTCGGTAGGACTGTAGGGCAAATGCCCTTTGGGGCTGGGGCGTGGGGAACTCAGGCGTCTCCTGAGCACTTGGCCCACATTTGCTGCTGTAACTGTAACCGATCAGGTTTATTCCTTTGTGTGGCTGAGGAAAACTCAGGGTGAAATTTCTGGCCCACCAATTGTGAAAGCAGAGGGCACTCTATTTTTTAGCTTTATTTTACAGGGAGAGAGAGGGAGAGAGAGAGGTCTTCCATCCGCTGGTTCACTCCCCAGTGGCTGCAATGGCCAGACCTGGACCAATCTGAAGCCAGGAGCCAGGAGCTTCTTCCGGGTCTCCTATATGGGTGCAGGAGCCCAAGAATTTGGGCCATCCTCTGATGCTTTCCCAGGCTCATTAGTAGGGAGCTGGATTGGAAAGGGAGCAGCCAGGACTCAAACCAGTGCCCATATGGGATGCTGGCGCTGTAGGCC
Source organism: Oryctolagus cuniculus (assembly GCF_964237555.1). Classification (NCBI taxonomy): domain Eukaryota; kingdom Metazoa; phylum Chordata; class Mammalia; order Lagomorpha; family Leporidae; genus Oryctolagus; species Oryctolagus cuniculus. The sequence goes on along the minus strand of NC_091445.1, from coordinate 37,218,213 downwards.
AGGGCTTTAACCCACTGCACTACAGCACCAGCACTAGAGGGACTTCTGACTGCATTTTTATGTTACCCTTCTTTTGCTCTTAAAAAAAAAAATCAAATCCTGATTTTTAAAATCACTTTGTGTATTTTTCTTCCTTGTAATCCACCTTCAACTAAATGGTTAAATTCCAACTTCTTGTCTTTAAAGGACGTTCAGTTTATGGTTGGGGCAGAAAAACACGCTCTTCCAGCACAGGGAGAGACGCGTTCAAGGAGTCATTTGCAGATATCACAACGAACATGTTGCAGACTTTGAGTCAAGTGGTCAGTGAGGGCTTCCTGGAGGGGGTGGCCTTGTGATCTGATGGGAGGAAAGGTGGGACTGTCAGACAGTGGAGATACGTGCAGGACAGAGTTCTGATGCAGGCGATGTGTTGGGAGAAGTACAGGTCAGTTTGCTGTCCTACTGTGTGTCTGTCTCTCTCTCCGTGTATGTGTGTTGTTGTCGGTGGTGGTGATGCCTGGAACACAGGCTGGAGAGGCAGACAGACTGGCAGGGCTGGTAGACGAGGCACAGGGCCAGGACTCTGCCCTGACGGCTCTGGGAGCTGCTTTCAGCAAATTAGATCAGGTCACTGTTGTAATAAGGTTGCCCTGGGGGAGCATGGAGCAGGCTTGGGGCCCCAGCCAGGGGGCTGCCGAAGTCCGGGCAGGCGAGGGCCTGTGCCAGAGCAAAGAGGTGAGGGAAGGGGAGCGCTGGTCTGAGGCAGGCCCTGGTGGGGGTCTTGGTGGTTCCTCCATCCTTGGGGTGTTCTTGGGTGCCACAGACCTTACAGGAAGCAGGATATGGCAAAACACGGTGCCTGGTTTTAGACAGTTGAGTTGGATGGGTCACGGGACAGCTAGCTGCCTGTTGGCCTGAAGTCACTTAACCAATAAGCAAAAGAATTTGGAAGGAAACCAGGCCCTCTAACTCCAAATAATTACCGTGTGTGCTTTATGGACCTTATCTAGATAATGCTTTCTGTCGGCCTGCCCTTGGAGGAATGGTGAAACCCTGTGCACATTCCAGCAGGGGGCAGTGTTCAGCCAGAGTGAAAATAGTTTTTGCCCATTCAGGTGCCTGGGGGAAGACTCTTGGAAAAACAAGACTTTATATATATATATATATATATATATATATATATATATATAAAGCTGTATTTATTTATTTGAAAGGCAGAGTTAGAGAGAGGGAGAAAGAGATCTTCTATCTGCTGGTTCACTCCCCAAATGGCAGCAATGGCCGGGGCTGGGCCAGGCAGAAGCCAGGAGCCGGGAGCTTCTTCTGAGTCACCCACATGGGTACAGGGGCCCAAGGACTTGGGCCATCTTCTGCTGATTTCCCAGGTGCATTAGCAGGGAGTTGGATAGGAAGTGGAGCAGCCGGGACTCAAACCTGCATCCATATGGGATGCTGGCATTATAGGCGGTGGGATAACTCATTATACCACGCTGGCCCCAAACAAAACTTTTGAACAAAACTTTCATTTTTTTTGACCCCAAAGCAAACTTTCTCTTTGTGATTAACTAGAATCTTCTTAGCAAATCGTGCTTTTGTGTTTTCCTGAGGAGCAGCGAGTAGAGAGGAACTCTAAGCTTGTATCATTGTCGTCCGTGATTACAAGACTAGAGTAGCTTTGGCCTGGAGATTAACTTTGCTGTCTCCAAGAGTGTGATGCTTGCTTTCGTTATTACCCGTGGACCAATTATGTTCCCGAAATTTCACGCTTGTAATTATAATTTCAGAATCATGAGAAGATATTCCCAATGAGATAAGTGGCTGAAAACATCTCATTTTTAATATGCTCAGATTACTAAGCTAATTAATAATAATCATTAATCCACAAACCAGCTCCGGTTCCCTCCTTGCCTCCTTGTCCTTGTCTGATCTCGCTCGCCTGTCGCTGCCCCAGGATTTCCTCAAGAGCCTTGTGAAGAGCAGCAGTCTCAGCAGCTGTTCTGAGAAACGTGAATTCTTTGTACACAACTCATGTGCACAACTTTGTACACAACATGAGTTGTAGAACACACAACTCGTGAAACGCCTGCAGCCCCGGATGAGGGCCAGAATGCTCTTCGTGTCTTGTAGGTTCTAGCGGGTCAGAACAAGCCAGGAAGCCACGCTGCCTGTCCATTAACTGTTCCCACACAGCTGAGCCTGAGAACCCCTCTGTGCGCATCTCGGTGCCGCCTGGAAGGGGCCTGCTGGTGCTCGTCCGCATCTCTGCTGAGCCTCCCTTCTCGGCGCCCTGTTTCCTCCTTGGTCAGTGTCGCCTGGGTCCTCGCCACCCACTCAGGCAGTCACGTCACCCTGGGAATTCTCAGGCGAGCATGCTGGCTGCTGGCGTGTGGCTGCAAGACACGGCTGTTCTTCTCCCGACGGTCAGGGCTTGAGACAGACGAACAGCTCGGAACAGAGCTCATCCGAAGTCATTTTCCCTCAACCACTGGAGAGCGGCAGTCCCAACACAGGGCCTCTGCTGCAGAGGACAAGCTGGGACAACTTTGGTGTCCAATTCTGTGTTATCTTGTTCCCCACCAACGATTGCACAGGAGTGGGGATTGGAATGTGAGTTCCAGTTGCAAAGGAGGGCTTGTGACATCGTGTCTGTCTGGGCCAAGACAGCAGTGCCCACAGGCGCAAGGCTTCTGTGGAAGGCAGGAGAGGCCTTGGGGCCCAGCACAAGACAGGCAGGGCAGGTGGACATGACTCCCGTCCTTGTCCCATGTTCAGTAAATAGTGTTTGAAGGCCCCCTTTATCCCAGGCTCTGTGCTGGGCACTGGTGATACAGCAGCAACCAAACCCAAACCCTAAACCAAAACAAACAGGCAGGAAACAAAGGGCCCCAGCGTGCAAGAAGTTCATTGTCACTTGGTGTCACTCAGGTACTGGTTGGTGCCTGCTGTGTGCCAGGCTCTGTCCTGGGCTCTGAGCAGGCACCGTGAGCCGGTAGACTGTGCACTGCTGGAGTGCTCACACCACTGGGGGTGGGGAAGGCCATTTCTGGGAGTCGGGAATCAAATCTTCCCATCTGGGCATGAGACAGTGGCAGCCCAAAGAGGTTCTGGGACTTCTCTAGGAGTAGCACAACTTGCCCAGGCAGTCGGAATTCAGGTAAGTCTGCACCCTGACTGCCCATGCTAAAACATCCCAGCTCGTCCTCCAGCAGAGGCTCTGTGTGCCCTGGGTTGGGACTGCCACTCTAGACTCGTCTCCCGTGTTTGTGTGAGGGAAAATGATTCGGGTGAGCTCTGTTCCAAGCTGTTCGTCTGTCTCAAGCCCTGACGATTGGGAGAAGAACAGCTGTGTCTTGCAGCCACACGCCAGCAGCAGGCGTGCCCGGCAGAGAACTCAGCTCGGCCGTGAGCCAGCTTTTGAGCATCCTGCGAGCGACTTGGCTGTATGGAGGCAGGGTAGGGGTAGAAGCTGAGGATATCCTTGAATCCCTCCTTCATAATGAGACGGAAATGAGTAAGTCCCGAGGCAGCACCCCAACCCCGCATCCAACATAGTGGCTGCTTAGCAAAGAGCGTCTGATTGGGAGACCGAGCTCTGTGACGTGTGCCAGTGGTGATTGCAAGGGAAGGATGTGCTCTCAGACACCAGGACCTGAGGGTTCATGGCTGTAGTGACCAGCGGTGAGCACAGTTCAGCTCTTCTCTCTGTGCTTCCGTTTGCGACACGTAGAGGGAGTAGTGGGGTCAGTTCTTCTCAGAGGTGTTCCTGGGAAAACAAGAGGGCGTTGGTCCACACGCAGGTTCCTCCCCTAGCAGATTTCGTTTGAAGCGCTCTGACTCGAGGGCTTTTTTAGGAGCACTGTTGCACGTGGCTCGAATATCTTATCGAGGCAGAGGTCCTTTTGCGAGGACAGCTACCTGCTGAGGGGCTGGGGCAATGGGACAGCGGCGCGGGAGGCTGCTGCACGCGGCGGTGAGTCATCCGGCACACAGCTCTGTCCCAACCCTCGTGTGGACACTGCGTCCAAGGACTCGGTTAGCACTGCTCACCTGCAGGTAAGGGGTTTTGGCATTTTCAACACAATTAAAAAGCCAGGCACAGAAAGAGAAGTATGTCATGATCGCCTTTGTGGAAGAAGAGAGCAGAACGGTGATTACTGGAGGCTGGGAACCGGGAGAGGGTGGGATCTGGAGTGAGGCTGGGAGGCAGGTACCACCACCGAGCACACAGCAAGGTCATTAGTGCTTACAGCACCTTAGCATACAGTTGAGAAGCAGGGTGTTTAAAGCGATGGAAATCCTAATTACCCTGCTTTGATCATCACACACTGTGTACTTGCAATGAATTTCCACACCGAACCTTAGAACTACGTGCAGTGATTGCGTCAGTGCTATGGTGTGCTGGACTCATCCAGACATTGAAACCACGGCGTCCTAAGCTGGTGGTGCTGGGCCAGTGGGGGGCCCTTCGGTCTCTGGGGGCTTGCCTTGGAAGCCAGTCCTGGCAGGACAGCTGGTTACAGATGCTGAGTTGGGCCCAGCCGCTGTCTGCTCCTTGGCTTGGGATGTGTTCCTCCTCATTGGCCTCCCTCTCCAGACACTGCTGTGTGCCAGGCACTGGGACCACCTGACCGTGGACTTGAACCTCCAAACCGTGAGTTAAATCAGTCTTTCCTAAGTTAGCAGTGTGTGTTGGATCCTTTGTTATAGTGATGAAAAGCTAATACAATGACAAGTTTTTGAAATTAAAAAACAAAACAGGGGCACGTGTGGCTCCCAGTCCCAGGAAGTGACATGCATTGTTCCCATCATTCTGTAGAGCAGTTCAGCCTTTTCCGTGTTTTCTCTGGAGATTGAAGGTACCAGTGCTCCCCCTCCTCCTTCCCACAGAGAAGAAATTCTGCCAGGGATATCAAGATAGGATATCAAGCTGATATGATGCTCAGTTCATATATTATTGTAGTAATGTTCACTTTCTCTCACTCATAATAAAATTCTCCATACCGCCCGGTTTATCAGAATTAAAGAACCATCATTTGAGCTGGGGAGAAATCCAATTCTGCCTTTGAGCTCAGGACTCAGAGGCTCCTTAGGACTCAGCCAGTTGCAGCAAATTGGTTTCCCCTCTGCGATGGATACTTTGTTTGGACTGGGTAAAGTTAGTGGACCAGCAGAGAAGAGACAAATGTTAAATTCAACTAATTAGATCGTTTCTTGAATTGAAGTAGAATCTAAGTTTGAAGTCTTGGGGAAATAAAAGTAGTCCCAGGAGAAAATTGGATTTTGTTTCTGTGTTTGAAACAGGACTTGCTGTATTTAAGCAGTTGATTAAATTAGGGAGATTATTCCCTGACTTCACTTTGAAATAGAATGACTTAGAGCTTCTGCTTAATTGATAATTGCAACCAAATTTGGGGCTGAGGGTGTCTTTCCCCCCCATGACTGAATTCTTCTGAGATTTTAGGGTTGGGGATATTGCACAGGAGATGTAAAAAAAAATCTATATTATAAAAATAGATTAAATGTAGTTACACCAACCAACAGTTCCCAGGGAGATGGAAACTCAGCCACACAAAAGCTTGTATGTGGGTGTTCCTTTCAGCATTACTCACAGTAGACAGGCATGTGCATCAGCTGAGGAACGGGAGATAGATACCCATATGTGTATATGCATGTGTCTCACATATAGCACACACGTATAGATATATGTGCATATAAATGTGAAAGAAAGCTGTTATAAAGGACCATAAATTATGTGATTCCATTTTTATGAACTGTCCAGAGGACAAATCCATTGAGAGTGAGTGTGGATGAGTTCTTCCCTAGGGCTGGGGTGGAGGAGGTATGATGGCCAGGGAGCAATGGAGGGAGTGTTTGCTCGTGGACGTGCAATTTCTTTGCAAGGTGAAAATGCTCTTAGATTGATTGTGGTGATGGTTACACAGCTGTGAATACCCTAAACTTAACTGCCTTGGGCACTTTAAGTGAGCGAATTGTATGGTATGGGATGTATACCTCAACAAAGGGGTGTAATATATATATATATATAAACCATCTGTATGTATTTATATGCCCAGCTGGAAGTGTGTGTGTGTGTGTGTGTGTGTGTGTGTGTGTGAGGGAGAGAGAGAGAGAGAGATCACAAAATTTCATGGTGGTTACACGGATATTTTCTCTTAGTCCTTTTCACTTGTTTTTGAACAATTTTGTGGGTCAAAAGAAGTATTGGCGCTGACTTGAATGAAATAACTATTTCAAGAGCAGGTGTCTTAAATTCTTGCTGGACTAATACAGAGCACACATGTGAAAAGAATCCCCCAAGGAGCACCTTTGGGAGTTGCCCGAGGGCAGGAGTGTGGGTGTCAGCTCCTGCCACGGTGAAAGGGCAGGCCCTGGAGGACCGGTCCATTTGGCTGTGGTTCTGGGGGCCTCGTGATTTCTCCCGGCCCGTGTTGACACTGGGCAGGCAAGTGAACGCTCGTATCAGCCTTCCCACCGTGGAGACGAAAGGAGTGATTGGGGTACTGGAACCAGAGTTTAAATGGTGCACTTGCACTGACTTAGGAGTGACAGGCAGCTTCTCAAGTGTGCTCCCATGTGCAGCAGCGGTCAGTTTCGTGTGCACGCTGGGACCCAACAGGACCCAACAGCGCAGCGGTGTCCACAGGGGAGGTACTGGGTGGTGAAACCCCCGTGCACACTGGGGACAGAAGGTGACTCTCAGGCTGAGTGAGCTGGACGGAGGGGAGGAAGCCAGGGGAGAGCCTCCCTCTGCCTGCTCCATCTGGCAGTTCGGAAGCTGTGTTGACCACGGTGTCTGAATTGGTAACACAAACAAGGAAACAGCTTAGTCTTCCTGGCCCTGTCTGCAGCTCTGTGTGCTGCGGGCCGCCGGCGGTGGGTGGAGAGGAGCGGCCGCTGCGGGAGGGTGCTTTGTGGCAGAGGCTGGGGATGCAAGTGCTGGCTGCTGAACTTGGAAAAGGCCACATTCAAAGCCGTGAAGCACCTGCAGTGTGTTGCCAGGGGCATGCATGGGGCTTTCGCCTGTTGCCATCAGGGGGGTGTTTGGCATTTGTGAGGTGGTCCCAGTCGAGTGTGAGCACGGCCCTGTGGGTCTAAGCTAGGCGTGGACTCGGCTGTGGACAGGGAGACCTGTAAGCCCGTGGTGTGAGCTGGCTGCCTCTGGTTAGGATTCGTCCCTCCTCCTTCCTGGGGACGGCAGCCAGGCAGCAGCTAACGGAGAATGCCGAGGGCCTGTATTTTTGGTGTGAACTTTCCCCTCGGTTTCCTGCAGTCCCTGTGGTCCCTACTGGGCCAAAGGAGACAGTGAGACTTGTGCAAAGGGTTGAGATCTTTTGGGCAAATATGCTTCTTAATAACACAGTGGTATTAATCTTATGGCTCCTTCACCCTGTATTTCAAACCCTGTGGCTGGTAGAGCGTCACCAGGGAACATACGTCTTAGAAGTTGTCTCTTGTTCCATGATGGTGTGGCAATAAAGAGAACACGTTTATCAAGTTCAGTAAGTCCGATTTGCAGGGAGTCAGCCTCACTTCTGGGTGGGCCTTTAAAAGACACTGCTAGAGTTACTGACACCATTATCTGCTGGGGGTTGCTATAGCAATGTGTGGTTTGATTGCACTGCGCAATTGGTGCCACAGTGGGTAGTGTAAAAGGATCCTACTCCCTGAGCAGAAACTCTCCCGGAGCAATTTAATTAAACTCCAGCAGAATGAATGCCAAATTCTTTGAAAGCTCGAAGATACGGCTCTGTGTAGTCCTAGATTAACTAAAGATAGTTTTTTGTCCTGAATCTGCACTCGGTCATAAATATTTGATCTGGTCTTCATCCAAAAATCCCTGAAGTTTGCAAGTTATATTTTAAGTGAAGAAGCATAATTTTTATGAAGACTATTCTAATGCAGTCCGTGGTATTTTAAAGTGAAAAACTCATAGTGGGCTACGAGAAGAAGTGTAGGTGGCTATGGCGTTGTACAACGACTAGCTCACAGGTGTCTCCTGTGTGTGTGTGTGTGTGTGTGTGTGTGTGGCAAGGGGTGGAAGTTGGACCACAGCACACTGCCAGGTCTGATCACAGCCTTGCTATCAAAACTGCACTGAGGTGATAGCGCCCTTTCCATTAGCAGTCTTCTCCAAAATGTGTGCCATTTTCCTGATAAATGCTGAATTCCAGGATTCTCTAGACATGCAGTGATTACTTAGGTGCTTATGGTCTTTTGTAATGGACCAAGGTGATAGCGCGGCAGGTGTGCCTGTTGAAACTTTGATTCTGGATAACTCCTCCTCCTCCTCTTCCCCCTCTTCTTTCTTCTTCTTTTATTTTTAACATTTTGGTGGTATTTTCCCCCTTTCATTCCAATTTTTAGAGTTTGGGAATGCGAGTTTCAAAGACAAACCAAACCCAATATTTTGTGTGCCTGAAATGTGGCAGACTGCATGGTGGGTTCTGTGTGTCAGTTTTTAGCATCTATCCGGTGGAAACCAAGCTTTGTTTTAACCTAGTTTTTGGACTTTGAGGCTTAAAAGGCAGGCTGTTGAAGGGTGAAGTTCACCTGTTGAGGTTCCAGGCTCTGGCAAGGCTGCTCCCGCAAATGGGACTCTGCTGCCACCTGGAGGTCTTGTGTGGGTTGTGCAGGGATCCAGAGAGCTCAGGCTGGGTGTCAATTTTGCCTTGTCCTGGTTCCCTGCTGAGGTCAGTTGATGCCAGCACTCAAAACTGAAGTTACTGCTTTTTAAATCTTTGATGCAGAAGCTAATGTGAGTTACTAATTCAAGAGCAGTGCTATGGCTATGGAGTGCAAGTAGGATTACTTGCTCGATATCAGATTGGGCGTTTCCTGAGCAGATTTTTATAAACACACACCAGGTGAGATTGTTGGCTTCTCCACTCCCCCTTGACTTACTCCATCTTTATTATTGACCATCCTTGCTACAATGTGTCATGGACAGCCATGTAAATGAGTACCTTATATTTTTTCTAAGCAGAAACATGGATAAAAACTCCTGGAACTGTTGCTTTGCAATAAAGAACTTAAGTAAATCCACCTGGAGGATGGAAGCATTAGGGAATTTAAATTAGTAGGGCTGTGGCCTAGGGGATAAAGCTGCTGCCAGCAGTGCCAGCATCCCATATGAGCACCAGTTCGAATCCAGGCTGCTCTACTTCCGATCCTGCTCCCTGCTATGGCCTGGGAAAGCAGTAGAAGATGGCCCAAGTCCTTGGGCCCCTGCGCTCATGTAGGGGACCCAGAGAAAGCTCTTGGCTCCTGGCTCAGCCCGGGCCATTGTGGCCACTTGGGGAGCGAACCAGCAGATGGAAGAGCTATCCCTCTCTCTCTCTGTCTCTCTCTCTCTCTTTCTCTCTCTCACTGTAACTCATAAACCTTTAGAAGAATTAGTAGGACTGGCAAAGTAGAGCAGAGAGTCTATAAACCCATCCAGTAGGGCCATGGGGTCAGGGACACAGAGCTCCCAGGAGAGCCCAGGTGTTGTGTATTCATTCACGTTCAGGGTCAGGATCTTCACTTTCATTGCTCCAGGCCCAAACCTGCTCTCAGTGGTGGTTGTTTCAGTAGCAGTGGCTCTTGTCATGGGCGACTGAGCATTTGGGAAGAGAACCCATCCGTCAGACGAGGGAGAAATGGCCCCCTTCAGTGGCCCTTCCTGCTCATCTCAGAACGTCCTCACCACTCCTGTCTCCAGGAAAGCCTTCACTTGGAGAACACCTGCTATGCCAGGGGCTGGTCAGTGCCCAGCCTGAGCCTCCTCTCCCCACTTACCCTGCCCCACGACCTGGCTCCTTCCCATGCAGAGGGCTCTGGTTGGGGGTAGAGGAGGGTTCTGGACTTTCCCTGATGTGCCAGGCAAAGCCAACCTATTCTAGAAAGAATGGCGCTCTTTGGAGAGAAACTGAAATCTGTGGTATTGGAAGAATAAGGTGTGTGGGCTTTGTTCAAAGTGGGCGTGGTCACATCTCCACCCACTGTTTGGAGAGCCTGTGGTGGCGAGTGGCCCTGGCTGGGGTCCAGGGCATGCAGGATTGCCTGTGAGAGCTCCTGGGTGTGTTCACACTCGGTCTACATACCTGGCAGCAGAGCCTGGGCAGCCCAGTGATCAGGTGCTTGGGAGTGGGTTCCTGAGAACCTGATCTAAAGACCTGGTGCAGAGAGGACAGCCCTGGGATGCCCACTGGTGCCAGACCCCTTGGCCCACGGCGGCTGCTTTGAAAACACAAGCTCCCATCAGCAGATCCTGATGAGAATGATTGCTTTTGCAGAGCTTAAGCACTTGGGGTCCCTTGGACTGTTGCCTTCCAAGGACGAGGTCAAGGTAGTGGTTCCCCATCTTGCTTCTTTCTTGGTACTTCTCTCCAGAGTTAAAGTAGAAGTGAAAATCTAGTGGTGACAAATTAAAAAAAAAAAAAACCCACAGAAAAGCAGATATGTCCCAAGGTACATTCAGAATAACTGAGATCCAGGATCAGATTCTCAACCTCTGCTTTTTTTTTTTTTTTTTAAAGATTTACTTATTTATTTGAAAGGCAGAGTCACAGAGAGGCAGAGGCAGAGGCAGAGGCAGAGAGAGAGAGAGAGAGAGGTCTTCCTTCCACTGGTTCACTCCCTAGAGGTCTTCAATGGCCGGAGCTGAGCCTATCTGAAGCCAGGAGCTTTTTCTAGGTCTCCCACATGGGTGCAGGGGCCCAAGGACTCAGGCCATCCTCTGCTGCTTTCCCAGGCCACAGCAGAGAGCTCGATCAGAAGAGGAGCAGCCGAGACACGAACTGGTGCCCGTATGAGATACCAACACTGCAGGCGGCAGCTTTACCTGCTACGTCACAGCACCAGCCCATTTTTATGAACAAACCCAGCTCCATCTGAGCTCTTGGGAATGCAAAATGGGTGACACATTTTCCAAGACAGAGTTGTGCTTGCAGTTTGACATCTATGGGGGTGGCCCATCAGTGGGATTACAGGAGAGTCTGGGAGATACTCTCTGAGAAGGATTAGCCCGTGGCCAGCCTTCAGCCGTGTTGCTGACTGCACTGGGCCAGGTCCCTCCCTTTGTGTTAGCTCTTAGTGATACAGCAGCGGAGGGTAAGAGTAGTTTTCTGGTTACAAGATGTGGTACATGTTTTACGGCTGTCTTCTAAGGTTGCTTGTCTCGTTCATAAAAATAAAGGAAGAAGCAGAAGTATAGTGTAAAAATAACCAAGACAGCCTGCCACCGCCCAGAACCTTGTCTGTTTCAGGGCGTCAGCAGCCTGGAGGGGCAGCTGAGTGGACACGAAGACCAGGACAACCTTGATTGGGTACTCGCCTCTCCCAGCTCATTCTGCACTCAGGAGGAAGTCATGGACCCAGTGGGCATGAGGGATGGAAAGCTATTTGATTACTTTTTAGTACTCATAGAATTTATTGTTTGAGATAATATATTTTTTAAAAAGAGTTATTTATTTATTTGAAAGGCAGAGTTACAGAGCGGCAGAGGCAGAGAGAGAGAGAGAGAGAGGTCTTCCATCTGTTGGTTCACTCCCCAAATGGCCACAGTGGCCAGCACTGAGCCATTCTGAAGCCAAGAGCCAGGAGTTTCCTCTGTGTCTTCCACATGGGTGCAGGGGCCCAAGCACGTGGGCCATCTCCCACTGCTTTCCCAGGCCACAGCAGAGAGCTGGATCGGAAGTGGAGCATCCAGGTCTCAAACTGGCGCCCATATAAGATGCCAGCATGACAGTTAACCCACTATGCCACAGCGCTGGCCCTGAGATAATATTTTTAATTTATATTATAGTCAAAGGCTCATTGGCTCCACTAAATAAAGAGTTCAACAAATAAAAAGTAAGAAAACAGGAGTCCGGCAAGAAAACAGGCAAGGCTGTCAATAATAATCAAGTGAAAAGGTGTTCAGCTTCACTTATAGAAAGTAAATTTAAAAGTTTTTAAAAGGTTTATTTAGGCCGGCGGCGTGGCTCACTAGGCTAATCCTCCGCCTTGCGGCGCCGGCACACCGGGTTCTAGTCCTGGTCGGGGCGCCGGATTCTGTCCCAGTTGCCCCTCTTCCAGGCCAGCTCTCTGCTGTGGCCCGGGAGTGCAGTGGAGGATGGCCCAAGTCCTTGAGCCCTGCACCCCATGGGAGACCAGGAGAAGCACCCGGCTCCTGCCATCAGATCAGCGTGGTGCGCCGGCCACAGCAGCCATTGGAGGGTGAACCAACGGCAAAGGAAGACCTTTCTCTCTGTCTCTCTCTCTCACTGTCCACTCTGCCTGTCAAAAAAAAAAAAAAAAAAAAAAAAAAAAAAAAGGTTTATTAATTTATTTGAGAGATAGTTACAGAGAGAGGGAGAGACGGGGGTAGGGGTGTCTTCCATTCACTGGTTCACTCCTCAAATGACCACAATGGCTGGAGCTGGGCCAATCCAGGATCCAGGAGCTTCTTCCAGGTCTCCCACATGGGTACAGAGGCCAAAGCACTTGGACCAAATTCCACTGTTTTCTCAGGCCATCACCAGGGAGCTGGATCAGAAGTGGGGCAGCCAGGACATGAACTGGCCCTCATATGGGATGCCGGTACTGTAGGCCAAGGTTTAACCTACTTCACCACAGCGCTGGTCCTTAAAACGTTATAATATGCAATATTCCTTTCTGGGAACCGGGTCTGCTTCTCAGAACCCACTCAAGTAGCATTTTCTTTGCAGCATCGGCTATGGTAGTGTGGCTTCAGGGATTGGGGCTCCACTGACAATCTAACAAACAAAACAAACAAGGCATTGGCGCTTTTTCTGACCATTTCACGGCAGCCCAGACCCTGCCTGGGACTCTTCCCCGGTTGCCTTGTTGTTCCTGGGAAGCAGACACTGCCAGGTCCTGTTTCAGATGAAGCGGCTGAGCCTCCCTGGAGAGGAAGTGGCTGTGACCTTGATGTTTAGAGCTTCTTGGTGAGCGGCTCTAGGCTCCCCTTGCTTGCCACCACCCCCACCTCACACCCGCAAGACATCCCCAGAGCTGCGCCAATGTGCTCTACCCCATGTTGCCCCAGACCGGGGGAATTCTCATCTGCACACAGGTGTTCTAGTTCCCAGCTCTGTGAGGAAGCTCCCGCCAGCCTCTCCCACTGCATTTTCTGTTTCTGTTTTTAGTTAGTGCTCGTGGGGCCCCAGCCTCCAGTCACGAGGCGGTGCGCAGTGTACAATGAAGTTCCTGGAGTGGAGGACACAGCGGGGCCATCAGCAGGTGCCTGCTTTGGGCACCTGGTAGGTCTGTGGAGCCTTCTGCGACTGGTTTCTTGGGGTTCAGTGACACAGAGGTAGCTCAGACCCCCTGGAAAGCACATGTGAGCAAAGCTGTCCTTGGAGTTGCAGCCGTGAGCTGCTGGCCAAGTGCTCAGGCCCGATGTAAAATCAGGAAAAGCTCAGACAGTGCCCAGGGGAGCTTAGCAATGAAGGTGGGTGACCTGCGGAGGCATCGGGCGCCCACGGGTGCGGGGGCTCCCTGGAGGCCAGGCTCCCATTGTTGTGCTTGGCAGGCACCCAGTAGAGCATGGACAGCAGGTTGGAAACGGTGCAGCACAGTACAGGCGGGGGCAGTATGTCGCCTGTCGCCTGGCCACCAGCCAGAGGAGGGAGTGCTGAGAGGGGACAAAAACTTCGACCTGCACCTGCAGTGAGCGTGCCTTTACTATTCCTGCTGGGTGAGGAAGGAGAATGATCGCCTTCCAGAAGATGGGAGGAGGAGGGGGAAGGAAGGCAGATGTGTCTGTGTGACACAGCTGTCACTCAGGCACAGGGGATGTCTCACATAGAGACTGCATCATGCACTCGTGAATGGGAGCTTTGCAGCGTGTTTACCGAGACGAATTGCTGGGCTGCAGTGGACAGCAGGTTGGCTGTTAAATGCATTAAGTAGTAGGACTATATGTTAACTCTAGGCTTTAAAAACTCACTGCAGTGTCAGACTGGTCTACTTGCTGGGTGAGAAGACATTGGCTGTGGAAGCCATGGTGGCCTGAGCCCACCCAAGTATGTGTGCAGTGACATCATGGTGCCTGAAGGGGGCACACGTGTGAGACTTCGACCTGGAGGTTTATGAAAGGGCCATGCTGAGTATTTCCTGTGCTGGCCTTTGCTTCTTTGTTTACCTAAACACTCCGGGATCGATCCCCCCCCCCCCCCCCCCAACGGTTATCTGCAGCGAACATGAGAGTGGGTGCAAAGGGTCTTCAGAGACAGAGAAGGGAACAGCAAGAGAGCAGTACTTGGATGGTGGCCTGTGGTCAGGAGTGGACCGCTCTCTTCAGAGTCCCCCTCAGAGCTCTTTTGTTTTTAAAGATAGTATTTATTTATTTGAGAGCGAGAGTGAGCTCCAAGGCCAGGACTGGCCCCGGCAGAAGCTGGGAGCCTGGAGCTTGGTGCAGGTCTCTCATGTGGATGGCAGGGACTCCACTGCTTGAGCCGTCCCAGGGCCTGCATTGGGAGGAAGCCGGGGTTGGGAGCTGCAGCTGGAAGTCAAGCCCAAGCACCTGGATGTGCGACGCGGGTGTCTTCACCAGCATCTTAACTGTTGGGCTGAACGCGTCTCCTCTTCTGATATTTCGTATGTGTGGGTGCTCTGCCCAGTCTGAGAACACGCTGATAAAGCGTGTGGGCTGGAGGTGCCAGTCCTTGCCGACTTGCAGTGTGCAGAGTTGTGGGACGTGAGTTCGGTGTGGTCGCATCAGCTTTGGCTCTGCTGTTCCGGTGGAATTTTCTGGGCCAGCGTCCAGCTGTGCTATCCGTTACAGCAGCCAACAGCCGTCTGTTGAGCGTGGGACATGCGCGTCACTGTGCTGAAGAGCTACATTTTTAATTGCTTGTAATTTATTTTATTTTTACAGGAGATTTACTTACTTGAAAGGCAGAGTGACACCCAAGAGAGAGGGGAGAGACAGAGAATGAGATGTCTTCCATCCACTGGTTCACTCCCCAAAAGGCCACAGCAGCCAAGGTTGGCCCAGCCTGTAGCCAGGAGCCTGGAATTCCATCTGGGTCTCTCACATGGGTGACAGGGGCACAAGTACTTGGGCCACCGTGCACTGCTTTTCCTGGGTGCATTGGCAGGGAGCTGGATTATAGGCAGAGCAGCTGGGATTTGAACCAGTGCTCTCATACAGGATGTCAGTGTTGCAGGTTGTGGTTTAATCTGTGCCACAGTGCCAAACCCAAATGCATTTAATTTCCCTGGTTGTTCTGGTTGACTCCCCAGAGCGTCCAGAGTCATGCTGGCCGTGCACTTACACTCCAGAAGTGACAGTTGATTGGAGAAATGAAGTCTTGGGGTGGGAAGTGACTGGTAAGCTCATCCAAGCCAGCACCGCAGAACCACCTTGATGAGTAGCTGACAGTAGAATTACATTTCTGTTTGTCCAGGAGTGACAGCCGTGCCCTCTGTAGATGCTATCAGGGCCTGCAGTTTGGTTCAAAAGGGAGAATCGTGGGCTGGAGGGCTGGGGTCTGATTCTGTCACTGTCGCCGTGGGGCCCCTTCGTATTCCAGACGGAGTGAGGAGAGAGGCAAAGCATTTGGAAGAGCCGGAGAAACGAAGGCAGATGAAATGAAAGGGGCCAATACAGAGGGGAAGAGGGAGAAAGGGTCCAGCTGCTGCAAGTAAAAGATACATTTTTTCTGCACTGTCTCTGCGTATTTGAACTTCCTGCTCTAAAACCTCTACCCAGACTCGCCATCGCATTCTGAAATCCTAAATTCTGTTATGTATTTCATTTATTTGAAAGTCAGAGTTACAAAGAGGTAGAGGAAGAGAGAGAGAGAGAGAGAGAGAGAGAGAGAGAGAGAGAGAGAGTTTTTCATCTGCTGGTTCATTCCTCCAAATGGCCATTATGGCTGGAGCTGGGCCGATCTGAAGCTGTGTGCCAGGAGTGTCTTCTGGTCTCCCATGCAGGTGCAGGGGCCCAAGGGCTTGGGCCATCTTCTACTGCTTCTCCAGGCCATAGCAGAGAGCTGGATCGGATGAGGAGCTGCTGGGACTTGAACTGGCATCCATATGAGATGCCAGTGCTGTAGGTGGTGGCTTTATGTGCTACTCCACAGCACCAGCCCCTGTTATGTATTTTTTAGAAATTTTTTAGAAAGATTTAGTTATTTATTTGAAAGGCATAGTGTCAGAGAGGGTGAGAAAGAGAGAGAGAGAGAGATCATTCATTCCCCAAATGGTTGCCGTTGCAACAGCCAGAGCTGGGCAGTCCAAAGCGAGGAGCCAGGAACTCCATCCAGGTCCTCATGCAGGTGGCAGGGGCCCAAGCATTTGGGCCATCATCTGCTTCCTTCCCAGGGAGCTGGATCAGAAAGTGGTGCTGTGATACGGGATGTGGGCATTGCAAGTGGCAGCTGAACACACTGCACCACGACGCTGGCTGCAGAGACTCTACTGTTAGAGGGTTGCCCCTGAGAAAATGGAGCTCTGTGGCTTGGGCTAGAAGGAAGATTTCCAGTGAAACGTCCAGGTCCCGCCTGAGGACTGTGAGGTGAGTGTGCCAGGGTCTCGGGGAATTACTGAGCCTCCTGGGGGACCGGGCTTTGGCGGGTGAGACAGGGACACGGAGGGCGGCCTTGGGGCCTGGCATTGGCTGGCTCCTCTTCTTGCCGTGGGGCGTCTCCCACTCTTGCAGCTCTGTGCATGCAGCAGGTGACGGGGGGAGAATGGACGTGCCCAAGTGCCAGTCAAGATGTTAAATGCATCTTGCCAGATGAGCATTTTTGGAAAAAAAAAAAAAAACTTAGTCTTTTATAATAGAATAATAAATGTTCACAGAAGAAAAACTGGAAATTTTAGAGTGGAGAAGAAAATCCCTATCATTCTCTCACCCAAGGACAGCGCCTGCTAATTTTGAGTGCATTTCCTCCTAACGTGTTTCCTATGCGTCCGTTTTGTTAACAGACCTGTGATCACAGGAACAATGGAATTTGTGGTCTTTGTAACTCATTTAACATACCACAGGCAGGCTTTTCCGTAGAAGTTAACTCCAAGTGAGGCTGTGCGTGTTTTCTACAAAGAATATGGATTGCTTCTGTGAGAAGAAACGTAAAATGCCATCTGTCCTCCCCAAACGTTTTAGGCAAGACAGCCCTCCCGTTATCCTTATCTAACGTGCACAGTGGATCTCATAAGGTGGCCTGATCTGCACGTGTGAGGGCTCAAATCACAGGCACCACTGGGGGCTTGGCTCACGTCCCTGCGGTTGTCGTTCATGACTTCTGTGTAAAATGAGGAGACCACAACGGCTGGGTGGTTGTTGAGGGTGTGAGGGTGGGCACCAGGCAGACAGACGTGGAAGGAAACCTTGAAAGCCAACCAACCAGCGGAGCCCAAACAGACCAGTGGGGAAGAGAAGGAAGCAGACAGCAAGATGGGAGCTGTAGATATCCCAGCCCCAAAGAACCAGCCTTTCACCGCTGTAGACAGGGCCAGGAGGGAGAACCAGCCCCCAGGAAGCCCAGGACAAGTGTGAGCCCCAGGAAGGGGTAGAGCACCCCTGAAGCAGGCTGTTAGGAGCAGTGTCGGATATGCTGTCAGGATGTCCGTTTGTGGGCGCATCTGTGCGGCTCCTGGACCTGGGAGGACACCGCACAGTCAGTAGTGCTAGTTGGGCAAGCAGCCAAACACATAGAACCACTGAGGTTGGTTTCTCTTTTTCTTCTTGGCTTCACTAAAGGTTTGGAAGTGGGATTAATGTTCCTGAGCTATAAATGCCTATAAAACTGCCTTTTAAGTCCCCCTGTGAAAATGAAGTTTTGAGGTGGCTCCGCACAGGGTCTTCAGCATGAAGTGGAAGAGCTAGGACTCATGTAGGTGGAAGCTGACCCTCAGTTGGTTGTTATTTAATAACACTTGTGTTTCTATGCAGAAATCTCAGGAATGTTGTGTGAAACATGAACACAAAGGAAAAAAGGGGAGGCGGGGAGAATCTCAGTGGAGCTCTTCCCTTCTGGAAAATCAGTTTCCATGTCTAATTTTTGGCAGACCTCTCTCCACGTCCCAGGATAGAGGATTGCATTTGCTTCTTTCTTGCCTCTGTGTGTGTGTGTGTGTGTGTGTGTGTGTAGGGTGTCTTCTTCCTACCGCATCCTGTAGCTTAGCAATGATTTTGTTTGGCAGAGAAATATCCCAAGAAGGCCATTGGGAATACCAAGTTCTTTTGTGTAAATTCGGACTCAAATTTTTATTTCTTTGATTCATGTCAATGAAATCTTATTGCACTTATTGACATTTTAACAATTGTTTTTGGTAGTAAAAATTGGCAACTTACTGGGATTCTGCAGAGTGTTCTAAGCATAATTTGGTGTTCTTATCAAGCATGTTCTTGCCTTTTGTATGTGTGGCTTTATCGTTTGCTTGAAGTTCTCCTTGTGGAATGTGAATGGAGCATTTTTCTTTAAATGAGAACATTGGAGGATTTATTTTTTAGATTTACTTATTTATTTGAAAGTTAGAATTACACAGAGAGAGGGAGAGGAGAAGAGAGAGAGAATCTTTCATCTGCTAGATGGCCACAATGGCTGAGACTGGGCCACGCTGAAGGCAGGAGTCAGGAGCTTTTTCTGGGCCTCCGATGTGGGTGCAGGAACCCAAGCACTTGGGCCACCTTCCATTGCTTTTTCCTAGGCCATTAGCAGAGAGCTGGATTGGAAGTGGAGCATCTAGGACTCGAACTGGCACCCATAAGGGATGCCAGCATCACAGGTGACGTCTTTAGCCGCTATGCCACAACACTTGCTACCAGTGGGGGATTATTGATGAATTTTTATCACAATTTAAAAGAAAGCATTTGGAGGATTTTTTTTAGTTTAATAAAACACTACAATAAGACATGAGGAAACTAAAGTCTTCTTGGACATGTATACCTTTTCTTTTTTTTGTTTTCTTCAGAGTGAAAAAAAATTATTAAGCCCCAAGTCTAGGAAGCTATTTGATACAAAGAGGGGTCTAATATTTGGCCTTTTTTTTTTTTTTTCTGAAAGATGTAAAATAAAAAGGAGTGGTGAGAAAGTGAGAAAGTTGGCTAGGGTCAGGGGTTGCTAATCAAACCCTCTGTAATTCTGTGTGTGTGTGTGTGTTTTTTTTTTTTTTTTTTTTTTTTTGACAGGCAGAGTGGACAGTGAGAGAGAGAGACAGAGAGAAAGGTCTTCCTTTTGCCGTTGGTTCACCCTCCAATGGCCGCCGCGGCCGGTGCGCTGCGGCTGGCACACCGCGCTGATCCGATGGCAGGAGCCAGGAGCCAGGTGCTTTTCCTGGTCTCCCATGGGGTGCAGGGCCCAAGCACCTGGGCCATCCTCCACTGCACTCCCGGGCCACAGCAGAGAGCTGGCCTGGAAGAGGGGCAACCGGGACAGAATCCGGCGCCCCAACCGGGACTAGAACCCGGTGTGCTGGCGCCGCTAGGCGGAGGATTAGCCTAGTGAGCCGCGGCGCTGGCCTTTTTTTTTTTTTTTTTAAACTATTCCCCTTGGAATTGGAGCTTTGCTCCATCCCCAGAGGAGCCTGAATTAATTGGCCTGTGGTGTAGAATGCACATCAAGCGTTCTGGAGTGGCCCAGCGACTCTCAGGTGCAGCCACGGAGGGGAGTGTTCTTGGATTCTGTGTTTATCCCAGGCAACTGCGAAAAGGAGGACGGGACACCCATTTGTGTTGGATCTGCAGACGTGGCGCGGTTATCAGCATACTATAGCACATCTGGGGAAGTAGGACACTGCAAAGATCTCCATACTCGAAATGAGGTGATTAAGCCATTAAAATCATTTTTGCACACCAAGAAGGAATCGCGTGATTAACTTGCCATCATCTGTTGGACTTGGAGACACGGCGGGGGTGGAAGTGGTGACTGGTGTTCGCACTGATGCCATCAGGGACTGTCATAGTGTCACAAAGATGTTGCTGTTTGCATTAGAACTAACTACAGGTGGCGCTTGCCACGTTTCCTTTTTCTTTCACGTTACAAACTGAATTTGTGAAATGCAGTGGAGGAAGGGGAAAAATGGCAGTTCTTTTTCTGAACTCTAATTTTTTTCCTTCTCTGTAGTAAGCTCCTCTGCCCCAAATAAACCAGCTTAATGAATAAGTTAATTCAGGGGCCAGCGCTGTGGTGCAGTGGATTAAAGCCCTGGCCTGAAGTGCAGCATCCCATATGGGCGCCAGTTCTAGTCCCGGCTGCTCCTCTTCCAGTCCAGCTCTCTGCTGTGGCCTGGGAAAGCAGTAGAAGGTGGCCCAAGTCCTTGGGCCCCCGCACCCACATGGGAGACTCGGAAGAAGCACCTGGCTCCTGGCTTTGGATCGGCACAGCAGCTCCGGCCGTTGCAGCCATCTGGGGAGTAAATCAGTGGATGGAAGACCTCTCTCTTTGTCTCTGCCTCTCTCTGTAACTCTGTCTTTCAAATAAATAAAATAAATCTTAAAAAAAAATGAATAAGTAAATTCCTTAGGGTCTGTCCCTAAAGTTCCCTTCGCTTCGATGTTAAGTAAAATTATTAGATTATAAATTTCAAACAAGTATAACATCTTAAGAAAAATTACGACTACTTTGTAAAGCATGAGATAAATGAAAAATAAAAAATATATTCTGGAATGGTATTGATAATATTTGCTTTATGGAAAGTTAGAATGAGCCCCAAGAATTTCTTTCCGTTTCTTGTGTTAAAGCAGTTCAGACTACAGGCACTGCCGAAAGAACCTCCGGCAGGGGCTCCCTGGGCAGGGGCTCACTGCAATGAAGCACAGCTATGTGAATTTAGGCTTGGCTTTGTCTTTTGAGCTGAGTATCCAGGAGTTGATCTTTGGAAGGGACGCTAGGGCGCTTGGGATTCTGGTTGGCTTTCATGCCAGGCAGCAGGAGCGCTAACATTTTACTGGGACAACTTCTTTAACTTTCAGAGTGGCTCACTTGGAAGGCATTGTCAGGAACATGGCCCTTACTTCAGGGGAGAGCCATCTGAAGTTAGGCTGCACGTTGTGAGAGGCCCCTAAAGGGACGTGTAGCTGTGGTATGGGGAGAAGTGACGCCATCGGAGCTCAAGCAGGGGTCCACTGGGAAACAGTCTGTAGTGCCTTCATGCTAATGAAAAGAAACACAGCGACCAGAAGAGAGGGGGTGGCCGAAGGTGTCTCACACGTGAGAGGAAAACTGCACTGAGCCAGGTGGCCTCCGCCAGTTCTTCTTTATCCTTTTAGTTTAACTTAATTTAATTTATTTGAAAGGCAGATTTACAGAGTGGGAGGGGGGGCAGAGAGAGAGAGAGAGACTTTCCGTTGACTGGTTCCTGGGTATCAGGGACCCAAGCACCTGGGCCGTCTTCCACCGCTTCCTAAGCCATTAGCAAGAAGCTGGATTGGAAGTGGAGCAGCTGAGACTTGCAGCGGAGTCCATGCCTGTGTCTCAGGAGGCGGCTTTACTCACCTTGCTGTAACGCCAGCCCAGCCGGGTTCTCGACCTTTGTCTTCCAGTCAGATTTCAGTTGCTCTGTGATGGAATCACCTACCCCACAGACACCCAATGGGAACTTCACATGGGACTGTATTAACCCCGAAGTATTTGTTTCTGATCAATCAGAATTATTGTCAGTATCAAACATCCTAATGTCTAATTAGCTCCATCAGAGTTACATAGTAACTTCACATAATAGGAACATAAGCAAAGTAAAGTGGAATTGAATACTCACAGTCCACCTATCTCAATAAGAGGTGTATCCATTCCTTTTGCATTGATTTCACATTGAGTCAACATAGATTCTAAACTTTTGCCCCCATTTTTTTAAATTTAAAAATAAAATTTTATTTTTAGAACAGTTTTAGATTTATATACATTATTTAGATTTGCTTACTTTTTACTGAATTTCATTTTTTCTGCCCCAGGATCTCATCCAGGTCCTCATATTCTATTTAGTTACCATATTTCCCAAGACTCCTTGGCTGGGCTAGTTCCCCAGACCTTCCTTGCTTTTCATGCTCTCGACACTTTTGAGTACCTGTCAGGTATTTTGTATGATGTCCCTTGAGTGAGATCTGTCTGTGAGCTTTTGGACGACCACGTAGGTGAAGGGCCGCTTCCATCACGGGGCTGTCATCATTGTCTGTCACTGTTGCTGTTCCCCTTGATTACTGGTTGCCCCACTGGAAGTCGCTGTTCCCTGCCCCCTCCCCTTGCTATAGACATTGGGAGGAGGTGACGATGGGAAGCCCACACTTTAGGGACAGGGAGTTTCTGTACACTTCCTTATGGGTGGGGTGCCCACGTCAGTTACTTGGAATTCTACCTGAGAGGGCTATAGCCCCCTCCTCCACGACTTACTGAAGCAATGACTTATTTCAGTTTGTGTGGTGTCATGGATGTTTATTTTAACCTTGAGTAATAATCTGATGCTACTTTGTGGGCAGAGTGACCCTTTGCTGTATTGTTTTTATACGTCTGCATCGTTGTGTGTGTGTGGTGAAATTATTCCGTATGATTCTTTATTTGTACATCCAGGCCAATATGCGTTTGTCAAAATCCATAGAACTTTACAGCACACAGAATGGATTTAATGTCTACAAGTAAATGTCAGGCGGGGAGACGATAGGAAGGAATGCAGAGCATGAGGAGACAGTCTAACTCACAAGAGAGAACAGACTGGCTGAAGGGAGGGGACGTGTAGACCTAAGGAACTTTGGAAATGAGTGGCATCTCCAATAAAGGCAGAAAACTTGACTTAGCACTAACCTCTAGTTGATCAAGTTTTCTTACAGAGGTGTGTGTTATCACGTGTGAGATCACCACACATGTATACCGGCGCTGAGCAATTCAGTCCATGGATCATGGATGGTAGGTGCCAGGTTTCTCACTGTTGGAGTGGGAAGGCCAGGGGAGTACAATGATCCGTGTGGTAACAGATTACAGCTGTAGACATCGGCGTGCTGGTCACCTAAATTAATACAGATGTGCACAGCTGCAGAGAGAAATATTTGCAGCTCTGCCTGTGTGCACCGGCTAGCATGCACATACATCTTTCCTCGAACTGTATGTTGAGAGTGTCTGGAAGCAGCAACATCCCAGTAGCATATACAAGATGAGCCGGTTCTTTCAAAATTAACATTTATTTATTTATTTGAAAGTCAGAGAGACACGTACAGATAGCAATCTCCCATCTAATGGTTTACTCTTCAAATGCCCAGAGTAGCTAGGGTGAGGCCAGGCTGAAGCCACGAGCCAGGGACCTGATTCAGGTCTCCTACGTGGGAGAAAAGGACTCAACTATTTGGGCTGTCACCTGCTGCCTCCCAGGGTGTGCATTGGCAGAAAGCTGGAGTCTGGGACAAAGCCAATATGGGATGTGGGTTTCCCCAGTCCTGTCTTAACCACTGCACCAACTTCCTGCCCAAACAGCCATTTTAATAAACCAGCATGATGCATCACGTTTTATGTGCATTTTGGCATCAGAGCTGTGGAGTTAATAGTTTAGAATTTATGTTGAACTTAATTATTTAAACTCTTAGCCAAAACCTCATAGTTAACTTATTTGTGTGTGAATGACCATATAACAGTCAGTGGAACATTAAATTGAACTTAAAATCTTGAAATTGATGAAAGGAAGTCTGTGAATCAGTGTATGGCAGATAAGGAACTTTTCTTTTTTAGGAGTTTAGGCAAATCGGGATCGGAACATGATCTGAATAGACGGACAGCGTAATTCTAGGTGTTGCTCTGTGTCCGAGGATTCTTCCTCCAGCAGGGATGTCTCCCTGTGTTGGCCAGAACGAGATATTTTCCAGTGCTGCCCCCTCCACCTCCTCTCCCATTCTGCTGAGACTCACGGCTCCCGTCCTTGCTTCTGCCACCTGCAGGCCCCTCACTGCCACCCTCCACAGCAGCCCACGCCAGATAGAAGCGCAAGCCCTGCCAATTTGTTATTCAGAACAACTTTGCACATGTGCCGTATTACGCTCAGGAACTTCAATATTGAAAAAGAGGCTCGCGAAGGTCTTTTCTCCCCTCAGAGAATCTTCAAGGCAGCACTGTCTTGGTAGTGATATTAAACGTGGGTGGTGGAGGGGACACTGAGATACAATGCGTTCTTCAACTTGTCCCTTCTGTCTGCAAATCCGTTATTTTCCGGCTCGGAGGTGTTTTGCTAATTCCATTTTTTGTCTTTATTGTATGCAGACAGATCATCTACAGGTAGTTTCATCTTGCTGACCTCCCAGATTGACCTCATTTTTTTTCTTTTAGAAAATCGGGTGATGTCAGAGGCACATCAGAAACTCTGCAGGAACGTGTGTGTGTGTGTGTGTGTGTGTGTGTATGTGTGTTTTCAGATAAATAAGAATAATAAAGGTAGGTAAGATCAAAGCATCCTGATTTTTTCAGAAAGGTGCCATCCGTAATTCCAGTCATGAAGATTTACAAGAATTGGCACTTGGCTCAGTGGGTTAAAGCCTTGGCCTGCAGGGCTGGCAGTGTGGCTCAGTGGTTAAAGCTGTGGCCTACAGAGCTGGTATCCCATAGGGGTGCTGGTTCAAGTCCTGGCTGCTCTTCCCATCCAGGTCCCTGCTAATGTGCTCAGGAAAGCAGCAGAAGATGGCCCAGGGGCTTGCACCCACATAGGAGTCCGGGAAGAGGCTCCTGGCTTCAACCTGGCCCAGTCCTGCTATTGAGGCCACTTGGGGAGTGAACCAAAGATTGGAAGATTCTCTCTCTCTCTGTCTCTCTTGCTCTCTCTCTGTAACTCTACCTTTCAAATAATTAAATAAATATTTAAAAAGTAGGTAATGTTATAACAAGATATTTATAAAAAAGAAAATTTATGAATCACCATGTTCTCAGTTCATATCTGTATTAGGAAAATTTGATTTTATAGGCCTTGCAAAAAAACTTTGGGGAGGGAGGGGGGGAGGGAGGTTGGGTGGAAATCACTTACACCTCAGGCGGCCCCGGAGTCTGAAGTGAGTGGCAGACTGGAGGTAGGAGTGCCTCGCTCCCTCCAGCCTCTCTGGTAGAGTGCGGTGAAGATCCTCATTCTGCACAGTGTGGCGCCAGTTGCCAGGGCTCCACCCTAGGGACCAGCATGGGTTCAGGTAGACCTGCCTTTGTTGGGTCTGCTGCGAGAGGGCCTGGAGACTTCTCAGGGATTTTTCAGGAAGGCTTTGACTCTCCCTAATGTGTACCTGACGCTGGGAGCCCAGGCTGCCGACGATGTGGTGTGTATTTAAATGGTCCCTGAACTGACTCAGGTTTCCAGGAAAGACTTGCCCTGGCCTCAGAGGCCCTGCCTTGTTTTGTCTAAGTTTTTTATGACTTTATAAGAATGGTGTCTAGTAGTGTTAAACACTCGGGCGCTGGTGGCCTAGAATGGAGCACAGCGAAGCAAATGCTCCCTCTGCTCCTCTCCCTCCTGTTGCTGGCTTGCTCTCATTCTCCTGGAACGTCCTTGCATTGCCACGCCTCAGTTTTGAAATTCAAATCATCACTCCTGAGGTCAAGATTAGATGCTCTAGTGTCTGTAATATAGAAGAAAAATATAATGAAACAGAAACTTAGATTTAACAATTATATATATTTTTGGTTTTAAACATGTATTTATATCTCCTGTTCTCTGTTTCACTCCCCACACACCCGGATCAGCCAGGGCTAGGCGAGGCTGAAGCCGGGAGCCAGCTACAGAGTTTGGGTCTCCCATATGGATGGTAGGGACCCAAGGACTTGGGCCATCACTGCTGCCTCTTGGGGTGCACATTAGCAGGAAGCTGGAACAGAGCAGAGCCAAGACTCAACCCCAGGCACCCCGAGACGGGACGCAAGTATTCCATGCAGCTGTGCCAAATGACTGTTTTTAAAGCTTATTAAACATTGTTGTATTAAGTTCTTTACTGCTATAATTTCATTTGATCTTCACAGTACTCTTTTTTTATAATACATATTTTATATGTGACAACTAAGGTTCAGAAAGTTATAAATGACTTGGTCAGGACCACCAAGTAAATAAGTTACAGAGCTGCTAATTGAGCCCAGACATGTATATCTCAAAACCATGGTTTTTCTTTTTTTAGCTTGTGATTTTGTAGAAATGTGAGTAAGACGTAGTTCCTTCCCTCAAGGAATTTTGGCGCCCATTGGATGATAAGGAAATGCTATAATTCAAATCAAAATATAAATACTGCTTTGAAGAGATTAAAAGATCTCATAGTGCATTTTCTGGTGCTGTAACAGAATATGTGACGCTGGTAATTTACAGTGAACAGAGTTGTTTGTCTCGGAGTTCTGGAGGCTGGGAAATCCAAGAGCATGGTGCTAGCATGTGGTGAGGGCCTTCCATGGCAGAAGGCAGAAGGGCAAGAGAAGGCAGAGGCTACAGAGAGCAAGGTTGGACTCGCTTTTGTAACAAATGCACTCCCTTGGTAACTAAGCCACTCCCGGTAGCAGCATTGATTCCTACATGAGGGTGGGCTGCACCTCCCAATACTGTTGCCTTGGGGATAAGATCCCAGGACAGGAACTTGGGGACATTCAAGCCACAGTAGCAGAAGGTGATGTG
Organism: Oryctolagus cuniculus; assembly: GCF_964237555.1. NCBI lineage: Eukaryota > Metazoa > Chordata > Mammalia > Lagomorpha > Leporidae > Oryctolagus > Oryctolagus cuniculus. Next base: position 37,191,672 of record NC_091445.1, on the reverse strand, counting down.
TGTGTGTGTGTGTGTGTGTATGTGTGTGTGTGTCGATGATGATAAAGCAGCAGGTGATGTGTGTGTATGTGTGTGTGTGTTGATGATAAAGCAGCAGGTGATTGTGTGTGTTTGTGTGTGTGTGTGTGTGTGTATGCATAAATGTTGAGGATGATAAAACATTTCCATAGGGGTCTTCCAGAAAGCTGAACCTTCAAGGCAGCAGCATTTGCCCTGGATGATTATAACCACATAGAGGTTATTTTCTAAGGAAGGGCTTTTCTAATGAAAGAAGGCAGAGTGAGATGAAGGCATCTCACAGGAGGTCATTCATACTCCTTCATACTCCAGCATTGCAATGTTTGTAAGATTTCTGGGGACCAGGTAGCCTGGTGATATATCTGCCAGCTACAATTGTAATCAACCCGTCAAAGCAAAGAGGGTCACACACTGAATGTGAATGAGATGTAAATAACGTTGTGAATTAATTTACATGCAATTATAGAAAATGAGATAAGTGACCCCCCTGCTCCATTCAGGAGAAATTCTTTGGTAAGCAAGAAAATGAGCTGGCCTAGAATTGAAGGGGAAGGTGCAAATGATATTTTCCACCTCACTTTCAGTGTTAATTGTGCTGTGCTGGTCAGTGGAAATCACTGCATTCTTCAAAAAAATTTGATAAATTTGATAACTGGAAAAGCAGATGAGGACACTGGGAACCGGGAACCCTCTTGATATCTGGAGTACGAAGTTCATGTGTGTTGGCTGGGTAGTTCTGAAGGTTTGTTGTCTGGGGCCTAGGCCACCACCTGTGACTCTGGCAGCCCCTGTGAGAACTGGCTGGAGTCCCAGCTGCTCTACTTCCAAGCCAGCTCCCTGCTGCAGCACCTGGGAAAGCACTGGAAGATGGCCCAAGTACTTGGGTCCCTGCTACCCATGTGGGAGGCCTGGATGGAGCTCCTGGCTTTGGTCTGGCCCAGCCCTGCCTATTGTGGACATTTGGGGAGTGAGCCAGCAGATGGAAGCTTTGCCTCTCTCTCTCTTTCTCTCTCTTTCTCTGTAACTCTGCCTTTCAAATAAATAGGTCTTTTAAAAGAAGAAATATTTCTGTGTTAATCATCAAGTAGTATGTAACTGGTCAGAAAGGACTGCTTTGAAGAAAATTAGGTTCAGACAAATCTACTGGCACCTGACTCAATAGAAATGCTTCTACGAAGTTCACGCGTCTCCGTCTGGCTGTTGCCCTGAAGTTCTGATCTGTCACTGAAGCTCAGGGAAGCAGCTGCCTGCTCCGGGAGCTTGCTGACCTGTGGTGCATCAGTCTCTGGTTCAGTGGCTCTAAAAACTTCTCTGGGCATGAGGATTGCCTGGGTTGGAGGTTGGTGCCTGTTTTAAGTGCAGGTTCCTGGACCACCCCCAGAGATTGATTCAACAGGTCTCATAATCTGAATTTTAAATGGATTATTTCCCTTGCTGCTGATGCCCTTAGAGAAACCCTGCCCTAGACTCCGCTCTCTACAGCGGTAGCCCCCTGAAAACACGTGATCACATTTCTGACCAGCTCCGTGGGTCATATTACTTTAATTCTGTTTGTACTTTAATCAAATCGTGTTTCCCTCTTTCCCACAGCACCAGGAAAATAGAAAAATACGGCATCCCACACCTTTGGTGAAACAAGGGTCCACAGAAACCGCCACCATCAATTCAGAATGAGGGCTTTGGAGGTTCTCACCTCCTCAGAAATTTGGCATTTCAGAGGGTCTTTCAAGAGCAGTGATGGGGGCTGGTGCTGCAGGACAGCAGGCTAAGCTGCTGTCTGCAGTGCCAGCATCGCAGGGGCACTGGTTCAAGTCCTGGCTGCTCCGCTTGGATCCAGCTCCCCGCTGATGCGTCTGGGAAGCAGTGGAAGATGGCCCAAGTCCTTGGGCCCCTGCACCCACCTGGGAGACCTGAATGAAACTCCTGGTTTCCAGCTTTGCCTGGCTGTTGTGGCCATTTGGCAAGTGAACCAGTGGATTTCTCTCTCTCTCTCTCTCTCTCTCTCTCTCTCTCTCTGTAATTCACACTTCCAAGATGCATCCTAAAAAGAGTGGCAATGCAGAATGCTAGCAGGCTGTCCAGAGTCAGCGTGTGGTTTGTGTCTGATGAGTGCCCGTGCCAGTGGAGACAGCCATGGGCGCCATGGACCTGCACACAGCCCAAGTGCTCTGTGGAGCTCACAGCACAGTGGCTTTTTTCTACCCCTAAATACCTTCCTAAAAACAAATACAGATTAAATATTGTTATCTATGTTTCTAAACACCTCATAGGAATTCTTGTAGATTTTCTGTCAAGACATGTTTTTAATCAGCAGATACAAAAATTACCATAGCTGTCACGTGAAGGCACTTCACCTGCAGGTTGTAAATCTTTCGTTCATTCAGCAAAGGCCCACAGGGTCCCAGGCAGCCGGTTGGGCTCTAAAACAGACTGAAGGGAAATCCTCATCCTGATGACTCTGTATTTTTTTTTAAAGATCTGTGTGGGGAGGCGTTGGTGGTATAGTGGCAAGCAGAGCTGCCTTCCCAGCTCTATATGAACGTAAGCTCCTTTACCTGCTGTAATTTATGCTTATAACTATACTCTGCTTACTAAGAACAAAATGCAATGATTCCTCAATAAAATGACACAGACTAGAAAATATGTTTGCAGTTCTTTGCTCTTGGTTGCAATGCTTGCAACTATGTTTTAGTTGTATTGTTTCCCAGTCGTATGTTTACGTAGCAAACCATATAAAAACACAGTGGTGATTTATGTAATTCAGACTTTGATTTGAATTTGAACTTCACTGGCTTCTCCCCTTTCTCCTCTTCTGTCTGTGCCACTCCATCAAGCTCTACCCATTCAGACAGGATTAGCTGTCACAGAGCAGGCGATGCAGCTGTTTTCCTGCACAGCATGGCCTGATACTGCCAACAACTTGGAAAATAATTGAAGTGATGAATGCTACTTCAGATGCATCCTGTCATGTTGCAAACCTGCAGAGTCGCATGGATCCTTATCTGGTGTCTGAGGTCCTGTGGTGTCTTTGGGCATCAGTCGACAAAACAAAACACACAACACACCTTGCTATTACTGCTACTAAAAGAAATGCTGAATGAGCCTTCCCTCTTAAGACTCGGGATATGCTGCCTTGGACCCTTGTCGCTGTAGTTGAGCTCATCTGTGTGCCTGGAGAAGCGGGGAAGAAGTTTGAGCATCACCATGATTTATGGGGAGGCAGCAATAGGCTTCTACTGAATGCTAATTACTGCGGAATTGTTTAGGGAGACTGTGCAAGAACGGTTGGCTTGTGGTGAATTAGTCACTAGCTCTATTGAGATGGACTGAAAGTATAGACCCAAGTCATAAAGGCGCCCAAATCCTTGGGATCGATGGCCAAACTTGTTTACGGCTCATGAGAATGCCCCAGTTGTGCTGAGCGGTAGGAGATGAGTTTGCACAGATCCCAGAGATGAGTGCAGTTCTGCCTGGAAGTTAAAGCTTCCAGCTGCTTGAAGATGAAAAGGACAGGCAGACTGATTGTTCAGTGGGCTATCCGAGCTGTTTGGCTCCTAGATTTGCAAAGCTGTTCAGGCCGCCCGTGATGTGAGAGCACAGAATGCCCTGGAAAGAGCCCTAGCCCGAATCCGCTGGCCTGCCTTTGCCTGTGCATCGAGCTTTCTGGCTGTCCACACACATAAGCCTCAACCTTCATCTCCCAGCAGCGCAGAGGGTGGCTTTGTGGAGAGGCGATCTTCCGGCTTCACAGCGAAACAAGCGCCTGCCTTGGGAAGCTTTCCTTGGGTCACAGGCAGCTCTCTTTCAATTCCCAGCTACCTTCCTTCTTTATTTCCATTGCCAGCACCAAGACGAGGGGAGTTAATGATTCATTTGCTCCCAGCGACCTTTTGAATAACTGGACTGCGATGTATCGGCGAGGCGCTTAGCTCCCCCGCGCTCCCCCTCTCCCTGGCCTGGCGTGGCTTTAATATTTACAGCCTCCTTGTCGGGCTACATGCCTGAGCGCCCGAAGCAAGCAAAACACTGCTTGCCTCTCCCTCCCCGGTGTTGGGGAGCTGTTTCATCCAGCTTCATTCCTTCCTTCTACATCACGCGGGAGGCTTGCCTCCTGGCCGGGACGAGTTCTTCCTGAGCGGACTGTGGAATCCGTTCACTTCGCCAACACAGAAGGATGGATTCCGACTCCGACTCACCTTTTAACTACTCCTGGCCTTCCTTTCCCAAAATGAAGATTCGCCGAAGGGCATCCAAGCAAGGTAGATCGCGGTATCTTTTCTTTTCCACAGAGCCAAAGTGGGACGACTTCATATGCTCGCCTTTCTCCTTGTTTCTTTGCCAGCCTGTTTTGGGATGAAGCACATGTTTATACACGTCTTTAGAAAACTCTTCTCTGTAGAAATGTTTTGCAGGTAGACTTCTGGGGGGAAAATCCTCTTTCCTCTTCTGTTCCTTTCTCTTTGTAGCCCCCTTGGTCTTAGTATGCGGGAGTGACTCTGTTAAAAAAATGATAGTTTAGTTCAAGGTCAATGTTTTGGATTCATTTAATCAGAGTTACCTTGGAGTTACCCTGACAGTAAAGAGTCCTGTTGATTTAAACATTTCCAGTCCTCCTGGGATATACGGCACATGACGCATGTGTTCCACCCCCGCTTTCTGCTTTTGTTTTAGTGTGCGAGCATATGGTTATTACATCTTTTGTACATAAGCAATGCTGTTTTATTGACTTTTTCAGTTGTTAGAAGGAGGAGAATTTCAAATACTAATTTCAACAGAAATTATAACATAAAGCTCACTAAAAATAATCACCAAGCCTGCAAAATCATTTAGCTCAGAGGAAGAAGATCCACTGATTGGTAGTGGGATTAATACTGTGGTGGGCTTACATTATTGCCTCTTTCTTGCCACCCTCTCTGTGGTCAAGCCTCGGACACCAAGGAGCAGGCCGAGTTCCGGGGCAGTGTGCTGCCCTGAGTCGCTGCTGGGCTTAGCAAGTGGCCGTTGTTGGCTTCTGAGGGTTAGAAAAGCAAGAAAGATGGTGAGGAGTCCTTCCTACCTCTCTCCTTGGGTAGGGACTCCCGAGATAATATCTGTGATGCACTCGGACAAGGAATATCCGCATGAGCTTTTGCTGGCAGCACAGGTGGGCTTCTGAGGCGTCCCTGCTGCGTGCTGCTGTGGGACCAGGCCTGCCTCGTAGAGCAGAAGGACTTCCTGTGCCACCTGCACTTCGGCCAGCCTAGAATGCACCCCAGCTTCAAGGATCTTCTTCTTTCCTTCTAAAACAGAATGGAAGTGGTTGCTTTTTTGTTGTTGTTGTTTTCTCTTTGGCTTTGAGCAAGGCCAGTTCCAGGAATAAGGTGAATTGGCCGGCCAGGGTGAGGCTTCAGAGTGAGCACATTTTGGGTTCTGCTCAACTGAAATTGCGCCGGGGACTTGATTAGCTTGGATCCATGTACTATTTTCTTGTTACATTTTAAATGATTTTTTTTTCCCAAGAAACCTTTTATGTAAGGAATATAAACTTCATGTGTTTCCTAAATACAACTTCAGGAACATAGTGATTCTTCCCATTGTACCCACCCTTCTTCCTCTTCGCTCTCCTATTCCCATTCTTATTTTTCACTAAGATCTATTTTCAAGTAACTTTATACACACACATTTAATTCTATAATCATTTTCTTCTTAATTTAGATCTATGAAAACGGTTCTTTCCATTTTATTCATTTTATTGATGTCATAAGAAAGGGATTTATACAAATAGTATTTTAACAGAAAAGCCTGTGTATCTCTGAGGGATAGAGGTATATATTAAAGGGCCATGATAAATGGGTTTAGGAAATGGTAAATACTTCATTATATATAAATAAATATATATGAAATGTCAAAATATAATAAAAATATACTTACCATATATAAATATATAAACAAATATATAATTTAAATATAAGTAATTTATAAATAATAAACAATAAATGGGTTAAGGAAAAAGATACACACAAGGGAACACAGCATGTGTTTGTAAAAGCAGGCTTGTGTGCCAATAGAAAATGGAGTAAATGACAACAATGGGCAAATCTCAGTTTACATGGGTGTTTGCCTGTGCTGTTGTGATTCGTCCAGCTTTCCTGTAAACTTGAAAGTATTCCCTAGAGCAAACTAATAAGGACACTTCAGGTACTTCTAGGAGGGCAGCTGTACCCTACAGCGTAATACCTGAGGGTGAGCGTGAGCGGCCCTGGTACTCTGAGGTCTCCCGAGGGCAGGAGCTGTTCTGTGCGACTTGAAAACCTCTGGGCAGGTACAGGCAGGAGGTGTCTGCTTTGTGTGGCTTTGTTTTCTACTCTCTGACTGACCAGCAGCCCGTGCCTGGGACCTGGACAGCCTGGAGGTGGCCAGGAGGCCTGTGACAGCCTGGGGAGGCCAGCGCACTTGCAGGGGCTGTGTTCACCACGCTCTTGCTTTAAATCCAAAGTTGGAGCACAGCCAGTTTGAGCTTTAACAGAATCTAGTCATCACAGAACTATGTATAAATTAAACCTGATTCAAGTGAAAGCAAGTACCCAGGGTATGAAAATGATTAACTATTTGCTGCTGACAAACAAGGGCCGAATGAAAACCAGGTTGGTAGCAGAAGGCTGGGGTGGGTAGCTTTTCTTTTTCATTCAGTGATAGTGTGGTCGTTGTGAAGAGTGAAGTCGACGGGTGGAGTCCCAGGACCTACACCTGCTTTGAGACAACCTGGTCCAGCCAGCCCATTTTGTAGAGGACCCTGGAGTGATGGGAATTATTCCTGTGTTCAGCAAGTGTTCCTGTAGTGCCAGGCGCTGTCCTCGCCTGCAGGGCCCTCAGCATTGGCTCCCGGAAGCCAGATGTTCTAGTGGTAGAAAGAACAGGAAATACGATTGTCCTCCCAGATGACCAGTTTGTGGAGAGCCGCCATCTTTCTGCTTGTAGGGGATGGTAGCGGTGCTGCAGTCGTCCTCACAAACTACGGTGGCTTGGACGCCTCATACTTTCCCCTCTCATCCTCAGATGCAGATTCCAGTCTCCTGGGAAGTTGCTGAGGGGGCTTTCAGGACTTGCAGTTTCTGGCCCTTTGCAAACCTCACTTGCATTTGGTCAGGAATCTCCTGTCTTTGATTCCCTGTTTTTATTCCCCTGCCCTGACCCTCTTGTTAGTGCTGGTTTTCCTGCTCTCTGACAAATGCTGTGTGGACAGGGAGTGGGCACTGAGAGCGAGCACTTGGTAACAAGGACAGCATCATTCGCACAAACTCACCAACACCATATTTCATCTAAAAAGTGTGCCTGCTACTGTCTTTACCTTGGCGCCTTTAGAAGGAAAAGGGCGTCACTTCATAGTGGTGCCTTTGGAAGTGACTCGTATCCAGGAGAGAGAAGAGGGGTGTGATGAAAGTGGTGAAGCCACGCTGTCCAAAGTGTATCCTGTGTCATTTCATGAGTGACCCTGGAGCAGGCTGTCCCGGGAGCCCAGTGGTTAATCGCTGGAGCAGGCCCCAACCCACTACTGTTCTGCTTCAGAGGCTCTAGGAATGCCTAGATCTCTGTGTTGGTTTCCATAGGAAATTCAACATTTGGTGTTTACTAATCAAAGACTTAAAGATACAGAAATTGGATCTGACCTAAAGTCCCCTACTGCTGTCACTCAATGTTTAAAATGCAGACCTTAGTAGAAAACAGGAGGCCCCAGCAATACTGAAGGATTCTTGGCTTGCGCAGTGGCTGTCACCCCCTCCTGCTCCAGCTCGGAGCATGCGCCTCTCCAGCGACACCGTGTGACGTGCTTTGTTTCCTCCTTTTTTCCTTTTGCTGGTGCAAAGCCGGTCTGTAGTTGCCAAAGCAGACAATGTATAGCAGAAAACCTGACAGCCTTAGAGAGTGTGGATAGCAGCAGATGTTCTGTAGTCACAGTCAGCTAATATTTATGTGGCACCTTATTAATCTTAATAACTACCGTTTAGCAGGTCATAGTAAGTGTTTTACATTTATGATGTCTGATTCTCAAAATAACGCTGCAATATGGATATTATCTCTGTTTTATAGGTGAAGGCACTGAGGCTTAGACAGTCTTAAAGTTATTTCCAAAGCCAAACCAGGAAACTGGGGCCGCGGTAATTGCGGTAGAATAGGGTGGCCTCTAAGTGTCGTGCACATGTGTAATCTTGTAAAAGACCTGTAATCATGTGTTACATGTAAAAGACCTGCAGTCATGTGTTACATGCAAAAGACCCGCACTCATGTGTTACATATAAAAGACCTGCACTTGTGTGTTGCATGTAAAAGACCTGCACTCATATGTTACATGTAATTACCATCTTTACTTATTAACTGGGGCTTGAGGCCCACAGCAGGCAAATGAATTTCCTCAGATCAGAGCCAGTGGGTGGCTCATAGTGTCCTACTAGCTTCTGAGCCCTTGTCCTAGTCTCAGGCAGAGCCAGGCATGGAATCAGGACACTGGGCTTCAGAGGTTTTGTTCTTCCCAGTAGGTCTCGCCACTCTTAGCAGAGTAAGTAGCTGCCCTGGGGCCCCAGGGTGTCATGTGTATTGTCATCTTAGCTCCTGCCTGTCTTCTGTGAATTATTGACTTGCAAGAGAGATGACAAGGGAGACTGTGGACAAGCAAGATGGCAGTGCCGTCCTGTCCTGGTGCCTTGCCCACACACTGATGTGGCACTCACACACATTACTCACGTGGGGCTGGAGCCGGATGCTCAGAGGCCTGGAGCACTGGTTATCTGTCAGTTGGCTTAGGAGAAGAAGAGGCCAGAATTGAGCAAAGGTTGGGGTCAGAGTACTTCCTGGAAAGTTCAAGGTTTGTCCCAGATGGAGGCAGACGCCTTGGGAGACCCTGGGTGTGCCTGGTGGCCTTCTCAGGAGACCCCTTAGTTAATGTTCAGAGGGTGGGTACCTGATCTGAAAAATAGTCCTTGACCCGGGAAGAATTTAGAATGACGCGTTCCGGAGGTTTCCAGGCTCATGGTTAGAGGGCAGTTACTCTGACCTCACGGGCTTCCCTGTTCTTTTCCTCTTCCCCTTTCTTTTATGAAGTTGCTTTGAATACATACAGAGACTTGGGAGTGCTTGTGTCCGGTCCAGAAATTTCCCAAAGGATGCTTGAGTACCAGCGGAGGAAGAAGTCACCACAGAGGTCTTTATTAAGGAAGAGAAACCCTTTCCTAAAGGTGACATAACTCCCCGAGATCTCTTCAGGTCTCCAAGAAGATCCCGTGAGTGCAGATTCAGTGTGAGGCTATGCTCAGAGGCCTACCTTTGTTAGGAAGTGGCAAGCCATTTGCCAATGAACACAGCTACGTAGTCCTGGTGGCCCTTGGTTAAACAAATGGCCAAATTTTGGAAAGTGATTTTGCCCCCGTTTCTGGTTAGCTCAAATTCTTAGGCAAGGTATCTTTGTCCATTAAGCTCTGTGGGTGGAAGGGAGTCTAGCAATTGACTGTCCCATGTGCAGGGGACTCCTGGTTTTGAGGAGGGGCCACTGTGTATTTGTTCAGGTGTGTGATTCACTTCCATAGGAGAGTTCGGGACAAATTGCTGTTGAAGGGCAGGGTGAAGAGGTCAGGTCGAGATGGGGGCTCATGGAAAGGCGGTCACTTCAGTAGTCCATGGTGAGCTGGGAGTTTTGACAGGTGGGGTGGGCCTCCTACACAAATGGGCAGAGACAGGCAGACCGAGAGTGCATCACAGTGAGGGGAGAGCCTGGTCTTGTGGATGGCTGACTCACGGGGTTCAGCAAGGTAGGGTGGTGCTGCATGTTGTGTTGGTCTGCACAGATCATTTTATCTGCTTATCATCCTTCTTCCCTTCCCTGAACAGCACTCACGTCCTTTAGGGGTGGTTCTTCTACTACTCTGGCCACAGGTCCAAATGATGCCATCAACTGCTCATGTCAATTTGCCTTCCTGGGTACGTCGAGATCAGCATCCCACCCAGATGGGCCAACTGCATGTAGTACTTGCCTGGCCAGTGACTGGCTCAAGATGGACATATGACCCAAATGTGACCAGTGAGAATCCTTCTTTGGGCTTTTTCAGACTGGAGCTGGGAGGAAGAAGTCCTCCTTCTTGGGAAGAAGTTGTTCATTGGAAGGAACGTTCATAGTGTCCTACTAGCTTCTGAGCCCTTGTCCTAGTCTCAGGCTTCTGTGGCTGACCAGGTTCCTACTGTCTCAAGAGCTGGACGTTAAATTCTTCTAGTTCTGTGAATTCACGTGGCTTTAATAAATCTCCTCCCTCCCCTTTTATTTTCTGCCAGGTCAGTGTTTCCCCTACCTAGAAATCTGCAGCTCGTCCTTCAAGGTGCAGCTGCTGGTCCTTTCCCAGGAAGCCTTCCCGAATTCCCTTAGAGCCTAATGCTATGTCCTTGGTGCCAGTTTGCCTTGTGTATATTTTTATAATAGTCCTCCCAGAGCTGATTGCAGCTATTATTTAACATCTGTACCCTAAGTCACTGAATTCCTTGAAGATGGGGACTGGCTGACCTCTCCAAGGGCCTGGATCCCAGAAACCAGGAGTAAATATTGATTAGCCCAAACAACACCCAAATGCTCTATTTTTCTTGTGTGGTCACTTGGTCTTTTGCCTACCCTGTAGGCAGTGAAGCAGGGCAGAGGAGTGGAGCACTTTAGCCCGATACAGAAAACTTGGTCTCATGCGCTGATGTAAACAGTCGTCTTGGGTAACTGCGCTGTGTCTCAGATTTCTTCCCCTTCCCCCTTTCCTAGCCAGGCCAGTACTGAATGTGGCTTCCTGGTGAGGGTAGAGGGTGGAGGTGGGGCGGTGGTTGGCGGGGAGGCCTGATTCCTGAATGCACGCAGCCGCTGGGTCCTCCTGGCCTGGCCCTTCCCTGACCTTCCTCTTTCCTGGCTCTTGCCTGAACAGCTTTATGACTGGCTGTTCAGGCATCTGTAACCGAACTGCGGCTGGGATCCTGTCCTGGGTGTTGGTGAGGACCTGGTCATTCTCCGCTGGCCTCATCCTGACTCGCACCACCCCCCGCCCCGGGTTCGGCTCTTACACTATAGAAATCTTAGAATCTCTGTCCTGGCTGCTGCCGTGGGGTCTCTTCCTTTGCACCAGGAGGCCCCCATGGCAGGTCACAGATGTGCAAATTCAGTCACTTGTTGCTCTACCCAGAGGCCTTTGGGACCTTGGGGACCCCATTTCCACTACTGGGGCAACCGAGAGCAGCTCAGGCCCAGCCTGACCCTGCCACCTGGCCGTGCTCTCCCCCTGAGTCTTGGTGATGGTTGTTCTGACCGCATGGGGTAGCCTGCCAGGTGATCTCTTTCAGGCCCAAAATGGCAGCAGGGAAAACCCACTCACTGTCAGAGTGGCCCTGCACCTGTTTCACACTGCCCTCCACAGCCAAGGAAGCCACTTGTCTTCTCCCTTTCATGTCCTTTATCCCTGAAAATGGAAAGTCCTAGTTGCGAGTTTTCATAAATCCCTCATGCAGCCCTCTTGAGTGATCGCCCCAGCGGAGGTGCTCCAGAGTTCCTTGGGCAGTGGAGCTAGAGGCAGGAATTAAGTCCTCGACCAGAAGAAATCCAGAACCACTTCAAGGGATGGCAGGCAGTACTTTGCTTTCACATTCAGTCATTGAGAATGTTCCTGAAGACACACACAAAATAAGTGAGTTTGCATTTCCATGGAGATTCACTTTGTTGCTCACGTGGTCCTCTGTCCAGAGTAGAACTCAGCTACGTTTAAGGCTATCTGGGGAGGGGGGAGGACCAAAACAAGTATGGCTATAGAGAAGGGCACTGGAAAACGGGGGCCCTTGTGACTTTGACCATGAGCAGAATCGTTCCCGTGTGCCCATGTCTCTCCATGAGATTTTGCAGGGTTTGAATTATTTGTCGCATTCCTGGTGAAGATGACCTGTGGTGGCATGGCCCTCATGTGTTTGTGAATGTTTGTAATCACTTGAAGTGATCGTATCTGAGTCCCGCTAGGTTATTCGGGGCCTTCTAGTCTGTCCTGGTGTTTGCATACTGTGTTAGTTTTCGCCCTCGGGTTGCCAGTTTTCCCTTTATGTGACTCCCTTGCTCTGGGCTTCAGAGAACTGCACCAAGAAGGGAAGGAAGTGGTGATTGGATCTAATCACGCCGAGCCCCACACACCACACGTGCCTGAATACCTACCGGATCGCTTAAGGAAGCAGAGACAGAAAGAAGTTATTTACGCGCTTGAGAGTCCTTGCTCAAACGTAAACATCTGCACTCTTGAAGGCTACTTTGTGCCGCTATAATTAGGAATGAGCACTTGGAAAGATTTGGGCGAGAACTGTTCTCCCAGGACTCTCTTCTCTCCTTCCACTTCCCCCTGTGCCTCTTGTGTGTTAGGAGGGCAGGCCTTTTTTTTCCTCCCTCAATAATTTTGATAATTAGGTCTTTGAAAATAGCAGAACAGGATCTTTCTTGGGTCTGCTTTTAGAGCAGCAAGTTGTGCTATATAAGTAGAAGGGGCTTCAAACCGCCGTTCCAAGAGGAGGGAGAGAAGCAGCCCTGCCTCCCAGCACCTCTGAACCCACTGCGACTGTGGCTGACAGCGCTGACCTGCGAGGCCTGGCCTCTCGCCCTGTGTTTTTGCAGAATCCCAGGAAGGAGAGGTGAGTTCTGAGGGTGACACGGGTGTCTAGGTTCCTGCCCGAGACTTTGTAGAGAGAGGTTTCTGGGGCTCTCCCAGACGCAGCCTGGAGCCGCCCAGAATCTGCTTGCATGTGACCCACAGGAAATGCCTGAGCCCGGGATGGTTTTGCAATTTGGCAGGGTCTTCTCTGAAACGTTAGGCCCCATGCAGGAGAGTAAGGCCGAGAGATTTTCAAGGCCAAGACCAGTATTAGGGAAATCCCGAGAGAGCCTTGGAGGAGGGGTGGGAGAGGAGGTGTGGAGTGCTTACCTGGGAAGTGCTGCCCTTTGTTGGCGGGGTAGGTTTCTTCTTCCTTGCTGATCACACAGAGGCCATTGGTGGAGACGGCTTTCTGTTAACTTCAGAGCTTGGCACCAGTCCCTTTGAGTTTGGGACAGTAGAGAAGTGCACCGCAGTGATAAGGAATGGGGTTTGGTCTCTGCCAGAAATGTGTTTGCGTCCTGGCTCAGCCACTTACTCACGGGTACAGGTGAATTCAGCTTCCTTGTCTACAAAGTGAAGATTGAATAATACCTTACACAGTTAAGGATGGCAGGTGGTTAAAAAACACCTATGAACTCTTGGGCAAACATTGCCAGTCAACGCATTGACACACAAAGAATTTATGGAAAAAGGAATTAAACCACAAGTTTATCTCGGCATGATTTTTTTTTTCAAATCCGTGCATAGTTTGTTCATGACTTGCATTTTCCATGGACTTTTTTGAGAACCCTTCATATTATCTGATGTTGGAAACCTATTGATAATCCACTGAATTGAATTCTTTCACATAAGAGGCAAATTTTTAAAAAAAGAAGACTTGCTTCTCTCATTTTAGATGAAGATGATTATGGTGAAAAAAATTTCACAATCACAGATAACAGGGTGGAAAATCAGAGCTACGTCCATCCCACCCCTTGCAGTTGGCACCTCAGTTTATCTTCCAGTCTTTTCCTGCGAGTGCCTTGGATGGCGCTGTGACGTTGAGCAGAGCGAATCTGTGTGTTTCCTGGCTGATGGATGGTTTTGGTGAAGGCTCGCAGTGTCAGATCCCGGCAGCAGGTCACCAGGGGTAGGTAGCAGGCCTGGGAAGTAAGCGAATGAACCCGGATGGCAGTCACACAGGAACACGACAGTGAAGCTTCTTAATGGGAAAATACCAGACATTGCTCAAATGCCATTTTCTTCGGTTCAAACATGGGATACTCGGTGGCCCCAGTGATCAAATGAAGTTCTTTGAACTACCTGGCAGAATGCCTGTGCAGAGCTAACACTCAGGGCTTGTATGACCTTGGGAAGTTACTTATGTGGCTGCACAATGTCTTCATTTGTGAGATGGCAACAACTGGAAATAATAAATAGCTTAGCTTCAAAGAATTGTTTGGGATCCAAATGGGCACATGTATGTCTACCATGCCTGGTCCATAGTAAGACCCGTGTGTGTGTGCTTGTATGTTGGCTATGATAGGAGCAATCCTATTTATTGATTAAAATTTGGTGGCCCTTTGCCTTTATTTTGTTTTATTATTCTTAGTTTCTTTGAAATGGGGGAAGGAGAGAGAGAGAAAATGAACACAGGCAAACAGGAAAATCTCCCATATGATGGATGAAATCTCTCATCTACTGGTTCATTTTCCAAATGCCCATGACATCTGGGCCAAGTGAGACTGAAGCTGGGATCTAGGAACTCAGTCCGGGTCTCCCAGGTCGGTGGGAGGGACCCAACTATTTGAGCCATCACCACTACTTCCCAGGATGTGCAATAGCAAGAAGCTGGAATTGGAAGTGGAGCTGGGACTTGACTATCAGATGGGATACAGGCATCCCAAGCAATGTCTTACCTTCTGTGCCAGACATATACTCCAAGAATAGTATTATCCTGGGGCCAGCGCCGTGGTGCAGTAGGTTAATCCTCCGCCTGCGGGGCCGGCATCCCATATGGGCACCAGTTCTAGTCCTGGTTGCTCCTCTTCCAATCCAGCTCTCTGCTGTGGCCTAGGAAAGCAGTAGAGGATGGCCTGGGTCCTTGGGCCCCTCACCTGCGTGGGAGACCCAGAAGAAGCTCCTGGCTCCTAGCTTTGGATCGGCACAGCTCCGGCTGTTGCAGCCATTTGGGGAGTGAACCAACAGAAAGAAGACCTCTCTCTCTGTCTCTTCTTCTCACTGTCTGTAACTCTGACTCTCAAGTAAAATAAATAAAATCTTTAAAAAAAAAGTATTATCCTGTCCATAGTTACTCGGTATGTCACAGCTGTTCAATAAATGCTGACTCATGCAGCACCTTGTATTTTGCTTCTACTTCCTCCCTTTTATTGATTTTTCTCTTTTTCTTATCTTCTTCCTGCTTCCTTTACTTTGCAAGTCTCCTTGATGTGCCCATTATTACTTTTGCAAAAGGGTAATCTATTTGGTATTTTAATTTTTACATATTGGAAGGGCAGTGGAGCTAGGCAGAGAGAAGGGGGGGGGACAGATTTTTTATCCCTGATTCACTCCCCAAATACCTGTAACAGCCAGCGTTGGGCCAGGCTGAAGCCAGGAGGCCAGAACTCCATCTGGATCTCCCATGGGTGATAGAGACCCAAGTTATCACCTGCTGTTAACACCCGAGTTGTCACCTGCTATTGCCCAGGGTGTACATTGGCAAGACTGGAATCAGAGTGACACTAATAGGACTTAAACCCAGGCACTCTGATACAGGATATGGCATCCCAAAACATCTTAACTACTGCACTGAACATCTGCCCCCGCCTTTAAAAATTACTTTTTATTTATTTGAAAGGCAGACACAATTTAAAACATTTAAAAATTTTTACTTTGATATTTTAAGCCAGGACATTAAACAGTGATATCCTTAGGCACAGGACATGCATGAGCTGCGTGGTGTTCTGCACAGTCTTTGTCTCTGAGACCCCTGCCACGAAGCTCCTTGCCCTAGCAGGAGGAGCAGGCTCACTGATCACCGGAGTGCGGTCGGTGGCTCCGGAAGAAAGCCGAGCGGCAGGCAGCAAGGGGCAGGAACCCAGGGAGGCCTGCGGCTGTGTGGAAACTTGCAGGGACCTCTGAGGGACAGGCAAGGCAACTGCTTCAGGGAGTTTGTCAGAGCCATGGTGGAGCCCAGGCTCCAGGTCAGCCAGGCCCAGTCCATTGTCGCAAAATGCCTGGCTGTCAAGAAAGAATGCATGAGGGACAGTGCCACTCCCACCACAACCTGGACTTGAACTAGAGCAGTTGGGTCAAACACAAGAGCACCCCTTGAATCGGAGACGTCATTACTGACCTGATGAGAGTGTTCTCGTAGCTGCAGCTGCTCCGTGATTTCTGTCTTACGGCGGGGGATCCATAGCCCCAGGGAGTGTGTCTTGAGTAGCTGCCGAGTGCCTGGCAGGGTTCTAGGCACTGGGAATGCAGTGCCAAAGCATTCAGCATTGCTGTTCTGGCACATGCACGCAGGTGGCAGGAAAGGCACACCATACAGTAAGCCAGTGTGTCACATGTGGCGTGACAGTGCGTGGTGTGAGGGTGTAGCACGTTGCCATTTTAGAGCAAATGGTCAGGGAGCACCTCCTTGGCAAGATAACTTGTGAAAGTGAGGAAGCAAGGCACGTGGAGACTCAGGGAGGAGCAGTGCTGGCAGGGGGAGCAGCAAGTGCAAATGGCCAGGGGCACAGAGTAGCAGGGAGGCCAGGTGCAGGTTATGGGAGGCACCGTCTGCCCTGCTGTCACTTGGCGTTTGCTCAGGACAGGAAGGGAAGCCGTTGGTGGGCTTGGCAGGGATGACTTTTTTTTTTTTTTTTTTTTTTTTTTTTTTTTATCTGTGTTGTGGAGAATGGGCCCCCGGGGGCTGAGAGTGAAAGTAGGGTCAGCAGCTCAGAGACTGGCGCAGTAGCAGAGGGGGAGGGCGGTGGTGGCTGGCTTAGAAGAACGGTGGCAGGGGTCAGAGGAGACCAGAAACTGGACGGAACTGGAGATCTTCATGCCGAGTGAGGTGAGCCAGACACAGAAGACAAGTCTCGCGTTTTCTCTTATTGCTGGAAGTTAATTTTCCTAGAGAGTGTAAGATTTCATGGACGTCACCTCGTTTGGTGCACGGTTGTGGATACGGCTTCCCTGAGTGATGCCACGTACGTGGCAGTATGTCCTTCTTTCCCCCACGTTACGATCGTTGTCAGGAACCCCTCGCTTAGTGATGTTAGAATCTCTGTCTTCAAGGAAGGATGGCATGTACGTATCTGTATAGAATGTTTACATATGAATGGAATGTGGCAAAATGTTAAAAAGTGCTGAAATTTATGGCTGGTATTGTGGCGGATTAAGCTGCCACCTGTGATACCGGCGTCCCATATGGGCTCCAGCTCGAGTCCTGGTTACTCCACTTCTCATTTAGCTTCCTACTAATTCACCTGGGAGAGCAATGGAAAATATCCCAAGTGCTTGGGCCCCTGCCACCCACAGAGGAGACTTAGATGGAGTTCCAGGCTCCTGGCTTCGACCTGGCCTAGCCCGGGCCGTTGCAGCCATTTTGGGGAGTAAACCAACAGATGAAGATCTCTCTGTCTCTGTCTCTCTGTCTGACCTGTCTCTCTGTTACTCTGCTTTTAAATAAATGAATACTTTAAAAAAAAAAAAGTTGTTAAACTTTAAAAAGAAAGCCTTAACATTGTGATCAAAGGAGAAAAATTAGAATGAAATCTGTGCTAAACTATTAAAACTGGGTGTAGCCACCTGAAAAAATAAACAAACAAAAGAGAAACAGTCAGATTCCGAGTCTGTTTCATTGGGAAAGAACAAGAACAGGCAAGAGAGACTCCGGGGAGGGAGAGAGCTGCCAGCTGCTGGGAGGAGCCGGCTGGGGTAGCAGGGAAACCAGGAGTCCTGTGTTGGCCCTGAGTGCTGGGCATGGGTGCTGGCTGTTTGGGTGGCACTGTTGGGGAGGGGAATCGTGTGATGGTATGCGATGCTGTGTTGTCAGGTGCCCCGGGAGTGGGTGGAGAACACTGCGGAGGACTGACCCTGCAGCAGTGCTACCTGCCCAGATGGAGAAGGTCAGGAAGCACCAGTCATGGGCACTGAGCGGGACAGGCCAGTAAGGTGCGCGAGAGCCTGGAGAGAGTTGGAGGCTGGAGGGGAGGCCCCCACCCTGTCAACTCTTGCCGCAGGTCCCAGGAGGTGGCACTGCACGCTGGCCGAGCGCTCTGCTGGAGAAGGTCACAGGTAGCCAAGGAGGACTTACCTGCTTCAGTGGCGTGCTGGGAGCAGAGCTCCCAGCCAAGCCTCATCCGGTTCCGGTGGTCAGTCATTCTTACCGAGTCTTTCCGCTGTGCTCATCAAGTTCTTGGTTGGGAAGCAAATGCCGGGAATGAATGAGCAAATGGAAGAATGAGGGAATGAAACGAATCCGTCCAGCCGCGGATGAGCGATTTCTGGACTAGAAGCCGCAGCAGGTGGCTTCAACCGGCGAGAGTTTGGCACTTGGATGGGCCAAACCAGGCCAGCAGCCAGTTCGCCGGGCTTGCTGGTGTCTGGGTGTGGTCTGTTACATAACCAGCGCAGCGGGTCGCGTGCTCCCCTGGCTGCCAGGCCCTGTGAATGGGAAGTTGGAGTTCAGGAGCAGCCAGCTTGCAGAGGTGCTGTTCATGTCAGAGCACGGGAAGACTCACGGCTGCCTTTCCATTCCCCCTTCCCAGTGCCGATTCCCTGGGTGAAACATGTCCACGTTCAGTCACTCTGTGGCATCTCACCGGGGCAGCCAGGGGGACAAGGGCGTGCTGAGGAAAACTGCCGCTGTGGGGAGCCCTGGTGGAGCTAGCTGGAGCGCGTTCCGCAGCAGGGAGGAGCAGGGATCCCCTCCGAGGTTTGTCCCTGGGACGCTCCACAGAGAAGCTGGCCCCTCCACTGGCTGGAGCAGGGGTGCACTGGTTTCCGCGCCCTCCCTGTGTCCTTGGGAAGCCCAGCCTCCCAGTGTCTGGCTGCCCAGTTGCTCCCAAGCTCGGATCCCCTGCTGTGTCCTGAGGTCTCTTCCTTGAGTCCCTGGAGGAGACCCTGGGGGCGGGTTGACAGGTTTCGTTTGCTCTTCACCTTTCATGTTTTCACTTATTGTAGCCAGGACAGGCTTTCACGATGCCTTGACGCGAGCTAAGTCTGAAATAAAACTTCCACGATTTTCCTTACTCTCCGTGTAGCAAATGAAATGTTCTGTGTTTTCCAGTTGTCTGGGGTTGAAAACATGTCAAGTTATAGCCAAGGAGGAAATTGTTTAATTTTCAGGAATCGAAATTGCATGGGACTATGAAAGCATGACCGTGTTTGCTAGCATCATCTTAGCAAGCATTTGCATCGCTCCCTAGGAGTCAGAGTCTTCGGCAGTGACTTAGAATATGGACTCATTTAATCCTTACAGCGGTCCTGAGACACGTGTCTCATCATCCTTACTTTTTACAGACCAGGAAATGGAGGCACAGAGAAGTTAAGTAATTTACCCGAGGTCACACAGCTAACAGGTAGTGAAGTAGGCTTGAACCCAGGCAGTCTGGCTCCAAGGCCCAGGCTTTTTTTTTTTCTTTTTTTCTTTTTTTTTTTTTTTTTTCAAGGCCCAGGCTTTTAACATCACAGCCCACTGCCTTTCACTAATTTAAGGTTTGCAGCTTTGGTTATTTTTACAGTCTTTGAAATGTAGGATTACCAAATATTAAAGAGCAATGTCATCAGCCAAACAATGAAGATCGTTTTTCTTTTTTTGTCGAGACAAATTGTTTACAAGATAGGCTTAAAACAGAGCTGTTATTCTCATTGTAAATGATTTCTGTATGCTCATTGCCAAGGAACTTGAAGGACCTTTTTGGGGACCAATATTTGTTCACTTAGTTGCTACGACAGTCGTTGCACATGGAAGTAATAAAGTCCTATTTCTTGAAAACCTTTAAAGAGTCAGTCTTGTTAGGAAATGAATCCCGCTGTAGCTTTTTCTCTGGGGTGCCACAAGGTAGCGCAGCTGGCCACTTTCCTGTTGAGGTTACTGCAGGAGTGGCCATCCTGTTGGTGTCGGGTTCCTGTCTGTCAGTTTGTGTTTCCTTCCAGAACCTGTTGTCTCTGGGTGTCCTTTGGCAACTGGAGGCCACGCATGCCCTGGGGAGAGACTCAAACATGTGGGCAGTCGCCGTGAGAGACCAGGCTCAATCTGTGGCAGGCGATGGTGACGGAACTAGAAGGGGACAGATTTTCTCCCCTTTTGGCTGCTGTGTTGTGCTCTCATGCAGTAATGTCACTGTCAGCCCCTAAAGTAAGGCTTTCTGTCTCAGGGAAGTCTTCACGGCCGACCTAACGCCAGATGACCTTGAATCAGATAGTAAGGCAGGCGTTCCCTTTTCAGCTTGCTTTTGACCTTCCTGTTGATTGAAAGAGGAAGTCGCAGCGTGGCACCCCTGCCCCAAATCCTCGGGAACCTCCTTTCCAGCAGAGAGAGCAGGCCTCGTTCTCTCCGTGTGGGTAGGCACCTGCGTCCCAACAGGACTTCATTCCCCCCATTTGGTGTGCACACTCCCCTCCACTTTGACAGAGAATGCTGGCTTTCTGCCGACAGTGGGGAGAAAATATTTCTTTAAAACATATATTTGCTTAAAGAAAAAAAGATGAGGCAATCCGAAGAGAAGTGCTAACGCGTGTAATAATGGAGGTGATACGTAGCTATGGCCACAGTGTGCATTTGGTCAGAAGCTTGACAAGGGCTGTCTACCACCAGATGTGGTTCGTACAGCAGAATCCACAGTCTCTGCTCTGAAACTCTCGGGACCGGATTTGGCTTGGAGTGGGCACTTGTGCATCTTTTTGGGCCCGGTGCTTGTACTTTATGCCGTGACTCCCGTGGGAGACACTAGGGCAATGCCTTCGTCACGCACGGCGGTGTTCAGTAGCACATATGTGACCCCGTGGCCTAAGTCAGGCCATGGTCCTGATGTGCTGGGGCGGGTGATGGCACCAAATATGTTTCTGAACTAAACTTAGGCACGAATGTTTTGGTCTTCAGAGCTCTCTCTCTCTAGGTTTCAGAATTGTAGGGTAAGCGACTGTGTCCCTTTCCTGCTGACTACATTGCATCGTTTTCTTAAACCCGGATCAGATTAGTGATGCAGAAAACAGATTCGACCCCAGATGGGACCGAGCGCCCAGACTCAACCACCTTTTACTGCTTGGATGTGACCTTGCTGTGGATTCTGACTGGCCACAGGGGCCGGGGTGTACCTGTGAGGAAGTTTACTCCATTCAAGTTCAAGTGCCGGTTCCCTGTGTGGATGAGAGCAGTGCTGGTTTCTGGCCCCGCTCAGCCTGGAGTGAGTGCGCTGTCAGAGGTCTGAGCACCAGGTTCTCTTCAGTGGTTAAGAATGTGGCTGCAGGTGTCCTAGCAGTGCACTCGCTGGTGCCACATGGCTTGGAGTCAGAGTTCACCGGGTTCTATGTTTTTAAAATGAAATCCATCAATTCTTTGCAGTTGTCTTTTTGTGTATCTTCTTTGGTCTTTGCTCAGTCCGGTTATCAATGAAATCTTAATTTGGCAGTGCTTGGAAAGCAGTATAAATAGCCTACCAAAAGTACTGGGAGTTTTGGGTATTTTGTAGTCTGTGAACTATGACACTGGAGAGTAGTTAAGGTTGGATTATTTTTGAGTGTTGTTATTTATGATTGTTTTTAAAACATTCTGTAAAATGTCCAAGTATTGTCTCTGAACATACTGAAGGTGTTCTGTCAGGTTCTTAATTTATAACTGTTGGGAATTTGCTATTCTTTTGTGTAATTAGAATCCAAATATATAGAAATTGATAAAGGTGTACTTGAGAAGTATTTGTGGATTTTCCCATATTATGTTGCATTATTATAAAATAATGCATCATAGAATAGCAATAAAATGTTTTCATTTACTTTTCCTTACTACAGTCTCACTTGGCATTCTGGGGGGGAGTAGATTTAGACACAGACTCTGGAGCGAGGGCCATTTGCCTTGTACAACACATGAGTCTTTGTAACTTTTGTAAGGCATCTAGGATTCTCTGGAAGAGTAGGCTATTTTGCTTGTGGTATGTGAACCCAATGTTTACAAATCTTTTTCGTGTTCTGATGTTCTGATTCATTCCCATGGATGATAACAAAGGTAAGATGGAAAGTGGGGCATGTGGCATTTCTAATGGAGTAGAGGCAACACCCATCCCTTTTGTGCCCACTCAAGAAAACTTGTTGGGTGGAAGTGAAGACAACATTTGTTATGGGTGCAGCATCAGACCTACTCTACTAAAGTCATTTACAGATGTGGATACTATATTATTAGTTTAACACTATGGCTCATAGCCTCCTACCTCACCAAGAACATGGCTGCTAATCTATTCATAATAATAATAGTGATACACAATATTTATTGAGTACTTAGTGTCGACTGCGCTACATGTTTGGACTTGCATAATCCTCACAGCCACCCTATGAAGAAAGCATAATAATAATCCACTTTTTATTGGTGAAGAAACTCTGGGAAACCTTTGGGAGGTTTCAAACATGAGTCAAAGTAGCAGGAAACTAGGCTGTCTGGCTGCAGTGTGCTTTATTGTCTTCACCCCTCTGTTCCCTACGAGGAGATAACTTCTCTGTTCCCTACGAGGAGAGTAACTTCTCAACTTTCTGTGATTCAACTTTGAGTAACTCACCTATTTAGAACACAGTTGAGAATGTGGAAGTGAGCCCAACCATTTCTGTAATTAAAACAGGAGGAAAATTCTCGCCATGTAAAACTGTATGTTCTGCAGGCAGTAACGAGCTGGAATGCCTAGCTAGGCTCTGTACTGTTTTGGGTACATTAGTAACAAGCATTGAGTCTGAACCTGTCCTTGGGCCCTGAGAATAACAGTGTAATCACTAATATTTCTTCATTATTAATATAGAGAAATGAAATTTGGTTTAATATGTTGAATATTGAAGGCAAAGGTCTAACTTACTTAAAAAATATCCTTATGATGAAAGTAGTGCTTAAACTGGGAAAATATTTATCTATCTAGAAGCACTCAATACATCATTGCATGAATAATCCTAGATAACTGAGACAGTTTGGATATAGAAAAGAAAATTCCAGCATGTAGATCTTAAAATATGAAGACAGCAAACCACCATCTTCAACAATGTATTCTTGATTTTTTTTTCCTTACGGTTTGACTAAGGGTGAAAAGCTGAACTGTGAAATGAATTCCCCCTACTCTATTTGTCCTGTTTTCATTCTCCCTCCAGATCGCTCCTTTGAGGCCCTCAAAGCATCCAAGCGCCCCCCGGCATTGCTGGCTGCAGGCCAGCTCTCCGACCTGCTGAATGGAGGAGATGAAATCTATGCCAACTGTATGGTGATTGATCCGGTAAGGCCCTAGTGTCACGAGCTAGAAACGCAGCGTCCTTGTGCTGCTTCTACCACTGCGGATGCTGCCCTGAAGTCTTGTCAGGAGGTTTACCTGAGAGCTTTCCATCCTGACAGCACACACCTCACCCCACTGAGAAGCTCGTAAGGGGTGGGTCTGGTAGAACCTCCCTACCTTACAGGAGACTTGAGGGATTTTCAAGGGTAATTTTGACAGCCAAATCTCTGCTGTGTCTGTTGACTTTAAATATCTAATCCCCATGTAAGATGCGTTTACATATTCATCTGTGCTGATATTAAGGCATTCTATTGTGTTTTTTAAAGATTTATTTATGTATTTGAAAGGCAGAATTACAGAGAGAAGGAGAGAGAGAGAGTGAGAGAGACAGAGAGAGAGAGAGAGAGAGAGGTCTTCCATCCACTGGTTCACTCCCCAAATGGCCACAACAGCCGGAGCTGTGCCAGGCCTAAACCAGGAACCCAAATATTCTTCTGGGTCTCCCATGTGGAGACCTATCTGTTTCACTGCTTTCCCAGGCACATTAACAGGGAGCTGGATCAGAAATGGAGCAGTCATGTCTCAAATCAGTACCCATATGGGATGCTGGCATCATAGGCAGTGGCTTTACCCACTATGCACAGCACTGGGCCCTGGCATTTTACTTTTCTTTTGCTGCTGTTAGTATGTGTATTTTTGCACTCTTACTTACAGATTTTGTTTCTGTATACTAGATCTCAATCACAGCCCTTTAGTTAAATATCTCTAGTTTCTCCATTAGTGTTAAAAAGCATTGTTAAGGGGCCAGTGCTGTGGCAAAGTGGGTTAATGCCCTGGTCTGAAGCACCAGCATCCCATATGGGCGCCGGTTTGAGACCTGGCTGCTCCACTTCCATTCCAGCTCTCTGCTATGGCCTGGGAAGGCAGTAGAAGATGGCTCAAGTCCTTGGGCCCCTGTACCCACATGGGAGACCTGGAAGAAGCTCCTGATTCCTGGTTTTGGATCAGCACAGTTCTGGCCGTTGTGGCCAATTGGGGAGTGAACCATTGGATAGAATACCTCTCTCTGTCTCTGCTTCTCCTCTCTCTGTGTAACTCTGACTTTCAAAGAAATAAATAAATCTTTAAAAAAAAAAGGTATTGTTAAAACAAATGCATAGAATCAATGGCAAAGGGTGGAGCAGTACTCAGAGTGACAGTGAACCTAATAAATGAGAATGGAAATCAGTTGTAAATAACTGGTAGAGTCGTTTTGGTGTAAACCAGCTGAATGTGAGCCCTAGTTATAGAAGTCTGGGATAGGGCATGGGACCAAGGGGGAGCTCTGGGGACATTCTTTTGAAATACAGGGTAATTGTGTCTTCCAGCTATATTATTATTTATTCAGTGTTCTCTAGTTTTATTCAGATATTTGATAAATAAAATAAAAACTGTGTATATTCAAGGTGTGATGTTTTAATATATATATTCAAGGAGTGATGTTTTAATATACATTGTGGGGGCTGGCACTGTGGTGTAGGGGGTAAAGCCGCCTCCTGCAGTGCCAGCATCCAATATGGGTGCTGGTTCGAGTCCCTGCTGCTCCTCTTCTAATCCAGCTCTCTGCTGTGGCCTGGGGAAAGCAGTGGAAGATGGCCTAGGCCCTTAGGCCCTTAAATCCACATGGGAGACCTAGAAGAAGCTCCTGGCTCCTGGCTTCAGATTGGCCCAGCTCCAGCTGTTGTGGCCATCTAGGGAGTAAACCAGTGGATGGAAGACCTCTCTCTCTCCTTCTCTCTGTAACTCTGCCTTTCAAATAAATAGATATTTAAAAAATATTATGAAGTGATGACCATAATCAAGCTAATTTAACATATCCATCAGCTCACATAGTGTGTGTGTGTGTGCATGCCAAGAATACTTAAGACCAACTCCCAGTGAATTTCAAGTTTGTACAATGAATTATTATTAACCATTCTGTACACCAAGACTCCAGAACTTCTTTTCTTATTTTAATGAGTTATTAATTTACTTGAAATAGTTACACAAAGAGAAGGAGAAAGGTGTGGGGCTGGGGAGGATCTTCAATATAGTATTTTCTTTAAAGATTTATTTATTTATTTGAAAGACAGCAAATCAGAGAGAGAGAGAGAGAGTCTTCCATCCACTAGTTCACTCCCCAGATGTCCGCAACAGCTGGAGCTGAGCCAGTCTGAAGCCAGGAGCCAGGAGTTTCTTCTGGTCTCCTACGGAGGTGCAGGGGCCCAAGGACTTGGGTCATCTTCTGCTGCTCTCCCAGGCCATAGCAGAGAGCTGGATCAGAAGAAGAGCAGCTGGGACTTGAACTAGCACCCATATGGGATGCCATCACTGCAGGCAGGGGCTTTACCCCCTACGCCACAGTGCTGGCCCCACATACAGTATTTTCTTGAATTATTCGTCCGTTGATGGACACTTCCGTATTTTGGCTTTTGTGAATAATGTTGCAGGGAACGTGGAAGTGCAGATACTTCTTTGAGATAATGATTTTATTTTCCTTGGATTTATACTACCATTAAATGGTAATTCTAGTTCAATTTCTTTTTTGAGGAAACTCCACATTAGTTTCCATAATGGTTGTACTAATTTACATTTGCATTAACAGGGTCAAAGAGTTCTGTTTGTTCCGCAGCCTCATTTTTGGACCTTTTGATACCAGGTGTGAGGTGATAATCTTATTGAATTTGAATTCTCTGAAGATGATTTGGATTAAAAAAGTCTTATTTAGGTCTTTTGCCCATTTTTAATCAGGTTATTACAATATTTTTGTTATTGAGTTATATGGGTTTCTTATGTATTTTGAATACTGACCCCTTGTCAGAATAAGGTCTGTAAGTATTGTCTCCCATTCCATAGCTCACCTTTGCATTTTGTTGATTGTTTCCTTTACAGTGCAGAGATGCTTTAGTGTGGTATATTCCTGCTTTTTTATTTTGCTTTTGTTGACCGTAATTTTGGTGTCACACTCAAAGGTCATTGCCAAGACCCAAATCGTGAAACTTCCCCCATCCTTTCTCCTGAGAGTTTTGCAATTTCAAGTTTTACATTTAAGTTTTTAATACATTTTGAGATGATTTTTTTGTGTATGATGTAAGAAACTGTTCTTTCCCCGTTGTATATTTTTGGTGTCTTTGTTAAACATTAATTGACTGTGTATGTGTATGCTTATTTTGGGATTTTCTTTTCTGTTTCATTCATCTATATGTCTGTTCTTAGGCCAGTACCATAGTGTTTTATTACAGTTTTGCAATATAATTCAAAGTCATGAAATTTGATACCTCCACCTTTGTTATTCTTGTTCAAGATCCTGTTAGTTATTTTGAATATCTGGTGGCTCCAATACCAATTTGAGCATTGTTTTCCCTCTTTCTGTGAAAAATGCCATTAGAATTTTGCATTGAATCTATAGATATACTAGCATAGATATTTATACAGTATATACAGTAGCATAGATATTTTGACAGTAAGTAATTCTTCTAACGCATGAATGGGGTATCTTTCCATTTATGTCATCTTTGGTTTCTTTCTTCAGTGTTTCATAATTTTCAGTATACAGATCTTTGCCATGTTCTGCTTTTAAAGGATTTTTTTCTTTCGCCATATTTTCTTAGTGCAAGCAAAATACTTCTTGAATTCATATTTATTTTTTGTTCTGGACTTCAGTGAGTACTAGACTATTTCCATTTACCTCAAATATCTAACCTTTGTAGTGATTCAGTATCATGTGGGAAAATTATGTTTTCATGTGTTCTAAGATACATTAAAATGCAAGATTTCCCAAACCATAAATAAGTTGGGATTAGAAATTGCTTTGATAATGTAAAGCAAAAAAAGTGAGAGATACATTTAGAGGTAACTCAAGTAGCTCAATTCTATAAACTGAGACATAGAACTTGCTAAATTGGTGCAATGAAAACTGAGAAACAACACTAAATCTATTTACAAATCACTAAGTTCATTACATAGGTGTAGGATAGAAAAACATAGTATTTTTTTTTACTGTTCTTGTATTGGCTTGAATAACAAGGACAATGTGAGAGGAGCGAATTGGGCATATTTAAAATAATTTCTAGTAATATCTGGAAAGCATCTAATCTAATTTCCTTTGTCTTCCTCAACCTAGCACAGAAACCTAAAAATATTGCTCTTTCCTGTTGATTTTCATGGATAACAACCTATCTGATAAGGAAATTCACAGGATGAATTAAAAATTTCTCTATCATTTAAACTACATTGAAAGAGTGTCCTATTTGAACATAATTTCATATTCAAAGAACACCTGTATGTATTTTGCCTGATTTCCCCAAATGCTAGTATTTTACCACATTTTACTCTATTGTTCTCTCAGTGTGTATGTGCGCATATACATGTGCATGCAAATAGCTAAAATATGTATGTAAATATTTTTAAATTTAAAAAATGACACATATTTATTTCTTAATCTTTCACAGTATACTTTCCTGAAAAATGGACATTCTCTTATATAAGCACCATATAGTTACCAAAATCAGGAAATTATTGACACAATGCTATTAAGTATCTTCAGACTTTACTCAGGCTTAGCCAGTTGTATCAATGATGGCCTTTGGTGTTGCCTTTTTGTTGTCATCTCTCTTTAGTCTTTTAAGCATTTCTTTAGAGTTTTATGAGTTTGATTTTATTTTGAAGAATATAGATCTCTTTTTGTTTTTGGTAAAATGTCCTCCAATTTTGGTTTGTCTGAACTTTTGCTGTAATTGGATTCACATTATAAACATTGGGCCAGAATTCTATGGATGTGGTGATGTATCCTTCTTGGTGTACTGTATCAGGAGGCACATGATGTAACTTTTCCATAGTTGCTGGCTTATTTTATCTTTGATCTGCATGTTTCTTTTCAGTAAAGTCATTTTTTTTTCCTTTTTTAAAGCAGTAAGTATGCTGTCAGGAGATATTTTGAGTTCGTTAATATCCCATCAGATTTTCACACACTACTTTAAGCAGTCACATAAATGACAAGGATGATACCTGGTTGTGGTGGTGGCATGGCTGTCTTCCGTTTTACTTCCTTCTTCAGACATGAGTCATTTTGACGATCAGCACCTCAAATCATGAGGATTTCAAAGCCCTTCTCTTAGATCCAGTGTTTTGATCAACCAGGATTCTATTCACATAGGTAGGCTGGGCTGCTTCCTTCTGGTGATGATTTTCAGAGAAATCGTAGGTCCTTCACTAGCTCCCTGTTCTCTCTGCCATTCAGATTGTCCAAGTGTGCAGTCTTAAGGCAGGGACAAGAGTTTAATTGTTTGCTGGCTTTGGTTACTGTTTGCAGGTACCTTGGAGCTGTGGGACTTCCCTGTGCTGCATTTATGCTGTGTGCACGCACCTCATCGACTTTCATTTTGGTTTTTAGTTGGTGCTTTTCCCTGACGGACTCAGATTTATGTGACCACTGTTACCTTGTTTACCTTCTCCACTATGAACTTCTCTTTGCATTAAAGCTATGTGCTTGTTCGTTTTCTTTCCAAGTATTTCAGACATTCTCCTTCATTTTGAGTCACTGGTTCTTAAAATGTTAAAAGCATAATCAGTTTCCGGTTTTGTAATAGTGAATAACATCATAAAATACTAGGCCGATCGTTTTCTTTTCAGTAAATCATGTGACAGCAGACACATGAACAAAAACATATCATGAAAGAATTCTCTATTTACATAAAACAAAACAAAAACAAGCGAAACAAAAAAGATAAATGAGGTGGAAGGTTTTTAAGTTGGGGGGATTTTGTTGATTCTTAACTGAGCCAATCTTTCTGCTTTTGCTCAACAAACGTTTTTCTTTCAAATTCCAGGTTGGCGATTTGGATATCAACTATATTAATATAGAGGGCATCCCTGCCAGCACCAGTGCTGAACCCATGGGTTCTACTCTGGGATCTGAGAACCACATGTACCTCCCTCCTACAGAAACCAGCCCTGGTATGTTCCCAGGCAGGGAGGACAGGGAAGTGGTGGGAAATACTGAAGCCCAGTGGCCCTTTACATCACCATCCAGTTCATGCACAATTTGAATCTTTCTTTAGGTCTTCATGGACTCAAGAAAGAACAAAGCCATCTGAAGAAAAGAAGGTAAGATATAGTCTAGAGAAAAAACAAAGAAATTCTAAGAACCTTGTAGCTAGACTTGGAGAATCCTAATTTTAAATTTTTTATCAGCCCCACCAAGTTTCATCTGTACATCAAAATGTTGCTCCTCTTTTGATTCCAGTGTTGGTTGATTTGAAAATAAGACACATGGGCTGGCATTGTACCGTAGCAAGTAAAGCTGCCACCTAGAATTCTGATGTCCCATGTGGGTGCCAGTTTGTTCCTGGCTGTTCCGCTTATGATTCACCTCTCTGCTAATGGCCTGGGAAAAGCAGTGGAAGATGGCCCAAGTTATTGGGCTCCCTGCCACCCATGTCTGAGACCCGGATGAAGCTCCTGGCACCTGGATTTGGCCCGGCCCACCCTTGGCCATTGTGGTCACTTGGGGAGTGAACCAGCAGATGGAAGATTGTACTCTCTCCATCTATCCCTCTCTGTAACTCTTTCAAATAAATAAATACATCTTAAAAAGGGAAAAAAGGGGCTGGTGCCGTGGCTCACTTGGTTAATCCTCTGCCTGAGGTGCTGGCATCCCATATGGGCACCAGGTTCTAGTCCTGGTTGTTCCTCTTCCAGGCCAGCTCTCTGCTGTGGCCTGGGAAGGCAGTGGAGGATGGCCCAAGTGCTTGGCACCTGCACCTGTATGGGAGACGAGGAGGAAGCACCTGGCTCCTGGCTTCGGATCAGCGTAGCTCCGGGTGTAGCGGCCATTTGGGGGGTGAACCAATGGAAGGAAACCTTTCTCTCTCTCTGTCTCTCTCTCACTGTCTAACTCTGTCAAATAAATAAAAAAAAAGGAAAAGAAAAGGAAAGCACCTAAGAAAATGGACTAAAGTCTAGTAGAGGGAAGCTCATTGAGATTCCTTTTATACTTACTATATTGACAAAAACTTGAAAAATCTAAAGCTGTTTTGGTGACATGCAGACAATGGAGACTCCGATGTATAAGTGACAGGAGCAAAATTGTGTAACAGTCTTGGAAAATCTGAGATTATCACATGAAGTTGAATATGTGCTTTCCTCTGGTATGCTAGGATGCATTCAGAAGTACTTCAAAAATGTGTGGGAAAAAGAACTAAAAGCTAAGTTTATTTTTGTGCAAAATAGTTTTGAAATCCATGCATAGCTTTTTTCATTATGTACACTTCCCACTGACTTTGTGGGTTCCCCTTTTATATGTGAGTATGAGGGGGCTTCAAATCATTCATAGAGAAGTGAAACTAAAAGGTGATGTACATTTTCTGTGAGCTTTTACAGGATACCTCATTTTTATAGCAGCACAAAACAGCCCAAATATCCATGAAATATTGTGTGATATGATAAAAATCAATTAACTAAATTAAAAATTTAGTTTTAAATTTAACTAAAAATTTAACTAAATTAAAAATTAAACAGCTAAATCTACACATTTAGTTTCATGTATCTCAGAAGCATAAAATGAATAAATAACAAAAGTAAGCCATAAAACACTTAGGTTAGATTCCATTTTCATAAAATTCAAAACTAAGCAAATTTGTTATTAGGTTTTATAAATATGTACATAAGCTATGAAGAAAAACAAGAGAAGGAAGCGGGGGGGGGATCCCCAAATTCAAGATGTTTGTTACGTCTAGTGAGGGATGGAATACATTGGCCTGCAGGAACGTGTCCAGGGTGTGGCCCAAGTTCAAGAGTCAGTTGGGTGGGCTCCTATGTGCCTGCTCATTTTTATGTTCTATAACTCACAGTTGCCTTACTTGTATTTTCTTGTGTATATAAAAATGTCATTAGCGCTTAAGTTTTATTGTATACAACATGATTACGTGCGTTTCTGTGTGTTTAGACCTGTGTCTGCCTGTATCTGTCCATTCATCCTGTTTGTGTGTATAAATGTTTATCTGTGAATGAACATCCACACAGGTGAGTGAGCATCCAGCAGAGGTTCAATTGATCAGGAAGGAGAGAAAGGGAGGGGAGCCAGCATTCAGTGGGTGCCAATCTCTGTGCTCTGTTTTGCACTGACAATTTAACTCGAGGTTGTGAAACTTTAAGTAACAGGTATTGGTGTTGGAGGTTGTGTTTAGATTTATATTCTGGACGTTAGTATTTGTTTGGAATTGATTATGTGTGATTCCTGAATTGATGGGCTGTTTTGGGCTCTGTGTGGACTTGTGTCGCCCTGGGAGGAGGGGCCGCTGAATCCACAGAGCTGATTGCAGTGTGTGAGATGGGGCACTGTGGCGGGGTCCCCAGGCCCCGTCACGTCTGTGGCCTGGCAGGTCCGGGGAGGTTCACGGGATTTTTTTAGAGGAGGCCCTGCAGGAACATAGAGGTAGAAGGCACTAAGGTCTGTCTGTTTTGCTTGTGCAAATATTCGCTGAGTATCTGGACACCGCGCTGTCACCAGCCCACTGAGTAGATGTCTGAGTCCCGCTCTCTGATCCTAGGCAGGCTCTGGGGCTCAGACACCTCACTGCTGCGGAGAACTTTCCTCTTCAGCATGTAGGAGAAACCTCTACTCTGAGTAAAGGTAATTCAGGATGTCAGCGCAGAGGGAAGAAGAAAGAGGGAAAGGAAGGCGAGGCCATGCCTCAGAACCCGCCCCCCAGGCCGAAGGTCCCACAGGCTGACTATCTCAGGGGCGCCCCCTCTCCTCTGAGAAATGTAGGGAATAGGGGAGAGGACAGTGACCCCCGGGATGCCCTGTTTGACCCTGTAGCCGGGCTTGATGTCACGGCGTGGAGTGTGTAATATGATTGACAGCTCAGAGTGACATGAACCTGATTCGTTAATGTGAGAACACGAACAGTCTGGCACGCTGGGAACTTCTAATGAAGGGGAAATTTGGGGGCACACAATAAAAACTGGGGTTCATATAGGACAAGGCTAGCTAGGACCTAAGTCTTCGGTTTCTAAGGTGTAAAATAGTATTTTAGTGTTACTAAAATATGCACAATTTGTAACCATTATATTATTTAAATGTAATAGCTCTTTGGAGAAAGCACAAGAGGAAAATAAGCAATAGAGCATCTACTTAAAAATCTTATATAACAGAAAGTTAGATGACAGAAAACAAGTGCTTATTTCAGTCTAAAACTTGTATTTTTCAAAACCTTTTTGTCTTACTGCAATCTGCAGTAAGAAATGCATTTCACATCATGAAAGAGCATGTGGCATTATGTTCTAAAGTACTCCAGTTCATGCTTTTAGAAGAAAATTCTGGTCACAGAATAATGCATTGATTTCTCATCCCTCTAGGGGGAAGTAGGAAATTACTGTTGTGAAATGAGAGTCTAGGGGCCAGTGCCGTGGCGCAGTAGGTTGAACTGCTGTCTGCAGTGCTGGAATCCTATATAGGCACCGGTTTGAGTCCCGGCTGCTTCGCTTCCAGTCCAGCTCCCTGTTAAAGTGCCTGGGAAAGCAGCAGAAGATGGCCCAAATCCTTGAGCCCCTGCATCCGTGTGGGAGACCCAGAGGAAGCTCCTGGCTCCTGACTTCAGCCTGGCCCAGCCCCGACTGATGCGGCCACCTTGGGGAGGGCGGTGAACCAGCAGATGGAAGATCTCTCTCTCAGTCTCTGTCTCCCCCCGGCCCCGGAACTCTGCCTTTCAAATAAAATAAATAAATCTTAAAAAAAATTAAAATGAGAATCTAGTTAGAGGTAGTCTGGAAGTGTAGTGCCCTTGCTGTCAGTGTCTTAGGCTAATAGCTTCACAAAGAAAAGTAGTGGTTCAACGTGTATGAATAAAAGGAATGCTTTAGAATACACGGCATAAAATACCGCAGGTGCTTCTAGGGTGCATTCCCACTGATGCAGAGATGCTGTCTGCAACCAGAAAGACTTGTGATGATCAGGGCGTTGCCACAGGCTGCCCATCACTCAGAACTCACCACCTTCGTGCAGAGATCAGAAGCCAAGAGACAAATGCAGAGCCGCAAGATATCAGCAAGTTTGAGGTGCCTTAGGTCTCCTTCGTCTCATTAGGGAACCACAGAGCACCTGAAATATCTGTTACTGCATTCCTGTTCCATTCAGAGTCCCAGCATTTGCCAGGAATGCTGAGCTTCGCGGTTGGTTTTTGGTAAGAAATAGTCTAATGGACTCCAAGATCCTTGGATACTGAATTAAGGTGAAGCGTGAAGCCCACCTGCAACTTGTTGTCTCAGATTTCTTCTCAATGCCAAGGTGAAGGCCCTCGATGAGTTCCTGAAGGAGGAAGCCCCAACGTTGGGCATCCTCAGTAGCGCCAAGAAGTGGCCTTTACTCGCTGGCCAAGTGTTGTAGTGCCCAGAAGTTTCTGAAATGATTCAAGGATTAGAAACGGAGTGAAATGTTTGCTTTAGAAGCTCAGATAGTAGGACTTCTGTTCCAAGAGGCATCTGATTTATTAAGTTGATATTCTACATTCATTAGATAGCTTGTGGTTTTAGCCTGTGGGTCATACACATACATAAGGTGAGGTGGAGGGAAGAAAATCTTCCATCTGTTGGTCCATCCCTCAAATGCCAACAACAACCAGGGATGGGCCAGGCTGAAGCCAGGAACTTGGAATGCCATCTGGGTCTCTCACATGGGTGGCAGGGACCCAAGTGCTTGAGCCATCGTCTTTCCAGGGTGCCCATTAGCAGGAAGCTGGATCAAAAGCCCTGGTTGCTGGAACTGAAACAGGCACTCTGGTATGGAATGCAGATGTCCCAAGTGGCAGCATAACCCACTTGCTCTAATGCCTGCTCTACCTTTTTTTTTTTAACAACCCAAAAGGTTAATTCAAAGTTTCATGAGAACTGTTGGCCTTGAAGTTTGATTGGTCTGAACATCAATGTTGTGGAATGAAGTGGGAATGTGGAGGGTCAGAGTTTCTGCTTGTAGTGTTACGGTTGTGAAAGTAAAATGAGGAAAGAGAAGTTGTCACGGAGCAGAGTCATGCCTGCAGCGGATTGTTCCTGGGAGTGTTTTCTAGAAATCTCTAAAAATGGCCATGCAGTGTGGGATGAGTGGAACCCGGGATAGCTCCGTGCCGGCCTACACAGCTCTGAGGAGACCCCCGCATGCGTCTCTCGTCTCTCCTCCCTGTGCCCCT
Organism: Oryctolagus cuniculus; assembly: GCF_964237555.1. Classification (NCBI taxonomy): domain Eukaryota; kingdom Metazoa; phylum Chordata; class Mammalia; order Lagomorpha; family Leporidae; genus Oryctolagus; species Oryctolagus cuniculus. The sequence goes on along the minus strand of NC_091445.1, from coordinate 37,157,400 downwards.
GCCTGCCACAGTGCATCTTCCCATATGCAATTCTCCCTCCTCCCCAGGGCCAGCCTCCCAGCAGCCCAGTGGCTCTGTTTGGTCTGCATGTTAAATATTTGCAGAGTTACTATTTGCAGCTTATAATGGTTAGATTTACAAAACATAAATAATGAGGTTAGTACTAACTCAAACCAGCTTTTGTTTCTTTGGGTGCCTTTGAGGTCTGGCTTTGGCCAGGGACAAACATTCATTTGGGGAAACATGAAATGTTGTTTAAAAAAGAGGAGACTTGGAGCGAAGAAAAAGTAATAAAACTCATTAAATAGGGGCCAGCCATGTGGCGTAGTGAGTAAAACTGCCACTTGCAGTGCCGGCATCCCATATGGGCGCCGGTTCTAGTCCTGGCTGCTCTACTTCCGATCTAGCTCTCCGCTATGGCCTGGGAAAGCAGTGGAAAATGGCCCCCAAGTCCTTGGGCCCCTGCACCCGCCTGGGAGACCAGGAAGAAGCACCTGGCTCCTGGCTTTGGGTTGGCGCAGCTCCAGCCGTTGGGGCCAACTGGAGAGTGAACCATCGGATAGAAGACCTCTCTCCTCTCTCTCTCTTTCTCTGCCTCTCCTCTCTCTGTGTAACTGACTTTCAAATAAATAAATATTTAAAAACTCATTAAATATCGCTTGGAAATTAAGTGGCCAGCCACTGCGTGGCACAGCCGTGAGGGAATCTGCACGGAGAGCAGACCCAGTGGTACTGGCTGCTCCCCTGGTTACGTTCTAACCTTGTGCTGTCAGTTCCAGCCTGGACGCCTTGGATGTCGAGAGCGTGGGGGCCGGGCATTCTGAGCACACACACGTGTGCTACCCTCCCGAGCCTCACGGTGCCTCAAGGACCGGGGTTCCTGCTGCCGATGAATTGGATTCTTTTGAGAACGACACAATACCAGATTTTCATATCTCCAGGACTGAATCGCTTTCTCTCTCAAGTAATCTGCAGCCAAAGGTATTGTTTACTGGTATTGTTTATTTGAAGTATGGAGAATTTGTTGTCTGAATCCATCCATCACTATCTAACAGAAAAACTGTTTTATTCACACATTTGAGCCATTTCAGAGGTGAGAGAAGGCCCTTGTGATGTGTGGTTGAGGCTGTCTTTTAAATCTCTCCTACTCTGTTTTAGTTTTTAAAGGCCTATGGCTGGCTTGTATTTTCTTTAATTCACCATGAGGACATACCGTCTTTCACATATTTGGAACATTTTATCGTATGTATGATGATTTCTGTCATTATCCATTAAGGAAGGGGAGAAGAACTCGTGGCACTGAGTTTATGTGATCAGACTTGTGTGGGTCACATACACGTTTGCTTGGCCCAGGAGGGAAATGAGCTTAGTAAGGCAGCAGCATTCCCAGGAAGGCATTCTGGCTGCCTGAACTAATCGGAGCATCACACACTTTGTCAGCGTTTCCATGGGAGCCAAGCTTTCTCTTGGCAGTGCACGCTGAAGTTTCATTTTGGGGTGTGTGTGTGTGTGTGTGTCTGTGTTTAAAGTAAATACATTTTTCCAACCTTGCATTTTTGTGTCTGAATGTGTTTTTTTCCTGCTTCATTTCTTTTATTGTCCATTTCTTTTCTTTTAATTGGAATTGTTTACTCCTCTCAAACAATGTGATACTATGCCAGAACTTCTTTTACTGTGAACATATGGTTATTATGATAATGCATTATTTTTGTAGCATTACTTGCAATATATAAAACCTTTTATGTATGTACTACATATTAATTTTCTCATAACTCACCTAGGATGTAAGTAATGCTTGTTTTTAAATTTTTATTATTTATTTATTTTTAAAGGTTTATTTATTTGAAAGGCAGAGTTATAGAGAGAGAGAGAGAGAGAGCGAGTGGGAGTGGTCTTCTTCCCCCTGGCTGCAATGGCTGGGGCAGTGCCAGGAGCTCCATTTGGGTCTCCTACATGGGTGCAAGGACCTAAGGACTTGGACCATCTTCTGCTGCACATCAGCAGGGAGCTGGGTAGGAAGTGGAGCAGCTGGACTTGAGCCAGCACGGATAAGGGATGCCAGCATTATATACGGAGCTTAACCCACTGCACCACGATGCCAGTTCCTCCATCCCCTTTTTTTGTTTCATTGTTTGAGCTGATGAGCTTCTGGAAAGGTTAGTGTTTTATCCAGATTTCCCCCACCCCAATGATAGAGCTGAAGCTCAGATTTAGACCTCTGACCACAGATTCTTGGTCCTTTTTTCTTGGCTTTGAGACCTGTAGCGCAATGATGACCTTTTGAAATTGAAGGTTCTGTGATACTTCTGAATAATAAGAAATGGATATTGTTGGTCATATAGATACTTCTTAGATTTGCATTTTAAATGAAATTGTAAAAAGCTCTTTATTATTTGGAAGGAAAAATAATTCAGTCTCTGAGAAATAGTTTCATGTTGTTCAGGGAGTATCTGTCCTACAAAATAGACCTTGCCTTGCTTCAGAAATTACCTAGTATGACTTTTTACCAAAATTTTTCAGTTTCTTTTTTGAAGATTTATTTATTTATTTGAAAGAGTTACAAAGAGTGAGAGGCAGAGAGAACTTCTCTACCTGCTGGTTCACTCCCCAAATGGCCGCCGTAGCCAGAGCTGGGTCAGACCAGAGCCAGGAGCCAGGAGCTGCTTTTGCATCTCCCACGTGGTAGCAGGGGCCCAAGCACTTGGGCCATCTTCCGCTGCCTTCCCAGGCAAATTATCAGGGAGCTGGATCAAAAATAGAGCAGCCAGGACTCTGAACTGGCACCCATATGGGAGACTAACATTGCATACAGTGACTTTACCTGCTACACCCCAGTGCTGGCACCATAGCAAATTTTTTTAAAGTTTTTTTTTTAAATTTATTTGAAAGGCAGAGTTATAGATAGAGAGGGATGGAAGGAGAGACAGAGAGAGAGAGAGACAGATCTTCTGTCCGCTTGTTCACCCCCTAAAGGGCCACCATGACCAGGACTGGACCAGGCTAAAGCCAGGAGACAGGAGCTTCTTCCGGTCTCTCATATGGGTGCAGGAGCCCAGGCACTTGGGCTATCTTCCACTGCTTTCCTAGGCATATCACTGTGGAGCTGGATCAGAAGTGGAGCAGCCGGGACTTTAACCTGTGCCCATATGGGATGCCGGCTCTGCAGGCAGCAGCTTAATTCACAGCCTGGGCCCCTAGACAATTTCAAGGTTTCATTGTCTTGAAAAATGATTACCATCCATGACTTCATTGTGCTAGGTCCTTTGTAGCCAACTCACTGCTGGGGTTTTAGGACAGTTCAGGCTGGCCTTCTCAGGATGCAGCCCCAGCATGTACGCCCTGATAAGACAGTCGGGAGCCACAGCCCAAGGCCCTTGGAGGCAAGGTCAGGCTTCTGTTTTTGGCTTCCTTCTGCTTTCTTTAAACCAATGAACGCAGGGTGACCATGTGTTTTCGTTTAGGAGGAATAGGAAGGACTGTGTATGGTGGCAGAGACAGTTTCCAAAGGCTTGATTTTAGTAGAGAAAGCTGCAATGTTTAGAGATACCCTAAAACTCCATGGATAGGATCAATCCTAAGGCCTCTATGGGATAGGAGTTGGGTGCTATAAATTGCTTTAATGGAATTCTACTGCATATTCATTTAAACTTTCTGAAACATAAGAAAACTATGTTTTAGATTTTTTGCCATCCTGCATTTTTATGAATATTGCCAATATAAAAACAGAAATAATGTGTAATTTGGAAAAAAAGAGAAATAGCTATCATTAAAAAGGAGTACTATTAAAGATATACTAATCAGTGATGTTTAAACATCACTCCAGGAAGTGAAGGAAGGAAGGTCTATTGAAAAATGAACCCAGGCTAGAAGGATTTGTACATTGACCTGATGTATTAATTTCCCTAGAAGCTATACTCATATTATAATTTCAAGTAGCTGCTTTGCAGTTTTAAAACCTCTTATATTTGCAACTGCTTCTTCCTCTACCTTCTAGTATTCCTTAAATGTAGAGCTCTCAGTTGGCGCCGCAGCTCACTTGACTAATCCTCCGCCAGCGGCGCCGGCACCCCGGGTTCTAGTCCCGGTTGAGGTGCCAGATTCTGTCCCGGTTGCTCCTCTTCCAGTCCAGCTTTCTGCTGTGGCCCGGGAAGGCAGCGGAGGATGGCCCAAGTCCTTGGGCCCTGCTCCTGAATGGGAGACGAGGAGGAAGCACCTGGCTCCTGGCTTTGGATTGGCGCAGTGCGCCGGCTGTAGCGGCCATTTGCGGGGTGAACCAACGGAAGGAAGACCTTTCTCTCTGTCTCTTTCTCTCTTTCTCTCACTGTCTAACTCTGCCTGTAAAAAAAAAAAAATGTAGAGCTCTCTGCTCAGATAAAATTCGTTTGAATGCTATAGTATACAGTAGCAAAAGTAACTGATAGCTCAGGTAAAAATAATAATTCATTGTTGAATAGGCAAAGAAAAAGTCATGTAATTTTTCAGTTTTTACCATGTTGGTTGGAATGGCATACTTGCATCCTAAAGTATACATAGGAACTGTTCTCAGAATCTCGTGTCTACTTAAAGCATTGAAAAGATGGTGACATTTTGGGTTGGGCTTTTTGACCCAGCTGTTGGGACTCCTGTGTCCTTTGTCACAATGCATGAGTTTGAGTTCTGGTTCTGCCACTAATTCCAGCTTTCTGCCAATTCAAACTCTGAGAAGCAGCAGATCAGATGATGGCTCAAGTAATGGGGCCCTTACCACCCCTGAGGGGGACCTGGATTGGGTTCCTGACTTCCGGTTTCCAGGCATTTGAGCAGTGAACCAGCAGGAGGGAGCTGCTCTCTTTTTCTTTCTCTCGCTGACTTAAAACGCTGATTTATTACCTGTAGTCCTCATGTTTGCATTAGATCTTTAGCTATGATAGTTGGCTTCACTATCATAATCATTTTACTATCTTTGTGTATCCCTTAACATCATGCTATATGCCTTAAATATATTCAATAAATTTTTAAAATGTCAATTAACATTTATGATGAGCACATCTATTACAAGTCTCATGTAGAATTTTTGGAAAACTCTATGATAATCTCTTTTAGGAATCACTGCTTTCTGGAATCCGCTCACGTTCTTATTCCTGCTCGTCAACCAAAATTTCTTTAGGAAAAACTCGGTTGGTGCGTGACTTCACGGTGTGCAGTTCAAGCGAGGGTAAGCACTGTTCATTTCACCATTTTGTTCCAGAGCAGCCTCTAGTTAGTGTAAGGACACAGAAGAGCAACAAGGATTTTCAATTTTTTTCTCATAGTTATTTTTTCTCCTGAGTCCTTTTCTCATTGGAAATTAGCATGCACAGCTCTGTTGCTGTGATGGTGCAGACTAGAATTAAGTCCAGGCAGATATTGTGAGGGCTTAGAGCATTTTATTTAAGCCAATTATCACAAATTACTTTGGCTTCCAGTACAAAGTACTAAAATAATCCAACTCCTCAGAACCAAAGCATTGCAAAATGGATTTTTTCTTTGTTTAGAAAGGGACTTTAAAGAGTTGAAATAATAATGTATTTGCGACATGAGTAAATGTATCTGATCTCATCTTTTATGGCAATGTAAGTAAGTAATCAGAAATCTAACCTTTAAAAATGAACTTTTAACCAAATTATAATATATCTATACAATACTAATGCAGATCATAAGCATGCAGCCTGATGAATTTTGAAAATTCAGATCTATAAATTTTCAGAATTCTGATCTATAGCTACAACAATTATGGGCAATTTATCAATCTCTTTGTAGTCACTCTCAGCCACTGGCCTTATTTTCAACTTTATTTTGAAATGTAATTATTTCAGACTTCCGTGAATAATGTATAATAATTATATTTAAAGGGTATATTTGGATCCATCCCATTGCATTATATTTGACATTTTAATGAAATTTTTGTCAATGCATGAGATAATGCCTTTCTTGTCTATTAGCTTTTAGAGTCTTAAAATATTCAGAAAGCAAGGGGTGTGTTTAAGCATTCTCAGATTCCCAAATAGACGATGTTGAAAACAGGATTTATTTTATTTGTTTCTTCCTCTTTTTCTTATTGTTTTACTTTCTTAAATTGTTATTGTCTCATTTTGCACTTTTATGCCATGTGAAATGACACTAAAAAGGTAATCATTGTGGTTGGGATCGCCTCCTCAGACAGTGAGTTGCATATAGTAGATGTCCAGTGAATACATGTTGAGTGAATTTGATAGATACAGTGCAGCAAATATAAAATGTGCTAAGTGAGTTTTTTCCTGGGACATATTATTAAGAGGGACGACCTTGAGACTGAGAGCAAATGCCAGTTTTTATTTCTGGAATGGAGAAATGGAGGAAAGTTCTAAGAGAAAGTAGGAGAGGACATAGTTACCTTGAGAGGAAAGGGAAAGCAAAGGTGGATTGCATTTGCTCTCATGGGTTTTGCTTCTGTTGTTCTCATTTCGTGGATCTTTCTAGTGTCTCCAAGTTTCCTCCAACCTTAGTTAGGTTGCAGTCTCTTTTGATGGCAGTGTGACGCCATTGCGCTGATGGTGCTAGTGGGTGAATTAGCTTTGCACTGTTAGTGTTTGTGAACAAGTAGGAAGCCTTCTGTGCAAAGCGATGGCCCTGCCTGAATATCTGGGTATCCCTGATTTGTACAGAGTTCTGAAGATTGAAATTATTGAGCAGATGAGTACCAGAAGTTGATTGTTTAGAAGGAACACGAACCCTAATTGATTAATTGTTTAATGAGCAAATAAAGATATCTTAGCCTTGTATAAAACTTAGATCTTTATATTTCATCTGGCTTACAGAGAATAAAAAGCTGATATCAATCCTCCCCCTTTTTTAATAAATAGAGCTTTATCTTTAGAAAAGTGTATTTAAAGACAAAGCTGTCTGAATAAAGTTTCGTATTATCTAGAAGTTAAGAACTGCAACCAGGCAATATACGGAGATTCCAATGGGGAGAACTGTATTGTTGCAGATGTTTGGACTGATACCATTTAAGTGAATCAAGAGCATGAGCATATGAATACATGAACTCCTGATGAAGAAGGAGTAACTTTAACTACTTCTGTTTAACACAAGCATAGGTGTGTACGTTGGCCTAGTTCAAAGCTATAGTCTAATGTTTCATTATTTTATTTGCTTAATCAAAAGTAAGTGGACATTTGTGTTGCTGTAAATACTCCCTTGGTGAGTTCTGAATAGTCCTAACACTTTTTCCAAAGAATATAAATCTCTTGGGCTCTAATAGGGAGCTTTCTAAAAGGGAGCATGAGCCATATTGCAAATATGCAAAGATAGGATGGTCTTTCAGTCCTTTGGATTTTCATTTGCGATGTCCAGTATCCTCACTTAGTCACGAGTGCAGTGGTTGCAGCTTTAATATTTACTGCTGTGTACATAAAGCAAAAGCAAGCTTTTAAATTCCCTGTGGTCCTCTGTGAGTTTAGACAGAAAGGGCATAGTTGAAGTGATTATTTTTACAGCCTCATCAAGATGGACAGAAGTGTTCCACATTTAAGAATTTGAAAAGTGATTAAGTGTGGTTTTCAAGCTTACTATGAACAGATAGATGAAATCCTTTTAGATTTTGTCCAGTTGCATAAATTGTTCTGTTGCTTTATAGCTTGATTATCTTCAGAACATGGTTTATTCTGTTGGAACTTAGGCCGTTTTACAATAAGTGGCGTGATTTCTGCCTGTGACTTAATTTTGAGGAACATTTAATTGTGACTGTAAAATAGAGCTGTCAAATTCTTCAAAGTAGGTTTTCTGTTATGCACAAGATAGCATTAAATGCAATGTTAAAATTTACATTTCAGGGGATATTTATTTGTTCTCCTCCTTATAGGAGGACACTTCAAAAAGTTTATGAAAAAAAATAGAATTAAAAGATAAGGTTATTTAGGTGCAAAAGTTTTGGAAATCCATATGTAGTTTTTCATAATACAAATTTCTCGTGAACTTTTGGAAGACCCCTTGTGTAGCTAGTTGTGCCTCTTCATTGCTCTGGGTTGTGATGGCGAAGGATTTGTCCCTGAGCTGTAGATGGTTACTCCACAGTGGCCGCTCCCTCCTTCAGTCTCTCTCCTTGTCTGAGTCCGTCCGTGTCTCTGCCCCACCCCCGCCGGGAAACAAGATGGCGCTGAGCTGCTTGCATGAGCCTGCCCTTCCACCCTCCACAAGTCCAGTGGGAAAGGTGGTTCTCCCTTTCCCACGGGCCCACAAAGCACAGCTCAGACCTGGCCATTGCTAGGGTTTCATAAAGACACTGCAGCTAAATTGAGATGGACTCCTCCTTATGCTGGCCTGCAAGACTTGGCATTTGAGCTTTGCCGAAAGGCAGCTAAGATATTTATTGATGGCGTGTGTTTGGGAATTGGTGTTAAGAAAGAGGGGTGAGGCTCTGGTGGGACACAATTGAAGCGATGGAACTAATCCTCTGCACTCTGCAAGTGTTGCTGCCCCTTGGTCACGCTAACTTCCTTCCTGAGTCATTACAGGCTACTGTATTTTGGCTTCCTTCCCAACCTCTCCAAACTAGGGAAAGTGATAAAGACAGAGCAATGCCCTCTACTTTTATAAGATTACTTGTTTTCCTGTATAGAATGGTACAATATGATTGAGCATGTGCGTGTCAGACTAACACGTGACTGCTCATGTGTCTGCCTTTGTTTTCATTTGATTTTTCTGTGTCTTGTAGAGCAAAGAGCTTACGGCCTATCGGAGTCACCAAGAGACAAAAGGTACTTAAACTCTTCCGATTTTCCTGAAGGACTGCTTGGTCCATGGTTAGAAATGTCTGTGTGTTGTTTTTTATGTCTGTGCAGTGTCTCGTGAGGGATTTCTGTGTGGGCAGCCTGCCTCCGACCCCTGCTCCTTCTACAGTCTGTGTCCATGCAGACGGCCAGCCCTGTTTTCGGGTGTGCAGACTCAGCACCAGGACAGGGCGTTTCATCTTGGGTTATTTTCACAGTGGACTGTGCAGTCCCAGGGAGAGCAGGGAAAGGGCAGCCTACTTTGGGAAGGCTACACGTGTGCTCTGGGCCTGCTCTCTGGGATTAGAGGAAGCGACCCCTGGGAGGTCAGTTGCAGAAAATACCTAAAGCATCCCTGCTGTCTCTCTTTATGGATCTTTGCTTAGGTTTGAAGTAAAGAATAAATTATGCAGAGAGTACTTAAGCACTTTCTGGTGGATGTGCATATTTGAAAGCTTCCATGTAAGCTTCTCACTGTTTTCCTAGAAGGTAGAGCTGTTGCCAGAGTCAGGCTTGGGAGGCCGACAAGTATGCAGGCGTGCTTTCTGAGTTATGTTGGCCTTGAATAGCTCATTGCCCATGACTCATGCAGTGACACAGTGGGGCTCATGGGCAAAACAAGTTCTAGAAATAGGATAAAGCTTGGGATTTACACCATCATCGGAAAAAGAGTAGGGTGGCTTTCATTTTGGTGATGTTAATGCTAAAGCTCTGAACATTTTGATATATAGATCAAGATAAACTATTTTGTTTTAAATCTTAGAAGAAACATATCAAGAGGAAACAGCATATTTTTGTTCACTTCTATTTTTTTTTTTAATTTTTTGACAGGCAGAGTTAGTGAGAGAGAGAGACAGAGAGAAAGGTCTTCCTTTTTCTGTTGGTTCATCCCCCAAGTGGCTGCCACGGCCGGCGCACCGCGCTGATCCGAAGCCAGGAGCCAGGTGCTTCTCCTGGTCTCCTATGGGGTGCAGGGCCCAAGCACTTGGGCCATCCTCCACTGCACTCTTGGGCCACAGCAGAGAGCTGGACTGGAAGAGGAGCAACCGGGACAGAATCCGGCGCCCCAACCAGGACTAGAACCCGGGGTGCCAGCACCGCAGACGGAAGATTAGCCTAGTGAGCCACGGCGCCAGCCCACTTCTATTTTTTATCATGAGATCAGAATAGAAACTCTCAAGAGAAACAAACAGGACAATTGAGAATGCCTTTGAAGGACAGGATGACGATGACGATGATGGCACCACTGCAATGACAGTGGGGATGACAGCAGACGCTGTAATAACTGACAATTATTGAGTGTTTTAAGTCCCTGTACTGTTTTCAACAGCTTACATTTATTACATTGTTTAAGCAGCTTGCTTCTGAATTCTAGAATTTGGTCATCGTTGTGGTCATCATTTTGATTAGCAATCATCTCCCTGTCTTCTCTTTAACAATTAGAGAAGCAGCAGACCGATTATAAGGTTTCTTCTTTTTTAAAAAAATCAAGAATATTTGTAACTGGAGCAGTAGTGTTGTACTTAGCTAAACAATCGCTTCTGAAGTGTTTTAAATTTAATGAGAGGTGTATGGAGTCCCTTTCTCTCTCACTCCTCATTCCCTATCACTTTTTTTTTTTTTTGGACAGGCAGAGTTAGACAGTGAGAGAGACAGAGAGAAAGGTCTTCCTTCCGTTGGTTCACCCCACAAATGGCTGCTACAGCCAGCGCGCTGCACCGATCTGAAGCCAGGAGCCAGGTGCTTCCTCCTGGTCTCCCATGCAGGTGCAGGGCCCAAGGACTTGGGCCATCCTCCACTGCACTCCTGGGCCACAGCAGAGAGCTGGACTGGAAGAGGAGCAACCGGGACAGAACCGGTGCCCCGACCAGGACTAGAACCCGGAGCACCAGCGCCACAGGTGGAGGATTAGCCCACTGAGCCACGGCGCTGGCCTATCACTCTTTCTTTATTCTCCCCCTGTTCCTTGATCACTCTTGAAAGCATCTGCCTCTCTCAGTCATATCCCGTAGTGAATCTGGTAGAATAGATTCATCTCACCTGCCCTATCCCTGATAGCTCATTGTCTATGCATTGAGATCCTCAGCCGTACCTAATGCTTTGCTCTGGTCTTGTTCCTTCATTGGAATTCTGTTACTTGTATTAATCAGTTCGTTTCTGAAAAAGAATTAGTACCTAGGTATAAAGGTGCTTCTGCTCTTGCAGGCTCATTTCAGAGACATTCTGAACATCCCAGTTTCTTAAATTATATGGCATGGTTCAGTTATTTTATTTCTTGCAGAGTGGGAATTCCTTTTAGCTCTTCAGATGCCCAATTCTTTAAACAGAAAATTGTAGATATGATCAATTAAAGGTTAAGATCTTGAGAATCTGGGGGTGGACATTTGGTTCAGCCATGAAGATGCCAGATGCCCACATCCCATATCAGAGGCCCTGGTTTGAGTGCTGGTTACTCTGCTTCCAGTCCAGCTTCCTGCTAATGTGCACCCTGGGAGGCAACTGGTGATGCTTCAAGTAATTGAGTCCCTGCCACCCCCATGGAAGGCCCAGATTGAGTTCCAGGTTTCTGGCTTTGTCTTGGCCTGGACAAAGGGATGAGAGAGATCTCTCTCTCCTCTCTCTCTCTTCAGAGTTGAATGAAAAAAATTGAGGATCCATACATATTCTTAATATATTTTAAATATGTTTACCTATTGAAAAGATTATACCAGGAGAGTCTCTGAAGAATGGAGCTTGTAGAACTTTATTGTGAGTGATTCTGTTGGTTATCAAACTGATAATGAATAAGACATTCTTGTTCTGGGGTATAAAAAAGAACTCGATTCTTTTCAGATTGTTAAAAACTAAAAGGTAATTAAATTCTATTACGCAGTCAGTTGAGAATTTTTTTTCTCAGTTTTTGTTTATAGTACTAATGTTAATAAAGGTGAATATCACACAGTTACAGTAGGTTTGAAACAGAGTCATCCAACCTCTGCCTTTGCCCAGAATGTACACAGTTTTACCCATTCTCATAAACTGCTGGTGGATCATGTCTGCGACATGCACACTTCTACCAGATTGGGTGCTAGTTCTAAGACTTTAACACTGAGGGTTTTGGCATGTTTCTTTCCTTTGTCGTCTCTTGGCTCCTACCAACCTGTGAGCTTAAAAAGCTAAGTGATTTGGTTTCATGTAGTTTATAGAAGATATAGGATAAAAACTGAAAGTGTTATCCTTTATATAGTCTTCTGAAACGTGGAGAATTGCAAGTACAGTTGGGTAACTGGGAATTAATTTTCTTTTATTTGAGAGAGCTGAGTTGTGTTCTGGCTGGGAGGTAGGGGAGGGGCCCTCTTGACCCCAGAATCCACACTGCCCTTGCCATTCTTTGATCCTAAGATTCAAGTCTCCTCACCACAGTGCTCTTCCCCCTGCACTGGCTGGTGGTTGGTGGTGGTAGAAGCTACACCTCAAGAGAAGATCTTTTCTAGGCTCTGAAATGCTTTTCTTTTCCTGCTCCCAAAGTGAGTGCAGCAAATGTTATGACATGAGCTTTTGCAAATTGGGAGACTGGCTAAGCCACTGAGGGCTATGGAAGACTTCAGATTATGTTAGGCAGAGAGTTATCAAAGACAAAAGTGACTAGAGGTGGTTGTGGCAGCGGAAAGGAAGTGAAGTCTTGGACCTGGTAGGGTGCACTCAATTCTGTTCACTTCCTTTTTCCTTCTAACCTTTTCAAATCCTTTCTCTCCATAGCAGTCCCAGTCTCATTGAGAGTTCAGAGTTTAAGTAGAAAGACTCACACTCTCCAGACTATGTCCTTGGATCTGCATGGCCCTGAGGAAACTCTGAAGCCATTTAGTGATTTATCTCTAACAGCATCCATAGGCTTGGATTCTAAAGCACCCAATGTAGAGCTTAGATAACTTAGTTTTGTTATAATATGTGCCTGGTACATACATGTTAGAGTGTAAGAATGATTTGCAGAAATAACGCATTCTGTTGGTTTGAGTCCCGGCTGCTCCACTTCTGATCCAGCTGTCTTCTATGGCCTAGAAAGCAGTAGAAGATGGCCCAGGTACTTGGGCCCCTGCACCCATGTGGGAGACCTGGAGGAAGCTCCTACCTCTTGGTTTTGTTGTGGCCACTGGGGTAGTGAACTAACAGATGGAAGATCTCTCTCTTTCTCTTTCTTTCTCTCTCTCTCACCCTGCCTTTCAAATAAATAAGCAAATCATTTTTCAAAAAAAAAAAAAAAGGAAAAAATAGTGTAATCTAAGTGTGTCAAGAATCGATGATAAAAACTAAAGTCTTAGAAAGTTGCGAGAGCAATGTTTGCACATTATGTAATCACATACTAATCTATCTATAATGTAGCTTCTTTGACAGCTTTCACGAGGCAATGTGTATATACACCTACATACACATAATGCATAAATACACCTGTGCATACACACATGCATGCATGTGTATGTGTATACTGTCCTTTGTGCCCTTCTTATGTCCTAGAAACCATGGTAACAGATTCTTTTTTGTAGAATTCAGGAAGAAGAATGGGATAAATACATCATACCTACCAAATCGGAGTCTGAAAAATACAAAGTGAGCCGGACTTTCAGCTTCCTCATGAATAGGATGACTAGTCCTCGGAATAAATCCAAGGTGATTGTGGTTCTGTCCCCGGTCTCCGTTAAGACACAGGTGGCTTGGTTTCTCAGTAAGTGGTAGAGTTTCCACTTCCCCTTTAAACTCAGTTATCTTAGATTTTATGCGCAGCTTTTCTTCTGGCGTATTGTCCAGGTCATTAGAAATGTGAAGACAAGCACATGCTAGAGACTGCCATTTTGGTGTCATTGTGCTCCTCTGTGCACAATGTTCTTATGTTCCTAAAGAAAATATAGAAACTCTGTTCTCTGACTTCTGCAAGAAGCTTGGCTGATGCCATTTTCCTTTTCTCATTTCCCCACCTTCCTGCTGCACCTGCTGTTTTTGAAGATGAAAAGCAAGGATGCTAAAGACAAAGAGAAACTCAGTCGACATCAGTTTGTCTCAGGAACATTCGCTGGTGTTCTGCAATGTTCAGCTTGTGATAAAACCGTCTTGGGAAAAGAGTCATTCCAGTGTTCCAGTAAGTTCTTAGGTCCAGAGAGAGATGTCTTTGGGTTTGTCTCCTTGGACAATAAATGCCCTTGGGCATGGGGTTATTACTAAACAGGTTTACATAAACCTGTTTCTTGCTCTACATCTATGAAAAATTCAGCCACACAACCGCCGAACCTGGGTGGAGTCAGTACTTTCAGTCCGTGAGCGATGGCCTCCATGAACCCCATACCTGTATACCTCATTGCTGACTTGACAGGTCTACAAGCATCTCAGGGGATGCAGGCCCAGCACTGGGCTCTCGACCACTCCCTAGAGAGAGCCCTCCTAAAGCTGATCTTCCCAGGTATCAGCAACGCCATCATTCCATGCCAACAGTTTCGGAATATTTCCTTACACTTCCCTTTCTCTCACTTCCTACATCCAAGTCTTCAGCAATCCTCTTGACTCTATTTTCAAACTACGTTCAAAGCCCAGCCAGTTGTCACCCCAGTCACTGATGGCATTCTGGTCCACAGCCGCTGTTTCAGCAGCATTCCACTTGGTATCCTAATGCTTTTATCCCCTAGTGTCTGCCCACAAAGCATCAGCCAGTGTGAGCTTGTTAGGGCATGGATCCCTGCGTCCCAAATCCTCCAACAACTTCCCATGTCCCAGAGCCCTTACAGTACTCCCCAGGATGTGTCCCATTCTCTTTTCCTCCCTCCTTGTCCCTTCCACTGGATCCCTTTGGGGTCTTTACTGTTCCTTGAACCTACCAGATGTGTTCCTTCCCTAGGGTCTTCCCTGTGCTCCTACTGCCTGCAGCTAGCTTCACATAGCTCTGGGGGTTGCTCAGATAATCCTGCTCCGTCACACCTGTCCTGACTGCTCGGGGCCTCTCTCCTCCCTGCAGTTTTCCCCTATCGTATTTACTGCCACAGGACTTTGTATATGCTTTCTGTATTGACTTTATTATCTGTGTTCTTCACCATAAGCTCTATCAGGGCTGGAGTTTTGTCACTTGAACTTTTTCTCTGCTGTGACTAGAATAATACCTTGCATGTCACTGGTGCTTAGTAAATATTTGTTGAATAAAAGAATAATCCAGAGATGAAGGATTCAGGCCCAGGTAAGTGAAATGCGTTTCATGGGAGCTTTTGGTAGCCAGCATTGGGAGATATGGCTTGTGGGTGGTGCAATGGCTGCCCAGAGGGAGAAGAGCAAGGGACCATTGCATGTAAAGGTCCTCACTTATGCCCCAGAGGATGGAGGAACTGATTTACAAACGGGTCGTATCAGTAGCTGTACATCTGATAAACACGCTATGTGTGTGGCATTAAGGGAACATAGGATTTTCTTACCATGATGCTGTCTTTAGTTATATCAACTCCACTGTGTGCTTTGGCTTTGCATTTCTTGAAGACAGTTTCTTTTACTGGATCTGAAAGGCTTAATTTGCTACTTTTTAAAAAAGATTTCCTCTAGGTTGCTGATGGGTGGTCCAGGCTTGCTGCCGTCTCCGCAGACAGTTTCTGTCTGAGGGGCGTGTGCTTGCTTCCTGGGGTGGTGCTCTGCTCTTGTTTGTAGGACTTACTGCCTTCAGTTGAACCCCTCCCTCCCGCCCCCCATCACATCTAAGACCTTTTTCTTCTCTAAGACAGACTCCTAAGCTGGATAATGTCCGTGCCGTGCTTTAATGTCCGTCCCCACCATTCTTCATCAGCCACCTGCATGTTGGCCTCTATCCACGCTACTTCAGAGAAATCCTGTTTTTGATGGACATTTGGGATCACTTTCTAGTGGATCATGAGCGTCTTTCCTCCTGATTTCATGTCCACATCCCTCATTCTAGGTGGATGTTCTCTTGACCATGGCACACTGCTGTCCTGTCTTACCACCTGTGCTGCCACTTTTGCCCTGAGCACCTCCCAAACTCAGCACTTATTCCTTTGCCCTTTATTGTTCCTAAAACTAGATCTTATATTTTTTAAAGTAAAATATTTATTTATTTATTTTATCTGAAAGGCCGAGTTACAGAGATGGAGAGGCAGAGGGAAAGAGAGAGAGAGAGCGAGAGAGAGAGCGAGTGAGCTTCTATCTGCTGGTCCACTCCCCAGATGGCCACAACACTGGAACTGAGCCAGTCTGAAGCCAGGAGCCAGGAGCTTCTTCCAGGTCTCCCACATGGGTGCAGGTGCCCAAGAACTAGGGCCATCCTCCACTGCTTTCTCTGGCACATTAGCAGGGAGCTGTATCAGAAGCAGAGCACCTGGGACACAAACTGGTGCCTACATGGGAGGCTGGCATTACAGGTGAAAGCTTTACCTGCTATGCCACAGTGCCAGCCCTGATCTTACATTCTAGAGTACCACATTCACACCTGTTCCTCCCAGCTTGATCTTCTTATCCCTCACTTTCTCCTTGCACATTTCTAGTAGCCAAAGACTGAGAACCGTGTAGTTGATGGACACCTTTGAGAATTATGGCAGAATGACAGATGTAAACCAAGATGGTTGCAAGCACACTGACAACCCAGATCCCATATGTCCACAATCCACATGCAAAAGGCTGCCCTCCTGCGTGTGTTAATGGCCCTGAAAACGCAAACCTTGGCCATACAGACCCATTTCCCTTTTGTCTCAGCCCGTCATGTTTCCGTTTCTTTCTTTTCACTGGTACCACCTCCTGGATGGCTGAGTGAATTATCCTAGTTTCTCTCTGTCTAAATAGGAATATTTCTTCCACACTAATCTTTTTAAACACAACTTTCATCACCCCATATAAACTTAAGAACTTCTGTCTGTTTTGTTTACTGGGCTAAACCCCAGCTCTTGAAGTGTCATCCACTTTGCTCATCTGTGAGCTGCTAACTAGTCCCAAAGTCCTGCTGGCTGCTTGGGTTCTCAGACCTGCTGCCTTTTCCTCCTCTCCTGCACATGTTTTCCTGCCTCTGCCAGATCATCTTCCCTCGCCAACCCCCACCCCCCACTTCTCTGCATGGATCTAGATACAGTGGTACTTCATGAAAACAGAGAATTAAAAAAGTCAGTTTCTCTTAAGATTTGGACTATGTATCTCTATTCTCTCATAGCCTGTAGGATTTCTGATGAGAAGTCAGCTGTGAGTCTAATTGGAGATCCTCTGAAAGTAATCTGGCATTTTGCTTATGAACATTTTAGAATCTTTTCTTTATGTTTTACTGTTGAAAGTTTGACTCCATTATTCAGGAAGTTTTCAGTAATTATTTCACTAAATAGGCCTTATAATCCATTCTTTCTTTCTCTCTTTTTTCTTTTCTTTTCTTTTTTTTTTTACAGGCAGAGTACAGAGTGAGAGAGACAGAGAGAAAGGTCTTCCTTTTGCCTTTGGTTCACCCTCCAATGGCTGCCACAGCTGGTGCGCTGTGGCCGGCGCACTGCGCTGATCTGAAGCCAGGAGGCAGGTGCTTCTCCTGGTCTCCCATGGGGTGTAGGGCCCAAGTACTTGGGCCATCCTCCACTGCACTCCCGGGCCATAGCAGAGAGCTGGCCTGGAAGAGGGGCAACCGGGACAGAATCCGGCGCCCCAACTGGGACTAGAACCTGGTGTCCCGGCGCCGCTAGGCAGAGGATTAGCCTATTGAGCCGTGGCACCGGCCATATAATCCATTCTTTCTTTCTACACCTACAGGGACTCCTAAGACCTGTATGTTTGGTTATTTGATAGAATCCCGTAAATCTCCATCCTTACAAAAGATGCTTAATGATGTGCTACACACATAAACACATAAAGATAGTCATCATTATGAAAGAATATGAAGGCAGAAAATCTCCCAGTAAAAGTACAAAAGAAATCCAAAGTAAACAATAGGAATATTTATGGAAAAATGGCAAGACCAAGTAGTTACTTATCAATAGTCACCTTGAATGTAAGTGGCCTCACTTCCCCAGTTAAAAGTTACAGACTGGCTGAATAGATTAAAAAACAAGGTCCATTTGTTTGCTGCCTACAAGAAATGCACCTCTCCAACAAAGATACATGGATACTGAAAGTGAAATGATGGGAAAAGTTATTCCATGCTAACAGAAAGCAAAAAACAGCTGGTGTAGCCATCCTAATATCAGACAAAACAGACTTTACCACAAAAGCTGTTAAAAGAGATAGAGAAGAGCACAATGTAATGATTAAGGGATCAATTCATCAGGAATATGTGACTATAATAAATGTATATGCACCCAATTACAGGGCACCTTCTTATTTAAAAAACATGTTGGGGCCCGTGCAGTGGCATAGTAGGTAAAGCTGCTGCCTGCAGTGCCAACATCCCATATGGGCACTGGTTTGTGTCATGGCTGCTCCACTTCCAATCCAGCTCTCTGCTATGGCCTGGAAAAT
This sequence comes from Oryctolagus cuniculus, assembly GCF_964237555.1. Lineage (NCBI taxonomy): Eukaryota > Metazoa > Chordata > Mammalia > Lagomorpha > Leporidae > Oryctolagus > Oryctolagus cuniculus. Next base: position 37,139,194 of record NC_091445.1, on the reverse strand, counting down.
CAGTGGAAGACAACCAGAGTCTTTGGGCCCCTATACCTATGTGGGAGACCTTGAAGAAGCTCTGGCTCCGGGCTTCAGAACAGCTCAGCTCAGCTCCGGCCATTGTGGCCATGTGAGGAATGAACCAGTGGATGGAATGGATAGAAGACCTCTCTCTCTCTTTCTGTGTCTGCTTCTAACTGTAAATCTGACTTTCAAGTAAATAAATAAAAAATCTTAAATAAAAAAGAAATGTTAACAGATCTAAAGGGAAACCAAGACTCCCATAAAATAGTAATGGGGGACTTCACTACCCCACTTTCATCAATGGCAGATCAACAAGACAGAAAAATCAACAAACAACAGAGCTAATCAACACTGTGGACCAAATGGATCTAACTGATATCTACAGAACTTTTCACCCCATAGTTGCAGAATATACATTCTTATCAGCACATAGAACTTTCTCTAGGATAGACCATACACTAGGCCATAAAATAAATCTCAGCAAATTTTTAAAAAATCAAAATTGTACCATGCATCTTTTCTGATCACAATGGATTGAAGCTAGAAATCAGCAACTCAAGAATCTCTAGAACATACATAAACACATGGAGACTGAACAACATCCTCCTGAATGATCTGTGGGTCATAGGAGAATAAAAAAATTCAGGAAATGAACAAAGATGACAATGCATCTTATCAAAACTTATGGTATATAGCAAAAACAATGTTAAGAGGGGAGTTTATAGCAATTGGTGCCTACATCAAGAAATTGGAAAGACATTAAATAAATGAGCTATCAGTGCATCTCAAGGACCTAGAAAAACAACAGCAAAACTAACCCAAAATTAGGAGTAAAGAAATAATTAGAGAAGAAATAAAACTGAAACAAAAAATACAAAATATCAGTGAAATGAAGAGCTTTTTTTGACAAAATAAAATTGACACATCATTGGCCTTACCTACCAAAAAAGGGAGAAGACCCAAATCAGTAAAATCAGAGATAAAAAAGTACATGTAACAACAGATACCGCAGAAATAAAAAGAGTCATCATCAGGAATTACTACAAAGAGATGTATGTAACAAATTGGGAAACCTAGAAGGAACAGATAGACTCTTGGACACATACAACCTACCTAAATTGAGCCATGACTACAGAAAAACTAAACATATCCATAACCAAGATGGAGATTTGAGTCAGTGATAAAGACCCTCCCAACAAAGAAAAGCCCAGGTCCCGATAGCTTTGTGCTGAATTTCTATCAGGCATTTAAAGAACTAATTCTAGTTCTTCTCAAGCTATTCAAAACAGCTTAAAGGGAAGGTATCCTCCCAAACTCCTTCTACAAAGGCAGAATCACCTTAATTCCTAAACCAGGAAAAGAAACAACAGAGAAAGAGAACTATAGACCAATTTCCCTGATGAGAATAGACGCCAAAATCCTCAACAAAACACTAGCCAATAGAATCCAACAACACATCAGAAAGATCATCCACTCAGACCAAGTGAAGTTTATCCCTGGTATGCAGGAATGGTTCAGCATTCGCGAATCAATCAGTGTGATACATCACATTAACAAACTGAAGGACAAAAACCATATGATTATCTCAATAGATGCAGAGAAAGCATTTGATAAAATATAACATCCTTTCATGATGAAAACCTTAAGCAAATTGGGTAGAAGGAACATTCCTCCACACAATCAAGGCAATCTATGACAAAGTCATACCCAGCATCTTATCAAATGGAGAAAAATTGGAGGTGTTCCCATTAAGATCTGGAACCAGACAAGGATGCCCACTCTTACCATTGCTATTAATATAGTCCTGGAATTTTTAGCCAGAGCCATTAATAAGAAAAAGAAATCAAAGGGATACAAATTGGGAAGGTGGAAGTCAAGCTATACCTATTTGCAGATGACATGATTCTGTATATAGGGGTTCCAAAGAACTCCACTAAGAGACTATTGGAACTCATAAAAGAGTTTTATAAAGAGGGAGAATATAAAATCAACACACAAAAATCAATACCTTTGTATATACAGACAATGCTACAGCTGTGAAAGAACTTCTAAGGTCAATCCCATTCACAATAGCTACAAAAAATTAAATACATTGGAATAAATTTAATCTCTACAATGAAAATTATAAAATGTTAAAGAAAGAAATAGAAGAAGACATAAAAAAGTGGAAAAATCTTCTGTGTTCATGGATTGAAACAATCAGTATCATCAAAATATCCATACTACTGAAAGCAATTTATAGATTCAATGTGATCCCAATCAAAATACCAACAATGTTCTTCTCAGATCTAGAAGAAATGCTGATGCTAAAATTCATATGGAAACACAAGAGGACTCAAATAGCTAAAGCAATCTTATCCAACAAAAACAAAGCTAGAGACATCACAATATCAGACTTCAAGACATAATACAGAGCAGTTATAATCAAAACAGCTTGGTTCTGCCACAAAAACAGATGTGTAGACCAATGGAACAGAATAAAAATTCCAGAAATCAGTCCACACTTCCACAACCAAGATATCTTTGACAAAGGAGCTAAAACCAACCTCTCGAAAAACGACAGTATCTTCAACAAATGGTGCTGGGGAAACTGGATCTCTTTATGTAGAATTATGAAACCTTGTACCTTATACAAAAATTCACTCAAAGTGGATCAAAGACCTAAGTTTATAATCCAATACCATCAAGTTACTAGAGAACATTGGTGAAACCCTATAAAACATTGACATAGGGAAAGACTTCTTAGAAAATACCTCAGAAGCACAAGCAATCAAAGCCAAAATTGACAAATGGGATTACATCAAATTGAGAAGCTTCTACACTGCAAAAGAAGCACTCAGTAAAGTGAAGAGACAACATAAAATGGGAGAAAATATTTGCAAACTATGCAACTGATAAAGGATTAATATCAAGAATCTATAAAGAGCCCAAGAAACTCAACAACAACAAAACAAACATTCCAGTTAAGAAATGGGCAAAGGATATGAACAGACATTTTCCAAGAAAGGAAATTCAAATGGCCAACAGACACATGAAAAAATGCACAGGATCACTAGCCATCAGGGAAATGCAAGTCAAAACCACAATAAGGTTTCACCTCACGCCTGTTAAAATGATTTCCATACAGAAACCAATAAACAGATGCTGGTGAGGATGTCAGGAAAAGGGTACCCTAATCCACTGCTGGTGGGAATGTAAACTGGTGCAGCCCCTATGGAAGACACTATGGAAATAATACAATGTTACCTAGCTATCCCTCTCCTGGGAATTTACCCAAAGGGAGTTAAATCAGCATATAAAAGAGTGATCTGTACCCCTGTATTTATTGCAGCTGAATTCACAATAGCTAAACGTGGAATTAACTCAGATGTCCATTAACTGAAGACTGGATAAAGAAATTATAGTATATATACACTATGGAATGTTACACAGAGATAAAAAAATGAAACCTGACATTTGGAGCAAAATGGATGCAACTAGAAACCATTATACTTAGTGAAATAAGCCAGTCCCCCAAAGACAAATACCATATATTCTCTCTGATCTGTGGTAACTAATAGAGCACCTACAAGTAATCTGTAAGAGTGAAATTGCACTGTTGAAAGCCCTTGTCTTGACTGTTGAGGAATAATGTTTGTTTGTTTTTGTTTTTTCTTCATACTATTCATTGAATTCTCTACTTAGTGTAGGATTAGTCTTATGAGTATAAAGTTAACTGAAAATAGATCTGTGTGAAAAATAAGAATAGGAATAGGGGAGGGAGGAGGAAGAAGTGTGGGAGTACAAGCAAAAGGGAGGTAGGATGGGAAGAATCGCTATGTTCCTAAATTTGTGCATTAAGTCTATATTCCTTAAATAACATTTTTAAAAATAAAATAAAGTGAGAGGTGGGTGCTTAGCCAGGAACCCATTGGAGTACCTGAGTCCAGTACCCAGCTCCAACTCCCGACTCCAGCTTCCTGCTAATGTACATCCTGGGATGTCAGCAATGGCTCGAGTAACTGGGTACCTGCCACCACAGGGGAAACCGGGGTTAGTTCTCAGCTCCTACAGTTGGCCTGGCCCAATGCCAGTCATTATGGATATTTGAAGACTGAATCAACAGAGGGGGTCTCTTTCTGTCCCTCTCTCAACTTCTCAAATAAATAAGTAAAAATTAAAGAAAAAATTAGAGCAAAATGAGGGAAAATTCAGTTTTCAAAAAACTGAGCTGGGGTAAATTTTAATTCCTCTACTAAATATATTTCTCGCCCCCCCCCCCCAAAAAAAAGTCTGTCAGTGAATTTTGTTGTAAAAAATGTTGGAACTTTTGCATAGTTTTTTTCACAGTATGCATTTTCCATGAAATTTTCTTATTCTTGGTGTAAAAGCTATTTGTTTATTTATTTGAAAGTCAAAGCAGGAGAGAGAGAGAGAGAGAGAGAGAGAGAGAGAAAGAGGGGGGGGGGTCAGGAAAAGGGTACCCTCTGGTTACTCCCCAAATGGCCACAACAGCTGTGGCTGGCCAGACAGAACTCAGGAGCTTGGAACTGCATCTTAGTTTCCCTTATGGGTGACAGGGACCCAGGCATTTGTGTCTTCTTACGCTACTTTCTCAGGCACATTAGCAGGGAACTGGATTGGAAGCCAAGCAGCTCGGACTCCAACCGGAGCTCTAGTATGGAATTCTGGTGTCGCAAAGGGTGGCTTAATTTGCTCTGCCACAAAGTTGGCCTTCCAGGAGCTTTTCAAAGACCCCACATAGGCATGGATTTCTTTTTCTTTTCTTTCTTTCTTTTCTTTTTTTTTTTTGCATCAAACCAAAATGGTCTTTTAATTTCATTGTTTTGTGAACTTTTTGCAGTGTGCTCACATTTAGCCTCCTTTTTGGAGATCTCCCCTGACCCTTGTCTCCAGTATTCCTTCACATTTCTTTTATGATATATTTATCGTTCCTTTCAATATTTCATTATGTACAATCTCTTTATGCTTTAATGAATAAAATATAAAGTTTTGAAGGAATCCACTCATGCAGTGGCTTTTGTGAAGCCCTACAGCAGCTATCACCTTGGACACTCATGGGATTCTGTGACTTTGATAAAGCCCAGGGAGCCAGGGTTCACTGTAGTAAAGATGTTGGTTCATATTGTGTTGATTAAAGGGATTGTGATGGAGGTTATAGCAGAAGAGAGAAATTGCTGCAAGTCCCCAGAATATATTTAGTCTTTAAAATAGCTATTATTTAAAAAAAGTGGGATAGGATTCACAGAAAATGGTTAAAAAATTATCCAAAAATGTTGCCATCTAGAAAAAAATTACAATTAACATTTTGATAGAATCTCTTCTAATCATGACAAAAATGTTGGCTTTTTAAAGATTTTTACTTATTTGTAAGGCAGAGAGATAGAGTCAGAGAAAGAGAACTCTCTCCTGCTGGCTCACTCCCCCAGGTGCATGCAGGGTTGGGCCAGGCTGACACCAGGAGCCCAGAACTCAGTCTGAGTCCGGGTGGCCGGGGCCTGAGTACGTGAGTTTGCTGCCTCCCAGGTGCACATTAGCAGGAAGCTGGATCAGGAACAGAGCTGGGACTCAGAATGGTGCTCTCAAGTGTGGGATGTGGGGCTCCCAAGTGGCGCTGTAACCACTATGCCAGATGCCTGCACTTCTCTTAGCTTTTAATGCTCATGTTCCATTTGATGGAAATATCAATATAAATATTGTTGTAATGAACAGCTTTTGCACATTTTGAAGTCCACATCTGTGATTACTGCCTTAAAGAAAATTCTTTAAGAAGTAGTTTCAGGATTTATAGTTCTTTTTTGGGGGGGGAGGGTGATGTTGGTGGTTTAAGGTTTCCTTGTTAAGTTTTTATATTGGATAATAGATGACATGTGCAATCTTTGCTATGTCTGTTAAGATGTTTTATTTCATGAGTGTATTGTGTTTTTGTTTTTAGCTGTGAAAATTAATATTTCTTTTTTTTTTTTAACAGGCAGAGTTAGTGAGAGAGAGACAGAGACAGAGTGAAAGGTCCTCCTTTTTCCGTTGGTTCACCCCCCAAATGGCCGCTATGGCCAGTGTGCTGCAGCCGGCGCACTGCGCCAATCCGAAGCCAGGAGCCAGGTGCTTTCTCCTGGTCTCCCATGCTGGTGCAGGGCCCAAGCACTTGGGCCATCCTCCACTGCCTTCCCGGGCCACAGCAGAGAGCTGGACTGGAAGATGAATAACCGGGACAGAATCCAGCGCCCTAACTGGGACTAGAACTTGGGGTGCCGGCGCCGCAGGCGGCGAATTAGCCAAGTGAGCCACAGCGCCGGCCAAAAATTAATATTTCTAATCCAAAAAACATACACTATAAACATCTAATATTTTGGTGTCCTTTTTCTTTGTTAAAGCTTGAGCTGCTAATTTTCTACAATAACTTTATCTGTAAAATTCTTCCAGTTTATAAATAGACTTCAATGCTTATGCTTTGATGACACATTATCTGGTACATAGAAGTTCACAGATCACACCCTCATTGCAGGTTTAACTTCATCAGCATACAGTTGCTCTTTTAATGCCATTAAATGCCTTTTGCTTGGAATTCTACTTGTCTAAAATCAGTATCCCTTTTGCTTTCCTTTTGTTGTCTTGACTCTGTGTTTTTGATCTGGGGTGTATGTCTTTAATTTTGCTAAAGATAATTGTAACTGTAAGATACTGTTTTATAACAGTGCTTTTTAAATTCCCATTTCGTTTTAGTGCTTCCAGCTATCTTTTATAGTTCCTTGCTGCTTTCCTTGATGTCTAGCTGAGCTATTTAGACCATGTGTTGTTTGCTTTTATCTTTTCCAGGGAATTGGCAAGATACACTCTTTTAATATCTGCTAATGATAGTGATAAGGCTATGTTAGGCTAATAACTTAATATTCTTTTATTTCCCTCCTGTTTACCACCCTCCCCAGCCTTTGTGGATACACTGAGGTAATTACTATATTCCCTTTATAATGGTATGTTTAGTCTTTCAAGGGTAATTTCTACTTCAAGAAAAATTTGACGTTTTATTGAGTTGTATTCCTACTTATAATTTTTTAGATGTGATTCTTTGTTTGGTTTGTTTTACTGATCATTTTTGTTCCTTTTTGATTTAAACTACAGCCGTTTTATTCTAAAGCCCTTAATTTTGATTCTGCTCGATGAGATTGATCTGTTTTCTGCAGCCTTCTGTGCCTAAGGGTAAAAAATGTTTAGCGAAGTAATTCTTGGACCAAAATCTATACCCTTCAGTACTCTATCAACATTGGCTCAATCTATTTGAATATTTCTATTATAGTGAGAAAGCCTGGGACTGGCCTGGCCTTGTTTATTTGCTGGTCACCCCCCCCCCCCTTTTTTTTTATTCTGCCTAGATGGTTGAGGACTTTGAATTTTTTAATCATGTGGATATTGTTAGGATGTGTCTATAGCAAAGGTATCACAGAATGATTTTTCTTAGCAAACCGTGAGACTTTCTGATTTTCCCCTTTGGTTCCTTTTTCAGCTTTATGAGATTTTCATCTATTGTAGCTTTGACTAGTGTCACTTCTGATTTTTTCTGACTCTCTGCTTGAATAGGTATGTTCTTGGCCACGCATCTCCTCTGTGTGACAGCTTCTACTTTAAGACTTTATGCTGCTTCTGCACCTTCAGAGGGATTCTTTCAAGTTTAATGTCATCGCGCTTTTGTCACACGCACTCTCGTGATTTAGTTCAATTTTCTCTTGCCCCTTTACCTCCCTGCGGTCCCTGCTAGCAGCTGTCATCCTGCTGGCCACATTTCTCATCCTCTTCTCCCTTCGTGGCCCTTTGCATCTGTCTCACAGGGGCTCCATCCTCTGTTTCTTACTAAGAACACGTTTCCAGTTATCTCCATTTTTCTCCTCTCTTTTTGGATTTCATGGTCAGTGGCCCGCTCTGCCTGTGACTTTCCAGCATGGCTTTGTCCTGCGGTATCTTTGGCTTTGCCTGTGCTCTTTTTCCTTTTCTTTCATTTTCTGCAGGAGAACAGAGGAAAGAGCCCCTGGACTTCCATGTTTGCCAACAGGGCCAGTGCACTGAGTAGCCTCAGCCCTGCTCAGTGGCTACAGGGGTGCAGGCTAAAACGCCTGTTGACACCTGCAGTGGGAGGGCAGCTGTGGGGCGCAGCTGCCTGTGCAGCTTCCGGTGGGTGCCTGGCACTCATCCAGCATAGTTTTGATGAACTAAATGGAGGGATTCCTTCCACCAAAATTCCCAGTCTGTCTTGGGCTCCTCTGAGATGCAGCGTGTGGGGATGTCTGAGATGACGGGGTGATGCACGTGTGTGCAGACAGGAGGGGAATTGGGCCTGGCAGGAAGCAGTCCCTGCACTCCTGTGGCCCTGCCTGAAGGCAGCCTGGGGCTCTGTGCACATGGTCAGAAGAGGGCAGGGGAAGTGTTCCCTTACCTTGTTCCAGTGAGCGGCCACATTGTTTGATGACATAAAACATGAACAAGAAGTTCCTAGGGTGTCCTACCAGAGCCTGGCCGTACATCTGTTTGCTTTCTTGCTGTGCATCGTCACTTGCCTTTTACCTGGTGTGCGCGTGGAGAGGCGCTGGTGGCCAGCTGTGTGCAGTGATGGGCGTGATGGAGAATGGGTTCTCAGGCAGTCACCGAAGTGCTGCCTCGTTCCAGGTCTCATGGTTAGTAAGACTGTCTGCAGAAAGGGACGACTATCTCAAGGAGGTGACAACAGTGACAGGGTTCCTTACACCTGAAGGGGCTATGGGTGATTCTTATTTCATGAGGTGTTCTAAACACTTGTAATGTTTACATGTCAATTTTGTAATAACCAAGAAAAGCTAAAGCCTGCAGCAGCCTTACTCATTTCTGATTAATGTAAAGAACGTGGGCGCTTCTGTCTGCCGTTCCCTTTGTTTCAGACTGCAACACGAGTGTCCACAAGGGCTGCAGAGATGCCGCACCCCCGTGTCCCAAGGTAATCTCCCCGTCCTGTGACGAGGCCGTGTGTCTGCTTCATACTGTTTGTTTGTGCCTTCACCCTTTCGTATTGCTATCTACATTGATTTCTGAAGTGATACCATCACACGTGCTCTGAGTGGATAGCTGTTGACTTCCCTGTGCACTTGTAGAGGGGAAAGCACTAGTGTGGCCCCTGGTGTTCTATGGTAGCTGGATAGGTTGGGCTTTCTGAGGGACTGGTTCACCTGCAGACCCTGAGCTTACATACACGAAGACTAGAGCAGTGATTCTCAAACATCAGCATCGCCTGGAAGGCCAGTTAAGACTGGGGACTGAGCTTCTGAGCCCACAGGTCTGGACTGGGGCCTGAGAATGTCTCGTGTCAGGAGTTCCCAGGGAGGCTACTGCTGGCCCTGAGACCCCGCCTCCCACCCCCACTCCCATCCTGGACCCTCTTGTAGACCTACCAGACAAGAGAATTCTCTCTGTATTTGGAGTGAGACATGCTCAAGGTAGTTGTCTTGTGTAGGCAAAAGGAGTAGCTGGGAGTAGAAAGAAGCCAGAAGGAAGTTGGCAGTGTTGATAGGAACTCCAGTTTCCGCCTTGGTCAGGACACATGATCTGGTGATTTCTGGTTCCCCCGAGGCTCCTAATGCAGCTGGGAGTCTTCCTGAGGCGTGTGGCCACGAGGCTCACTTCATGATCAGTTGCACATGTCACTGTCATCAGACTTTGCTCTTCATTGCATTTAATGCCTTTGGCTTTGAATTTCTCTTTGTTAGTTGCAAGCAAAATACGTGTAATGAAAATGATGCAGATGAGAATCCTGTTCTGTGTGACTGTGTGGATGTTCTCATCGTCCAGTGGTGCTTTGATCTTACTTTCTGTGTTTCTAATATTCTTTACCAGAAATTCCAAGAGAAATACAACAAGAACAAACCACAGACCATCCTTGGAAGTAAGTGGTGTGGAAAATGACTTGAACTTTTTAAACTTTAATACGTACCACATATTTTTCCATTGTAAAAATTCCTCTTTTTGTTTTCCGATTTACCCAATTATTTTTCTTTCATAACACATGCTTGGCATAATGTATACAGAGAGTTCAAGAAAGGTATCAGCATCTGTGCCAGTCTAAGAGCTTTTCATGGTGTGTGCCAGATGATCTTTTGTGTTATGGAGAGCTATAAGGAGAGGATGTTAGGATGTGGTCTTAATTCCAAGGCACTGTCTAGTGGAATAGAGATGCTGTTGATTGAATAACCTTTTGGAGAAAAGAGGGAATGCTACATTAAACATATATGAGCTGTTTTCCCACCAGTAGCACATATCCACACAAGTATACATCACTTTCTTATGAATCACAAAGGTTGGCGGAAAAGCCCTTCAAGTTTGGAGTCTACAGCTTCTTGGCAGTCCCTGTCGCACCTTCCCATAGTGACCTGGTGCCTTGATGAGCTGGGCTTGAGGCTGTGATCTCGTTAGCACCTGTAGGATGGCAGTGAAATTTCAAGACATCTAGAAGTTTCATTTGCATTATATTTTAAAATCTCTTGGTTCTGTTTTGTTCCTAAATTATTTATGGCTGAGATTTAAATAATTTACCTTGAAAATGCTTGGTGACATATGACAGTTCTTTGCTTTACATGCAAGAACCTGTCACACTGACATCTCCTAGGTTTGAAAATCCGGTGTGTTTTTGTGAGAAATGTTGCAGTTTCTTCTACGTAAAGTTGTTTTACATTTCAGTTCTGTAACAAGGGGTGGCTGGCTGATATTTTTACAATCACTTCAGTCAAAGGACCATTAACTATGGGGACTTGTGGTGACTTGCTTCTGGGTTAATCCCTGGGGGCAGGAGCAGCTCTCACATCACTTACCCCTTTGCCTTGACTCAAAGCCATTTCATATCAGTTTTAAAGCTTAATTGCCCAAGGATAAGCGTGAAAATTAAGAAGCACCTTAGAATTGATAAACCATCATCTGTTTCTCCTCTTTATCACTAATCATGAAAACAAGATGAAATTATCTATGTGATATTATATATATATATATTATCCTTTGCAATTTCCTAATGTCTATTTAAGTATTTTCCCCTTTTGTTCAGGAATGCATATGCTTATAGCTCTGTTAGGCAACCAAAATATTTTCTGAGAGTCCTTTATAGAAATGTCATTGTAAACACATCTACACCCAGAACGTTCCAGAACTGACCAGAAAAGTAGGAAAGTGCATTTAGTTTTCACTGTGAGAGAGGACAGCCCAGCTGGGCTTGCGGTGTCCCCTGCCTTGAGAGTCGTATGCCGTGAAGAGTGGACTCCCTGGCACCATTCCATACCCTCGATGGCGTGTGCTGCCCGTGTGTGCGTGCTTGTTTACGTCCACAGTCACATTCCAGGTCCACTGCTAATAACACCCTCCATCTAGTTAAAACTGGTTTAAGGAGTGCAAGCAGAGGTTTATGGGGAAGCTAGCCCAGTGTTTCCCCATTCCATGTGCTTGTTTGTGTCATCCCAAACACCCACAAGTCTCTAAGCACAGATGCGGAAGATGGCCCGCAGCACGGGTATCAGGAGGGTGTGAAATTGGAAGGACATTTGAAACAAGTGTCAGGATGTAGCACGGACACAGGTGTCGAGGCTGGGCGCGCAACACGTTACGAGAGGTTGTTCAGGGGTTCGGTTTCTGGCTTTTAAGTGACTGCCTTGTCGTTACTGTCCTCTGTGCCAACCACCTGAAGCATCCGCTCTGACTTCCAGACTCCTCGTTTAGAGACGCTCCACAGCCGGGTCTCTCCTTGCATACTTCTTCCTCCATGCCCATTGGATTGCCCACGGGAAGGAAGGACAGTGCGGGCCAGGTGCATCCATTGTCCAGAAGTGTCCCGGGCCCCACCTTGGAAAGGTAAGGCAAAGCGTGTGTTTGCATCTTAATGGCTGGGAGAAGCTGCCTGGACTCACTTTTCTCCCCCCTCTCGCACCCAGCTTCCGGAGGTCAGTGACATCCTTGGAGTCAGAGAGTGACAGCAGCAACTGGAGAAGCAGGTCGCACTCCGATGAGGTGCTGCAGTCCGTGGGCTCTTCTCCCTCCACGGAGTGTTTCATCATGGAAGGTGAGGAGCGTGTGCATTTGGGCTTACTTGGGTTTCTGTGGACTTTGGCTAGGCAGGGGTGCTTTCTGCAGGATAGAAGATCAAAGCAGGTTCTTTTCTTCTTTTAAAAATGAGTCTGTTTCCTGATATCTCTTTGGGATAGGTTCTGCTTTATCAAAAAGGGAGTGAAAACCTGATAGAGACCAAGGAAATGGGATGCAGATTTTAAGTGGACGTGTTCCCTAGAAAAGAGATCCTAAGCATAATGAACAGAGTGAGATATATTGTGTGCTTATTTATCATTCAAAACCTGGTGAATTAGAACTGGTTCCTACATTAGAAATGGTAACTTTTAAAATAAGAGCACTTTTTTTTTTATTTTTGACAGGCAGAGTGGACAGTGAGAGAGACAGAGACAGAGAGAAAGGTCTTCCTTTTGCCGTTGGTTCACCCTCCAATGGCTGCCGCGGCTGGCACGCTGTGGCTGGTGCACTGCGCTGATCCGAAAGCAGGAGCCAGGTACTTCTGGTCTCCCATGGAGTGTAGGGCCCAAGCACTTGGGCCATCCTCCACTGCACTCCCGGGCCACAGCAGAGAGCTGGACTGGAAGTCGAGCAACCGGGACAGAATCGGGCGCCCCAACCAGGACTAGAACCGGTGTGCAGGCGCAGCAAGGCGGAGGATTAGCCTATTGAGCTGTGGCAACGGCCAGCACTTTTTTTAAAGTGGATTTTGTTGGAGAGGATTCCGTTTTTGTATCCAAGTTGCATCAGTTAGTGATGGAAAACCAAACTGGGGGTGGGGGGGATGGTTAGGAGAGAGAAGCCTTTTCATCCATCATCTTCTCAACTTTGTTGCTCCCAACTGGAATTTAATCTCCCCATGAGTGCTGTTTGGGCAAATAGGGCTTGGTTTTCCTGGGAGATGCACCTGTGTGTTGTGGCTAATTCTGTCAGAAAAGCCTGCACTCACTTATGACCCAGGCCCTTACACTCTGCTTTGTGTCTTTGCCAACCAAGAGCAAATCAAGCACACCAGTTCAGAATCCAGACTTGAGCAAACAGCGCCAGATAACTTGGGGCAAAAGCAATCAGCGGGGCCAGATTCTGCAAGCATATTATGGACCCCGAAGCTTCCCTGAATAAAACGAAGAGTGCAACCCAAAGCAAAGGAAAAGCCTTCCGATGTCTCCCCCCCTCCCCCAGTACACACAATCATTATTTTACTATCTGATTCTCCCTGCTTTTGTGGAAGCTGTCCTGATTGCGACCATCTGGCTGGTTTTCAGATGTAAATGACAGTATTTTGGCTTCATTATTTCCCTGTTTATAGAAGTTTCTATATTTGCTGTGATGAATGCATAAGCATGGGTGGCTGGGGAGATCTCTTTGTCCACTGAATTACTGTGCTTCTGGCTTTTCTTGCCTAAACGCATATTAGATGTCGTGGATTCTTCTCTATGGAGTGACCTCAGCAGTGATGCCCAGGAGTTTGAAGCAGAATCGTGGAGTCTTGCGGTGGATCCCTTGTTCTGTAGTCAACAGGAAAAGGATGTCATCAAAAGACAGGATGTCATTTTTGGTAAGCATTTAAAATGCTGTCTTGGGCTGAAGCAGTGTGGTGCAGAGGGAAGAACATGGAATTTGAAAACATGCAGACAGCTCAGTTCTACCATTTTCCAGTTACCCAATCTCAGACAAATCATGTAACTCACTCAAACCTCGATTCCCCCATCTATACAATGGGAATAATAACCCTTGGGTTTAAAATGTTGTGAAGCTTGAATGAGGCATTGTTTGTAAATTCCATTTCCCATATCCTAAGTTTACTTAGGCTTAGCCCGTACTTTCTTCACTCTTTTGTATAAGAATCACAGTGCACGCTCACATGTTTTAGTGTTGGGGAGACAGGGTTCCTGCCTGTGGTCCTGTGGTTTGACTGTATACACCAAGGAGCTGTCGTTCAGAGCGGTGCCTGTGCCTGTGGTCGCGTGTGGCTTGGGCCAGTGCTCAACTGTGTGCTGCAGTTCTGTGCAGAGAAAACAGCCATGGTGAGATTTCACCATTTCATGCTATTTGGAGTGAGGGCAATCTAAAGTGGAGGAAGTAGACTTACAGACGAATTAGGAAAAAATGAATCACAAAAAATTTTCAAGTACCAAGTCGGTGCTGAAGAGTGGGTCCAAGGATTTCCTGTATTCTAAAGATGAGACTGGCTCTTGACTGTTACAGCCCTTTGTGTGTAAGATGGGCCAAAATGTCCATTGGAGATGAGGATGACACGCGTGAGGCTGTGGACATATGTGCTTTAAAATCTGTCAAGGATTGTGGAGGTGGAAGGGACTTTCTTTCTTTCTGAGAGTTATTTATTTATTTGAAAGAGCTCCAGAGAGTGAAGGAGAGACAGAGACAGGCAAAGAGATCTTCCTTCTGCTGGTTCACTCCCCACATGACTGCAACAGCCAGGACTGGGCCAAGCCAGGAGCTTCGTCTGGGTCTCTCCCATATGGGTGAAAGGGTCCCAAACACTTGGGCCATCCTCCACTGTTTTTCCCAGCCCTTTAGCAGGGAGCTGGACCAGAAGTAGAACAGCCAGGACATGAACCAGCGCCCACATGGAATGCCGGCATCCCAGGCGGCAGCTTTACCTGCCGCACTACAGCACCAGCCCCTAGTGGGAGTGACTTTGGAAAGGAAGATGTATGTCCCAAGCTAGCTAGCTAACTATATGTGTGTGTGCGTGTGTGTATGTGTGTGTATATATATATATATATATACACATATATAAATATATACACATACATATATATATATATATAAAAGCGAATCTGTGTATTATACTATCAGTTTTCATGATTGGCCTCTCAATTTCATAGACTGTTAAAATGTAACCCGTTCGGGATGAGTTCTGACACACAGCATGGCCCTGGCTGTGAGACAGGCTCGTTCCCCGGGTGTGACCCTTCGCCCTCTCCTCTTCTTCATTTCCCTCTTAAAGACAAGGAAATCATTCCTATCTTTGGGGTCATGATGGGCTGATGGATTAATGGATTAAATTAAATGACAGAGGTAAGTTTTAGCTCGGAGCAGGAACTAAGAACATGGTAGGATATAGTAATTATAGTCAGTGATTCCCGATTGAGACTTTTTGTTTATGGTAAACCAGTAAGTAAAGCTCTGTTCAGACTTAGGTGCTCTTCGTGGCTGATATTGTAGGCTCTTTCCCCAAACATGCAGTAGGTTTGAAAGTATTCATTAATGCGCACTTGATTGCAGTCAAAAGTCCGAGAAGCAATTTTCATTAATATAGAACTTCTGATGTTCCCCAAATTGTGATTTATTGTTTTCTGTCAAGATGCATTTTAAAATGGAGGAATAATGCATGTCCCGTAGACGTCATCCTCTCACAGCGCACTCTCCAGTGATTTTCAGGGTATGTAGGAGCTTCAGAAGCCTTTATAGATATGGAATTAGCTGATGTTGATTTTGGTGTCAAAATGTTTAAGTTCATTCATGTGAGAAGTTTCAAATATTTCATAAAAATGCATACTATGAAAATCCCAAGGATGAATTTAAATTTTTTGGGCCAGGATACACTATCTCTTAATTCCATTGACCACAACTTTTGAAATATTCTCTTGTTCTCAGAGTTGTACCACTGTCAAGGACTAACTCATTCCAGAACATTTGTGTCACTGCGAAAGAAACCCTGTACTCATTATGTCCTGTCCCCCATACCCCCTCCCTCTGGCAACCACAAATCCACTTTCTGTCTCTTTGAATTTGCCTACTCCAGACATTTCACATAAATGGTTCCATATATGGTCTTTTGTGACTGGCTTCTGTCACCTAGCAAAGTGTTGTCCAGGTTTATCTTTGTTGGAATCTGTATTGGTGTTCCATTCCTTTTTATGGCTGGCTAATACTCCATTTTGTTTTTCCAGTCGTTGGTTGATGTAGGTTTTGAGTTGTTTGTGCATTTGGGGTTGTTTGGTAACTGTATGTTTGACCTAGAGAGGAAATGCCAGAGTGTTTTCTAGAGTAGCTACACCATGTTACATTCCCACCAGCATTGTAGAAGGGCTCCAGTTCCTCCTCACCAACATTTGTTTATCGTCCCTCTTTTTTATTGGAATTATACTGGTGTGTGAATGGGTGCCTCAATCCCTAATGGCTAATAATGTGCATTTTTTCATGTGCATATTGACCATTATCTCTTTGGGGAGATATTTAGCCAAATCCTTTGCCCATTTTTGAATTTTTAAAAATTTTAATAGACACATAAAAATTGTACATATTTATGAGGTACCATGTGGTATTCTGATACATGTACACACTGTGTAATGTCCAATCAGGGTAAATATATCTATATCCTCAAACATTTAACATTTGTTTGTCAGGAAAACATTCAAAACCCTAGCTTCTAGTTTTTGTTTTAGAGAGAAACTGACAGTACATTGACATTGTAGTCACTCCACTGTGCACTTGAACCCCAGAACTTTTTACTCCTATCTAAAAATAACTAAGTACTCATCAAACTTTCCCCATCCTCACTCCTCCCAGAAGATCTAAACAGACATTTCTCAAAGGAAGACATAAAGTGGCCAGCAGGTATGTGAAACAGTGCTCAGGGAAATGCAAATCAAAACTCTAATGAGATACCACCTTATCTCAGTTATATTGGTAATTATCAAAAAGAGGAAAGATAGAGGTCAGCATTGTGGTGTACTGGGTAAAGCTGCTGCCTGTGATGCCAGCCTCCCATATGAGCATCTGTTTGTGTCCTGGCTGCTCACTTCCAATTCAGCTCCCTGCTAATGGCCTGGGAAAAGCAGTGGAAGGTGTTCTAAGTATTTGGTCCCCTTACATCCATGTGGGAGACCCGGATGAAGTTCTTGGCTGCTTGTGGCCATCTGGAGGAGTGAACCAGGAGGTAGAAGATCTCTCTCTCTCTCTCTCTCTCTCAGTCTCCCTCTCTCTCTCTCCCTCCCTCCCTCCCTCCTTGTAACTCTTTCAAATAAATACATCTTTTAAAAATACAGAGAAAAGATAACAAGTGATAGTGAGAATGTAGGGAAACATGAGCCCTTGTGCACTGTTGGTAGGAATGTAAATCAGTATAGCCATTATGGAAAAAAGTATGGAAACTGGTACCTAATCCAACAATCCCACCACTGGGTGTGTGTCCAAGAGAATTGAGATGAATCTGTCAAAGAGACACCGGCACTCCCATGTCTATTGCAGCACTATTCACAATAGCCAAGAAGTGGAAACAACCACAGTGTCCACCCACTGATGAATGGATAAAGAAAATGTGGTTTGTAGCATCATAGAATGCTACTTGGCCATAAAAAGGACAACATACTGTTATTCAAAACAACAAGGGTGCAGCTGGCAGTCATTATGTTGAATGAAATAAGCCAAATACAAAAAGACAAGTTTGCACATGGTCTCAGTCATGTATGGACTCCATTAAATGATACAGGTAAGTTCTTAGCTCCTGTGGAGTCTACAGAAAGTGAGCTCGTGGAAATTAAATATTGGGTTGCTTTTAATTGTTGAATTGTAAGAGTTTTTACAATTTTACTGGTAGGTAGGGAGGTAGATGGTAGTTTGCATTGATGGAGACCATGTGTCTTGTAAATCTTGTTTAAAACACGTTTCTGCTGCCATGTTTCAGAGCTGATGCAAACGGAAATGCATCACATCCAGACCCTGTGCATCATGTCTGAGGTCTTCAGGAAGGGCATGAAGGAGGAGCTGCAGCTGGACCACAGCACCGTGGACAAGATCTTCCCCTGCTTGGATGAGCTGCTTGAGATCCATCGGCACTTCTTCTACAGTATGAAGGAGCGAAGGCAGGAGTCCTGTGTTGGCAATGAAAAGAATTTTATCATCAGCCGAATTGGAGATATTCTGGTGCAACAGGTAAGAAAGATTCATTTTAAAGACTCTGACCTCCAAAGCTTGAAAGGTTTGCCAAACTCTCCACAGGGTTGAAAGCCTGTGAAGAAATGGAATTTGTTTCAGTATGGTGATTGCCAGGTAGGTTTGGTTGGTGTCTGTTTATTGGACGTTGGTTTGTGTGATGGATCCAATGACGGGCTTCTCTGTGTCACAGCACTTGGCTGATCCTTCCAGGCCTCTTTGCTCCACCAGTGGTCACGAGCATGATCCCTGTGTGAAGTTTCTACTTAGCCTTTATGATCTGATGAGATCTCTGATAACGTGGCTCCCCCAGTGGGCCTGTGCTAGTCTCACCAATGTCTCCAGGATAAATACTGGCTCATGTTAGAAGAGGGAGGCAAATTGCTTGGATTAAAGCCCTAGAGTGGATGCCTGTGGGATAAGAGAAGCAAGGGTCACTAAGAAAAGGCACTTTTTAAAAGTGCTTGGGATATTTGAACCATCAGCAAGAATGGCCTGGACCACCCTCCTGATAAAGCCACCACATCAGCACCTGCGGTTGACAGTGGGCATTGGCCCCAGGATCCGTCTGAAGGGGCTCCTCAGGAAACAAGCCAATGGAGACGTTAGGTAACATGTATTCAGGGACTCTGATGAGGCAGATATTTTTTGAGTTCTTTGTGTGCATTACATCATTTAACCTTTACAATCTCATGAGGTAGATGTTATCTTTCCCTTCATACAGATACAAAAAATGGCCCATAGAGAAGGAAATGACCTTCTCAAATTCATATATCTCCTAGGTGACATAATCAGGGTTTGAATCAGAATCTGCTCTTTGATCAGCACCAGCCAGGACTAAGATGTCTTGAGCCATCCATGGTGACACTCTAGAGAAGTGTTTAACCTCATAAGTCCCAATCAGTTAGGGAATCCTATTTTGTTACTACACATTTCAGAATCTAGAACAGATACGAGATAACAGAACTAAAACAGTCACCTGCAGTCCTTGGGGAAAGGCGTGGAGATCCATCCATAGTTAACTGTGGTGTGGCTTTCCCTAGGCAGAGCTGAAAATACCATCTTCCCCCCAAATACAATTCTTTTTAAAGATGTATTTATTTATTTGAAAAGCGGAGTTACAGAGAGAGGAAGAGACATACATACACAAATACACACACACACACACACACACAGAGACAGAGAGAAAATCTTCCATTCGCTGGTTCAATCCCCAGATGTCCCAAAAGCCAGGGCTGGGCCAGGCAAAAGCCAGGAGCCAGGAGCTTCTCCCAGATCTCCCATGTAGGTGCAGGGGCCCAAGGGCTTGAGCTGTCTTCCACTGTTTTCCCATGTGCATTATCAGGGAGCTGGATTGGAAGTGGAGCAGCTGGGATTCGAACTGGTGCCCATATGGGATGCCAGCTTCGCAGGTGACTTTACCCGCTATGCCACAAGGTCAGCCCCCAAAATATGAATTTTTCAAGTATATTTACCCTGCCAGTGCTGGAGTTCAGCTGTTGGCCTTTTGGCTAAAAATCAGGGAGTTAAGTTTGCTGGTATAAATATGCTTAAACACAGATATTTTTAATGCCCAGAAACAAAGCTTAAGATTTATTGCCCAACAGTTGCTCCTACATGTTGAACAATGTAGAAATCCACATTTTAAAGAATATTTTAAAATCAAACGGATATCTGCGTTGTAGATTGAAGTCTAAGCTTGTTCTGGCCTTATAATTTACCTCAAACCTATGGTGCAAGTTAATTGACTATAAGGTATTTACAAGAGAGTTGAATAAAAATGTCTAAGTGAATTTGTGAATACATTCAAACATAAAATGCAAGATATTTATTTGGTCATTTGAGATTATGTGCATCTCTTTCCTTACTCTAAATGACCATGACTTCACTGTGTTTTGAATCTAATTGTTTAAGCCAGTTTCGTTGTTAAGTTACTTTCACAGTTAACAGCAATTGCACATCTTGTCACTTCTCTGGATAAGTCCAGGACCTATACTGAGAGCAAGGTTTGGGAAGTGGTCTTTTGGATGAAGCATGACCCCTTTCCCTTTCATCAAAAGGATCCTTGGTATTCAGAGAAGAGGAGTTAAGTCTGCTTTTATGTTCTGGCTGTTGACCAAGTTTCGTGGGTATGGAAAGGTGTCCCTCTAAAATTTTTTAATTTCCTGAGGATTAAATTGGCAAAATCTTGAGACAGTGGACGTGGGCATGGTGCTTTTAGGAACAAAGGAAGAGACAAAGCTGGTTACAGATTATGAAAAGGGAGTTTGAGTGAATCCCACACTCTACTGAGTCAACATGATTTCAGGAAGTTGGGCTGGACTATGTTATAGTTTGGTCATTGGGAATTCTTGGTGTTGGTGAGAAATTGTGAATATGGGGAATGTGGTTAGGATAAACTATGGCAATTCCTCAGAAAACTAAAAATACATCTACCCGATGACCCAACTACCTCACCCTTGGGAATATATCCAAAGGAAATGAAATCAGCCTATGAAAGAGTTGCCTGCACTTCCAGGTTAATAACAGCTCAATTCACAACAGCAAAGATATGGAATAAACCTAGATGTTCATCAACTGGCGGCTGGATAAAGAAAACGTGATATATATCCATGATGGAATATTACTCAGCATTAAAAAAGGATGAAATCCTGACACTTGCAACAAAATGGATGCAACTGGAGATCAGTGTGCTAAGTGAAATAAGCCAGATGCAGAATGATAAAATCATGTTTGATTTGTTAGTTAATATATAGGAGAGAATAAAAATTGGGCAGATGTGATATCATTTGGTATTTAGTTATAAATACTGTGTCACTGAAGCATGTGGATGGCAAAGTACTCCTTTCCCCACATCATGGTCATTGTCACTCTGTAATAGTAACATCTCTGCTTTCAAGAAAAAATAGCATATATGTGTGTAATGTCTACATTTTAAGTGAATGTGACAAAAGGTTGAAAAATTGTAAAATCGTAACTTTTAAATGTTAAAAACAAGGTGAAGTACACAGATGCAAAATTAGAATATGATCCTTTCTGCTATAACAACGAGGTTTTCTTGGAATATTGGTCTCTCTTAATAAGCCCTTTATTTACCTTTAGTCTTAAGTTGTATTTTATCAAAATGATTTCTGGTGCTTCATGTTGTCTTTATTATGATCTTTGTTCAGAAGAAAATGAATCTTCTACGATCTGAGGGTTTTGATCTTCAGCTAAGTAACTTTCTCTATTTGTCTTTGAAATTTTATTGGCACTTTGGTTAAATAGATAACTGTTGTTTCACAGTGAAAAAATTTTAAAATGCAAAAAAAACAAAAAAACTCAGTAGTTGAGAAGTTTCCAGAAAAGTACAAGGGCTTCAAAACATTCATGGAAAACATGTATTATGAAAAAAACATATGTATGAATTTCAAATGTTTCTTGGTTTTTTTGGGTACCAAAATAAATATCTTTTTTTTTTAAAGATTTTTTATTTATTTGAGAGGTAGAGTTACAGACAGGAAGAGGAAGAGACAGAGAGAAAGGTCTTCCTTCCGTTGGTTCACTCCCCAAATGGCTGCCTTGGCCAGCGCTGCACCAATCCGAAGTCAGGAGCCAGATGCTTCTGCCCAGTCTCCCATGCGGCTGCAGGGGCCCAAGGACTTGGGCCATCCTCCACTGCCCTCCCAGGCCACAGCAGAGAGCTGGACTGGAAGAGGAGCAGCTGGGACTAAAACTGGTGCCTATATGGGATACTGGCACCACAGGTGGAGGATTAACCTACTGTGCCATGGCGCTGGCCCCAATCAACATCTTTTAATTCCATTTCTTTACATGTACTTTTTGTGCGCACAGAAAAAGCTAATATAGTATACTGTTAATAAATGATGAGTTTAAGTTTTGAGGTGGAGGGGGAGCCAAAATCCAATAATTTCCAACCTCAGGTATGTACGTAGGGATCACCTGAAGCTTGTTATAAATGAAGACTCCGTGTTCCAGCACCGAGTGGTTTTACTCTTGTAGGATCTGGGATTTGGAAAATTTAAATTTTTTTTCATGTTTTAAATTATTTTCCCTCTGATGGGAACATCTAGTAAAACTATAATATAGGCTGGGGCCGCGGCTCACTAGGCTAATCCTCCGCCTTGCGGCGCCAGCACACCGGGTTCTAGTCCCGGTCGGGGCGCTGGATTCTGTCCCGGTTGTCCCTCTTCCAGGCCAGCTCTCTGCTGTGGCCAGGGAGTGCAGTGGAGGATGGCCCAAGTACTTGGGCCCTGCACCCCATGGGAGACCAGGAGAAGTACCTGGCTCCTGCCATCGGATCAGCGCGGTGTGCCGGCCGCAGCGTGCCGGCTGCGGTGGCCATTAGAGGGTGAACCAATGGCAAAAGGAAGACCTTTCTTTCTGTCTCTCTCTCTCACTGTCCACTCTGCCTGTCAATAAAAAAACAAAAACAAAAAACAAAACTATAATATAATATCACAACCAGGATGCTGGCATTGATATAGTCACAAGAAATATTCTGTGGCCATTCTCCCTGACCTGTGGCAACCCACTAATCTGTTCTCATTTCTATAATTTTGTCATTTCAATAACATTATGGAAATGGGAACTACACACCTAAAATATTGTTTGGATTGGCTTTTTTTTTTTTTTTTTTTTCGCTTGGCATGATTCTTTCAAGACTTATCCAGGCTGTTGTATTTATCAGTGATTCATTGCTTTTTACTGCTGAATAGTATTCCATACTATGGACACACCACAGTTTGTTTCATCATTTACTTGTGTAAAGTCATGTTGTTTCTAGTTTGGGGCTGTTATAAATAAAGCTGCTGTAAACATTCATTTGCAGATACTGGTGCAAACCTAAGTTTTCATTTTGCTGGGATATATGCCTAGGAATGTGATTTCTAGGTTGTATAGTAGTTGCATGTTTAGTTTTGTAAGAAACTGTCAACTGGTTTCTGAAGTAGTTAAACCATTTTACATTTCCATCAACAGTCTCTCTGCTTCCATACCAGCATGTGGCATTATTACTGTTTCTGATTTTGGCTATTCTGAGAGGTGTAAATCTTATTGTGATTTCAATTGCGTTTTCCTAATGGCTAATGACGGTATATTTTCATGTGCTTATTTGTCATTAGTATAATCTTTTCAGTAAAACATCTGTTCACATCTTTGCCAGATTTCTAATTGGATTGTTTTCTTATTGTTGAAAATGGAGTTGCCTTACATATTATAGATATTAGCTTTTGTCAGATAAGTGGTTTGCCAATATTTTCTCCGACTGTTTAACTTGTATTCTCATTCTCTGATTTTGACGAAATCCAGTTCATCATTTTTTTCCATTTAAGGATCTTGTCTTTGGTTTCATGTCTAAGAACTGTTTGTATAGCCATAGATGCCAGAGTTCATCCTTTTTTTTTTCTAAAATATTTACAATTTTATGTTTTACATTTAAGTTTAGCTATTGTTTTGAGTTAATTTTTGTATGTGAGACTTTAAGTTGATGTTTTATTGTTGTTGTTGAAAATCCTTCCTCTATTGAATTGCTTTTGCACTTTTCTCAAAAATCACTTGGACATATGAGTTCTGCGGATCGTAACTGTAGCAACACAATACATCTGGAAATTGGAAGCTTGAGTTCTTCTATTTTGTGAATCTTTTTCAAAATTGTTTTAGCTATTCTGGTTCCTTTTATTTTTCATATAATTTCTGGAATACTCTTGGCTGTACTTACGAAAAGCTTACTGGAATTTTGATAAGAATTGTACTACACATGTGTATCAGTTTGGAGAGAATTAACTTCTTTGCTGTGTTGAGTCTTCCAGTCCAGCAACTTGGTATTTATTTACATGTGTCATTTCCTTCATTGGCCTTGTATTGTTTTTGGCACACAAATCTCATCCTGTATGTGTTTTTCAGATTTGTACCCATGTGGATTTTTTAGTGATTTTAGGTAGTCCGAGGATCATTTTTGAGACGTGCTGTCTTCAAGCACAGAGCAGACTCTGAGTGAAGATGAAAAGGCTAGAAATGGTGATGGATATTTCACTTCTCAAGGGGAAGAGGATGTGTTCTGGTTTCTGTTGCAGTGATCTTGAAAACGTTGGCATTCCAGACACTGAGCTAATTCTTCCAATAGCAGCTTATGATTCTAAGTGGGTTCCTGTGTAGATTTTTCTATAGTTCAGGCTTATTGTAACATCCAGTCCACATTTCTGCTTTCCTTTATCAGTTAATAAATTGACATTTTGGTTATTTGTCATTCCTTCTCATCTCGGCTGTTAGTAGCTTGCCTGTCCATCTGTTTGTGATGTGTGGACAGAAATCAAATTCTCTGCCGAGGACCACGTACATGGACGTGGTCAACAGCCAATGTAAATGCCAACAGGTGATTTGTAGGAGAGGACAAAGCTCTCCAAGGTCCTCAAATGTTGTTGCATACCCTTCCTTTAATCTGTAAAAGTACAAAAACTAAAAATAGGAATGATAAAGTTGCAGAAAAACTAAAAAATTGGTAGAACAACACCAAGTGTCTCCCAACTTGCAATATGATAATTACATTAATTCACTGTAATATTGATTTGATCAGGTTAGGTTGCCCCTTACTGCTCAACTACTTCCTTTGTTTTAAGACATTTTATTGAAATACTCTATACAGACCAAGAAATGCATATAAATATACAGATAAATAAGTTCTTTGTTCTCTGGTCAACACCCAAATTAAGAACAAAATATTACTAGTACCCCAAGAGTAATCTAATTTAAATTGTAATTTAATTTAAAAAGCGTCTGGGAAAGAGAAGCCATTGCATTCAGAAATTCCGTGATGCTTATTTGCGAAGAATACTTTGAAATATATGAAAATCGCATGTTCTTTTCTGTGTTTGGAACTTACTAAACTTATAAGTCTTTATTGAAATGTTGTCATTGTTCTCAGTTTTCAGAAGAGAACGCAAGCAAAATGAAGAAAATATATGGAGAATTCTGTAGCCATCACAAAGAGGCCGTTAGCCTCTTTAAAGAGCTCCAGCAGAATAAGAAGTTTCAGAATTTTATTAAGGCAAGTGTTTCCCAACGTTATTGCCAAGTGGTTGGCCCGTCTGGGGAACAGTTAGTTCATGCTTGTGTCTTACAGGAGTTAAGCAGATGCACATCCAGGCGCTGTTTTGCAGGGAAAGGAGAAGAAAGTGTTAGGATTGTGGCAAACAGGGAAAATATCTTCATCTGTGTTAGTAAAATATTTTTCCCAGCACATTTCCTTCTCTGTCTTATATCTGTGAGGGCATGTCCTCCAAACTTCTGGGGATATTGCAGTATTCTGGGAAACTGTTCCATGCCTTGACAAGTTATAGAAGAGAAAAACCAGAATAAAAATAAACACAGATCCCACTCAAGCCCTGCTCAATTAGTTCGAAGCAAATCCTCAGCATCATATCATTTTATCCACAATAGGTGATGTATCTTTAAGAAATTACAGCAACATTGTCATATTTTACAATTAGCAATAATTCCTTGATATTTTCATATTTCCCTGATTATCTCATCAAACTTGATTGTTTAAATTGGGATCCAATCAGGGCTCACATATTGTATGTGGAGACTTTATCTCTTAACTTTAATTTTAATATTCTCCTTCTAATTTATTTATTGAAGAAATTTAATCAGTAAAGCGTCCTGGGTTCTGAATTTTCGCCTTCAATTTTTAGAATGCCACCAGATTGTCTTCCCTCTTTTCCCATGTATGTGTGAGAAGGTGAATGCTTAAGGGATACTTGGAGATTTTTAGAAAAATGCTGCTCTGATGAGAGGAATCTTTAAGTGTTATAATGGGTAATAAACGGTGTGGAGGAAGACACACATGCACACGCAATAAACTGCAAAATTGTGTTCAAAATCTAACTTTGATTTCGAATTATTTTTCAAAAATTTTTGCTATCTAGGTATCCTGGCACTTAGGAGTGGGAACTTATTCCCCATGGGAATTAAGCACAAATACATTCAAGAGTAACTTGAAGCTTCCTGAAACCTTAGAGAGGCTGGGGTATTGAAATTAGTGACAACGTATACAATTTAGTGACTGCACATCACATTTTTAATTCCTGGTGATGGATTTGATGTTACAGCTGAATAGAATGATCCTGTTGCTGGTGATTTCTTTCATTAAATTCGCACCTAAACAGTCAATCCAGGTAGATTTGTGTATATAAAAATGTCTCTGCGTATTTTTCAGCTGTGGAACAGTAACCTGCTGGCTCGACGCCGCGGAGTTCCAGAATGCATTCTGCTGGTTACTCAGCGCATCACCAAGTACCCTGTGTTGGTGGAAAGGATTCTGCAGTACACAAAGGGTGAGTGACGGCTTCTGGGACAAACGCTTGGAGGTTAAACTTAGCTGTAAGTGCTTATGGCTTCTAATTCCTGAAGGTTTTCATTATGGGGAAACTGGTAAAGCCTTAGAATTTATTTTGAGGACTTCTCTTTTATGACGCAGCGTGGTTAATAATCTGAAGTCCTACAAGTGATCTCGAACCTGGCAGGCTTCTTCATACCTCGACTCTGCTTTGGCCTCTCCTTCTGCCCTGGATCCAGACCTCCTTAACACCCCTTCTTCCTCCTCTTCCTCTTAGCCTCCCAGCCGTCTAGTGAATCGAGATGCCACTGATCCTGGCACCAGATGTCAGCCCCTGAGCAGTAGGTTGCTAGATTGAGAACGATTGTGTGAAGGAGCTGTGACTTTGTCAGTTCCTGAAGTTCTGAGGAGTCACATCCGAGTACCTTTTCAGAGGCTACTAAAGCACCAGCTGGCCTGTGAGCCCCTTGGGACCTCTGTAGGCCCCGTGTGTCTCTGGCTCACAGCTGGATTTCGATGTCTAGTGCAGTGGCTGATACAGAAGGCTGTGAAAAAGTAAATACTGATCAGTGCAGAGACTGGAGAAATAAAAATACCTACCCCTCAAACTAGCGTATTGCGCTTTCATAAGTTATGATTCGGGTGGTCGTGGCATTTTACCAAAAAGGGCTTGGGTTGGGATTGTGTGACCTTGTGTGGGCATCGAATCTGCTTGCCCCTGCCACTCAGCAGTTCAAGTCCATCACCTGAGCCTTGGTTTTCTCTTGAAATCATTGTGAGAATTAAGTGAGGATATCCCAGAGCAGGACCTCCTACAAACTCGGTGCCCTGGGTGGGAGCTGCTTTTATTGCCTTCATTGGTATCAGTTGACTTAGAAATAATTAGCATAGTAACGAGATTCTCAGTGCTCCTCTAACATCTTTCCCTTTCTTGGAAGGGGTGTGCGTGAATAGACACACAATGAATTCTTTCCATTTCTTTAGTCACACTTAGAACCAAGTTCATGCATGAATGGTAACATCTATTCCTTATGTTCCATTTTTTAAAAGATTTACTTAGGGGCTGGTGCTGTGGCATAGCCAGGAAGGCCACTGCCTGTAGTGCCATCATTGCATATGGGCGCTGAGAAGATGGCCCAAGTGCTTGGGGTCCTGAACCCATGTGAGAGACCTGGCTTCGGATTGGCCTAGCTCCGGCTGTTGTGGCCATTTGGGGAGTGACCAGTGGGTGGAAGACCTCTCTCTCTCTCTCTCTCCCTCTCTCCCCCTCCCTCCCTCCCTCCTTCCATTCCCCTCTCTCTCTCCCCCTCCCTCCCTCCTTCCCTCCCTCTCTCTCTCTCTCCCTCTCTCCCCCTACCTCTCTCTCCCTCTCTCTCCTTCCCTCTCTCCCTCCCTCTCTCTCTCTCCCTCTCTCCCTCCCTCTCTCTCTCCCTCTCCTCTCTCTCCCCCTCCCTCCCTCTCCCTCTCTCCCCCTCCCCCTCCCAGTCTGTAACTCTGCCTCTCAAATAAAAGGCAGAGAGAGAGAGATCTTGCATCTGCTCATTCACTCCCTAAGTGGCAACCACAACTGGGGCTGGGCCAGGCTGAAGCCAGGAGTCAAGTACTCCATCCTGTTCTACCACATGGGTGGTAGGAGTCCAAGCACTTGGGCCATCCTCTGCCTCCTTCCCCTTAGCAGAGAGCTGAATTAAAAGCAGCCAGGACTCAAACTGGCACTCATATGAGATGCTGGCATCTCAGGTGGTAGCTTAACCCACTGTGTCACCATGCTGGTCCCCTTATGTCTCATTTTTATTATGCCCTACAATTAGCAACAAAATTTGAACAGAAATAGAAAAACATAAATTTTGTTGTCAGCAAAAGAATTTAAATAAAATTAAGCCTTTTCAGCCTGTTTGTGTTCTCTTTCTTAAGCTTACTGCAATGCTTCAAGGACTGAGAATCTGTCGAGTTGCATTAGCTAGCTAGCGCTATTCCAGGAGCCAGCCCAGCCCGTGCCGTGTTCCTGGGAACAGCACCACTGATTGTGGACTGAACATCTGGACGGATGAGGGTGACGTGCGGCTCCTCAGGGGCAGTCAGCATGGCGGCTGGATGATGCCCCCTCCTTTGGCCAGGCCTTCCTGGTGGTGGGCCCCTGCCTGGGCTCCGGGGACACTGGCTCCCATGAGGGTGGGGGCAGTGCTCCGCACACCTCATTCCCCTGATCTGGGGACTTGGCTTACACGCAGATTCTGAGTCAGTAGGTCTGGGGCAGAGGCCTAGGCAGGCATTTCTAACCAGCCTCCCAGGTGAGGCCGATGCTGCTACACTTAAAGTAGCACAGCCTTCCTTTGTCCCCAAAGGTCAAAGGGCTTGGAGCCTTTTCTTGGTTTTAGCTATCACCTTGTAACCCAACTTTGATTTTCTCTTTCCTGTGGATGAGATGTTTTTTGTATAAAAGAACTTTTTATTTATTTATTTATTTGGAGAAGAGGGCTTTAGTGGAAGTCAGGTGCGGTATAGTGGTGGGTGTACTCTTTGCCAACAGGAAGAATAAAGATCCGCCCTGTGAAGGCGGATGCCAGGATCGGTCCCTGATAAAACACTGTCTGCTGAAGACAGTTAGACCCTGGGAGTGTTTAGAGCTTTTGGAGGACTTGCTCTCAGCTACTCGGCTGCCATTTCCAAGTGTTTGTTTCTGCAGCTTTGCTGCCAGTTTTGCTTCCTTCCCTCTCCTTCCAGCACCTTCTGACCCCCTGAAACATCACCTTTCACTCCAGGCGCTTCAGTAAGTCTCAGCTGGGTAGTCGGTATCATCAAATCCAGAAAACCGCGAATCCCTTTCATCTGGAGTTTCAGCCGGCTGTTCCAGAAACACCTCCCGAGTATTTTGCTAAGATCGTCTAGAGAGAAGAGCAGGTGCCAGCGTTTTAAAGAGTGACGACAGGGATCGCTGGCTGCTTGCTCTGTTGGCATGAGTCCAGTGACTTATGCACTGGGCTTGGCCTTGCAGCGGGGTGAAGTTCTCAGGAGTGTGGCGTGAGGATGGCTTGAGTCCCCGTGTCTGAGAAGGGGAAGGGAAGCCCACGCTAGCAAAAAGCACATTTCCTGCCGTGGGGACACTCAGATCCCTCCCTGGAACTCACTCGCCATGTTGTTAGCCAAAGCAAGCATTTTCTAACCAAATCATGTAATGGTTCTTTTCTCGGGGCAGGGGGGATGCGGAGGGGTGGTATCGTGTTTGAATTAATACAACAGTTTTCTTCCGGGATTCGCACTTGGATGCCGCATTTATATGGAAAAGCTAAGGGAAAAACAATGTTGCTCCCTAGCACTCTGGCTTGTCATCTGGTGCTCTTCCTTCCTTTTTCCCAAGCAGAAAGGACTGAAGAACATAGAGACCTGTGCAGAGCTCTGTCCTTGATTAAAGACATGCTGGCAGCTGTGGACCTGAAAGTCAACGAGTATGAGAAAAACCAAAAGTGGCTGGAGATCCTCAGTAAGATTGAAAACAAAACATGCACGAAGCTCAAGAATGGCGATGTGTTCAGGAAGCAGGCTTTGGTGAGCCAAGAAAGGACCCTCTTGCACGACGGCCTCGTGTACTGGAAGACTGCCACCGGCCGCTTCAAAGGTACCGGGGCCCTGCCAGGCCGAGCCTCCCTCGGGCACACACACAGCACCTTCGGCAGAGCACAGGCCACAGCAGCTGAGAGTTCTGTTGGTCTTTGGCCTGGAAATATGGGACGGGCAGATGTGGTGTGTCGAGAGCAAGGCAGCGCTCTCACACCCCCGGGCTGCTGGGTGCCCAGGGCAGCCTGGGGTGGTCAGGCCATCCAGGCAGAGGTGAAACCAGCTCTGGAAGTCACCTTTGTTACTGAGTAACCGAGTGCAGCCAGGCGTGTGCTGGTGCTGGTGTGAGCCACTCTTCCTCGGTGCTGCCGTTGGCAGACAGCACTGGCCTGGCTCTACTGATCTGGCTAGAGTCTAAAGCCATGCATTCGACTGCTTAAAAAATTAATTTATTTGAAAGTCAGAGTTACGGGGGATGGAGGGGTTGGGAATAGAGAGACAGAGAGAGATAGAGATAGAGAGATAGATAGGTATCATGAGAGAATGTTCCACCTATCAATTCACTCTCCAGGTGGCTGCAATGGCCAGGACTGGGCCAGGCCAGAGCCAGGAGCCAGGAGCTTCATCCGGGTCTCCCACACAAGTGGTGGGGACCAAGCACTTCGGCCATCTTCCACTGCTTTCTAAGGCCATTAGCAGGGAACCATATTGGAAGTGGAGCAGCCAGGACAGGAACCAGTGCCCATATAGGATGTGGGCGTCACAGGTGGCAGCCTTACCTGTTACGCCACAGTGCCGGCCCCTGTGTTCCAACTCTTAACGACTGACTGTATGTATACTAGTACCTTTCCTGACCTAGGCTTTCTGACCTTGACCACACACTATGATCATCTTTAGAACTTAAACAAATTCTCAAACTGATGCTCAGATCTCCTCCCCAAGATTCTGATTTTACTGGTTTGGGGATGAGTCTGCTGTGTGACCATGGGCTTGGTCTACTTTTTTCTAGTTCTTTATCTTAAGAACCTCCCTAGGTAAGCATGAGTGAAAAAGGTTGCTCCGTTCTAGTTACTCAAAGACTAGTCCTCTTTGGAGGGTGATCCCTCTTTGGTGGAAGTTGCGGCTAATGTCTGAAATGGGATTTGTTGTTGACAACTAGCATTGTTGAGGTAAATAAGTCACAATCACAATCTGTCATTCCTCTTGCTCCATTTACTCTTTATTCGTTTGAAATCAATTGTTGGTGACCTTGCGGTTGTAGTGAAGATGTTCTGTGAACAATCTGTAAGGGAGGATGGGATTTCAACCCTCACTCGGATCTCGATGAACAAAACAGCACGTTTCTATATATGTGGGGTCTCCAAAAGAGTCCATGGAGAATGTGTAGTGTGAAAGAACTGTGCGTGGATTTCAAAAAATGGTTGCACTAAAATAAACTTACCTGTGAATCCTATTTTTCAAAGAACTTTTTGAAGTAATTGATGTCCTCTTATGTTTTGTTATGTGTAATTAACTTTTTCCCTTAAGGTAAGGGTTTGCTCACTTTTGTTCGACCCTTCTTTTTTTTATTGGACATTTTTCTTCCCCTTTGAAAGCTATAACACTAAATTTTGCTGGAGATATGTTTACTCATATAGCGTGCAGCCTTAAACACTAATTTCTGCTAACATTTATGGATTATATCTCTGGCTATCATAATATGTATCTTTATAAAGCTTTTATAATTAGCCTGAATATTTGTCTTTATTTTTATTAAATTTTTAAAATACCAAACATGAACTTAGAATATTTATTAGAGGCATCTGAACTGTGTGTTGTTAATGCCTGTAAATTTTTTTTAAGATATCCTGGCTCTCCTTCTGACTGATGTGCTGCTCTTTCTACAAGAAAAAGACCAGAAATACATCTTTGCAGCTGTTGTAAGTATTTGGCCAAGTGATGGTACTGTGATAGGTTTGGTCCTGCATTTTCATGAGAAATGTCTGAAATTCTTAGTGAAACCCTTATAATATGGTCACTAGCAAGATTATGCACTTTTTACGTTCCCATTGTTACTAGTGATTGCAGTGCTCAGGATTGAATTCACATTCAAACCTGCAAAATTTGCAGAGAGAGGTTGATGCATGGACTCAGTCCTGGCACCCTGAGTAGGAATCCCTGGAATATCAAAGAAGGTCATTTCAGGCTGGTGCCATGGCTCAACAGGCTAATCCTCTGCCTAGTGGCAATGGCAAACCCTGGGTTCTAGTCCCGGTCAGGGCGCCGGATTCTGTCCCGGTTGCCCCTCTTCCAGGCCAGCTCTCTGCTATGGCCTGGGAGTGCAGAGGAGGATGGCCCAAGTGCTTGGGCTCTGCACCCCATGGGAGACCAGGAGAAGCACCTGGCTCCTGCCTTCGGATCAGCATGGTGTGCCGGCCACGGCGCACCGGCCGCGGCGGCCATTGGAGGGTGAACCAACGGCAAAGGAAGACCTTTCTCTCTGTGTCTCTCTCTCTCTCTTTCTCACTGTCCACTCTGTCTGTCTGTCAAAAAAAAAAAAAAAAAAAAGTAATTTCAAAGTGACTATGTAGGCTGGGGCTTGGACAAGCCTGGGTAGCTTGCTCGTCTGTCCCCTCATGACGAAGTTTTCTCCCACTACCCTGAGAAACACAGGCCTCATTCCTAGCTGGGACACTCTGCGTGCACTCTGGCACGTGACATTAGCTGCCTGAAAGTTGTGTGATGTAGGGATAGTGCTGGGAGTGAGCAGCTGGGGGACAGAGTGCCAGGGTGGAGGCCTGTCACCCAGTCCATGAGGGAGAAGCAAAACCACACCCACCGGCTGCCTTTGGAGACAGCGGTGGAAGCCGCAAACCGGTTCTTCAGATTCACCCCCGGAGCTGCTCATTATGCTGACATTCTCTGGCAGTGCCTTCAACTGCAGCTATTCCCCAAGTCCGTATTTTTTTTTTTCTTCTCTTTGGATCCCCGGGTGCTCAGAACCACTGTCCACTGCAGGATCACACTCAGTCCATGTTGGTAGAAGAGCCGGGTCTTGGGTGCTAAAAAAAGTGGCCTTTCTTCCTATTCCCGTCTGGTGGCCTTGCGTTAGATGTGGTTCTGCACGCACTTATTGCGTGCCAGCTTTGTGCAAGGCGATGTGGTGAGCACATGAACATGGCATTGACCCGCAGCTGCCTACTGGGGTTCTGCTGGTCCAGGGAATGCGGAGGCACTGCAGGGGGAAGCGGAGAAGTTCTGCGACAGAGCTGGCCGGGCGCGCCTGCGGCGTGCAGGGTCTCACCTGGAACACGGACCGTTCAGTTGTACAGCCCCCTGTGCTCCCTGGGGTTCTGTTCCCACCACCTTACTGAAGTGGTGATGGAGCTCTTCCGGTCCCCGTCCTCCTCAATCTTTCCATCACAGTTGAGAGACTGTTGCCTTCCCGTGTGCTCCGAGAGAGATCCCTCCTTCCTGGACCACGGCATTTTGGTTTTTCATCCCCCCTCACTGTCCTGGGTGTTCATTTAAAAAGCTGTCCTTTTGAACCACCAGTTGTCCAGGACAAACATTCTCCAGAATCCTCCCTGTCCATCCTCCTTCCTCCACACGCTCTCAGCTGGAGATCAAGCTGCTTTGAAAAGGTCGGAAGTACAATACAAGTTGACCTGGGATTGCCGCTTTCTGTAGCTCATGTGTTTCTCGCCGTCCTGACTCTGGCCAGGGTGCTCTCTCACCTGCACCTCGTCCTGTTTCACGCAGGATCAGAAGCCATCCGTTATTTCGCTGCAGAAGCTAATTGCTAGAGAAGTTGCCAATGAGGAGCGAGGCATGTTTCTGATCAGCGCGTCATCTGCTGGTCCCGAGATGTACGAGATCCACACCGCTTCCAAGGAGGAACGGAATAACTGGATGAGGCGGATCCAGCAGGCAGTGGAAAGGTAACCTCCGTTTCTGTCCGTAATCTTGGGAGTGGGCTCATTTGGATGGAGACAGTGTTCTAACCATGTCTCTCCTGCATGAAAATGTTGCTTCAGCTGGGATGGGCTGGCCCCTGCCCCTGCCCCTGCCTGCGATAGCCCCCCTCCTGCCGCTTTGCCCTCCACGCCTCCCTGCACGTAACACCCTCGCCCGCCCTCTGCCTGTGTGTGTCCCGCCTGGCTTGGTGCAGCGCATGCCCCGCCTCCTTCGTGAAGACCTCCTCAGTTCCAGTGGTCTCTTCCTTACCTGAAATTCTTTAACATCTGCCCTCTGACGCATTTGTTCGATGCTTGTTATATACTGCCTTGTAGCTATTCTCTGTATATATGTGTGTTTAATTAGATTGGAAGCCCCTTGAGGGCAGGGACCTTGTCTTTCCTTTCTCTGTGTTCCCAGTACTGAGGAATCATTCAATAAATGTTTTTCCCTTGGTGGATGAAGTGTTCTATGGCAATTTATTCCTCGCTGCTTCTGCAATGACAGTTTTGATAAAAAGGGTTCCAGGCTGGAGTGGTCAGTCTTACTGGTAATTTGATTAGTGAGATCCCGACATTCTCTAAAATCCTTCCATCTCCACTGCACCCCCTCCAACTCAACCTGGCCCCCTACCTTCATCCCCTCAACCCTACTACCGCCATGAAGAGTAGAAGCGCCCAAATGTTACATAAAGCAAAAATTATTATTTCAGTCTACCTGTGTGGACCTTGGCACTCTGTCCCCCACTGCTCACTCCTAGTGCCATCCCAACATCACACATGTTTGTGTCGGAGTATTTGAGTCATCTGTGTTGCTGACTTTTTGAGAACCATGTTGGATTGTGCATGGTCCTTTAATACACTCAAGGGACAGAATTTCTGAGCCAAGGAGGGCTGATGCGTGTTCAGTGCTGAATTTTCTCCTTTGTGAGGAACTCTATTGCCAAGTCCCCATGTTCTCCTGATGGGCCTGCGTATACTTGGCTTTGGCTTCAGTGCTCTCTCTCGCCTGTTTTCTCTTCAAGTTGCCCAGAAGAAGAGGGAGGAAGGACAAGCGAATCCGACGAAGAGAGGCGGAGAGCTGAAGCCAGAGTGGCCAGAATTCAGCAATGTCAAGGTTGGTACTTGTGCTTCTGGCTCCCGGCTGTGGTATGCTCCCTGGGTGTTGGGAAAGCCCAGGCATCGTGAATGGCAGGGAGGGCTAGTTGATTCAATCTGTGTGTGTTAGCCAAGCCCCCCTAAAAAAAACACTGGCACTAGAAATGCTCAAATAAGATTACACCCATACACACACACACACACACTCTTCTGACATGTGTGGGCACTGTCCTGCAGGTGATCGTTGGGCTTCCTGCCTGATGGATTAATTTAGGTCCCAGCACTGTCATGTCACAGCCATGTGACTTTGTGGACAAGGCCCTTGATTTGCAAATGCGTGACAGAAGGGAATTAGGTGGGCTTGGTGCTTCTCCACTCTGCCTTGCCAGGGACCTTATCTGGGGAGACCTCAGAAATGCTGATTCCTGGGCCCCAGCCCAACCAGTTGACTCAGCATGTGTAGGTGGCCAGCATGGACTTGGGTGGTTCCAATGCTCCCCGAGAGGAATAGGCATGGTGCCTTCCATGCCAGGGAAGGACCCTTTGAGCTGTAAGACTTTTATAGCATGTTGAAATCTAAGGAAAATGACGTGCCCAGTGATGGTCAAAGGAATTGGCTGTTTAGAAAAAATGTGCTTGGTTTTGACCAAGAATCGCTGAGGCCCAAGTGGCTTCTGCCCTTGCATTGTTTTCCTTGTGGGTATTTACTGACCACGGACAGGCCTCTGCAATTTTCATTCCTGCACTTACTGTGTAGTCTTAATAGAAAACAGCACGAATAAACAAAGAGTGGCTTTTGCGAGTTTTCCTGGAGCAGGGGAATGGGAGAGGAAATGGACGCTGCGCGAATTCCTTATTTACAGAAAAGACAGAGGAGGCTGAGCGAGCGGCAAGCCTCCTGCTGCCGGCTGCGGGCGCCAAGTGGAAGAGGCGGGACTGGAACTTGGCTCTAGCCCAGCCACTAACTCGTGCTTTTCCTTTTAAATCGGGCCGTGCCATCTATGCAGCACCATCTTTGTCGTGTGGCTTGGATTTAACATTAGTTGCTATGTTTGTGTGAATGATAACCTTCTGAGGTGAATATCATTTCACAGAAATACTCAGCAGCCAAGACCAGCAGATTTGCACGTATTTGGAGGAGAAGCTGCACATCTACGCCGAACTTGGAGAATTGAGTGGATTGGAGGATGTGCACCTGGAACCCCACCTCCTCATTAAACCCGACCCGGGAGAGCCTCCGCAGGCAGCGTCCTTACTGGCGGCAGCACTGAAAGAAGGTAAGCCGCTTTGACAAGGACTTGGTCTGGCGAATTCAGGAAGTGTTAGGTGAACACCTGCTACGCGACATGTGCTGTGGTCTTGGTGCAGATCTGTCAGGTGGTATCAGGTACATAAAACACAAAGCAACAGGGCAAGGGGGAGGGGAGCGATGGAGTTCAGGTGGTTCTGTCTTAGGGTGACCAGAGAAGGCCTCTCTGATACACTGACACATAAGTAGAAGTGAAGGAAACGAGAGAGCCACGAGATATCTGGAGTGATCCAGCACTGGGAAGAGCAGGTGCAAAAGCCCTGAGGCAGGTGAGTGCCACGCTTGTTTGAGGAACAGCAAGGAGGGCAATGCAGGTGCAATGAAGTGAAGGCTGGGGGTAGGAGACACAGGGTTAATTAGGTCCCAGATTACATGCATTAAGGTAAAGAGTTGGAATTTCAATGAGAGGGTGAGATGGGTCACATTATAGTTTTCAGTGGAAGGGTGGCTTGATGTATGTTTTAAAAGGAACTCCCTGAGGGCCCCATGGGTAGTAGACTGACAAAGTGCAGCTAAGGAAGCCCAGGTTATAACAATGGGTGGTGGTAGCCAAGGTAAGCTCACTGGGGATGAGAAAGTCCAGCAGGTGAAAAGCCAGGCTCGTGGGAGGGCTGAGTTCATAGAATTTCACGGACTGAGCAGTTTGGAAGGAGGGGGAGAATTGTGCCTAAGGAACACCAGCAGGGGGCGGTGGCTGGGACGGGGCGTGGTCTACAGATGCATGGTCACAAGGAGGGTGGTGAGTGGTCCCCTCTGGCAGGAACTTCAGAGGAGGAAGCTGAAGGGATATGTGGGGGCGTGGTCGGCAGGTGCTGATGGCAGAGGGTTTAGGCTCTCCTGTAGCCTCAGGACTTCAGCTCCGGGGTGGGGGTGGGGGATTTAGAAATCTTGGGACTGTTCATCTCTATTTCACTGTCGAGGAAGGTGGGAGCCGGAGAGGGGCAGTGGGCTGTCGGAAGCGGCCCCACAGGTGCATCACCCAGCCGTTCAGCCAGCATCCACTGAGCGTCCTTCCGTGAAGTTTCTGGTGGGGAAAGGCAGTGCACAGAAATAGGACAGGGGCCTGGGATGGGCAAGATGTCTCCCACCAGGTCGTTTTTTTGCCGTAAGAATTGGGAGATGAGAAGAAGCCAGCTGTCCCAAGATCCGGGGCTGGGAGCGTTGCTGGGCACAGAGAAAGTGAATACAAGTCCCCGAGGCTGAGTGACCGTGGCTCGTCCAAGGAAAGGAAGAAGGCCAGGGCGGTGGCAGTCGGGACGCTGCCCTGAGCAGAGGTGGCGTGGGTGGACCCTGTGGGGAGCAACTCGGACTAGACTAAGTTACTGGAATTAAGACTTATTCTATGCATCTGCTCTCCCACAATATGGCGCTGGGAGAGGAGAAAACAGCTTCTACACAGCTGCCTCCAGTTCAGCCAATAAACTGTAGGACTTGCTCCTGATTAGAGGAGAGCAGCGTGCTTGGCGTGTGGGCAGCCGAGTTGGGATTGGTGGAAGAGGACTATATAGGAGGAGAGAGACGGCACGCACCAGGAACATCTAAGAGGAACATCTAAGGGGAACATCTAAGGGGAACACCTGTGCAGCCCCCGAGAGAGCCGGCCGGCGGTGTGCCGCTCCCCCGCGGAAGTGGGGAATGTGGCAGGGGGAACTGCCCTTCCACGGAGGTGGAAGGGACAGTAGCCAACCCGGGAAGAACCAGCAGCAAACCCGGGGAGGGCCGAGCAGACGAAAGAACAGCGCAGGGTCCTGTGTCGTTCCTCCACGAAGAGGGGGAGCGACATGATGGTGCCGTGACTCGGATATGAAGCCTGGGCAGGGCTTGGTGTCGTTCCTCCACGAGGAGGGGGAGCGACGTGGTGGTGCCGTGGCTCGGATATGAAGCCTAGGCAGGGCTTGGTGTCGTTCCCCCACGAAGACGGGGAGTGACATAATGGTGCCGTGACTCGGATAGGAAACCTAGGACGGATAGGAAACTTAGGAGGGAAGAAACGGGAAGAACTGGGAAAATACCGGAGAGAGAGACTAGCAAACAGCCTAGGGAAAAGCCGGACGAAAAAGGTGCCGGAAGAAGCTATTGAAAGCCTAGGCATAGACTCAGATACGGACTACGGGGGGAAGCTGGGAGAAATCTCTAAGGTCGAAGGCGAAAGTGAAAGCTAGAACAAACTCGGATGTGGACTGTGGGGAGAGGCCAGGAGAAATGAGGGAGGAGTATTGTTGGAGGAAAGCTTGGGGAAACATACCGGGTAGAGAAAAATGTTAGGGAAATTGAAGCCGCGGGGGGCAGGCCGAGGCGGAGACGAAAGCCACTTTGGGATTCTTAAGTTAGCCCGGGAATGGGGGGCGAAGAGTTGAAACCAGAAGCGGAAACGTAAGCCAGGTTGGGATCCGTCTGATTAGCCCGGGGAGCAAAGGACGGGAAGCCAGATCGTGGGGCGGAAACGTGAGCTGAGTTGAATTCGCCAGGTTAGCCCAGGGAACTTAGATTGAATGCTAGTGGCGGAGACGTAAGCTACGCTGTGTGACTCGCGAAGGCTGCCGCGCGCAGAGCGTGCGGGGCACAAGTAGATAGGGAACGCTGGGCTAGTGAGAGACCGCGGAGTGTGCGCGCGAAGCGAAGCCGCGCAGATAAGAGAAGCGGGCTGAAGCGGCTCAGCCGGGAAGCCGCCGAGAAGCAGCCTCGGGGCGGGCGCTGGGAAGCTGCGGGGATAAGAGAAACAGAAGTTTAGAAGTAAAATGAGAGAAATAGGAATGCTGGTAGATAGAAGTAAAATGGGAGAAATAGGAATGCCCGGAGATAGAGAAATAGAGAAATAGAAAGGCCTCCCCACAACACAGCAATGAGAGAGCTTGGATTCGGTCTGCCTGATTAGTGAGGCGATGAGCACCTGCGGGCGGCTAGCAGCTTATGCGCCGCAGGTCACCGAAGACAGGCACGAATTAACATCAACAGTCTCCCCACAATACCGCAATGAGAAGGCTTGGATTCGGTCTGCCTGATTAGTAAGGCGGTAAGCACCAGCAGGCGGCTCGACCAGAGTATGAGCTGCAGGTCACCGAAGATAGGCACGAATCAACACCAATAGGCCTCCCCACAATATGGCAATGAGAAGGCTTGGATTCGGTCTGCCTGATTAGTAAGGCGGTAAGCACCAGCAGGCGGCTCGACCAGAGTATGAGCCGCAGGTCACCGAAGACAGGCAGGCATCAGCGCCTAAAAACCTCCTCACAACATGGCGAAGAGAGGACCCGGATTCGGTTTGCCTGATTGATAGGACTTGTAAGAACCTGTGGCAACTCTAGCAAGCAGAGCAGAGTGTGTGCCGCGGGACACCGAAGACAGGCACGTATCAACGCCAAAAAATAAAAAGAAAGGGGGATCTGTGGGGAGCAACTCGGACTAGACTAAGTTACTGGAATTAAGACTTATTCTATGCATCTGCTCTCCCACAATATGGCGCTGGGAGAGAAGAAAACAGCTTCTACACAGCTGCCTCCAGTTCAGCCAATAAACTGTAGGACTTGCTCCTGATTGGAGGAGAGCAGCGTGCTCGGCGTGTGGGCAGTGGAAGAGGACTATATAGGAGGAGAGAGACTATATAGGAGGAGAGAGACGGCACGCACCAGGAACATCTAAGAGGAACATCTAAGGGGAACATCTAAGGGGAACACCTGTGCAGCCCCCGAGAGAGCCGGCCGGCGGTGTGCCGCTCCCCCGCGGAAGTGGGGAATGTGGCAGGGGGAACTGCCCTTCCACGGAGGTGGAAGGGACAGTAGCCAACCCGGGAAGAACCAGCAGCAAACCCGGGGAGGGCCGAGCAGACGAAAGAACAGCGCAGGGTCCTGTGTCGTTCCTCCACGAAGAGGGGGAGCGACATGATGGTGCCGTGACTCGGATATGAAGCCTGGGCAGGGCTTGGTGTCGTTCCTCCACGAGGAGGGGGAGCGACGTGGTGGTGCCGTGGCTCGGATATGAAGCCTAGGCAGGGCTTGGTGTCGTTCCCCCACGAAGACGGGGAGTGA
Source organism: Oryctolagus cuniculus (assembly GCF_964237555.1). Taxonomy (NCBI): domain Eukaryota; kingdom Metazoa; phylum Chordata; class Mammalia; order Lagomorpha; family Leporidae; genus Oryctolagus; species Oryctolagus cuniculus. The sequence goes on along the minus strand of NC_091445.1, from coordinate 37,098,970 downwards.
CATAATGGTGCCGTGACTCGGATAGGAAACCTAGGACGGATAGGAAACTTAGGAGGGAAGAAACGGGAAGAACTGGGAAAATACCGGAGAGAGAGACTAGCAAACAGCCTAGGGAAAAGCCGGACGAAAAAGGTGCCGGAAGAAGCTATTGAAAGCCTAGGCATAGACTCAGATACGGACTACGGGGGGAAGCTGGGAGAAATCTCTAAGGTCGAAGGCGAAAGTGAAAGCTAGAACAAACTCGGATGTGGACTGTGGGGAGAGGCCAGGAGAAATGAGGGAGGAGTATTGTTGGAGGAAAGCTTGGGGAAACATACCGGGTAGAGAAAAATGTTAGGGAAATTGAAGCCGCGGGGGGCAGGCCGAGGCGGAGACGAAAGCCACTTTGGGATTCTTAAGTTAGCCCGGGAATGGGGGGCGAAGAGTTGAAACCAGAAGCGGAAACGTAAGCCAGGTTGGGATCCGTCTGATTAGCCCGGGGAGCAAAGGACGGGAAGCCAGATCGTGGGGCGGAAACGTGAGCTGAGTTGAATTCGCCAGGTTAGCCCAGGGAACTTAGATTGAATGCTAGTGGCGGAGACGTAAGCTACGCTGTGTGACTCGCGAAGGCTGCCGCGCGCAGAGCGTGCGGGGCACAAGTAGATAGGGAACGCTGGGCTAGTGAGAGACCGCGGAGTGTGCGCGCGAAGCGAAGCCGCGCAGATAAGAGAAGCGGGCTGAAGCGGCTCAGCCGGGAAGCCGCCGAGAAGCAGCCTCGGGGCGGGCGCTGGGAAGCTGCGGGGATAAGAGAAACAGAAGTTTAGAAGTAAAATGAGAGAAATAGGAATGCTGGTAGATAGAAGTAAAATGGGAGAAATAGGAATGCCCGGAGATAGAGAAATAGAGAAATAGAAAGGCCTCCCCACAACACAGCAATGAGAGAGCTTGGATTCGGTCTGCCTGATTAGTGAGGCGATGAGCACCTGCGGGCGGCTAGCAGCTTATGCGCCGCAGGTCACCGAAGACAGGCACGAATTAACATCAATAGTCTCCCCACAATACCGCAATGAGAAGGCTTGGATTCGGTCTGCCTGATTAGTAAGGCGGTAAGCACCAGCAGGCGGCTCGACCAGAGTATGAGCTGCAGGTCACCGAAGATAGGCACGAATCAACACCAATAGGCCTCCCCACAATATGGCAATGAGAAGGCTTGGATTCGGTCTGCCTGATTAGTAAGGCGGTAAGCACCAGCAGGCGGCTCGACCAGAGTATGAGCCGCAGGTCACCGAAGACAGGCAGGCATCAGCGCCTAAAAACCTCCTCACAACATGGCGAAGAGAGGACCCGGATTCGGTTTGCCTGATTGATAGGACTTGTAAGAACCTGTGGCAACTCTAGCAAGCAGAGCAGAGTGTGTGCCGCGGGACACCGAAGACAGGCACGTATCAACGCCAAAAAATAAAAAGAAAGGGGGATCTGTGGGGAGCAACTCGGACTAGACTAAGTTACTGGAATTAAGACTTATTCTATGCATCTGCTCTCCCACAATATGGCGCTGGGAGAGAAGAAAACAGCTTCTACACAGCTGCCTCCAGTTCAGCCAATAAACTGTAGGACTTGCTCCTGATTGGAGGAGAGCAGCGTGCTCGGCGTGTGGGCAGTGGAAGAGGACTATATAGGAGGAGAGAGACTATATAGGAGGAGAGAGACGGCACGCACCAGGAACATCTAAGAGGAACATCTAAGGGGAACATCTAAGGGGAACACCTGTGCAGCCCCCGAGAGAGCCGGCCGGCGGTGTGCCGCTCCCCCGCGGAAGTGGGGAATGTGGCAGGGGGAACTGCCCTTCCACGGAGGTGGAAGGGACAGTAGCCAACCCGGGAAGAACCAGCAGCAAACCCGGGGAGGGCCGAGCAGACGAAAGAACAGCGCAGGGTCCTGTGTCGTTCCTCCACGAAGAGGGGGAGCGACATGATGGTGCCGTGACTCGGATATGAAGCCTGGGCAGGGCTTGGTGTCGTTCCTCCACGAGGAGGGGGAGCGACGTGGTGGTGCCGTGGCTCGGATATGAAGCCTAGGCAGGGCTTGGTGTCGTTCCCCCACGAAGACGGGGAGTGACATAATGGTGCCGTGACTCGGATAGGAAACCTAGGACGGATAGGAAACTTAGGAGGGAAGAAACGGGAAGAACTGGGAAAATACCGGAGAGAGAGACTAGCAAACAGCCTAGGGAAAAGCCGGACGAAAAAGGTGCCGGAAGAAGCTATTGAAAGCCTAGGCATAGACTCAGATACGGACTACGGGGGGAAGCTGGGAGAAATCTCTAAGGTCGAAGGCGAAAGTGAAAGCTAGAACAAACTCGGATGTGGACTGTGGGGAGAGGCCAGGAGAAATGAGGGAGGAGTATTGTTGGAGGAAAGCTTGGGGAAACATACCGGGTAGAGAAAAATGTTAGGGAAATTGAAGCCGCGGGGGGCAGGCCGAGGCGGAGACGAAAGCCACTTTGGGATTCTTAAGTTAGCCCGGGAATGGGGGGCGAAGAGTTGAAACCAGAAGCGGAAACGTAAGCCAGGTTGGGATCCGTCTGATTAGCCCGGGGAGCAAAGGACGGGAAGCCAGATCGTGGGGCGGAAACGTGAGCTGAGTTGAATTCGCCAGGTTAGCCCAGGGAACTTAGATTGAATGCTAGTGGCGGAGACGTAAGCTACGCTGTGTGACTCGCGAAGGCTGCCGCGCGCAGAGCGTGCGGGGCACAAGTAGATAGGGAACGCTGGGCTAGTGAGAGACCGCGGAGTGTGCGCGCGAAGCGAAGCCGCGCAGATAAGAGAAGCGGGCTGAAGCGGCTCAGCCGGGAAGCCGCCGAGAAGCAGCCTCGGGGCGGGCGCTGGGAAGCTGCGGGGATAAGAGAAACAGAAGTTTAGAAGTAAAATGAGAGAAATAGGAATGCTGGTAGATAGAAGTAAAATGGGAGAAATAGGAATGCCCGGAGATAGAGAAATAGAGAAATAGAAAGGCCTCCCCACAACACAGCAATGAGAGAGCTTGGATTCGGTCTGCCTGATTAGTGAGGCGATGAGCACCTGCGGGCGGCTAGCAGCTTATGCGCCGCAGGTCACCGAAGACAGGCACGAATTAACATCAATAGTCTCCCCACAATACCGCAATGAGAAGGCTTGGATTCGGTCTGCCTGATTAGTAAGGCGGTAAGCACCAGCAGGCGGCTCGACCAGAGTATGAGCTGCAGGTCACCGAAGATAGGCACGAATCAACACCAATAGGCCTCCCCACAATATGGCAATGAGAAGGCTTGGATTCGGTCTGCCTGATTAGTAAGGCGGTAAGCACCAGCAGGCGGCTCGACCAGAGTATGAGCCGCAGGTCACCGAAGACAGGCAGGCATCAGCGCCTAAAAACCTCCTCACAACATGGCGAAGAGAGGACCCGGATTCGGTTTGCCTGATTGATAGGACTTGTAAGAACCTGTGGCAACTCTAGCAAGCAGAGCAGAGTGTGTGCCGCGGGACACCGAAGACAGGCACGTATCAACGCCAAAAAATAAAAAGAAAGGGGGATCTGTGGGGAGCAACTCGGACTAGACTAAGTTACTGGAATTAAGACTTATTCTATGCATCTGCTCTCCCACAATATGGCGCTGGGAGAGAAGAAAACAGCTTCTACACAGCTGCCTCCAGTTCAGCCAATAAACTGTAGGACTTGCTCCTGATTGGAGGAGAGCAGCGTGCTCGGCGTGTGGGCAGTGGAAGAGGACTATATAGGAGGAGAGAGACTATATAGGAGGAGAGAGACGGCACGCACCAGGAACATCTAAGAGGAACATCTAAGGGGAACATCTAAGGGGAACACCTGTGCAGCCCCCGAGAGAGCCGGCCGGCGGTGTGCCGCTCCCCCGCGGAAGTGGGGAATGTGGCAGGGGGAACTGCCCTTCCACGGAGGTGGAAGGGACAGTAGCCAACCCGGGAAGAACCAGCAGCAAACCCGGGGAGGGCCGAGCAGACGAAAGAACAGCGCAGGGTCCTGTGTCGTTCCTCCACGAAGAGGGGGAGCGACATGATGGTGCCGTGACTCGGATATGAAGCCTGGGCAGGGCTTGGTGTCGTTCCTCCACGAGGAGGGGGAGCGACGTGGTGGTGCCGTGGCTCGGATATGAAGCCTAGGCAGGGCTTGGTGTCGTTCCCCCACGAAGACGGGGAGTGACATAATGGTGCCGTGACTCGGATAGGAAACCTAGGACGGATAGGAAACTTAGGAGGGAAGAAACGGGAAGAACTGGGAAAATACCGGAGAGAGAGACTAGCAAACAGCCTAGGGAAAAGCCGGACGAAAAAGGTGCCGGAAGAAGCTATTGAAAGCCTAGGCATAGACTCAGATACGGACTACGGGGGGAAGCTGGGAGAAATCTCTAAGGTCGAAGGCGAAAGTGAAAGCTAGAACAAACTCGGATGTGGACTGTGGGGAGAGGCCAGGAGAAATGAGGGAGGAGTATTGTTGGAGGAAAGCTTGGGGAAACATACCGGGTAGAGAAAAATGTTAGGGAAATTGAAGCCGCGGGGGGCAGGCCGAGGCGGAGACGAAAGCCACTTTGGGATTCTTAAGTTAGCCCGGGAATGGGGGGCGAAGAGTTGAAACCAGAAGCGGAAACGTAAGCCAGGTTGGGATCCGTCTGATTAGCCCGGGGAGCAAAGGACGGGAAGCCAGATCGTGGGGCGGAAACGTGAGCTGAGTTGAATTCGCCAGGTTAGCCCAGGGAACTTAGATTGAATGCTAGTGGCGGAGACGTAAGCTACGCTGTGTGACTCGCGAAGGCTGCCGCGCGCAGAGCGTGCGGGGCACAAGTAGATAGGGAACGCTGGGCTAGTGAGAGACCGCGGAGTGTGCGCGCGAAGCGAAGCCGCGCAGATAAGAGAAGCGGGCTGAAGCGGCTCAGCCGGGAAGCCGCCGAGAAGCAGCCTCGGGGCGGGCGCTGGGAAGCTGCGGGGATAAGAGAAACAGAAGTTTAGAAGTAAAATGAGAGAAATAGGAATGCTGGTAGATAGAAGTAAAATGGGAGAAATAGGAATGCCCGGAGATAGAGAAATAGAGAAATAGAAAGGCCTCCCCACAACACAGCAATGAGAGAGCTTGGATTCGGTCTGCCTGATTAGTGAGGCGATGAGCACCTGCGGGCGGCTAGCAGCTTATGCGCCGCAGGTCACCGAAGACAGGCACGAATTAACATCAATAGTCTCCCCACAATACCGCAATGAGAAGGCTTGGATTCGGTCTGCCTGATTAGTAAGGCGGTAAGCACCAGCAGGCGGCTCGACCAGAGTATGAGCTGCAGGTCACCGAAGATAGGCACGAATCAACACCAATAGGCCTCCCCACAATATGGCAATGAGAAGGCTTGGATTCGGTCTGCCTGATTAGTAAGGCGGTAAGCACCAGCAGGCGGCTCGACCAGAGTATGAGCCGCAGGTCACCGAAGACAGGCAGGCATCAGCGCCTAAAAACCTCCTCACAACATGGCGAAGAGAGGACCCGGATTCGGTTTGCCTGATTGATAGGACTTGTAAGAACCTGTGGCAACTCTAGCAAGCAGAGCAGAGTGTGTGCCGCGGGACACCGAAGACAGGCACGTATCAACGCCAAAAAATAAAAAGAAAGGGGGATCTGTGGGGAGCAACTCGGACTAGACTAAGTTACTGGAATTAAGACTTATTCTATGCATCTGCTCTCCCACAATATGGCGCTGGGAGAGAAGAAAACAGCTTCTACACAGCTGCCTCCAGTTCAGCCAATAAACTGTAGGACTTGCTCCTGATTGGAGGAGAGCAGCGTGCTCGGCGTGTGGGCAGTGGAAGAGGACTATATAGGAGGAGAGAGACTATATAGGAGGAGAGAGACGGCACGCACCAGGAACATCTAAGAGGAACATCTAAGGGGAACATCTAAGGGGAACACCTGTGCAGCCCCCGAGAGAGCCGGCCGGCGGTGTGCCGCTCCCCCGCGGAAGTGGGGAATGTGGCAGGGGGAACTGCCCTTCCACGGAGGTGGAAGGGACAGTAGCCAACCCGGGAAGAACCAGCAGCAAACCCGGGGAGGGCCGAGCAGACGAAAGAACAGCGCAGGGTCCTGTGTCGTTCCTCCACGAAGAGGGGGAGCGACATGATGGTGCCGTGACTCGGATATGAAGCCTGGGCAGGGCTTGGTGTCGTTCCTCCACGAGGAGGGGGAGCGACGTGGTGGTGCCGTGGCTCGGATATGAAGCCTAGGCAGGGCTTGGTGTCGTTCCCCCACGAAGACGGGGAGTGACATAATGGTGCCGTGACTCGGATAGGAAACCTAGGACGGATAGGAAACTTAGGAGGGAAGAAACGGGAAGAACTGGGAAAATACCGGAGAGAGAGACTAGCAAACAGCCTAGGGAAAAGCCGGACGAAAAAGGTGCCGGAAGAAGCTATTGAAAGCCTAGGCATAGACTCAGATACGGACTACGGGGGGAAGCTGGGAGAAATCTCTAAGGTCGAAGGCGAAAGTGAAAGCTAGAACAAACTCGGATGTGGACTGTGGGGAGAGGCCAGGAGAAATGAGGGAGGAGTATTGTTGGAGGAAAGCTTGGGGAAACATACCGGGTAGAGAAAAATGTTAGGGAAATTGAAGCCGCGGGGGGCAGGCCGAGGCGGAGACGAAAGCCACTTTGGGATTCTTAAGTTAGCCCGGGAATGGGGGGCGAAGAGTTGAAACCAGAAGCGGAAACGTAAGCCAGGTTGGGATCCGTCTGATTAGCCCGGGGAGCAAAGGACGGGAAGCCAGATCGTGGGGCGGAAACGTGAGCTGAGTTGAATTCGCCAGGTTAGCCCAGGGAACTTAGATTGAATGCTAGTGGCGGAGACGTAAGCTACGCTGTGTGACTCGCGAAGGCTGCCGCGCGCAGAGCGTGCGGGGCACAAGTAGATAGGGAACGCTGGGCTAGTGAGAGACCGCGGAGTGTGCGCGCGAAGCGAAGCCGCGCAGATAAGAGAAGCGGGCTGAAGCGGCTCAGCCGGGAAGCCGCCGAGAAGCAGCCTCGGGGCGGGCGCTGGGAAGCTGCGGGGATAAGAGAAACAGAAGTTTAGAAGTAAAATGAGAGAAATAGGAATGCTGGTAGATAGAAGTAAAATGGGAGAAATAGGAATGCCCGGAGATAGAGAAATAGAGAAATAGAAAGGCCTCCCCACAACACAGCAATGAGAGAGCTTGGATTCGGTCTGCCTGATTAGTGAGGCGATGAGCACCTGCGGGCGGTTAGCAGCTTATGCGCCGCAGGTCACCGAAGACAGGCACGAATTAACATCAATAGTCTCCCCACAATACCGCAATGAGAAGGCTTGGATTCGGTCTGCCTGATTAGTAAGGCGGTAAGCACCAGCAGGCGGCTCGACCAGAGTATGAGCTGCAGGTCACCGAAGATAGGCACGAATCAACACCAATAGGCCTCCCCACAATATGGCAATGAGAAGGCTTGGATTCGGTCTGCCTGATTAGTAAGGCGGTAAGCACCAGCAGGCGGCTCGACCAGAGTATGAGCCGCAGGTCACCGAAGACAGGCAGGCATCAGCGCCTAAAAACCTCCTCACAACATGGCGAAGAGAGGACCCGGATTCGGTTTGCCTGATTGATAGGACTTGTAAGAACCTGTGGCAACTCTAGCAAGCAGAGCAGAGTGTGTGCCGCGGGACACCGAAGACAGGCACGTATCAACGCCAAAAAATAAAAAGAAAGGGGGATCTGTGGGGAGCAACTCGGACTAGACTAAGTTACTGGAATTAAGACTTATTCTATGCATCTGCTCTCCCACAATATGGCGCTGGGAGAGAAGAAAACAGCTTCTACACAGCTGCCTCCAGTTCAGCCAATAAACTGTAGGACTTGCTCCTGATTGGAGGAGAGCAGCGTGCTCGGCGTGTGGGCAGTGGAAGAGGACTATATAGGAGGAGAGAGACTATATAGGAGGAGAGAGACGGCACGCACCAGGAACATCTAAGAGGAACATCTAAGGGGAACATCTAAGGGGAACACCTGTGCAGCCCCCGAGAGAGCCAGCCGGCGGTGTGCCGCTCCCCCGCGGAAGTGGGGAATGTGGCAGGGGGAACTGCCTTTCCACGGAGGTGGAAGGGACAGTAGCCAACCCGGGAAGAACCAGCAGCAAACCCGGGGAGGGCCGAGCAGACGAAAGAACAGCGCAGGGTCCTGTGTCGTTCCTCCACGAAGAGGGGGAGCGACATGATGGTGCCGTGACTCGGATATGAAGCCTGGGCAGGGCTTGGTGTCGTTCCTCCACGAGGAGGGGGAGCGACATGATGGTGCCGTGGCTCGGATATGAAGCCTAGGCAGGGCTTGGTGTCGTTCCCCCACGAAGACGGGGAGCGACAGACCCGGCCTCAGAGCTCTGTGGGCCGTGGTTAAAACCTCCACGAGGTGAAAAGGCATTGGGAAGCTTCAGCGTGGGTGTGGCACAGCTTCTTTGTATCTTAGAAAGAACCTGGGCTGCTGAACAGAGAAGAGATTGGAAGGGGTTGCGTTTGCCTGGAGAACTGGAGGAAGCAATTGCTGACTCCGAGAAGCGAGATGTTGGTGCACTGGTCCAGATGAGGGCTGTGGGCAGTGGAGGTGGAGGAAGTGGACAGGTTCAAGGTGTGTTGTAGCAGTGAAGCCTAAAGGGCTTCCCGGTGGGCTGATGAAAGCCAGGGACGTCCTTGCTATCCTTGATGAATCCTTTATTGAATGAGTTCCCAGCTCTCAATTAGCCAATGGCATTAACATCCTCCCTCACCAAGCTGGTTTGTGAGCGCCCTCACCTGTGACTCCTGTGCCAGGAGCACAGGTGGACCCAGCTGCTCAGGGAGCCTGGGCCACGGGCAGGTCGGAGAATCCCCCACTGACTGGGTCCTTGTTCCTCAGCACCAGGGCTGCCCTGAGCGCCCGAGCAGGAATTCTCATCAAGGTGAGAGCTCCCTCTCCTGGGGTTGGACAGAGGCAGTAATGTGCCTGGCAGGGCTCCCTGGGGCTGCCCGGTGGGGCTGCTGCTCTTCCCTCTCCTCCTCCTGCTTCCTTGCCTTCTCCCCGATGGACTTTTTCCCAGGCCCGGTTTCTCACATGGCTCTCCTGCTCCTCCCTGCTACAGGCGCCTTTTAGCACTGTCATAGCTGGGACGTAGAACTTGGAGCTGACCACAGGCTACTGAGCGTGGTCACCTGACCATGTGTCTCTTTCCACCTGCAAATCCGTTGTCGTCCAGATGTCCAGCGGCTCCTAGAGCAGAGGAGATGCCCAAATTGAATGCCGAGTAGTTTCCGAATTGAATCACTGGACAGAGTGTCTTAGAAGTGTTTGTCAGGCTGTCGGAATTATACACTTCCAGGTGGTAGCTGAAATGCTGTGATTGTAAACCAAATCTTCTGCTGTTTGGTGCGGTGTTTCCTAAGCTGACCTAAGCCTGGCATCCTCAGAGTAACCTCTGGTACTCATTGAAAGTACGAATCCCATCTTCTTCTCCAGAAAATCTGACCCAGCACATCTAGGGTTAAGATTGAATCTTGATGTTTAAAGCAAGTGTGGAGAGACATATTGTGTGGAAGAACTGCTCGCTTGGACAGGTTTTAAAATTCTCATCTGGGCCGGCGCCACGGCTCACTAGGCTAATCCTCCACCTAGCGGCGCCGGCACACAGGGTTCTAGTCCCGGTCGGGGCACCGGATTCTGTCCCCGTTGCTCCTCTTCCAGGCCAGCTCTCTGCTGTGGCTTGGGAAGGTAGTGGAGGATGGCCCAAGTCCTTGGGCCCTGCATCCCATGGGAGACCAGGATAAGCACCTGGCTCCTGGCTTCGGATCAGCGCGGTGCGCCGGCCGCAGCGTGCCAGCCGTGGTGGCCATTGGAGGGTGAACCAAGGGCAAAGGAAGACCTTTCTCTCTGTCTCTCTCTCTCACTGTCCACTCTGCCTGTCAAAAAAAAAAATTCTCATCTGATTATTGTGTTTAAATGAACTGAACTGCAGAACGTCTTCCAGCATGCTGCATTGGAGATGTTTTTATGCAGTGGGTTTAGACTTTTTTTAATCAAGCTGGTGCTGTGTGGTATGCGGATGCTGAAAGCGTTGGTCTGGTTTGCAGGTCAGCACACTTCTGCAAAGGGCTGGTGGTAAATTCTCTGAGTGTGTGTCGGGGAACTTTGAAGGCAGGCTGTACTTGTGTGTGTGCCCTAACAATCCTTTACAAGTGTAAAGACACAGTGTAGCTCCTGGGCCTATGTAGAGGCAGGCAGGGCCCAGGTGTAGCTTGCCAACCTTTGGTCTAGATCATCTGTCTGTTGTTTACGTCTGTGTTTGTCTTTCCACCCAGCTGAGAGCCTGCAGGTTGCGGTGAAAGCGTCGCAGGTGGGAGAGGCCAGTCAGCGCTCCGAGGACAGCTGCGCAGACTCCGCCTGGACGGACGCACCTGGCTCCCAGGAGCTGCCGGGGTCACCTGCTGCCTGTAAGTGGCAGCACAGGCCTGGGGTTGAGCCAAGCACAAGGCCTGCAGCTGAGAGAGGTCCCGAAAATAAAGCCACGGCTCTGGCCCTTGCCGGGGGCCGGGGGCTAGGGGGTGGGGACTTGGTGTATTTTTTCAAATCAGAAAACGATCAGAGCCTCGCCATGCTGGCCACAAATCCACACCCTGCAGGCACCGTCCTGACGCTGCGGCTGCAGGCACGGAGCGTGCGGAGTGGCTGTGGTGTGGTCAGCCACGCGCGGTCCTTCCTCAGACCCCTGCCTCACTTCTGATGTGACGGAAGGAATGCAGTTGTGAGAGGACTTTTACACTTGTTTGATTTTTTTAAAAAAAGGGTCTTTGCATTAGTGCACAAAACTCTTCAATTTCATCTCATGTTCATTAACCAAGAAAGCATGACTCAGGAAGTGGAAACACATGGATCCTCTCTCTCTCTCTCTCTCTCTCTCACACACACACACACACACACACACACAAGTGCCAAAGGATTGTTAACCTGCATCATCATACTTTTAATTCAGGTCAGAATGCATTTATTAAAACACCATTTCAACATAAAAACAGAATCTAGAGAATTAGCTGCTCTGAACCTGATCATACTACTACATGCATATTTAGCTAAATGCTTAATTCCATAAAGTTTCCGAGGTACAAGCATAGAATTCATGCTTCTTCATGGGTGGATGGTAACCTTACTCCCACAAGGTCTTATATGCACGAGAGAAAATATCTTTCATAGCCAGAGATTAGAGGATTGAGTTTTCTTAGGACTGACTAACACAGAATAACTTGGTTAATTAAGATAAATGGAAACAGCATAGCTTTTTAATTGTAAGGTTTCTTTTTTTTTTTTTTATTTACCAGCACCAATGATTATTTTCCCTGTTCAAGTTGGGCTTTATCTACTCCTGAGTTTCTATTTCCAGAATGCGCACATATGTTTTTCATTGTGACCCAGCGGAGGTGTACTGCCCTGGGTGACTTCCTTTTAAGAGAGGAGCCTCATTATGCCACAGAGAAAAGGCCGTCTAAAAATACCGCCTGGGCTCTGCCACGCTCGGCCTCACCCCAGGGGACAGCTGGGGAGGCCTGTCTGCCCTGCAGCTGCTCCGAGCGCGTGGCGGCCCAGCCGCCCTTCCTGCAGGGCCATGGCAGTTCTCCCCTGTGTAGTCATATCTCCCCAAGACTTGGGAGAGTTGCAAAAGGACCCCGCGGCACTGCTGGAGCCGCTGAGAGGCTCTGTACCGAGCGGTCCGGCTTTGGGTAGAGGCACTGGGCAGGGGAGTGGGGTCTCGTAATCTCGTGACCCGCAGGCCTGTTCAATGTGGGCTGAGTTAGAGCCCGGGGCCCCCAGAGCTGGATTGTAGAGTTAGTTGCTGAGGGCGCTACCCGCACATCTGTGACTGCAGGCTTGGTTCTGAGTCAGGCCCTGGTCTGCTGAGGTCATAACCCCAGTGGAGCCTTCTGTTTGTGGTCCCCGAGACGCTCGAGCAGATGGATGAGTGTTTGCTGCCTCCCGGGAAGAGCTGGGCTACCTGGAGCCTCTCGTGCCTGCCTGAACCTGCCAGCAGGGCAGGGACAGAGGACCCGTCCACGGGCCATCCCCTGCCTCCACTTGGCCCGCCCGGCCCTGGATGGGGAGGAGGACATGGGGAGGGCCTTTGGCTTCTCTCTCAGAGTTGGGAAGAGTAGCAGTGGCGAAACCACTTCTGGGGAGGTGTGGCCACGCAGGGGGTACAAACGGACCGAGGTATCCGACTGATGCCCTTTGAAGTGGCCCCTGGCGTCCTAGAGAGCTGCCATCAGCCACCTCCAGCCCTCTTGGAGGGTGCATCCTGCCCTGTACTCCTCCATCTGAGCCTCCTTTCTCATCCGTTGCTCTCAGACTGGCCACCGAGGCGCACTGCCAAGAGAGCATGCTTCAGCTCTACCCACCCTCCCCACGAGGCTCTTCCCCATCACTGAACAGGAGCCCTGTGGTGCACTCTGTATGCCCCCAACAGCGCGTGGCTCCCTCAGTGCAAGCGAGACGTGGAACGGACCCGGGCTGTGTGGGGTGGGTCTCTGGGCTGACAGCATGTGAGCCCCACGTGGGTGGGGACACCTCCGAGGAGAGGACGCCACGGGCATGATTCCAGGCGGCATTGCTTTGTCAGCTGTGTGGGGGACCCAGTGGCTGGCTGCTGACTGATGTCATCTTTTTTATTTCTGTCTCAATGCTGTGCTTGCAGCGCTTGGCCCAGAGGGGGCAGAAGGAAGAGGCTGTTGGGATGAGGACGGCGGGACCCAGGGTGTGGGAACTGGCCAGGAGATCCCCGATGCGGTGGAGAAGGTATTGTCAACCACTTTGTTAGCACCCAGCACCCATCACGTCGTGTCGTGAACCAGCCTCAGGTGCCGCGAGTGCAGTGAAAGTGCTTTTCTGCATTTGTGCCCCGTGAATCGCAGCGTTCGTCTCTAGACTTTCTAACTTATCTCTCCTTCCAATGTGCTTGTTCTTCCTGTGTCATGTAGGTGTAAACACACAACCAAGAAGTCATTACCCCGGATGGGAAGCCCGCCTGTGTGTGCTGTCTGCGCTGTCTGACTTCCGCTCTTCCCTTTCTCACTGCACACCCTTGCTTGTCGCTCACTACGTTGGGAGACTTTCACTGAGCACCGGGCCTGGGCATTCGGGGCCCCTGGGCAACCGGACGGCGCTAATGTAGCGGAAGTCAATTTCCACTTTGGGATGTTCTTGCTTCTTCCACCTTCCTTGAACTTCCTCTCCTGTCAAACTGTTTTCCTGTTACCACCAGCATTTCACCTACTTTTTGTAGATTTTTTTAATCTAATCTGACCAGTTTTTGCTTGGGGCAGAATAGTTCCAATTGCATCTCGGCTTTTGACTTACTGTATATGAAGGATCTTCAAATAATTGATGGAAAATGCACACTATGAGAAAAACTGTTTGTGTGGATTTCACATTTTTTTTTCCTTTTGCATCCAAACTGTTTAGTTCCATTTTCCATAAACTTTCTGAAGTATCCCTGGTACAAAAGCTATAACTCTGTCTTTACAAATTAAATGCATAAAATGTTCTGTTAACTTCCAGTGCAACTGAGATGTCAGAAATAGCAAAAGAGTCCAAACTTGAACCTGGGAGGCAGCCAGTCGGCCGCTTGGCGTTGTCTGCAGCTCCGGAGTTGAGCTTTATCTGAAATGGAATTAGGTGCATTCCTGAGCACCAGCCTGGGCCATTGTGGGAAATGGCATATGGCAGGCCTTCTCTTATCTGTGTCACATTTGATATATTCTGTATTTTTCATATAAATTGCATATGACTGAAAAACCAAGTCCAAGGATGTAAAAAAATCCACTGAGAAGACAACTGTAACTTAGAGTTCTCTGCAGGCCGAAATGAATATGAGAATGCAGTGTTTTGCACCCCTTTTTCTGACTCAGCCTCCTGGCTTATTTCTTATTAAAATGCTCCCACTTTTCATCCTTCTAGGGCAGTCTTGCTTTTTGGTGTGACGTTCGTAGCTTGCAGCTGCTTTTATGTTGTTAGAAAGTAAGCAGGAAGGAGAAAGAGTTGTCAGGCATAGCTGAATCCGCAGAGTGGCAATGCCTCCCGCCCCTAAGGCCCCCCTTTTGTGCAGGTGAGCATCAGGGAAATTTTGCCTTGAACACATTTTGATAAATTAAACTGATACTTAGATAGGAACCACTTGAAATAAAACCTTAAAAGGTATACAGTAGGTATTTTATTATTAATTTCTGTACTAAGGTAGGGTTAAAACAAGCTTCTAAAAGAATCTTGAAAGAATATTGACTCAGTTACCCAACGAGGAGAAACACTGTGCATCACCTACACAGTTATGCACTTGCACCACAAGGTGGCAGCCCAACTCCGTTAAAAAGGTGATGTGATATTCTTGAGTATAAGTAACTACGTGTAGCACGATTTTATTCATTGTTATGTTTCCAGGTTTTATAGAGCTTAAAACTCTGTCACCTATGACCTTGGTATGAAAAACGTTATAGAATGTGGATGGGCAAGGCCAAAATCAGAAAGGAGACTGGAATTGCCCACTCAGACAGGTCCGGGCTTCTGGGTCCCAGTTGTCTTCTGTAAGGGAGGGCCTGGGACTGACGCCTCTTCGCTTTCTCTCCAGCCTTTCACTTTCTCCTCAGGGGACTGCTTAGCAATGCCATGTCTGATTAGTGGTGTGAGGAAAGAGACCTAGTAGGCTCCTAATGGCATCATCAGCCTGAACGCATCCCATTCAGCCACAAGTTCAAAGTTACCTGAGAATGTTCCCATGGCCGACTGTTTTTTAACAGCTTAAACTTAGGTTTGCTGGGACAAAAGCAAGTCACTGACTTAGACTGTAGGTTCTTGGAGGGCGAAGGAATCTGATGACCACCTATAGCAGACAGTGTGGAGTTTGGTGGGTGATCATTGCTTATTTATTGAATGGAGGACAATCAGATTCAACTCATAGGCATTCATTTTTGGGTGCCAGTCGATGCCAGGCATCACCCTTGGGTTTGCGAATGCACCAGAAGCCCAGAGAGTCCTGTGTGTCACTAGGATAGTGAGAGCAGATAGAAAATGAACAAGCAGATGTCCAGTCCCGTCCCGGAGACAGGAAACCCCACTCTTCACACACACCCTTCATGTGTGCTGTGGAAGAAACAAGGACCCTGTCCCCAAGGAGCAGGTGGGCTCTTGTGTTCTTGTTCATCGCTTCTGCTGACAGCACATGTGCTGTGGGAGTCACTGGGCCCACAAGCCCTGACCGACAGGGGTAGGACCTGGCCGAGGCCAGCCCAGTGCCCCCTAGAAGCTGTCTTTGCTCCCAATTGATCCCCAGCCACTGGCTCTGTTCGCATCATGGAGCTCCAGCACCAGGCACGATGCTCTCGAGTGTCCAGATCTGGCCTCTTGGATGCAAGAGAGTCAGCCTGGCCGAGGAGACTTCAACCTGGCCACAGAGTGGTCACTCTAGAGTGTGGCCTGCACGGGTGAACATTGCCACCTAGGGTCTGCAGGGCCTCCCGCTGTCCTCCCTGGTTGTCTGGAGGGATGCTTGGGTGAGAGTGGCCACGCAGCTCAAACACCGAGTTTGCAGGGAGGGGCTCTCGTTGCCGAGTGCTGGCTTCATTCCCTAGGATTCCATTCGGGCGAGGAGACAGCGTGGGTGCAGGCAGGGAATCGAGTTGAGAGAGGCTGGAGTGACTGACTAAGGTCAGACGTGTCCCCACGTGACAGGGTGGCTCTCCCAAAGCAGAGCGCGCGCTCATTTTCTTGTGTGTTTATGTGTTTTAGGTGGAATGCAGAAGTTTTCCAGGTTCTTCGCAGTCAGAGGTGAGCTCCTACATACGTTCAGTGATCAGCACCCTCTCTCAATTTGTGGACAATGAAAGCTTTCTCGGGAATTTGACACTCGCGGCCTTGTTTTTCAGATTCTGCAAGCCATACAGAATTTAACGCGTCTCCTGTATAGCCTTCAGGTAACTGGCTCTCTGACCTTGTAAATGTTTCTCTTCACACACCTCGCTTTAATGACTGCCAGACTGCAGGAGCGGGACCATTCCAGAGGTAGGGAACGATCTGACGTGAGTGCCAGCTGCCTACATGGACCCCAGCGCGATGGGCTGAACGTGCCTGCTTTTGTGATCACGAGGCAACACCCTGCTACATTTTATACCGTTCTTCTCTGAAACCATAAAACAGTTCATATCTTTAAAAAATACTGATGCTTATGCCTTGGCTTGGCTTCACGTTTTCTGGTGAAAACTTTGGTTCACACCTAAGCTTTTTCACTTCCACATGCGGCCTTAGGCCTTTAGAGTGGTTAACTGTTTCCTGTGCTCCTTCGTACTTTTGCTTATTCAGCCACTCAACAGTCAGGGAGTTCCCTCGCTCTGCTGGCCACAGTGCTGAGGGCTGAACACATGGTGGCGAATGGAACCAAAGTTGCTTACGAGGGAACTTCCCAGCATTCTTTGGAAAATGGAATTAAAAAGATGCATTTATTTTGGTGTAGAACAATTTTGAAATCCATACATACTTTTTTCATAATATGCACTTTCCATAAGCTTCTTTTTTTAAAAAAATAGATTTATTTATTTGAAAGGCAGAGTTACAAGACAGAGAGAGAAAGAAAGGTTTTCCATTTGCTGGTTCACTCTCCAAATGTCCACAACGGCCGGAGCTGAGCCAATCCATAGCCAGGAGCCAGGAGCTTCTTCCGGGTCTCCCACATGGGCACAGGGGCCCAAGCTCTTGGGCTATTCTCTTCTGCCTTCCCAGGTGCATTAGCAGGGAGGTGGATCAGAAGTGGAACAGCTGGGGCTCGGAACTAGCGCCCATGTGGGATGCCAGCGTTGGAGGCAGCAGCCTTACCTGCTCATCACAGCTCCAGTCCCAGAAGGAATTCTTACAACCGTGTAGGTGTGCATCCCTGCAGATTTTAGTCAGGTTGTAAACACTCACCAGCATCGCTTTCTATCTCATCACCTGGTGTTCTACACCACAGTTCTCAGTGAGTGAATCAGACTGCATTTTGTGGAATTTATTTTTCCAATTCCTTAGGCTTTTGCTTTCACATTATTCCTAGTACTGGCGTGAGCCTCTTGCTTACTGTTTTGGCTACAACTTCTGCAGATGTGTTAAATAATGCTGATGAGAATAAGCTCTTTGTCTCATTCATGGTTTAGGGGAAGGCCTTTAGTCTCATACATTCGATATGCTGGTCTGGGGTAGGTGTTCATAGAGATCAAATTATCATGTAAAGCAAATATTCTTTCTTTTAACTGTCAACTGAGAAGGGATATAGTGGGGATAGTGCATTAGGGCATCTGGCTTGTTCATCTGATGAAAACACTCACAAGGTTGCATTTTTCCTGTCGTGCCCTGAGCGCAGGCCTGTGTGGACTAGGGTTCAGAAAACCTCAGTGACCTCAATGATCTAGTTTTCGCATCACATGAGGTTGGAGTAGCATGGGAAATATCGAGGTCTACAGAGGATTCTCTTCACCAAAGCTTTTGAACTGGTCTAAGCATATGGGCTCTGAGAGGGTTCTGTTCGCTACGCAGTCACTTCTGTATTCTCAAATTGAACCTCTTACGTATGATTGGGGTTCTTACAGAAACAAGAATTTTTGAATCAGAAGGAAATGAGGTTTGACCTCTACATTCAGAGGGTAGAGTCACAGGTGCAGTATTGACAAGGAAGGAGAGAAAGAAGAGAGAAAGCCAGCAAAGTAAAGTGAAGAGCAGGTGAACTGAGAATTTTCCTCAACTTGGAAAACAAGTATGGGTCTCTGTCCTCAATATGAATGCAAACTTCAGACTCCAGGAAGGAGAAGGCTCTTACCCTAAATGTGAAGTGGATATGAAGAATGCTTCATGCTAGCACTAACTGCTCTCCTTGCAACCCTTACATGCAAGTTAGCATTGTGTATGGTAGTTTTGACATTTAAAATCATGGGTTTCTGTTTGTTTTACCATGCGGATGCCCTGAGGATCAGGGAGAATTAAGTGGTGCTGTACAGTCTACGGTTTTCTCTGCCAGGTCAGCAGCTGTGAGTGGGTCCTGATTAAGTGTTAATTGTTTCGTATTTAAAGAGCATAGTAGATCATGCCTGTTCTCTGTGATAATAATTGTTCTCTGTTAACAACTCCTGAAGGCCATTAATCAAAGATCCCAACAAGTCTGAAATGTTAAAAATCAATTTTCAAATTTCAAAACAGGAATTTTATTTCAAAAGCCACAATAAAAACATGTTGAGTAAGAAAAGTACAAAGTACAAATTTCAAATAATCTTAGTTCTTTACCTTTTGAAAGCATAGGAAACTGCTGAGCTAACAAAGGACTAGTGGTCAGTCCCCATCTCCCAAACATCCGTCACACGGACAGCTCTGGAATTTCTTAGGAAGCAGAAATGTGAATTTATCCCTCGGAGAGTCAGGCTTTCTCATACGAGTCAAAGCATGCACGCATGCCCAGGCCGTGTCTGTGGTCAGTTCGTCCATTCTGTACTTCTTTGCACTTGCCATGGGAACTTTTAAAATTAAAAGCTTCCAAGGGCATTCACAGTGATTTTCTTTTTCTCTTTTTTTTTTTCTTTTTTCTTTTGGTTTTGTGGACGCCTTCCAAATCTTTGTAATTATTTCCTGTGATGCTGCCAAACTTTTCATAGGCAGATACCGTAACCCAAAATATTTTTTAAATCTGGTTGGTAAGGCCCCTGGGGTTTATAATATCTATTTTTCTCTTAATCTCTTCAGCCTTCTGTTAGCAATCTATTAGCAAATGAATTTCAGCTTCGTTTTTGTGTGTGACCTTTCTGTTGTCATATATGGAACATAGAGACTAGCTTTGGCCACTTACATTTCTCCTCTAAATGGTATTAGCTGTTATTCTTTGGCATTGTGTTATGAAAGACTACAGAAGTCTCCAGACAGTTGACCTTCATTTTTTATGTGCTCATGAAAGTAATTTCTGGTTTGGGATGCAAATGCAGGGTACTAGTAGGTTTATATAGATCCCTAAATTCTTGTGAATTACTAACTGGGGAGACCTCAGGAGGCGAACGACATGCAGAGCAGAGTCTTAGGCGTTTATGCACCGCGTCCTCCTCCAGAAGACATAATGTAGACATTAACCAGCAGCCGCAACAAACCACATTTCCAGGAGCGGAGATGAGTGCAGCCAGCCCTCCATGGTCACTAGCTCTGCATCTGTGGATTCCACTAACTCCACATCCAAAATATTTGAAAAAAAAAAAAATTCCAGAAAGTTCTACAAAGCAGCACTTGAATTGGCTATGCTGAATTCATGTGAATGAAATGATGTGGGTATTATATTAGGTAGTAAAAGTAACCTAGAGATGATTTAAAGTATGCAGGAGGATTGCATAGGTTAAATGCAAATACTACACTATTTTTTAAAGGTTTATTTGTTATCTGAAAGGCTGATTAGAGAGAGAGAGAGAGATCCATCTACTATCTGCTGGTTTATACCCCAAATGGCTGCAGCTGAGCCAGGCCAAAGCCAGGACTCCATCCATGTCTCCCAGGGACCCAAGTACTTAGACCACTTTTCACTGCTCTCCCAGGGCAATTGCAGGGAGCTGAATGGAAGTGGAACAGCTGGGACTTGAACTGGCACCCCTATGGAATGCCGGCACTGCAGGCGGCGGCTTTACCTGCTATGCCGCAGTGCCGGCCCCACCACACCATTTTATAAAGGAGATTTGAGCATTTGCAGATTCTGGTGTGGGTGGGAGTCATGGGCCCATTCTTCTGCAGATACTGCTGAGCAATTTTGTGGCTTTGAGTTACTTCTTTTTTTTTTTTAATTATTTTTTATAATTCCCAGGCCCTACTACGTGTAGTTACCTCTCCTCCCTTCTCTCCCAGGCTGCCTTGACCATTCAGGACAGCCACATCGAGATCCACAAGCTGGTCCTGCAGCAGCAGGAGAGCCTGGCCCAGGGCCTCTCGTTCCGAGGCAGCCCCTTTCCGGACCAGGAGAAGGCCCGCAGCCTGGAGAAGCCGCGCGAGGCGCTGGACGTCCACAAGCTCCAGCACCAGTTCCAGCAGGAGCAGCGGCGCTGGCACCGCAGGTGCGACCAGCAGCAGCGGGAGCAGGAGGCCAAGGAGAGCCTGCTGCAGGCACGCGAGCGGGAGTGCCAGTCCCAGGAGGAGCTGCTGCTGCGGAACCGGGGCGAGCTGGACCACCAGCTGCAGGAGTACCAGCAGAACCTGGAGCGGCTGCGTGAGGGCCAGCGCATGGTGGAGCGGGAGCGGGAACAGGTGCGCGCCCAGCAGGGCCTGCTGTGCCGCTGGAAACACGGCCGCCAGAGGAGCCTGCCCGTCGCCTTTCCTGCTGGGGACAAGGAGGTATGGAGCTCCTGGAGGGTTTCAGCAGTTTCCGGTGGACACATTCAGTCCTGGTTGCTCCGTGTCTTTGGGGGTTTGAGCTCTTGTAAGAGCTCCTAAGAGTTTCTTGGTTCGTAGGGAGCGAAAGCTGAGAAATTTCAGAGGCACTGCATCTGTATCTTGGCTTTTGCTTTTTAAGATTTATTTATTTACTTGAAAGGTAGAGTTACAGAGAGAGGGAGAGAGAGAGAGAAAGAGAGAGGGAGGGAGAGCGCTTCTATCTGCTCGTTCACCTCTCAAATGGCCGCAACAGCCAGTCTGATGTCAGGAGCTCCATCCGGGTCTCCCACTTGGGTGGTAGGTGCCCAAGCACTTGGGCCATCTGCTGCTTTCCCAGGTGCTTTAGCAGGAAGCTGCATTGGAAATTGAGCAGCTGGGACTCAAACTGGTGCCCGTGTGGGATGCCAGCATTGTAGGCAGTGGCTTTACCTGCTACACCAATATGCTGGTCCCATTTCTTGGCTTTAAAAATGGAAATTTTAAAAGTTTGGGTCCTATCAAATCATTGTGCTCTGCGATGCCCTTCCCCAAGGGAGGAACACAGAATTGAGAGGCCCTGTAAGGCGAGGGCGAGCTGTCCTGGAGGCATGCTTGCTACAGAACAGCTGTTTGAAGGACCCTCTTTATATGATCTATTTTATGAGAGGATGAGAATATTCTACCATATTCTATGATAGATGTACCTTTTATTGGACCAGTGAGCTAATAAGGTATATTTCAGGTGGTATCTTTGGCAAGTGTGACACTATTCCATTATGCCAACTTTATTCCATCTTTGTAAATCTGATTTGGTTCATTCAAAATCCATTTCACTAGTAATAAATGAGTTGTGTGAATTCATGATGGAGTAGGATGAACCTTTCAGGAGAGTCTGTGTTCCCATTGCATCCTCTCTCACGGCATCTGACAATTCTGTTCATCAGAGGAACTTATTTTTTCCATGCAAGTTTACTTTTTATCTGAAGTGTGCAAAGTTTTAAAAGTTGATAAGCTTATATGAAAGAATTAGGTTGCATCAAAAACTAAATAGAAAAAACTTTTCTATTTAGCAGACATGGAAGTGGTGCTTTCTCTGATTAAAATGAAGTCAAAGCACTTTAATGGCATAGAACACTGTTGTTTTTTGTTGTTTGTTTCGTAAGACTTGCTGTGCATCGGGAATTGAAGTTTTGGGACTAGCTCGTTAAAAGGGGGTGGGAGGTCTGAGCAACACTCGTAACTTCCCTCTCACTGAAGTCTTGATTGCCAGGTTCTATCAGGAGTAAGGACTTTCTGGAACTCGTGTAAGTGGCCAGAGGAATGATTGTACTTTTCCTGTGTTCCTTTACCCAGGCAATGGAACTTAACAGATCTGAGAGTTTATGCCATGAGGGCTCGTTCTTCATCAATGACGCATTAGTGCAAATGTCCCTGAACACTTTCAACAAAGGAGCCCATCAGGATGGCACGCACCCCCCAAGTCTGTCACATGCTGATTTGGTCAGGACTTGTGAAAACCAAGTGGACCGTAGGACAGATGATCCTCCGCCTGTGGATGTCAACCATGAACTGCGGACAGTCCCCGGGGCCTGTCATCAGGAGCCTCCTCTCCAGGAAGGCAGCCAGGAGTCTTGTAACAATGGTAATTAACGCTTTACACGTCGTCCGTGTCCTTTCCACCAGCAGTTGTTTCTCTGCATGGTTGGCTGTTCTGTAGAGCTCGTCAAAGTGAGCCCTGGGCTGGGGTAGATTGGCGCTGCTGACCTGGAGTTGGTAGCGTAAACTGTTCTTTGGGGAAATCTCCAGTCTGCCTTCGCTGGCCAGTTTCTCAGCAAGCGAAGGGCGTAGGGATACCACCAGAATGTAAGAACCGGACAGGTTTTCCGGTCTGTGGATTGAATGATAGAGTCCCCTTAGAAGTGGAGCATCTTGGTATTCTTTCCCGCCGTAGACCCTGCTCCATCCTGACACACACATCCTCCCACTCTCCAAAGTAAAAGATATGGACAGCATTTGTGGTAAGGTTTTACTGTCTATCCAGGCAATTTCCTGTCCCCTCAGTGAAATCTTCTGTACTGCTATTAAACACCCGGAATGAAACTGTTAACATCATTTGTCATTGTAAAAAAAGGTGTTGTCTCTTCGTAAGTACCTCGTAATAACACAATTTGCTAATCCCATTAAAGCATCTGCCAAATATAAAGGGAAGGCAGCTCGAGTTACCAACTCCACACGGATCCAAATGATTGAGATCTATGTCTATTATGAATCGTTTTCTGTGGGATATGAGGTAGGGAATGAGAAGAACTTGAAACCCTTCTACCGAGAAACAGATGGTATGCGATCGAATAAACAAATGGCTGGCCACATGGACGCAGAATAAATCACTGACAGCGAAATGTTGCAGGAACATAAAACAAGCAAGGGTACAGAGACCCCGCGGCTGGTCGCAGATCCGTTCCCCTGCTTCCTCTCTGTTCTTAGTGTGTCGGTTGGGAGGATAATTTTTCAGCAGCGGCAGTTTTGACACTACCTTGCTGCTCCCCGTTAGAGAGCAATCATTCCTTCGTGCCTGCAGGTTGTCTTACCACCGGTCCCAAAGATGTGGGTTCCCAGCCGGGGCTACTTCCTTGCATTGCGTAGTCACTGCCGCGGCTTCTTGTGAGCGTGGGAGAGACCACAGTGTTTCTTAAAAGTATCATTTTGAATGTCTGTTAAAGAAAAAAGTGCAATGGAATAGATTTAAAAAAAAAATGTCAAAGGTTAGAAAACATGGCCCCTTAAGGGCGTTCTTTTTGCCACGTTAGCGGCGCGGAGCCCAGCTCACAGAATGCCTTCCCGGACAGGGTTGCTGCGCTGTGTGTGGATTTGTCAGCGTGCTGTCCGCAGGACTTTCCTCTGGTCTTGTCAGCGGAGATTTGTGTACTGGCTTTGGCATAATTCAGAAACTCAGTTTGAGTTAAACCACATTCAGCCTTTGTTTGAAAGAATTTCTTTTCTACTTTCTGTGTCCCTGCCATTTTTTTTTTTTTTTTTTTTCTGTTGACTTGTGCTTCAAAGGAGAGGGCTTTTAAACGTCTGGCCGCCTACATGCAGTAGATAGCAAATGTACTAAGGAAATAAACAGTGATTAAGTACAGAACCAGTCTGTCCACATGTGAGGAATTTGACATCGCCAAGGGAAATGCGGAGAAAACGCACTTGCGCTTGAGAAATGGTTGGGTTCAGTGTAGGCCAAGGACACTGAGGACATTGACAGGAGGGGGGAGCATCAACTTTGACCTAAATCTCTCAGGAACATCCTGGTGTTTATAAGTAGGGATTAGATCAGAAATGCTGTGTGCGTTGTTAACCGCTGGAATTTTGCAACTGGTCAAAAAACCCCTATTTATGTTTGTTTGCTTAAGTGTGATAGGCAATTTCTGGAGGAGAGAAAGGAAAGCCAGAGAATAGCAGGTTCCAGGGAGGTGGATAAAATTGGATATACGTTCTTAAGAGAGTGGTCAGGGCCAGATAAAGTTGTTCAGCTTTGCTGGCTCTAACACTAGGAGGAGGCCCGTCGTCTGCCACTGGGGGTGGTCTCGCTGGGCTCTGTGGGCGCTCTCCACACAGGTTCTTGGTGGGTGGTGATTGCAGGGCTGAGCCCGAAACAGCAGGCTGCAGGGTGCACTGGGGCCTGAGAAGCGGTTCCTGTGCTGGAATCAACAGCCAGGCCAGGTGGTCTCTTGCTTTCCTGTGTTGCTGCCGAGTCTTTGGTTGAAGGATCATCCATGACCACTGCTGGTTACCATCCTAGCGTTCACAGTACACTGACAAGATCTGCCTGCTGTGTTTTGGGCTGGTAGTTTTTGTCCAGTGTGTATTTAACAAGGATTTAATTAAGGCTGGCTGCTCATTCCATCGTTAGGCCCAAAGTCAGCTGTTTCAGGTAACAGCTTAAAAAATGGTTTTGTTTTGTTTGTTTTTTGTTTTGTTTTGTTTTGTCTTGGGCCAGTACTGTGCACACAGGACCAGCTCAGATCAGTGGAAATGTGAATTTCAGGAGCAGTAGAGATAATGGAAAGAACTGCCTGTAATAAAATTCTCAAATGTGTTTGGGTGTTGCCTAGTGCTATGGTTTGGGTATTAGTTGGATGTTGAGTATCCTTTCAAGGCTGGGTCCCCAGAGTCTTATGGTACTAAGAGGATGTACACTTAATCCACTTCTGCTTGTTGGAGGTGAGGTCTTTGGGAAGTGATCGTGAAAGGTCACCTCAAAACACACCAAACACCAGAGTAAGGCAGAAGGGTTACTGTCAGGTGGGGGAAACCCAACAGGCTGCCTCCCCCTGCACAGAACAGCACCCCGTTCTAGAATAGGTCTTATATAGCTTTGCAGAGGTAAAGAAGTGGGAGCAGCGAATCCTGTCAGGGTGGTGGTGGAGCTGACGCTTGTGGTTGGGCCATTTGGTCACCTGACTTCTAGTAAGTCAGGCAGGGCTTAGGATCGATGTTTATTGTACAAAATGGCAGCGGGGCCAGAGCCCAAGATGGCGCCCCAGATAAGACCATACCATTTTACTAGCAGATTGGATTGGAGGGAGTTGTTAAGGTGGATCCTGTGATTTCTAAGAGACCACAGAGACAGAGACATGTGCTGTGTCTTCCCTGTGATTGCCCTGTGTGCCTAGGACTGCTGGCAGGCACGCCCTGACCAGATGCCAACTGACTGATGGTGGACTGTGAACCTCCACAACCTCGAGCCCCAAGAGCCCTTTCCTGCTTATGAAGTTAGCTTCTCTCACGATGGCTGAGAAAAGGCTGACTCATAGGCTTGGGTGGGGATTTGGTTGGTTCAGTCTGACTTTGCCAAGCTGGTTAATGTGTGATTGGGATTCATTTCTTAATTGCTTTGCTGCAATGCCGCCACAGGTAATTATCTGACATTTATCAGATTCAAGCCCTGTGCTCAGGTTTTACCTGGAGAAACCTTTCATATGACAGCCCACTCAGATGGCTCTGTTGTTGTCTCCATTTTTGAGGGGGAAGTAGGATCCCCAGGGGTTAAGGTCCAAGGTCACCCAGGTGGTGAATGGAGAGCAGGAGTTGAACCTGGGAAGACTGGCGCTGGAGTCCCTGCCCTCACTCATTACGGTGTCAGTTTTCACTTTCTGGAGAGCTGTGTTGAGTTATACTTTGTAAAGAAGCTGATGCACGTATCAGCATGGAAATGCCCACTGGGATGTTTGTGACAAAGGGCCAGGTCCTGGGTGTGAACCTTTTTTCTTCCTACTCTTCCTGTTTTAATCTCATCATTTGGCACGGATTTCTGAATGTTCTGGATAGCTGTAGCCAGCTCTTGCCTGGGACCCGGGCATCTTCAGATCTCACAAATACTCTCGAACCTCACTAGTTTCCCCACAAGGCTCATTTCTACAGGATGCTTTGTGTTCTCGATGGTGCCTAAGGATAACCTCATACTTTTTGTAAATGTTTTTTAAGGCAGCACTTTGGACAATGCCACTCTACCATTTTAGTAGCTATTTCATGAACAAAATTCTTGGATATTTGAACATTAAATCCAAATTGGTATTTGATTTTATTTGTAGTGGTATTTGATTTTATTTATGGTATAAAATATGAAATCTTCTGAGTCTCACTTTTCAATTATGTTTTTTGGGCAACTTGCCCAAAATGCTCTCCTCAGTGCAAGAAAAGCAGTATGACTTTACCAGGCATACAATAAAACAAATCAAGAGCCAAATTTTATGTGTTAAACATGTAAATATTGAAAAAAGTAACTTTATTAAGTTTGGGTTCCAAAAGAATGTTTACTTTAACTACATATTAATATTTGCTGCCCAGAAAAACATTTCAAAATTCAAAGCATTGTATTCAGAGTATCTTGGTAATTTTTTTAAAAAAAATATGGACAACTGTGTTCAATTTCCAATGACAAGATTTTGACATAAGGCAAAAAAAAAAAAAAAACCAGAAAATTTTCAAATGAATAGCTATCTGTAATTAATATTTAAGTAACAGTCTTGGAGATGTGAGAATATGGCAATTTCTAATTTTTTTAAAAATTCCATAATTCAGAAACTGGCACCTTATTTTTGTAATCTGTGTGGGAAGAGGCTTTACCAAATATCTTCAGGCAGTTCCTCATAAAACTGAAATTGGCATTGCTGCCATAAGCTTCAGCAACAAAACTGTGTTGGAAGAGGAGGTTCCATGAGCTCGCCAGGGTGGCTGTCACAGGTGCCGCAGGCTGCAACTTCAGCCGTATTTCTTTATTCCTGAAGGCTGAGACAAAAGAGACAAATAGAGACAGTGAAGGGGGGAGAGAGAGAGAGAGAGAGAGAGAGAGAGAGAGAGAGAGAGATCGTCCATCTGCTGGGTCACTCTCCCCAAATGCCGGCAACAGCTGGGGCTGGGTCAGGCCAAAGCCAGGAGGCCAGAATTCACTCTGGGTCTCTCTCTCACCGAAGTGGCAGGGGCCCAACTACATGAGCTGTCTCTGCTGCCTCTCAAGGAGTGCACTGCAGGAAGCTAAAACTAACACAGCGGAAACTTGAACCCAGGCACACTCTGATATGGGATGCAGGCATCCACGCTTGTCTTAGCCTCGGTGCCAAGTGCCTGCCAGGGCTGGGTTCTTCCGAGGCCTCCCTCCATGGCTGTGAGTGGGGGTCCTCTCCCTTTGCCTTCCCAGGGTCTCCCCCATCTGTGTCCTGATCTCTCTGAATTGGGACACCAGTCTTATTGGATTAAGGCCTACCCAGGGGCCTCACTGAACACGGTAGCAGGGGTATTCAGTGGTAGAACTTCCACGTGTGAATTTTGGGTGGGACGCAATTCAGTGCTTAACAGGGAATAAAATGATTATTTTTCTCTCTGCAGTGGTTTTGGGCATCATGAAAACCTTCATATTTTTAAATGTACTAAAGTTTAATGATAATTACACTGCTAATTTTTTTAACCTGGTTAGGAAAGTGAATTGAACTTCATAAAAATTATATAACAGTAATATTTTGATAATTTATTTAAGCCTATGTCAATATATAGATGTTAGAGCAGAAAATATTAGGTCCTTTGGTTCATTTCCTGCTAATGTGGCCTACATGGGACATGTAGGCTGATTTCCAAGCTAGACTTTGATTAAAGGGCTTTGGTAATTTTGCACTCTTTTCTGTGATTAGGGAGATATTAGATGCCTGTATTATAGATTGCATAAATGAAACCAAAGGTAAAGGGTAGAGTACATTCATTATAGCATCAGATTATTATCTAGATACATCTGGAGGAGTTTGAAGGAGTCAAAACTGGAAAATCATTGGGCAACTCGATCTTTCTGCTAAAATGCTGACTATCACTGTAGGCATTATTTTAAAGGAAGCTGTGATATTCCTTGTTCTTGGTCATCTCTACTGTGACAAAAGTATAAAAAATTGGGCTCAGAGGCTTAATTTTAAGCTTGCTCATCAGGAAATGTAGATAACTGACTTTAGCCTTTTGCAGAATTTGTACCAGGGGAAGGAAACATGACATTTGCTTGTAGAGCCTGGTGAGCCACAGGGTGCTTGCTGCCAGCTTCCTGATTGCATTTTCTCTGGGGGCAGGTTGGCTGTGTGAGCCAGCTGGGCCAGGGCCATCCCGCTGTAGCACATGGAGCCCAGTACACAGCAGGAGAGCAAAACCAGCAGGTGGGTGGATGCCCAGGCAGCCAGCCAGCCGTGTGGCTGCCTGTTCAGCCCGCCCTGGGCTCCGGTTCTGGTTTGGGCAAGCTGCTGAAGTGGGAGTCCATGTAGAATGAAAGCTTCTAAGGGTTAGCTCCGACTTTGGGTCATCCTTAGCTTAAAAAATGGGGAAAAAAATCACATACATATGCATACGCATGCCGGTATAGTCAGTGGGCCACGTGTTCAACCTTTCTAGAATGGTGTGACTTCGTTCTCAAGGTGGTTAAGGGACGGTGTGCAGGGGAAGTGGTTTGCAACCATTCATGATCCAAACATGCCTGAAGGGTAAGGCCGGATCCAGCGACTTGTGGGGCAAGGACCCACCACTGGCAAAGGAGGCCGCAGCCTCTCCATGCTTCAGCGTCTCAGAACTATCTTCTCCCTCCCTCCTATCCCATCCAACCGTGGATGTTCCATTTCCAGGGCCTGATTAAAATGGGGTGAACCCTGTCGAGTGTCATTGCTTTATGTTTGCCTAGCGAGAATATGACCCTCTGGTTCAGAGGCTGGCAGCCTTTCTCTGGAAGGATCCTACAGTAACTGTTGTCGTCACTGTGGGCCATCAGGTCTTGGTGCAGGTAGTTAGCACCACCACTGTAGCTTGAGAGAAGCCACAGACAGTAATGAAAGAATGAGCTCAGCTGTTTCAGGAACACTCATAAAAACAAGTGACTGGAGTTCGCCTACCTCAGAGGG
Organism: Oryctolagus cuniculus; assembly: GCF_964237555.1. Classification (NCBI taxonomy): domain Eukaryota; kingdom Metazoa; phylum Chordata; class Mammalia; order Lagomorpha; family Leporidae; genus Oryctolagus; species Oryctolagus cuniculus. The sequence continues at coordinate 37,070,132 of NC_091445.1, read as the reverse complement.
CATTTCCATGTTGCTTTTCCCTCTGCTCAGGTTGAGGGGTGAGCATCTCTGGTTTGGGATGTTTATCTAAATTAATTTGCTTTTGAGTGAATTAAATAATTAATAGTGAATTAATATCATTCAAAAGGAAGTTTGAGTTCATGACCTCATTTACAATGCTTCTGTGAGATGATGGTTGTTGTCTCTTTTCCCAATAAGGTGACTTCGTTCACCTGCTGTTCAGTCCCTGGGAAACCATGAATTCAGAAAGGCCTAGCTGACTGTACTACATGGACGTTAAGGCCAAGGTTTTGAAACGTGGAGAGACCTTTCCCCCAGCTCCAACTCCTTGAATCCTGTGATGGTGTCGGGGAAGGCCCCCTCTACCCATGATGCTGATGAGTCAGAAACACAGATGGGGGTTGTTATAGGAGCCATGGATCAGACACATCAGGGTTTCCAGCAGCATGTAATAAAGAAACACACTGACCTGTTCTGAGATCGGATTTGCATCAGGGTTGGCTGGTTGCTTGTGTGTCTCTTCTTGTCCTTTGTGGTCCTGAAGCAGAATATCTGACACATGTCCCTGTACTACTAACGTGCAGAGCTGCATTGACTGTTACAGGGCCCCAGCACACCCTGCCTCCGCTCCTACTATAGGGGAGTCTAAGTCTTAGTTTCCCATCTGGACAGAAGGAAAGGAAGTCTTACCAGGATTGCTTAAAGGTGCCCAGCGTGTCCTGGGGGTCCAGTGCACATCAGCTGCCACCCTGCATGCTGGGAAAATGCTCACTCTAACTGTGACTCAGAGGTGGCCTTCTGAGTGAGATGGACCTGTCTCTAAATGTCATTAGAGAGCCAGCAGTTTAGATTGTGATTAAAAAAATATTTGGCTATAAGCTGAGGAATTTTTTTTTTTTGCCCAGAATGAAAATAATTAAGATAAAAAGAGAACTGTCATTCTGTGTTGGCCTCGAGGTGGCATTGGTGAGCGCATACCCAGAGCTGTCCCCCGGAGGAGGCCGTGGAAGCCCTGTGTGTAGCTTCCCTTTGGCTCTGTCTACAGGGAAACCGCTTTATCAGGCAGCCATATTTTCTGAACCAAATGCAGGCTGTTCTGATAACAAGACTAAACATCTCAATTTGCGATGTAGAGCTCCCGTATCCATGGACCAGGCACGTCTTGCTGGTTGCATTACAAGTATATAAATAACTCCCCCCCCCACCCCCCCAAGAAAAGCTTCTGAGCATACGTTGGTACTCCAAGTGTGCTGTCCTACTAGAAAGAAATTGTCACAAGCAGCCAACAGGAGTATCCCGGTGTAAACCACGTTTTACTTTAAATTTAACACTTCTATTCTGGTTGATGGTCCTAAATCTCTTTGAGTTTGGTTATCCTGATTCAGTCTACCCTTGTTAGTGCTAAATAAACTGATGAAAGTCAAGGTTCAGAATCACCAGGAAGCACCTCTTGTTAGCACTTATAATTTACATGAATTATGTGTGTAAGAGCCTATGTAATGTCTGGCTGCCCCACTGGAGAGCAAACTTCGTGGGGGTGGAGGGCCCCCGTCTCCTAGTTAATTGCTCTATCCCAAGCACCAACCAGAGTTTGGCATACAGTGGACCTTTGATAAATACTTATGACGTAAGTGGAGGAACTGATACTCTTCAGTAGAAATGGAAGCAACTGTGAACTTGAACCACGCACTTGACCCTTTGCTGAGGCATTGGAGACAGTGAAGAAAGATGGCAGACTGATGGATATCACAGTCAGTACAGCAGGAGAGATCGGGCTCAGGCTCGCTAGCTGGATCGGGGGAGGGTTGGGATTCAAAACTTTTCCTAAGGTGAGGGTTTGTTGGGTGGTGTTCTGAAGATGTATAGGTAACTGCACGATTATTTCCCTCTACTGTCCAACTGGAATCTTGTCACAGACTATTTTTTAAATTTTTTTTTGCAGACTTTAAAAATTACAAACTTTTCTTCATCCTCACAAACGTTGAAACAAATTTGTTTGTGGATGTGCAGTATCATCTATTGGTTTGGCATAGGTACTCCTTGTACAACTCTAGAGAGATCTTTTCATGTGTGTTATTTTTCCACTTAGAGCACTGCACATGTAGCCCCCATATGGCCATTTGTAGCAAATGAAAATGTAAAAAGTGGAAATGTGTTTCCCATTAAATGCTTTAAATTAGTGTAAACTTGTAGAAATGAATCCATCGCTGTCATTTTAGGAAGATGACACATAAATAATTTAGCATTTTATTCTTATGTCACTAACAACTAGTCAGCTTGTTGGGTCACCCGGGTGTTTCTCTTCTACCCGCACAGTAGCTTGAACGCCAGCAAATTAAGCATGGGTGGCTAGCTCAACATCAATGAACCACTTTCCTAGCCTTTTTCTTCTGCTAGATTCTATGTAACCATCCGTTTTGTCTCCCCAGGCAAGACAACAAATTTTTTTTTTTTTTAGTTAAATACACTCCTAGAATGTGAACCAGTTTCCCTGGCATGATCTTCTACTTGTCTGCCTCAAAATGTTGCCTATAATATCACATATTTATTATAATAATCTTAAAATTAACTGTGGTGGCATCTTAAGAAACATATCCCTTTGCTTTACCCCAGATAAGAGACTGAAACACACTTCCATTCTGAGCTGGCCACTGCTCAGTCGCAGCTGGCTAAGCAGGAGTGATTCAGCTCAGACCCTGGGCTGGATCATAAATCAGTAAGCCTGGGCCTTCGATTTGGTCTGCAGGGCTGTTCATTTGCCTTAAGTAACCACTGTTGGGGTTCTTTGAATAAGGACCCAAGGTGTCCATTCTGTTTCTGAATAAGATACTTATATTAATGCCATTGGAAATGTTAATGCTTGGTCTGAGGATTTACCTAAGAAAAAAAACATAGGCTTCCAACGATTCACAGTAGGCAGGAAGGGACTCAGCCTGTCACTGAACAATTGCATAGCATGGCTGTTCAGAATTTGATTATTTTCATGGTAAATGTTTTTGCATAGCTTTCTTTGTACAAATTTCATTACACTAAAGCTTCTTCTTTCTAAAACACAACATGGTGGATGTTTGTATTAAATATAGACTATTTGGATCATCACTAGAAATACAGAAGACTGCTTCTCTGGTGAATCGGGGCCATTTTTGAAGGAATGGTGCTGTAAGGCTTTGGAAGAAACATTTACAAGCAAAACATTGGCAGAGTTTTAATTTTATTTAATGACCTGCTTCCTACTAGTGATCTTGGCACCCCGTGCAGTGATTTGCAATCAATTAATCATACGGAATGTTGTAACACTGCAATAAAGGCATTGCACTCTGAGAGTCTCATAAATTCACCAGTTCCAAAAAACAGGAATTGCATGCTCAAAGACTTCTTCATGCAAAGCCTTGGATGAGATGGTTTCATGCTGTATTTCTTCTTTCTTTCTTTCTTTTTTTTTTTAGATTTATTTATTTTATTTGAAAGAGTTACAGGGAGGGAGAAGCAGAAGCAGAGAGACACAGAGAGAGGTCTTCCATCTGCTAGTTCATTTCTCAAATGGCCACAACAACTAGGGTTATGCCAGGCCAAAGCCAGGAGCTTCACTAGGGTCTCCCATGTGGGTGTCAGGGGCCCAATCATGTGGGCCATCCTCCACTGCTTACCCAGGCACATTAGCAGGGAGCTGGATCAGAAGAGGAGCAGTCGGACTGGAACCAGCACCCATATGGGGTGCCAGCGCTGTAGGTGGTGTCTTTACCCACTACGCCACAGCACCAGCCTGGTGGTACCAATTTCTAATGGGTACAGAAGCCTCGGTGCTTTCCTGTGGATCCTGAGTTTTGAGATTTCCATTTCTCAAAGACAGTTTGACCCTCTACTGGGCTCTCAGAATAGGAATGTATAAATGTTAGCCTCTTGTGATTTTTACACTGATCTTGTGGACAGGAAGAATCTTGATTCTCCTGGATTATAAAAGAGGGCTATGGTTTGTGTTTCCCCTTGAATTCAGGACAATTGAGCTCAACTTCAAGAGGCCATATTTTGGCAAGTCTTTGTAGGATGATTCAGAAAGGAAGCGTGTTTCCAGCCGGGGAAAACACTGACATTTGCTGGAGGCAGATGGCACAGTGTGGTATTGGAAGTCAGGGAGACTTCACATACTTGGCCTTGCCAAAAGCTCCTGGAATCTGTGTTCAGATCTTAAGCTTATATTCTTTGCATCTCAGATGTGTTTCTGCAGTGACTGTTCAGCGATGATGGATTTTTCCCCCTAATTTTAGCACAGTAAATGTGGAACTGTTTGATATTCATACAATTATATAAGCTTAAACCTGTCGGTGTATGGATATTGTGTTATCTTTATGCATTTTCTTAAGGTTCCATTTTTGGAATGCTCTTATAACAAGAGTATGGAAGCTTAATATATGTTCCATCTGAAGTCTCTTTAAAGAAAGTAAAGGTTTGAAGCTGGTTTGCTTCCAATGAGTAGGTTCAATTCCTGGCTCCCCGTGAATTTATTCGTCCCCAAATGTTGTGCTATTTTTGATTATTTGTTCATTTATTCAGATTGGCATGATAGCCTCAAGCAGAAGTTGTATTTTTAGATGCATGGTGTTTCTGTTCAGCAGGATATTTTAGGGCCCTAAAATACACCCGCAAAGTTTTGCAAATGCAAATTACTTTTCACCGGCATGTAGACCAGAGGGAAGAAAATGTCATGCAGGTTTTGGCCAAAATGTGATGGTCTGTTAGTCAGCATGTGGCCGGGCAGCGCGGCTGGCACTCAGACTCCAGTGTGAAACAGCACAGTCGCACACTCGCTGATGCCTCCCTGGGCCCTGGAGCCGTGGCCACCTGGAAAGAAGAATGTGCTAAGATTGCAAGCGGCTCTGTGGTTCGCCTTCTTACAGGGTGCTCTGTGCGACTACCGGCGTAGTTTGTTTTTTAGACGTTTTCAGTTCTTTTCTGCTGAACAAGCAGTCTGAGGCGAAGCCTTGTGAAAAATCCAATCCTGAGTTTGCCTTTCCGAGTGCTCGCTGCCGCCCTGAGCTGGCTGTCAGTTGCCTTAATGATCCAAAGGGCACAAAGCCAGATTCCGAGCTGTGTGAGATGGGAGCAAAGTGCTCAGAGAAATCACATTGACAGTACCCTCCTCATGGAAGCTGTTACTGGTTGTTGTAAGCCTGAGGAAGGGAGTTTTCTAATGATGCTGCCAATAAATTAGAGCATCCCCTCGTATTTGTCACATGGGAGATGTAGACACAGAGCCGTGGCAGACACATTGGTCCGATTCAGACTCCTGCCAACCACTTAGCATCTGCAGTCCTTGACTGCTCAAGTAGGTAGCAACACAATTAAATTCCTGTTTTTTTAAAGATTTATTTATTTACTTGAAAGAGTTACACAGAGAGAAGGGAGGCAGAGAGAGAGAGAGAGAGAGAGAGAGAGAGAGAGAGGTCTTCCATCTGCTGGTTCACTCCCCAGATGGCCGCAACGGCTGAAGCTGTGCCGATCCAAAGCCAGGAGCCAGGAGCTTCATCCGGGTCTCCCACAGGGGTGCAGTCCTTGGGCCATCTTCCCCTGCTTTCCCAGGCCATAGCAGAGAGCTGGACAAGAAGTGGAGCTGCCAGGTCTTGAAACGGCACCCAATGGGATGCCAGCGCTTCAGGCCAGGGAATTAACCCACTACGCCACAGCACTGGCCCCTAAATTCCTGTTTTTATAAGTCAAGGTGAGCTTATGGGTAGCACAATGATTTTTGCCAGTGAAATTACACTACTTCTGGTGGTAGTTATTTTCAGTTGTTTCAGAGACCAGTGGTTAACTTAAAGGATGCATTATTCAGGGAGATTTCATGAAGGGCTTGATTAAATGGCTGAGTCCACACTGACCCAGAAAAAACACACACACACATACATATACACACACATATACGTACACACACACACACACACACTAAGATAGAAAGCTGCCTAGCAATTTCATCTTTGACCAAAATGACCAAAAACAAATTGGACCAGGAATAGCCTATGAGAAAAGTAGGTGACACAATTTCCCTCTTGCTGTTCAAAGATGAGAATATAGAATCCATCCCCAAACCCCTACAAGTAAGTTTCAGAAACAAAAATGGAGTAAAACCACACTTTTCCAATATAATGAATCTTATATGCATTTATCAGTACTTCATTTTTAAGTGAGAGATTTTAATGAATGAATGAACAAATGGAGGAGCAGATAATGCATTTCGTTAATCTTGGACAGTGGAAATGGCATACTGACTCGAGACAGGAGGCTTGAGAACTACACCTGCATTCCGATTGCAATTCTGTTATTCTCTATGAAATTTTACTTTTTATTTTTTATTCGAGAGGGAGAGAGGGAGGTAGAGGGAGGAAGGAGAGAGCGATCCCATGTGCTGATTCACTCCCCAAATACACACGCCAGCTGGAGCTGGAGCCAGCAACTGTGAACACGATCCTAGTGTCCCTTGTGGGCGGCAGAAACCGAATTACTTGAGCCACCACCACTGCCTTCCAGGGTTGCATTGGCAGGAAGCTGTAGTTAGGAACAGAGCCAGGAATTGAACCCAGCCACTCCAGTATGGGACTTGGGCATCCTAAACACTGCCTACTCCCTTATTATCTATGAAATTTTGTTTTATTTTTAAAGACGTATGTATTTATTTGAAAGGCGGAGATACATAGAGATCTTCCATCTGCTGATCACTCCTCAAATGCCTACAACAGCCAGAGATCTGGGCCAGGCTAAAAACCGGGAGCCAGGAACTCCATGCTGGTCTCCCATGTGGGTGTCAGAGGCCCATCTTCTGCTGCCTTCCCAGACACATCAGCAGGAAGCTAGAAACCAGTGCTCCAGAGTGGGTGCAGGCGTCGTGAGTGGCAGCTTAGCCTGCTGTGCTACACCGCCAGTTCCTATGTCTGTGAAATTTTAAGGAGGTATTTAAACTTATTTCATGTGTCTCCGTTTCCTCTTCTATAAAATTGTACTTCTAGTAGTATGTGGTTTGTAGGTGGTATGAGGCTTACATAAGACAATGTAAAATTCTAACTTTTTGAGCTCTCAATAAAAATTTTATCATGGTTACTATTATATTGTGTGCTGAGAAAGGAGAAAATTATTAAGAAAATGGATTTGGTCGCTTGAGCCAATGGACTGCTTCCAATATGCGTGTTCTGATGACCAGAAAGATTACAATTAGCCTCATGTGGGTATTGTCTACGTTGGCCCTTCTCAAACAATGCTTGGCAGCTCCACTGGCTGTTACTAGGTGTTAAGTGATAAATGTCTCCATGATCAGACAGTATTGGGAAATGCTGGTTTGGGGACTGTGCAACTTTTCCCAAGCTTTCACTGTGCTTGTGTGCCCTGTGAATTTCCAGAAAGCGATACTTCCCAGATCTAGTTAACACAGCCACCGCCTCAGCCTGGCATCTTCCAGGACCACTGGCTTTTGAAACACGCTTTGGAAAAAGCAGTGATGTCAGTGGATGTTGAAATCACCTCCCTGCACGTGGCACACCCTTCGCATGCATTTCTTCTCCCTTGGGAACAGCTGAGATTCCCAATGACAGATCCCCGCGTGATTTCCCACATGGGCTGCATTTTGAAACCCAAATCCAACACAATGAACTTCAGGGAGAGCGTTGTTTGTTTAGCCCCTAGGCCAGCGTTGGAGCCTGTGGATAGGGTTGGCGTCCAGTCCTCTTTGGGTTTTTCTGGGTCAGCTGTCTTAGGCTTATTCAAACCCTCTGTGTGCTGGGAGTTGATCACCCGTGAGGAAGCACTGGAGGCTCCATCTGGCCTCTGGTGTTTCAGCTTCATCTCCTGGTGCTCCCTCTTCTCTCACCCTGTAGACCAGCCGTGTGACTGCACGTGCTAACCCTCCCCCCGCCCCGTATATTTGAAGTTTCACCCAAAAGCTTGTGGAAACGAGGAATTAAAAAGATACATGTATTCTGGTGCAAAACAGCATGGAAAATCCATGTGTAGTTCTTTCATCCTCTGCATTTTCCATGAACTTTTTGAATATTCTTCTAGTACCAAAATAAGCTCATCTTCTAAGTTCGTTATCCTTGAGCTTGTTGGAGTGCCCCCTCGCACATCACATCCCTTTCCCATGTTAGAAATATCCTCTCCCCCGGCCTGCAGGCCGCCTGGTTCCCTCTTAGCCATCTCTCAGGGTGCAGCTCTGGGTTATGTTCTTCCAGAAATCTGCCTAGACCCTCCCAGTCTGGGTTGGGAGCCTCTCCTAGGTGGCCCTTGAGAACCTGCCTCACGATTTTCTCACTCCTTTGCCTTCTAGACCATAAAATACTTTATACAGTTTGCTCGTGGAGATATGCTTTACTGGCAGTGAAACGCTCAGAGACTAAGTCTGTTGTCCAGTCATTTTTGTGCGGAGACCATCAGAGCACAGAACATTTCCATCACTCCCAGAAATTCCCTTAATCCCCTTCCCAGTCAACTCCACTGACCCCAAAGCAGCTATTCCTCTGCTTTCCATCACTGCAGGTGAATTCTGCTTATTCTAGAATGGGTTGGAATTGGCCACTCGGGACCTTTTTTGTTCTGCCCTTTTCATTGTGTATTATTGTTGAGACACAGCCATGATGTTGCATGGATCTGTAGTCGGTCCCTTTGTACTACCGAGGAATCTACCACTGATGAATATACCAGTGCACTTACTACTTCTTCTGTTTGTAGACAGCTGGGTTATTTCGAGTTTTGCTGCTGTGGATGTCCTCGTGCAGGGCTTTTGTGAATTGTGTTTGCATTTCTCTTGGCTAAGTGTGTAGGAGTGGAGTCACTAATAGGCTAGGTGGCTGTTTAGCTTTTAAGAAACTCTGGACCTGTTTTCAGAGATATTTTACTGATATGAACCTCCTGGAGCTGCAGGGAGGTTTCATTCAACTCCGTTGCCATGGTGTCCAGCCAAGTTCGGGGCACACAATGGACATTTCCAGTGCTTATTGCAGGATGAGTGGATAAGAGGCTTAAATCCATTTTCATTCTAAAATACTCACTACTAACTGACAAAAAATGAGTGCTTCGGCCATCTAGGGGATGGATGTTTCATTGACTACATGTGAGTTCATTGTGGGTGGTTAAAACACAGGAGGAACACAACTCCCTTCTCCCCTTGCTCCTGGGCCTGCCTTTGTAGTTAGAGGGTACAGCGTGCACAGTGAAGCCAAGGACGTGCAGGCTGACTGGGGCTGTGCGAGGGATCTGCCCACCAGCAGCAGCCCAGCTGATCTGAAGGTAAACCCCCGACACTCCCATCCAAGTCCCTCCCAAATCTAAGTGTCCATTCTCCCTCCCTCTGGGTTCCCATGGACATAGTTAAGCCCAGCCTGACCACAGCCCTTTCTTGGTAACATCTAGCTCCCCTCCACCCCCTTGCAGTGGTGGCAGTATCCACCAGGAAGACCTCCTTCTCTTCTGGGAACATCCTGGCCAGCTTCAGAGCTGAATTCAGAGGCATTCTCTCCCCGGCAGCCTGTCTTGGCCCCCACATCTGGAAGCCGTCCCGCTATGGAGGGTCTTATTTGGCACCTGCCTGGGAACAGTGCTTATTAGCCATTCAGCAGGCTGTCCTGCCTTTATGGTGGTCAGCTTCCTGTTGTGCGAGGTGCTAGACTTCTTCAGGGCAGCAGGCCCAGTGGTCCTCAGCAGGCTGCCGGGGGCTAGGGCTCTTGGACATAGGCTCAGGCCTCATGATCCTTGCTCTCAGTAGCTGATTCCGTGAGAGAGCACTTAATTATAAAGCAGTGTTATGATTTACAGAGGAAAGAGATCTGTCTGAAAAGAGGAGGCTACAGTAGGAATTGGGGAGTTTATGTCGCCTGGTGGGTACTTAGTGAAAAATTTGCTGGCTTTCTGGCTGTTCGTCACAGCCAGGATCTGTGTCAGGAAGTACAAGGATGAACGGCTAGAGTAGCTGCGTATGTCATTTGTATGCACAAGATAATTTTAGGTCATTTCCTGTAGGGAGAGACAGCTGCAGAGAACAGAGCACTTCATCTTGTGACATATATGTATGTTTTGGTAAAGTCTTAATTTTGCCTCTTTTCTTTAAACTGCCTACTTTTCTACTTGAACAATTCCTAAAAATATTGAAGTGTAGCTTCCAGTTCCTTACTCTGATAACAAACATAAATGGAGAAAGAATATTCAAGAGCATGAGAGTCTGCATTGAGCATAGCATTTTCTATATATTGTACTGTTAAAATTATAGTCATTTTTGAGTGCCATACACTCAAGCCTGTAGTTGGGAAAGATATTTCAGGGTTTGGTTTCTCTGCAAATGTTACTTCAAACAAATAAGATTTCCAAAATTAATGTGTCTTGTTTCTAAAAAGAAGCAACATTTATGTTGCTCTGAAAATTGTACGTGTGTTTCTCAGAACAGGCAAGGATGGTCTTTGACATTATCTTGTATTTTTGTAGTTGATCAAGAGGAAAAAACCCACTCATTTGCAGACCTTTGAAGTAAAGGATTGGGTGCTAGTTCTTTTTTAGATCTGGTTCTGGCGAGGGCATCGTTATTAAGGAGTAGGTAGAACTAATTAGCTTGGGTGTGTTCGGATTCTTGGCGCCTTCTGCTTTAAAGAGAAATGCTGCATTTTGTATGCTTAAGAATCTTAACAGCTGCTTTACTGTCTTCTGAGCCAGTCAGAAGTTAAATGCAGCATTAAAATTCCTAGGTTGATTTCCTGCCTTCTTCAGCTGGCAGGGAAATGAATTTGATTCTTCTCTCAGCCGCACAAGAGGCGGAACCAGGGTCATGCTACAGGCAGTTTGCAAAAAATCTGGTTTCTGGCCGTGGGAGGAGAAAGCCATGGTCTTCTGTTCCTCAAGAGAATTTGAATGCCATGAAAGCACCACCTGGTCCTTGTAGCTACACGTCCCTTAACTCAGCACACTCTTGTCTTTCCATTTTTTTAAAAAGAGTTTATTTATTTGAGAGTAGAGTTACAGACAGTGAGAGAGAAAGACAGAGGGAAAGGTCCTTCCTCCCCTGGTTCTCTCCCCAAATGGCTGCAATGGCTGGAGCTGAGCCGATCCAAAGTCAGGAGCCAGGAGTTTCTTTTGGGTCTCCCACACGTGTGCAGGGGTCCCAGGACTTGGGCCATCCACTGCTGCTCTCCCAGGCCATAGCAGAGAGCTGGATTGGATGTGGAGCAGCCGGGACTAGAACCAGCACCCATATGGAATGCTGGCGCGACAGGTGGAGAATTAACCTACTGCGCCACAGCACTGGCCTCTCAACACAATCTTAAAAATTGTCTCTGCTTTTTAATAGGGGCAGCAGGATTTGAATATTTTGTTTTGATTATTTAAAATTGACCTATTTCTTGTCAACCTGAATGCTATTATTAGAAACAAATTCAAACATATGAGAAGCTAAAGTGAAGAGGGTACAGCCACTCACAAACCCATCATTTAACTCCAAAATATCATGGCCGGTCATGAGTTAGATGCCAATCCTGCACCCTCTGTCCACTCATATATTATTTTGAGGCACATTATAAAAATCATGTGTGTGGGGTTTGGTACTGTGGTGTGGCAGGTTAAGCCATCACCTGCAATGCTAGAATCCCTTAATGGATGCTTGTTCCAGTCCCTGCTCCACTTACAATCTAACTCCCTGCTAATGTGCCTGGGAAAGCAGCAGCAGATGGCCCAAGTGCTTGGGCCACTGCACCTATATGAAAGACCTGGAGGAAGTTTCTGGTTCCTGGCTTCTGCCTGGCCTACCATGTGTATTGTGGTCATTTGGGGAGGGAACCAGCAGATGGAAGACCTCTCTTTTTTTCTCTCTCTTTCTTTCTTCCTCTCTCTCTCTCTGTCACTCTGCCCTTCAAATATAAATTATTAAAAAATGAAATTTATTCATCCATCAACAGTTTAATATATATCTTTAAAAGTGGCTTTTTTAAAAAGAAGATTTATTTATTAATTTGAGAGTAGAGTTACAGACAGTGAGAGGGAGAGACAGAGAGAAAGGTCTTCCATCTGCTGATTCACTCTCCAAATGGCCACATCAGCCAAGGCTGGGCCAGGCTGAAGCCAGGAGCCAGAGCTTCTTCCAGGTCTCCCATGTGGGTAGCAGGGGTCCAAGCACTTAGGCCATCTTCTGCTGCCTTCCCAGGTCATTAGCAGAGAGCTGGACTGGAAGTGGATCAGCCAGAACTCAAACTGAACCGGCACCAATATGGGATGCCAGCGCCCCAGGTGGAGGCTTAACCTACTATGCCAGAGCACCAGCCCCAATGGCTACCTTTGTAAAGCCATTACCATATATAGGAAAAATTTAACCATAATCCCATAGTATCAACATATCAAATATTAAATATATGTTTACATTTCCAATTATTTCTTAAGTGTCTGTGTCCTTTTCACAGTTTTTTTGGACTCAGAATTCAAATAAAAGTCATACATTGCAGCTAGTTGTTGTGTAAGTTTAATTCAGTGAATAATATAAACGTTTTAATTATAAAAATTTCTCTTACAAAAAAGTAGATATGTATTCACCATACATGTAATAGGCCTTACAGTTTTTTCCATATTTGCTTTCAGTGCCTCTTTAGCCTTTTTTCTTTTGAAGAAATAGATGTGACTGATAAACTGACATTCCCCCGTTTCCATTTCTTTCCTACTAAGGGTAAACTAAAATTGGTAAATATGTAATTTCCAGTGTATATTTTCATGCTATTGCTATGTATATATAAGGACACTTCAAAAAGCTCATGGAAAGTGGAATTGAAATTGAAATTTATTTTGGTGCAGAAAGTTTTGAAATGCATGCACAAAGTTCATGAAAACGCATATTATGAAAAAAAAACTATGCTTCTACATCTACGTTTTCGCCAATATGATGGGCAGTTCTCATCAGTGTAATGGGCATTCTTTCAATTCATACTTTGCTGATTACCAATGAGATATAGTATCAGTTCCTCTTTATTGACTTCTAGATTTTTCTCTATTGTGAATTCCCTTTTCATACTTGTTTGTATCCAGCACACAGGTTTTGGAATTTTCAAACAGTCTACTCTTAGTTACACAAACACATTTTTTTTAAAAGATTTTATTTATTTATTTGAGAGGCAGAGTTACAGAGAGAGAGAAAGGTCTTCCATCTGCTGGCTCGCTCCCCAAATGGCCATAACGGCTGGAGCTGGGCCAATCTGAAGCCAGGACCCAGGAGCTTCTTCCAGGTCTCCCACACAGGTGCAGGGGCCCAAGAACCTAGGCCATCTTCCACTGCTTTCCCAGGCACATTAGCAGAGAGCTGGATCGGAAGTGGAGCAGCTGGGACTCGAACTGGTGCCCATATGAAATATTGGAGCACAGGTAGAGGCCCACTACCAGCCCCACGGATGCATTGTTTTTAATGGACTCAATATATTTTCTACTTTTAGATAGGGACGTTGGGCCATTTCAAGAAGGATAAAAATCAACTAGAAGTGCAGAAACTACTTAACATATTATTGACTATCATTTATATCCATCCCACAAGACTTTAAGCACTGGTTCTTCATGTGTGTACTTTCATTCCTACTTCTGTGTTTTCTTCTAGAGTTCCCGTACCTCGCTTAGTAACTTACCAATGTTTTATCAACTCAGTACATCCGTCCATATCCGCTTCATTTTCTTTCCTGGAAATTACTCACTTGGAGCCCTCTGTCCTGCTCCAGTGAGGACTTGTTGCTCTCCAGGGCCCCTATGGAATTGTCACCTGGGTTGTCCTGTCTGTCCTCGGATGAGTCCTCTGACCCCTCCATCCCAAGCTTCTGACCCCATTATGGAATGCCCCTTCCTTGCTGGGGCCTGACTCAGGCCTCCCCAGGAAAATCCATAGGGTGTATACATTTGCCCAGATTAGTTGAAATATCTTTTTCATGTCATTCATTTAGTTTTGCTACTCATCCACTTGGATTTTACAATGCATCTGGTATTAGAATTCTAAATAAAAAATGTATTTTATTTCAGAATTTTGAAGGAATAGATTCCCCTCCTTTCCCGAGTTGCTTGTATTGTTCTGACTCCTAGGGGGCCTTTGTGCCTGACCCTTTCTCACTTCTTCTAGAAGGTTTTAGAACTCTCTTTTTAAAAAAATCCCCTCTCATTTGAATTTTATATTATGCCTGCCTTAGTGTGGTCTTTTGTTAAAATCATTTTCACTGGTCATTCATTAGGCTTGTTCAATCCAGAGGCATATTTAATTCCATTTTCAGAAATAGTCTTTTGCTTTTCACTTTCTTCCATTAAAGAAAAATTGCATCCCTTCCATTCTGTCTTCCTGGCTGGAGGTTGGACCTCAGAGATCCTCTGATTTTGCTCTCATTTTCTTCGTATTTTTGTTGTCCTTTAAGGGCAATTTTCAGGTCCTTAACCTCTTGCTATTCCATTGATTTTTTTTTTTTTTTTGACAGGCAGAGTGGACAGTGAGAGAGAGAGACAGAGAGAAAGGTCTTCCTTTGCCGTTGGTTCACCCTCCAATGGCCGCCGCTGCAGCCGGCGCACCGCGCTGATCCGATGGCAGGAGCCAGGATCCAGGTGCTTTTCCTGGTCTCCCATGGGGTGCAGGGCCCAAGCACCTGGGCCATCCTCCACTGCACTCCCTGGCCATAGCAGAGAGCTGGCCTGGAAGAGGGGCAACCGGGACAGAATCCGGCGCCCTGACCAGGACTAGAACCCGGTGTGCCGGCGCCGCAAGGTGGAGGATTAGCCTATTGAGCCACGGCGCCGGCCCTCCATTGATTTTTTTAAAAAAAAATTTTGACCTAGCACATTTTAAATTCCCAATATATACATACACAAACACATACACACATATCCTATTTTGTGGAATTTTGTTGTGAGGTTGAAATGCCTCTGAATATTTTTTAAAGGTAGTTTTTGCAAGTTTTCTTTAGCTCTCTGTTCCTAAGTTTTGTTCTTCTCCAAATTAGGTTTGATTCTGGGTCTATTTTAGGCTTCCTCTGTCACATTCTGTAGTATACTCACCGTTTTGGATTGGTGTGGGGGATGACTTGAATGAAAGATATGTGTAAAATACATAAAATAGTTCCTGTTTTTATAATTTTCAGAGTTTTCCATTACCCTGGCTATTCACGTGTATAGATCACCCCAAAATACCTTAAAAAATAAATATAAATGTTGAGTGTTTGGAGGAAAATGATAAAAATACAAAAAGTTAGTCTTCTAAGAAACTGGAGAAATCTTCCAGTTCGAGAATTCTGGGTACCTTCCTCTATTTTTTATTAGTTTTGAGAGGTGGTCCTACTAATAAAATGGAGAAACCACTGAAGTTTGTACAAAACTTCAATGTGTATCATTACATATCAGAGAAAATTCAAGTTTGTGCAGTCACTGGCATTCTGACAGTCACACTGCTTTTTTTTTGTAGAAGGAACGTCAAGGTACTGCTTTAGACCAGGAATTGCTAATATTTACAGCCGTTCTGGGGTTGCTCTACGGGGTTGTGCCTGCCTGTGAATGGCACCCTGACTGTTGCTGTGGGGAGAAGCTGAGCCCAAGTTCACCAATGAGGAAATGGAAGTTCTAGATCTGAGGACTGTCACCCAAGGTCAGACAACACCGGCGGCCTGTTGGGCGCATTCCTGATGCGATTCTGCCTTGACTGCATTATCAGTCTCATCCTCCTATGAAGACAGTGATTACACTTGCTAAGACGCCAAGCTCCTTTCAACAGGCCAGAATTCCAAATCCATGATTTCCTATGATTTCAGTGAGAAGAGATGGACGTTTTTCATCAGATATTCACCATTCATTCAACAGTATGTATTAGTGTATCTTTCAGCTACCATTAGGATGACCTGAAATTTACGTTTTTGTGGAACTAACTGCATTTCTTTTATTTCCTGTTTCTTAAATGCTACTTTTTAGCTGTAAATGAACACAAATTTACAAGGGTAAAAGGGAAGATTAATAGGAATTTTGCTTTATACAATTGAATTTTAAGAAGAAGGGCTATTTCAATAAATTAAATTAATATTTCTCCTGGATCCTGAAATTCAAACCATACCTATATTATCAAAATTAAATAGTAAAAGCATTTTCCAATTTATATATTAAGCACCACCATGGGGCTTTAAATTATAACTCATTTTAAGTTGGAATTATCTGCACTGATTTCTCTATAGTTGTACATAAAATATTTTATTGTAAAATGAACTAATGTATAAAATATTGCTTTATTCTCTAATAAAAGTATTAGTGCTTTTTTAATTAAATAAGAGCTAAAAAATAGGAATCCATATTCCAAGAGAAACTTATCAATTCATTGCTTAGGACAAATATACCTAAGGTATAAAATAACATATTTTCTGAATTATATTTCACCTAGGAGACGTTATTAGATTTTCTGTGCAACAGAAAAGACTACCAGAATTGGTATCATTTTTTATGGGTAGCTATAAACTCGATGAACCTTATCTATTTTATGGAAAATTTGTGTGTTTTTCTAAATAGATACAAACCCATATACGTACTTGCCAATAGCTTGTCATATAGTTGCATTAAAATTGATATAAATGTACTTGGCATCCAGAGGAGGCTTCTAGATTTATTGCCACAGTTTTCCATTTATATCAGATTTATAGTAGCTACTCTGCTAGAGGGACAGAAAACCCTGTATAATAATATAGTCCAAATGTATGGGAGGCTATGGACTAAAGAAAAGTTATCATGGAAATTTTCAAATGTATACAAAAGCAGAATCATCTAAGAATCCCCCCCTATCCAGAGCTGGCTTTTTTAACTATTTCTGGACCACAGCCCACTTTGGGTCAGTGCCTGTTTCTCTTTTCTATCTTTTGGGTTACCTTAAAGTGAATCCAAGATGCCCTGGGGACTTTCATCCAAACATACTTCAGTATCTTTTTGAGAAAGGGAACAACTTTAAAAACTACTCAGAATTCTGTCGCCACAATATCGTTATCACACCTAGCAATATCTTACTTCCAACCATACTGGCAGTCGTTGAATTTCTCTAGTTCTCTCAAAATGCTTTCTCTGCTTAGTGTGTTTGAATTGGATTCTGAATAATTCCATATATTGCATTTGGTGGATATATCACATAAATCTATTTTAACCTGAAGTTCTCATGTCTCTTTTTTCACCTTACAAATATTTACTGAAAAGATTGGTTGACTTTTTTTTTCTAGGAAAATTTTCTGCATTCTGGGTTTTGCTGATTGGGTCACCATGGGTGTTACTTAACATATTCTCCAGCCACTGTAGTTCCTGTCCACTGGCAGCCGTTGGGAATAAATGTTTGATTAGAGGCAGGATTCATGTTTTCGACATGAATTTAAAAAAACCTCCATAGATGGTGTTCCATGTTTACTGTTGCAATCCGTCATGTGACACATAGTGTCTGTTTCTCTTTTTGTGGTGTTAACATCTGCAGGTTCAGATCTCTTTGGCTTGATCCGCCCGTGATCGAGTTTCCCATCAGTGTTTCTCCTGATGTTCCAGCACTCATTGATGATGGCTGCCTGCTCCACTAGAGATGTGTGTGGGGTCCGGAGCTTCTGAATCTGGAAAACCTCGCGTACTTCCAGCTTCTCAGCCCTGATTTATTCTGGCGCCTTGGTTATTTAGTGTCTCTTTCCTGGTCTAGAGGAGCTGTCTATTTCTCTGATGTACTGTGCTTGGGGAAAAGCCCCCTCGAGTGATCCTGCCTATTATTTTCTTCAGAAAGAGTAATGACGCACATGAAAGTTCTGAGAAATCTGTCACTTGGGACACCTGACTTGCCCTGAGTTTCAGCAGCCTACTTGGCCATGGTGCTCTTTTATCATTGATAGCTCTTAATAATCCTATTTAAGGAAACCCACTTTGAAATACATCTCAAGGGAGAGGAGAAGGATACCCTAAGAGAAGGCCATGACTTCTTCACCAGGAGAGAAAAGTGTGAGAGCAGACCCGAGTCCAGACATCAGGGAGGGCAAATGTATTGTATCATGTTTCCAGTTAATATGGGGGTACCTCAAAGGTAGAATTAAAAGATAAGCTGATTTGCTGCAAAAAATTTTAGAAACTCATGCATAGTTTTTTCATGATACTCCTTTTTCATGCACCTTTTCATTCAAGAACATGAGGGTGCTTCCAAACATTTGTGGAAGAATGCAATTAAAAATAAATTTATTTTGGTGCAGAAATTCTTAAAATCCATGTAAGCAAGGGGTCTTCGTGGTATCAATTGCTTCAATAGTTGTGCTTCTTTTGGTATTACTTATACAGCTAATGTAGCCCATTCCAAACCTGTTCATTACTGAGAAGAAAATAATAGTCCAACTCCCACAATCACAACCTCAAAAAAATTATGACACAGCTTGCCTTTCTGCTTTACCAGTTTATACACGCGTGTGCCACATATGCACGCCAACACACCCCACCCCCACCCCAAGCACACTTGGGTTGTTCATTTCAGGGGCAGTGCTGGTACACGAGGAATAGAAAAGAAATCATGACACAACACTCACTCCCGTTGTTTGCTTCAGACATCCACTCCAGATTTTTTTTTTTTTTTTTTTAATGCCAGAGGTTCACATCCTGTTTGTGGCTCACTGTGGAAAATTGACTTGAGCAAAATTAAGGAGAAAGAGACCAATTTTCCTTTGCTCTGAAGATACCTCCAGCTCTGCACAATAAATGTTTTCCATTAGAAGGAAAATGTGGTGCATTAATGCTCTTGAGAAAAAACAGCCATTGCCAGTACTGCCATCAGGAAACAATTTTTTAAATGTTTCTGAGTATAAGCAAGTTTCAGTCACTAAGGCAAGAATACAACTTACTTTGCAGAGTTGGAACATCAATGATAAAATCTGTTTTTTGAAGTGGAGATAATCTAGGAAAGTGTGAATTTTGATTTTGCGGAATGTGCACAAGAGACGTTGTAATAACAAGTACAAGGGAAACTGAAATAAGCTCAGTGCCCGGGCTTGGAAGACAAGAAGTTCTGTTGTGTGACCTTGGCCGGGAAGGAGGGAACGGGACGAGACGCAGAGCGGGCCGAGCGGCGTCGTGAGTGATCTCTCACGACAGCAGACTAAACATGCTTGTGCTGCACTGGGCTTCTGGGTGCCTGGCCATCGGGCACACTGCTGAGCTAAATTCAGACTTGGCAGTTGATGCGCGTGATGAAAGTTGTCCTGGTGCTTTCAAGTTTCAGTTGAACTTTTGTTTAAAAGGAATCATGATTTAAAATGCTTTTCTGCTAAGCAACAACTACATGATTTAAGTATTCTAAAAAAGATTTATTTATTTGAAGGTGGAATGATAGAGGGAGAAGAGAGAGAGATTGAGAGAGAGATGTTTTCTGGTGTCTACTGGCTCATTCCCAAAGGGCCACAGTGGTCACATCTGGGCCAGGCCAAAGCCAGGAGCCAGGAATTCCACCTGGGTCTCCCCCATGGACTTTGGGGCCCAAACACTTGGGCTATCTTCCTCTGTCTTCCCAAGCACATTAGCAGGGAGTTGAATTGGAAGTGGACAGCCGGGACTCAAATGGGCACTCTAATAAGAGATGCCAGCATTGCAGGTGGCGGTTTAACCCACTGCACCGTAATATTGGCCTCTAGGACAGTTGACAACCCTTTTGGACTTGTCACAGATCTGCTTTTGATGAGTTGCTCTCAGACAGGCAGATTTTGACTGGGGACATTATCTTCCACTCCTTAATTAACTTTCCAAATACTATCCTTTGAGGATTGTGTGTGGGCCCACCTCAAATATGTGCTGTTGGCAAGGCTGTTGGAAGAGGGTTGGGACAAATGTCTGGCAATAACCTTAAAAACATGATTTCCAGTGCAACTCCAGTAACAAATTTGATTGCATTTCCTGAATGGAAAGCATTTGAAAAAAAATGCATTAATTGTTTTTATGCCTCTAGCATGGTATTTGGTGAATCGCTGACCTCAAACACGAGTAGAGCAATTCGCGTTGCTGAGTTGAGGGGGCCTTGATGAGGATGATTTCAGTCCAGTCCTTCATGAGCTGAATCTCAGGAGAAATTACTTGCATTTTATCGTGTGGTTTCCAAGATTTCATTGGATTCACAGTATAGATGGCGTATTATTCATTTAAAGTAAGACACACAGGTTTTCAATACTGAGTTCACAGGCTGGATTTGAAAGTAGTTGTCCAGTTGATTCTAGGGAAGGGTGGTTGTCCTCGCTGTTAGTTAGGAATTCTAAAATCAGGTGAACAGAAAACAGTAAGAAAAATAAAGTGCAGGTGCCAGCTGGTGCCTTAGACTAAAGACTGCGCATGAGGAGATTTGGGGAAAGGCGTCTGGCTTTCAGCCCTCCGGCCACTCACTGTGGGCACTTTCTGCCCTGCATACTCACGAGAAAGCAGAGCGGTGCCCGCGAAAACGTGATACCTACAAGTTTTTAGCGTTCTGTGTCTGACTGACACATAACAGTTGCGCTAAAATTGCATTTGATCGCAGTCCCCATCACAGCCCTCATGCCGAGAGTACAGAAATTTCTTGCAGAGGCTGAAGTTTTAGTGTGTGAATAAAAGCTCAATTACGTAGCAGGAAAAAAAAAACACCTCGGGGTGAAACTCTACGACTCTACTTTCAGCTTGGTTTAGCCAGGTTTGGTGGCTTTGATGTGTTTCCGCTCAGTTGTCCTTATTTTAAGGTTAATCATGGTTACTGTGTTCAATTCCCAGAGATACCATGAGGATCCAATTATTTCTTTTATGTCAAGATGAAAATTTGTATTGAGAAGTTTGTATTGAAAAGTTCTTTCTAATTTGAAGTTCCATTTTATTTTAATAGTGTTTGGCTTTTAGTTGACCAAATTATGATTGTATTAAAATCTCTTTGCCCTTTAAAAAGAAGGTATTCTGTATTTTTGTCTACCAATTTACAGACGTTCTGATCACAAAGGAAAATGGTGATTAGTTTTACTCCCCGCGGATTCTGCTTTCTGATTCGGTGAGGTTTAATTTTGACAGATGTTTTTTTAGTGGAAGGCTCTTATGATGGCCATTTTCTCTAGGATGGAGAGTGTAGACAAAGAAGGTGGGCCTTGAGGAGCACACAGTTGCTGTGTTGGAGAGCTTTTAGGGTTGACATGAAGTAATAAAATCAGAACTCACCCAACGGTTTCTAATTTCAAAGACCGACTGCCTGACCTTGTCTGCACAGTTCAGGTACAAACCACGCAGGAACACAGGAAATTGAGTTCCCAAGCAGGTGACACACAGCCGCGATGCCACAACACATCAGCAGAACGTCTGGAACCACCGCTGGCCGTTCGCCTCGGGGCCCAGTGAGCTGTTGCCCAGAAAGGCCTTTCTCCTGTGTTTTTGTCCTGATTTGAAAAAGTTCTGATAAACCTCTGGACTCTTGACACACACACACACACACATGCACACGCACACGCACGCACACACACATTCCCCTCTAGCTCCCTACACACATTCGTTCTTTGTTCTCTGTCTTCCTGAATGAGAGCCCACAATTTAACATAAAAGAAACCTTTCTGGTAAACATTTGGAAATTTTTTTAAAAACAAATCTTCTCTCAAGGCCATTATAAATGAGCCTGCTCGGTTGCCTGGAGTCCTCAGTATTGTGGGTCCTCTGCTGAAGGCGCCACATTCCAGAAGAAGGAACATTACATAGATTCAGGGCTTCCTGTGTCCCTGGCGCGTGGTCACATCTGTCAGCAGTCACCTCCCAGCTGCCTCATTCAATAGGTGGTCTGTTATTCTGAAGATGGGGTACTTCTTGTGCACTGGCTGGACCACCTGGGGGTGGGGACATGGCACTGCAGATGGCCTGTTCCTTCGGCCAGCATCTGCCACATGGAAGCCTGGAGGTTTTCTCTTTGAAGTCCTGTTGTCTTGAGTATCAGCAGTCTAATTGAGGGTGTTTGTATGGCGGGGTGAAATGGCTTAATTATTGACTGAGAAAAGAGTTTGAAAGCATAAATACGTGTTGTGACCATAGGCATACTTTGGAATAAACTAAGACCAGAACATTCTGGATGGATTTGTAGTCCTGCGCTGATAATGAGATCATTGCTTGGAGATATTTGGGTTGGATTGATTGCATGAGGGAGGTCTGATAATTGCTGTGTCGATTTTGAGAGGCTCAGAATGTCTTCTGCGACTTTTGCTTTCTTTTCTTTTTTGGTGAAAGTGACTCTTTAAAACGTACACCAGGCAAGGAGAGTACAGAACACACAGGGTCTCTGAATGCGGAAAGGATGGGCAAGCCAATCCCAGCCCAGTGAGAAATGAGAATCAGAGCAGAGTGATGAGTGAGGAGTCCTCTGAGCATGGATCTGACTTCCTCGCTGCATGATGTTGGGCCAAGAGTTTAACTGAGCTGAGCCTCAGTTTCCAGCCTGTACCTGGTGGGTTCCGGCACTTTGAGGCGTAGATGCACTGAGTATAAAAGAGCCGGTGCGGCTCCTGCACCTGGGAAAGGCGCTCTGTAAACCATGGCGGCGGCAGAGGCCGCTTCAGGCAGGTTTTCCATCCTGAATGAATTCCTGGTGTTTGGATCAGGGTTGGTAGCATCAAGTCACCCCACCGGAAATGGAAATGGGGTTGTTCTCTTTGTGTCCTGTTGGCATCAAAGCCTCCCTCCTTAGCTCCTTGTCCCCCACCCCAGGGGTCCTTCTTTGCTTCAGAGGCAGTTCAGTTCTTGTCAGGGTCCCTTAAGGTGACCTTTGTCTTCTGCGGTGGCCCTGGCTGCTCCTCCCCGCTCAGTCCCACCTCCTATTGCCAGGAGGGATGAAATGAGGTATAGCAAAGATCACCTCCCCAGTGATGGAGCCCCGAGGGCACATTCTGCCCCTGATTCTCTGCAGCCTAGGAGGCTGCTCAGGAGGACGAGGTCACAAGCACATTGTCATCAGAGTGCCAGGAGGTCTGTGTAGCCATCTACACAATCGAGACTTTGGATCAAAGGTGGCAGGATTGCAGTGGCCTCTTCTCAAACAGCAAAGGAGGAGCAGGTGGACCCATGGCTGGCCAGCTCCCTTTCTACCTGCGCTGCCTGCCTGCTCTCCTGCAGGCCGGTCGTTTATCATCTTAACATATAGCTGAGCCTCAGGGAGCTGATCAATGGACACACGCGGAGAAATGCTTTGCAGAAAGTGTCTGTCTTTAAATCAAAACAACCTTCATTTCTCCTTTAAACTATAATAGTAGAAGGTGGGATCCACCCCAAAAAGAGAGACTACACAGTGCCCTGTTGTTGCTAGGTAACCAGAAAAAAAAAAACCAACCCAGTCACAGTTGCTATTGGCCTGATTTTCCCTCGGAACCTGGCTATTCTTGGTAAGTGCTTTGTGTGCTATGAACAGACTTGCATCATGGTGAGGCTGCTGTCTTCGTACCCTTGTCACAAATACATTGTGTGGGTCTCGAGGTCAACCTTTAACGTGGAGGTGTCCTGAGGGAGGGCACCTTGCAGGTGCACTTGTGGCTTATTTGCTTTTGCTGCCCTAGCCAAGGCCTGGATCCCCCTTGAGAAATGCATGGGCGCCCCTTTCTCAGCCGTAGCTGTGAATAGACAGGTCTTACTTCACGTGAGCTTTCCTAGGAGCATTTTGTAAGGGCGAGTCTTAGCTGCAGGAGACATGGTGCATGCAGTTGAATGTGTCCTAGTGAATCCACATGTCCCTTTCTCCCCGGCTTGGCCATTCTCTGTAGACTGACTGTGTAGGCACTGCACTTTCTAATCTCTTGTGGATCCCAATCTGAGTCTCCTGTAACCGCTGCTGTCTGTCTGTTGCAGATCTAGACACGTCCCAGGGTGAGTCCTCAGCACCGGACATCTCCAATCCACATCACCCTCAGCCACAGACCTTCGCAGCAGAAGCAAAGCTCGATCTCCAGACAGTGACCAGACAAGATGGGGAAACTGGAGATGCAGTAGAAGAAAATATTGTTTACCTCTGATTGCATTGTCATTATTTTTTCAAACAAAACAAAACACTGGCACTTTTGGGAGAAACATTTTTTTCCTATACTTTATGTATGTGTGATTGTGTCCAAATTGCTTTGAGAAAAATATTTAATATTTCATGCAAGTTCATTTTTTGGCATGCATCTAATAATTAAATTATTGAAAGCAGCTCTGTTTGTATCATCTTTAACTTATCACATCTAAGTTCAAATTTCTGGAAGAGAAACATAATTTGAATGAGAAGAACTATTCCAAAAGTTGTTTTGGCCCTACAGTAAAATTGCGTTTTTCTCCAGGTTGTCTGGGTGTTGAAATGCCTTAAAGGGCAATGTTCATAAGGGATGACTTTCACAGGCACAGCAGAGGGGCCTCAGTGCCTGCCCTGGCAGGGGGATGTGGGAGAGGCCCTCTCTCAGTTGGCTTTCATGTGCTGATGTCTCTTGGGGGCATCAAAGGTGTAGATCTGTCATGGTCAGCATTGAGGCAACACGTCCTTCCTGGGCAGCGTCCCGGACACAATCTGGACACATGGAGGGCCCGAGCCTCATGCTCTGCCGTCACCTTTGTGCTCCATGTGCGGCAGGGATTCAAGCCACGGTTCAGCAGCAGCGGCTTTCAGCACAGCCTGGAGCCTAGAGCCCCCCAGCTAGCCCCTTCTGATGTAAATAATGAAACTGCACAGGAGCCCTCACTCCTGTCCTCATGCTCTGTCCCTGCCCCGTGAGCACCTGGAGCACCGATGGCTACCAGTCCCTGAGGGCGCCCCAAGGAGGAGCCCTTCCTCTCTGGGCAGCTCCTGCCTGGCCAGCCTCTCCTCATCCTGGAAAGCTGGCCCATCCTGCTGCCCCTGAGTCCCCTGGGTTTCTGTGCGGGGAAATGACCTGGGTGAGTTCCCTCTTGTTGTTCAGAGATGTTTGTGTATGTTCCAGTCATTGTCAATAAATAGCTTTGACCTCATCATCTTCCTTTGTAGTTTATTAAAATTATCTCGGACCCTAGAATGTACACACACACACACACATACACCATCTCCCCATATGAAAGATGAAAATAGAGAAATATTCAGCTCATCCAGAATCACAAAACAACCCAGAGAGAGGAAGCAGGAGAGGGGAAAAGTTCACTCAGGCCCCAAGGTTTTGTTTTTGTTTTTGTTTTTGTTTTATTCCTTAAAGTTTGAAGTTGCTTCTATTATAGGCAGTGAGGCTGTTGGGAGTGGGGGGATCCTGAAGGTGGACCCCTCACAAATGGGGTGGTGCCCTAAGAAAGGGTGCCCTAAAGAGTTCCCTCACCACCTCACCGCTTGAAGGACACAGCAAAAAGGCAGCACCTGTGAAGCACATTGTGGGCCCTTGACTCTGCACTTCCAGGCTCCAGATCTGTGAGAAATACGTGTCTGTGTTTTACAGACAATGCAGTGTATGGGATTTTGCTGTGTTGACCAGAAGAGACTAAGCTCTCAATGGAGAGTTGCTCTGTACCTCCAGTACAAATTTACTAATTTTAAGAGAAGATGACACTATTTTCCAGGATTGTAAATATATTTCCTCACAAAGATCTTTTCCCACCAAGGGAAGAACTTAAAGGGAATATTCAACCCTTTAGAGATTTGTTCTGAAAAGTAATGTTTTTGTTCTGTCTCCCCTTTTTATTTTAAGATTTATTTATTTGAAAGTCAGAGTTCTAAAGAAAGAGGGAGTGACAGAGAGGTCTTCCATCCACTGGTCCACTCCCCAGAGGGCTGCCATGGCCAGGGCTGGGCCAGGCCGAAGCCAGGAGCCAGAGCTTCTTCCAGGTTTCCTATGTGGGTGGCAGGGGTCCAAACACTTCAACCATCTTCCGCTGCTCTTCTCAGGTCGTTAGTAGGGAGCTGGATCGGAAGTGGAGCAGCCAGGACATGAACTGGTACCCATATGGGGTGCTGGCATTGCAGGTGGCGGCTTTACCAGCTATGCCACAGCGCCGGCCCTGGGGATGCTCTGTCCCTTCAAGGCTGTGCGCATGTATGCATTATCTCATCTAGACTCCAAATGACTCTGCATTTCACCAGGACTGCATAATCGCTGGGATCGTGCGGCACCTCCCAGCCTACTCAGCCGCTGAAGCCTTGTTCATTCAGAAAGGGAACACTTGCGGCAGAGGAGGTGTGGGTGTGCGTGCTCACACACATGTGCATTATGTAAGATAAAGAGGTGATGTAATTAAATCATTGACGAAAGAAAGAAAGGCACGAGGAATGTGCTTTCCTTCCTGTGGCCAAGGACCACCTTGAACTCAGAATACTCTACCTGTGGTTACTAATGTTCAACCTCTCTCTGTCTTTCTATCAAAAGGCAACAGAGCGTGGCAGTTGGGGTCTGGACCCTGGAACCAAATCTGCTACTTACTGCTTGTGTGTCCTTGGCATGTGACTTCACCCCTCTCTTGTTTCCTCACCTATAAAACACGGATGATTGCCTTATAGAATTATAATTGCAAGGATGAAATGACTAATACACACATTGTGTTTAGAGCAGAGCCTGGGGCAGAGGAATCACTCCATATAGGCAGGCTATTATCATTAAAGAACACTTTTAATAATTGCTCAGCCTGATCCCAGTCTTTAAGAGCGATTACCCCTGCAAAGCCAGAAACAATGCATAGAGAATTTTGATGCCTGGGGTTGGCCAGCCTGAAGATACAAGACAGGTTCTGTAAGGTTAGTTGTGAACTCATTGCATCTCTAAACCTCCTCTTAACTCATATATTCAATAAACAAATATTAGAATTGCAACAGCAAAAATTGAATGATTTATACACACATTGCATCAATAAAACAGCTAAAGGCCAAGCAGGCTGTTGGGGACAAAATAAGGATGAACAAGCCTGCAAATGGTGGGAGATGCCTAATGCGTGAACAGTGGTCCTGATGCATAGAGGCACAGACCGCTGGATATGGAGAAGTGCAGGTAGCTCAGTGAGCTGGTACGGAGAGCCCAGGGGCTGCTGGTAATATGCAGAATGGAAGAGCAGTCCTACAGCAGAGGATGCTGGGGGCTTGAAGGACAAACACAGGGAGCAAGGGCAAAAGATGTTCCCAGCGAGAAGGGCAACCCAAGCCCAGGCCAGGAGCTGTAAAACAAGATCCCATTGGGAGGCAGCCTGCACAAATCCCTCCCCTCTTGGTTAAGGTGTCCAATGGGAACAGCCATTTGTCTCAGGTGTTTTCAAGCAGTCTTATGTAAGTAGTGAAGGAACGTGAAAGTATCCTCTCTCTCTCTCTCTCTTTCAAATAAAATGAAAATAAATAAGAAACAAAAACTTCAGGAAAAAGGAAAAAAGAAAAAGGAAAGGGACACGTGGAAGGATGATTCCAGAATGATCTTAATAGTTGACGTGAAGCGTTTACCATGTCGTTTCCTGACTGCCTCTCCCTTGACCAGCATGAGATCGGCAGAAAAAGCTATGGGATGGTCTAACAGACGTGGGCTGTGCTTACTGAATCTCCCCCAGGGCCACCGGTTGCACAACACCAGGGGGCGCCATTCGCATTGTGTGGGAGCGTACTCCGGAGCACCTGCATCCATTACTTCGGTGTGAGAGAAACCTCTCGGAGTTGCACAATCCTGCAGCTTGCTTCAGAGCTGAGTTTACGTATCCGTGATACAGGGAGCCCTAGGATGTAAGCCTCAATAGACTGTGGCACACAGCGAAGGCTCTGACAGTGACAGCAGTGGTTGGAGAATCAGCTGGGGACACGGCTTCAGTGTTTTACAGCCTGTTTTCTTGTGTCCTCAGAGATGTCAAGACTAAAGCTTGCTGGGAGGGAGCCTCGTGATAACGTGCTGAATGCGGGCAGTAAACCAGAGTGCTTGGAAATCTCAGATCAAAGAGTTGACAGAACCAGACCTAGAACCCTGCTCCGTCACACATCTCTGCCTCTGGCTGCTGAGGTCAAAGCCATGGCTTCAAGCTGATGATTGAACTCTGCTCTGCAGGAAGTCACTCGAAGCCAGACCATCGTTCCGTAGCTCTATAGAAGCTTCATGGCTGGGAAACCTTAATAGGCCAGTAATTGAGTCTTAGTTTTTTGCCTACCCATAAAACTCTTTAAAGCAGAAAGTCAGAAGTTGTAGATGCTACCAGCATGCAGCAGTCTGCTGAGAACACTGGCCCGAGGACAAAGGCCGAACGTGTTGAGAAAGTAGGTCTTTGTCTCTTGCCATTTTCAATAGATTCTAGTTGTTTTAGAATGGTCCCTTATTCCTGCAGGAGTCCCACCACGGCCTCTTCCAGCAACCCCTCTTGTATTCCTGGCTTCTGGCTCGACTTGGCTCTGTCCTAGAATCTGGTGATGGCCTGTCCCTGTGGCCAGTTTCACCAGACCCCACAAAGTCCCAATCACTGGCAAAGTTTGGGGAGTCTCTCTTCTTGTCCAGAGGCTCGACTGAAAGTTCCCATTTTATTTCAAAAAAGGAATCTGATTTTTCTGCTGAAATGCATTTTTCCCTTACCCAAGAAGGTGTCTAAGTTTTTTTTTCTTCTTTTTCTTTCTTCTCTGCCAGTTTTGGGCTATTTGCCTTTTCATAGGAGGAAGCAGTGAAGGGGAACGAAGCTAAAACTCCGATGCATGGTTTACTTCTTGTTAGCAACCCAAGTTAAACATTGAACCGTGGAGGCTGGTATGGACTGAAATGCCATTGAGGGGTGGGGGGCAGTAAATGCCCAGCTTCCTTTTTCCATGGCCTCTACCACTGCTCAGCCCAGCCCCCCACAACATGGAGAAGCCCCGAGCAGCTTTTTGGGGTCATTGCCAGTGCTTATTTTTACAATCTCTAACCTAATAGCTTCAGCTATAAATGCAAACATAGCCAGCATCCATGAGAAGGTCTGCACAGGCCACGGAGCTAAAGCAGACTCTCAGACACGTGCTTGCCATTGCCCTTGGCAGCTGCACGGCCTCCTTGGAAGACCTGGTCTGCTCTGCACGGCTGGCAAGCTCTGATTTAGGTGAGATGCTGGCAGGAGCCAGCAAAGGACAATTGACTTTTAATTGAAGTTTGTGGAGCCAAGGCCCAGGAATCACCCTCCCTGAAGAGCTTCTTCTAAACACTTGCGTTTCTTCCAACTGTTTCACAAACAATAACTATAGGTGCCATCAAGGCAACTGTGGTCATTAATCTTCAGTAACACAAGAATTTCTTGTAACATAAAGGAGGTAATGGGATTCTCTCTCTCTCTCTCTCTCTCTCTCTCTCTCTCTCTCTCTCTCTTTCTCTTTAGTATTTATTTATTTGAGAGGCGGAGTTACAGACAGAGGGAGAGGAGAGAAAGGTCTTCCATCCTCTGGTTCGCTTCTCACATGACCTCAACGGCTGGAGCTGAGCCGATCGGAAGCCAGGAGCCAAGAGCTTCTTTCAGGTCTCCCACATGGGTGCAGGGGCCCGGGGACTTGGGCCATCTTCCACTGCTTTCCCAGGCCACAGCAGAGAGCTGGATCGGAAGAGGTGCAGCTGGGACTAGAACTGACGCCTCTATGGGATGGCAGTGCAGCAGGCAGAGGTTTAACGTATGGCCCCAGAATTTCCTTCTTTTCTTTTCATAGTAGCTTGAAAATTTTGCGTGATTTCTGGTCCTAGGTTAGGATTGTTGTTTTTATTATGGTGATGCCGGGTATGATCCTAAAACTTAATCTTTCTATGCAAGCCTCTCTGTGCAAAGTTCTCATTATATCTGACACAAGAATCAATGCAAACATATTTTGGTCATGGCCACAGCTTGAGTCACTCACTTAGAGGAAGATCTTGTAAGATGGAATCTGAGGAGCCTGTTCAGCATCGTTGCTATGGAGACTCCTTGAGGGTTGGATTAATTAAGGCCTGAACAGATGTTGTGAAGTGTGCAGAATGCACTGTTTTCTGTTAGTAATTAAAGTGGGTACGTGTGTCCATGAGAGCAGAGAAAAAAAAAAAAAGAGACAAAGCAGTGAGATGGACAGACGTGCCTTGTGCTGGACACATAACATCTCCTCCAGTGAAACGGACTGTTGATAGCTCAGAACCCCCCCTCTCCTGCCTTGTCCACTCGTGCCAGACAGATCGGCTTGAGATGGCCAACCTGCCATCCCGCCTTCCTTTTTTGGTCTTATTTATAAATAAGAGCCATAGGACAACACAAAAACACGTTCTTGGATCAGTGGGTTCTTACCCATCTGTCTGCACACTCGAAACTCAAACAGGACCATGTAAATGGTTTTTAAACCACCTGGCAGGGAGGCCAACTTTCCAGGTGGAGCTGATTCATTGCCCAACCTGCCGGGAGTAGCCAGCAGTGAAGCGGTGGCCAGGACTGCGACAGGCTGCCCAACTGAAGAAACTGCATGGAGAACGCCGTCAAGATAAGAAAGTGATGGAAATGTCAGTGTGGTGTAGGTTTCATTTGGAGCATATTTGTCTCAGTTTGGGCAAAATCACTTGGTGTTGAAAACACGATTTGTATTGTCACGTGAGTGAAATATTACTATTGCGTTGAGATCCGAGCTCAGTAAATTAGGTTCCACTAGAATCGCAGTTTGTGACCCCAGCGGGCAGTGTCCCCCGACCCTTAGGGCCCCCTCCCTGTTGGTGGGAAGTTGCTGATTGTTTGCAAATGGCAATGATTCTGGGGGCCAACGCTGTGGCTCACTTGGCTAATCCTCCGCCTGAGGCGCCGGCATCCCATATGGGCACCGAGTTCTAGTCCCAGCTGCTCCTCTTCCAGCTCTCTGCTGTGGCCTGGGAAGGCAGTGGAGGATGGCCCAAATGTTTGTGCACCTGTACCCGCATGGGAGATCAGGAGCACCTGGCTCCTGGCTTCGGATCTGTGTAGTTCCGGCCGTAGTGGCCATCTGGGGAGTGAACCTACGAAAGGAAGACCTTTCTCTCTGTTTCTCTCTTTCACTGTGTATCTCTACCTCTCAAATAAATAAATAAAATCTTTTTAAAAAATGGCAGTGATTCTGCTTGCATGGCCAGCTTCTGAAGCAAGATCATTTTTGCTTTGTCTCAAAGCACTGTTAACAGCACTATCAGAAAATGGGGAGAGAGAAAGCATCACAGAGGTACTTTGCTTCCCAGGGGACAATGTCCTAGTGGCCCAGCTCAGCCCCTGGGAGCCGGGGTGCTGGAATCCTGTGAGGGGACTTGTGTGTCCCGGGAAGGAGAGAGAGTGCTGGGAGGGAGCAAGAACCTGCTGCCAGCCAGGGTTTGCTTTCTGCCCGTGCTCCGGGTTCTCTAACGTGTCAGGCACCAGCAGACACAACTGGCACACAGTGTGGCCACACCTGCACATGTCACTGTTACAGCCCATAGGCTTCAGTCTGTGAATGGGCTGACTGCATTCTATTATTATTATTTTTTTTTTACACTCAGAGAAAACTCAAGTTTGTCTCTGTATTTCTGCCTTGTCCTCTCCACACATGACCTAATGTTAACTCACCCTTAAATGTCACTGTTAAATTTGTTGTATTTTCCACCTTTCCTTTTATATGAAGGAGTATCTTCATTTATCTCATGAGAGAAAGCATGTAGTGAGGCTACAGAAATAAAAAGAAATCATATTTGCCATTTGAATCAACCAGTATTGACTTCGATGTCTCTTGACGTTAGAAACAAAAATTGGTCCTTCAAAAATATAACTATTTCTTTTTAAAAAAAATTTATTTATTTATTTATTTACTTGAAAGGCAGAGTTACAGAGAGGCAGAAACAGAGGGAGAGAGAGGTCTTCCATCTGCTAGTTCATTCCCTAGATGGCCACAAGAGCTGGAGCTGTGCTGATCTGAAGCCAGCAGCTTCCTCTCGGTGCAGGGGCCCAAGGACTTGGGCCATCTTCCACTGCTTTCCCAGGTCTTGGCAGAGAGCTGGATCGGAAGTGGGGCAGCATGGACTCAAACTGGTGCCCAAATGGGATGCCAGCACTGCAAGTAGTGGCTTTACCCACTATGCCACAGCACCAGCCCCAAAATATAACTATTTCTGCCTTTTCTTTCTCCCTAACTTATAGAGATAAAAGGGGAAATAGATTAGGGATGATTTGTTTATAGAAAAAAAAACCCCGGTATGGGAGTAAATCAGGGACGAAGGTTTGATGCTTTTGAGAGCACATGTGTTACATGCTTTGGTGAAAGAGCATCAGTGGAAACCTTGAAACAAATGAATAAAGAGAGAGCTGGTGTGGGGAAGTGACTCAAGAGGAAATTCTACTCCTTTATTCAGTCACCAAATTCTGAGACAGTGGTTCACTCTTGGCAGACACCAGTGTGCGTTCTTACTCTGTAGGCATGCACACACATGTGCATATGTGTTTGCATACACGCACCCTGTTGGTGATCACTTCAATACACCTGCTGCTACAAGGAGCCAAGTACTGTGTTCCCTCCAATGTGTCCTTCCAAATGCTGGTATGAAGCCGAAGAACCCAATTGCTGAGTTATCACCTTGGCACCTGTGGACAGAATTCAGCACAGCAATGCCTTAGTCCTCTCTGGCTGCTGTCACAAAATACCATATTTTGGATAATTCAAAAACAATAGAATTCACTTGCCACAGTTTTAGAGGCTGGAAAATCTAAGATTAAGGCATTGGCAGATTTGGTGATGGGTGAAGGTTTGCTTTCTGATTCATAGATGGCACCTGTAGGTCTGTCCTCACATGATGCAAGAGGCAAGGCAGCTCCCTGGGGATTCTTTGTTTTAAAACTTTACTTATTTATTCATTTTTGAGAGAGAGAGAGAGAGAGAGCTATGGAGAGAGAGAGAGAGCTCCCATCTTCTGGTTCACTCCCAAATGCCCACAGTGGCCAGCTTGGAGCTGAGAATACAATGCAGGTCTCTACCCACCACTCCAAAGTTGGCAGGAACTCAATTACACTGCTGCCTCCTGGGATCTGCTTTAGTGGGAAACGAGTCAGGTGCTGGAGCAGGGAACTGAATGCAGATTCTCTGAGTTAAAGCCCCAGGCACTCCTAGGTGCCTGCTCCTGGGGTTTCTCTTATAAGGGTATCAATCCCAATCATGGGGTTGGGGCGGGGGTCCTATCCTGAAAATCTAATCACCTCCCAAAGCTCTACCTCCTGATACATCAGCTTGGTGATTAGGTTTCCAGCATGGATTTTGGGAGGACACATTCACGCAGCAGCACCCAGCAATTCATGAAGAAAAGTGGTGCCCATATGCGACACCAGAGCTACAGGCCACAGCTTTAATCTGCTAAACCACAGTGCTGACCTCTTCCCCTTTTTTTAAGATTTATTTTTTTATTTGTTTGAAATGCAGAGGTACATACACACACACACACACACACACACACAGAGAGAGAGAGAGAGATATCGTCCATCCATTGGCTCACTTACCAAATGGCCGCAACTGCTGGGGCTGAGCCAGTCTGAAGCCAGGAGCTTCTGGGTGTCCCATGTGGGTGCAGGGGCCCAAACACTTGGGTCATCCTCTGCTCCTCTCCCAGGTGCATTAGAAGGGAGCTGGGGGCTGGCGCCATGGCTCACTTTGTTAATCCTCTGCCTGCAGCACCAGCATCCCATATGGGCACCAGTTCTATTCCCGGTTGTTCCTCTTCCAGTCCAGCTCTCTGCTATGGCCCGGGAGGGCAGTGGAGGCCCAAGTGCTTGGGCACCTGCACCCACATGGGAGACCAGAAGGAAGCACCTGGCTCCTGGCTTCAGATCTCTCTCTCTCTCTCTCTCAATGTCTAACTCTATCTGTCAAATAAATAAATAAAAAAAAGAGAAGGGAGCTGGATGGGAAGTGGAGCAGCCAGGATTGGAACTGGTGCCCATAAGGGATTCCAGCATCACAGGCGGAGGCTTCGCCTATTCTGCCACAACACTGTTTCCCCCGTCTTTAAATGTGCCATTCATTCAGAACATTTGGAATGTGATTCAAATCACAGGTAATTTTGGTGAATTTGTCTACTGAATAAAATGGCACACAGCTATAACCAGGATTACTGATGTTAGGTCAGCAAAAAAAAAAAAACAAACAAAAAAACCCTTGCATTTTACAAATATTCCTAATAGTGTGTAGTTTTTCTTTAAATAAAAAGTTAGCATTTTTATTGTAAAAATACTGCATGTTTGCAGTAAAAAGGAGTTAAATTACACAGAGTGAAATAAGATGAAAAGTCTTCTTCCCTTTTGTTCCAGAGGAGTCGCAGTTTATATTTCCTCTAATGGTTATTATTACAACTTTAAATAATACATTTACACCTCTGTTCCTTGAGTAAATTACTAGCTCATTATGTTTACTTATTGTTTCTTTATATGAAAAATAAGACATAATGTGTACTCTATTGTTTCTCTCATTTTATCTCTACTTTTTTTTTTTTTTTGACAGGCAGAGTGGACAGTGAGAGAGAGAGACAGAGAGAAAGGTCTTCCTTTGCTGTTGGTTTACTCTCCAATGGCCGCCGCGGCCGGTGCACCATGCTGATCCGATGGCAGGAGCCAGGTACTTATCCTGGTCTCCCATGTGGGTGCAGGGCCCAAGCACTTGGGCCATCCTCCACTGCACTCCCTGGCCACAGCAGAGAGCTGGTCTGGAAGAGGGGCAACCGGAACAGAATCCGATGCCCCGACCGGGACTAGAACCCAGTGTGCCTGCGCCGCAAGGCGGAGGATTAGCCTAGTGAGCCGCGGCGCCGGCCTCTCTACTTTTTTGTTACATTGTTTTATACATGATTTATAGCTGGCTATATATGTTTTTCTAGAAATTACTTATTTCAGAGGCAGGGGAGAGAGAGAAAGAGGGATCCATTTTCTGGTTAATCCCCCAAAGATCTACAATGGCTAAGACTGGAACCTGGGAACTCATTAATCCAACTATCCCATGTAGATGACAGGGATCCAACTACTTGAGCCATCACCTGCTCCTCCCAGGCTGCACATTAGCAGGAAGCTAGAATCAAAAGTGGAGCTGGGTACCAAACTGATGCACTCCCATGTGGGACATGAGTGTCCCAAGTGTTGTCCTAATAACCAGACAAAACTCCTGTTCCAGTCACATAAATTTAACTAGTTAACTATTTATAAGAGAGAGACAGAGAGGGGGAGAGGAAGTGGGAGGAGAAGCAGAGGAGGAGAGAGACTGAATAACCCAATAATGTTATTGGACCCCTGGGGAAGAGGACAAAATCTTTTCTTAAAAAAAGATTTATTTATTTGAAAGAGAGAGAGAGAGAGAGAGAGAGAGAGAGAGATCTTCCATCTGATGATTCACTCCCCAGATGGCTGCAATGCCAGGGCTCGGCCAGGCTGGAGCCAGGAGCCAGGAGCCAGGAACTTCTCCAGGGTCTCCCACGTGGGTGGGACTTGGGCCATCTTCCACTGCTTTTCCCAGATCATTAGCAGTAGACTAGTTGGGACTCAAACCACTGTAGTAATGGTTTAGTCCTCTACACCACAGTGCTGGCCCCTTCAATTCTGATTCTTACACAGTTGGTTCAGTCCTATGTCATCCTGTTTTGGGTGATTCTCTTATCTTTGGGTGATGGGATTTTTTTCTTTTTTCCCCCAGAAACCTTTTATTTAAGGAATGCAAACTTCATACATTTCATGAATACAACTTGAGGAACATAGTGATTCTTCCTACCATATCCCCTCCCACCCACACTCCCACTCCTCTCTCTCCTCCCTCTCCTATTCCCATTCTTATTTCTTACTAAGATCTATTTTCAATTAACTTTATGCACAAAAGATTAACTCTATACTAAGAGTTCAACAGATAGTATTAAAAAAACTGTTCCTCAATAGTCGAAACAAGTGCTTTTCAAAGTCGTTGCATCTCAAAGTGTCAGTTTTGCTTCTATAGGATTACCTTTTATGTGCTCTATTAGTGTCACAGATTAGGGAGAACATATGATATTTGTCCTTTTGGGACTAGCATTTCACTAAGTATGATGTTTTCCAATTTCATTCATTTTGTTACAAATGACAAGATTTCATTTTTTTTCTATTTTTTTATTTTTTTAACTTTAATGTAATAAGTATAAATTTCCAAAGTACAGCTTATGGATTACAATGGCTCCCCCCCTCCATAACTTCCCTCCCACCCGCAACCCTCCCCTCTCCCATTCCATTCACATCAAGATTCATTTTCAATTATCTCTATATACAGAAGATCAATTTAGCATATATTAAGTAAAGATTTTAATAGTTTGCACCCACACAGAAACACAAAGTGTAAAATACTGTTTGAGTACTAGTTATAGCATTAATTCACAATGTATAAGACATTAAGGACAGAGATCCTATATGAGGATTAAGTGCACAGTGACTCCTGTTGTTGACTTAACAAATTGACACTCTTGTTTATGGCATCAGTAATCATTTTTAACCACTGTGTAGTATTCCATGGTGTACATAACACATAATTTCTTTATCTTGTCTTCAGTTGACAGACATTTGGGTTGATTCCATATTCTAGCTGTTGTGAATTGAACTGCAACAAACATGGGGGTACAGATAACTCTTTCATATGCTGATTTCATTTCCCTTGGATAAATTCTCATTAGTGGGATGGCTTATTCAGATTTCTGAGGAATCTCTATACTGTCTGCCAAAGTGGCTATACCAGTTTTCATCCCCACCAACAGTGGATTAGGGTATTTTTCCCACACATACTCACCAGCATTTGTTGCTTCTTGATTTATGTATTAAAGCCATTCTAACAGGGGTGAGTTGAAACTTCACTGTGGTTTTGGTTTGCATTTCCCTGAAGGCTAGTGATCCTTAGCATTTTTTCATGTGTCTGTTGACCATTTGTATTTCTTCTTTTAAAAAATACTTGTTTAAGTCCTTTGCCCACTTCTTAACTGGATTGTTCGTTTTGTGTTGTTGAGTTTCTTGATCTCTTTATATATTCTGGTTATTAATACCTTATCAGTTGCATAGTCCACAAATAAAATTTTCCATTCTGTCGGTTTTCTCTTTACTTTGGTGAGTGCTTCTTTTGCAGTGCAGAAGCTTCCCAATTTGATGTAAACAAATTTTGCTTATTTCTTCTCTAATTTCAATTATTTCTTTTCTCCTACTACTTTTAGGTTTGGTTTGCTGTTGTTTTTCTGCATCCTTGAGATGCATTAATAGCTCATTTATTTGGTGCCTGTCCAATTTCTTGATGTAGGCACCAATTGCTATAAAATTCCCTTTTAACACTGTTTTTGCTGTATCCCATAAGTTTTTTTTTTGACAGGAAGAGTGGACAGTGAGAGAGAGAGAGAGACAGAGAGAAAGGTCTTCCTCTACCGTTGGTTCACCCCTCAATGGCTGCTGCGGCCGGCGTGCTGTGGCCGGCGCACCGTGCTGATCCGAAGCCAGGAGCCAGGTGCTTCCTCCTGGTCTCCCATGGGGTGCAGGGCCCAAGCACTTGGGCCATCCTCCACTGCACTCCTGGGCCACAGCATAGAGCTGGACTGGAAGAGAAGCAACTGGGACAGAATCCGGCGCCCCGACCCAGACTAGAACCCAGGGTGCCGACGCCGCAGGCAGAGGATTAGCCTATTGAGCTGTGGCGCCAGCCTCCCAAAGATTTGATAGGTTGTATTGTCATCTTCATTCATTTCCAGGAATTTTTTTATTTCTCTTTTGAATTCTTCAATGATCCACTGTCCCAGCCCACAAGGCTCCCATAGTCAAGAGCACCCAGCTCTCTGTCAATCCTCCCAGCCAGACTCAGGCATCTCCTCTTATCTGGTTTCTGCACATGCAGACACAGGCTGACACAACTGTTAACAAATATCCAAAATGGCATGCCTGCCCTCTCTTAGCTAGTTACAGGATGCTGGTGCCAGGTGGTTGGGGAAAGAGAATGTGTCCCCTCTTTTTATCCTCTAGGTTGGCAGGTATACTGTCCCCCACAAGGCTCCAAGCCAGATGGACACCAGTGTCTTCCCACAGATTTATTGCCTATGTCTGGGGCTGCTGCAGTCTGGTCTCACCTCACTCTCGAAAGCTGGTGCTGAGGTTCTCGGCTGCTGGGGTCCTGAGTTGTGCGCATCCACAGCTTCCACGTAGGTTCACAGTGTCCCTCTGATTTGCATGGAATTTCCTCTGCCATTTTCTCCCTAACTCTTTTGTGAGATTG
This sequence comes from Oryctolagus cuniculus, assembly GCF_964237555.1. Taxonomy (NCBI): domain Eukaryota; kingdom Metazoa; phylum Chordata; class Mammalia; order Lagomorpha; family Leporidae; genus Oryctolagus; species Oryctolagus cuniculus. The sequence goes on along the minus strand of NC_091445.1, from coordinate 37,032,040 downwards.
CATTCTCTCCACCTTTTTTTTTTTAACTATCTTCCCCTAGACTAGAGCAGTAAGCTCACCCCCTATTCTGCCATCTTGGAATCAACAATCAGTTTTAGGAGTGGAGATGAAAGGTGAAAGCTTTGAGAATAGATGTGCAAGGAGTTGTGACTGTTGGTGTTAGAGTTTTTGATTTTTTAACATAATGCTGTCTCACTGGAGAGCAATGGAGGCAGAGCACAGGAGGATGGGGGAAGGTTAGAAAGACCTTACTTCTGAGGTCCTTCAAGCACCCTACTTTGGAGTGTCATGTTCTGAGCCCAGATATCACAGTAAAGGGGAGAATTGCTGGCATTTAGTGGGCAGGAGAAGCCAGGAAGCGAAAAGTCCCACAGTGGATGAGTCCGTCATTTCCAAGAGCAAATGGCAACCATTACCCCCAGCCCACTGAGAAACACTGATCTATGTCCACCATTTAGAATATTTTATGTAATGTGAATTCAAATGTAGGGAAACACACAAAAACATCTTCTGTGCATTCTAAAATGTGGCTATTTATAGGTTCTAGCAATTTGGAGCATCTTGATTTTTAAGCAGCATTCAGATCTTTAAGGAGAGTACCATGAAATTTCCAAAGAGTCACCAATATAAGCATTTTTAGAAAAATAGCTTCCTTAACATTGACAACCAAAAGTGATAGACAGGACCATCACAAAGCCAAAGTTAACGAAGCTCTGACATTTTTTAAAAAACACATTCTAATTTTAGCTGACATTCAAATTTAAAAAGCAAGAAAAAAAAAACCCAGCAGTGCAGCAGGGAGCTGATTGATTTGGAAAACATGGATAGGAGATAATGAGGCCTCTGCCGTGCACTTCCTGGTGATGGGTAATAAATGATCTATTCCTGACCCAAAGCAAAGGAGACGAGGCAGGTTCTGCCTTTGAACTGCAGGAATTTGCATCGCATGGAGACTACAAGCCATTCAAATACTTGCTTTCCTCTGCTTGCAGTAGCCTATTTTCATATTCACCTCAATAACCACAGGGAAAAAGACCCTGGTAGGCATTTCGTGTGTCAGAGACATTAACGGTTGTTTTCTTCCATTTCTCAATGTGTTTTAGATACACCAGCCTTGTGGGCAGCTAAGCAAAAAATTGATCCCATAAGTGGGTTGGTTGATCTTGCCTTGACCTGCCGAATGCGGGAGGTTTGAAAACCTCTGGTCACAAAGCTAAACTGACCCACCCGCTTTGGACATTTTGAGAAGAGTGCTGACTGTGCACTGCCATGAGGCATGCTGTGAGCAGGAGGCGTGGACCAAGAACAGGGGCTCGGGCCTTTGCTAGTGGCCATAAAGCCTTCACCTTCCAGTTTGCTCCATCTATAAAATAGTCTAACTGCAAAGCTCAGCCTCTCATGGAGGATTAATGAAGTGAAACTCGAAGAGGACTTGAACTCAAGGATCAGTTGCAAGGACCTCCAGGGGACATGCATGTGGAAGCCAGACTGAGAGTCCTGGAAGCCCAGTCAATGCTAACAGGACAAACTTCTTTTCTGAAGAAGTAGATGCTTGCGGGTGGGAGGGAAGTCATCGGGGGGTGGGGGGAGCCAATGTAGTCCATAAGCTGTACTTTGGAAATCTATATTCATTAAATAAAAGTTAAAAAAAAAGAAAAAAAAGTAGATGCTCACTTCATGTTTTAGCACCAGAGAACTGTGCTAAGAGTCACTCAATGAGCGTAAATCTTGGCTGACAATGAGGTTTGTCCTCTCCACCCCATTGGTCTATGGTAACTTCAGTTTTGCTTCTTACCGAGAAGTCTTTGACTCTCAAAATCAGGGTTAGACCAAGACCCTGTGCCACCAGGTTACATCCTAGTAGGTCGTAGCTTTCAAAGATAGGAAAAAGACCATTCCCTTAGAGACCTATCAGCCGTGACAGAAAAGGAGTGAAGTGGAACAGTCTCTTCGGTTCTTGAAATGTGGTCTGTATTATCTTAATTGGACATTTTCTAAACAGAGCTACACGGAGGAACTCTGAACATATTTATCTTAATTTATTCCTTGGAGAAATATTTAATTATCATTTTTAGGTGCTTCCTGAGTCAGTTGCTGTTCAACTGTATCTGAAAATAAACTCTTTCCTCCCCAATGTTCCCCCTGGGATCCACCAGGAGACTGAATTTCAGGCAGCTTAATGAAAGACACGGGTCCATCAACATTGCTTAAGAACTGTAGGAGCTGTGCTAATTGCCAGAGCCGCCGAGTGCTGGCTGGCAGCCTCGTGCAGCCCACTGGGCACAGCCACCCCACCCTTTGTCCTGACCCTGCCTGCAATGCAAGAAAGGGCTTCAGGGGACTACGGACTTCTAACAACTGCCAGTGACAAGCCTGCTGATGGACTCATCTGGGCAACATCGGGCTACAAATTAGCCTCTAGGAATGGCTGGCATAATGCCAGAGAACAGAGCTTCATTGCTAGCCCTGCTCACGTACAGTGTTAGTGTTTATGCTGCCAAGGTAGACATTTTGCCTGCAATACACTGGAGTTTACGTTGAAGTTCCAAAGTGCTCCTCCAGGGGGAGCAGTGTGAAGGTGCCATCCAAGCATTGTGGTGATGGGGACTGAAGGTGGTGGGAAGTGGTGATGAGGGACACATGTGATTTAAGGTTAACGCATTCTGAATTCGCTGGGTGGGAGTTCATCAGCTTGAATGTGCCAGAAAGAATTCCAGCCTCTGGAAAAGAAATTTAACCACATCTTTTCCTCTGTTTCATGGAAGTCTTTACATGAAATTCAACAGAAGCAGGGACCTTGAGAGACCTGGAATGAAGGTAGAGGCACTATGAGTCCTGATTCTTGAACCAGACTACCTAGATTTGTAGCCATTACTACAGCTTGCTACATGCATGAGCTAAGTTATTACTTACACTCTGGGTGCCTCAATTTTTCATCCATGAACTGAGTATAATAATTTATCTATATCTGTTATGGGCTGAATATTTATTGTCCCCCCAAAATATGTGGAAATCCTAACCCCCACTGTAATGGGATTGGAAAGTAGGGTCTTTGGGAAGTAGTTCTGTAAAACGAGGTCATAAGAGTAGGGGTCCCAGTTTTGGGTTAATACAGAGGAGACACGGCTCAGCTCTACAATATGTGATGGCACGAGAAGAAATCCATCATCTGAAGCCTGGAAGATCGCCCTCACCAGAAACTGAGAAAACGCATTTTTAATGTTTATAAGCTCCCTCTCCACCCCCGCCCCAGTCTACGGCACCTGGCATAGCAGCCTAAATGGACCTCAGAAATTGATTTTGAGATACGTAAAGCTCTTAGAGAATACAGAGCAAATCCTCAGTAATCGTCCATGATTATACCAATAGCTGTTCTTTGGACCTTCCTTATCTATGCTTCATATGTATAAAGGCATTCACCATCCCAACAACTCCATTTATACAATTTTCATTCCTAGAGGCCCTTTTATCTGACAAGGCAGTGGATTATAGACCACCTTATTAACTCTCACAATATCACCAAGCAGTAAATAAGAGAAGAGGTATAAGCCACTTCCCCATGGTACTGAGGGGAAAGGAAGGGTTCTTACAGGGTCATTGTCAAACATGGCAAATGCTGCTGTACATTCCTGGGCCATCATTAGCTGGCTGATTCTCTGTCCACGCCCTGTCTCTCCCTGTTCACCATGGCATTGAGGTCATGAACTCAGTGACTTCACCTGGGTAGTCCTAGTTCACCGCCCTCAAGCAGGAATGATAAAGGAAATTGAAGGACACAGCTTCAAGTTGTCATCACTAGAGTCAGGAAATTTTTTGTTTTGGTCTCCCACTGAGGAACTTCCATGAGAGTTACCACAAGAACCCACACAGCAGAAGGGAATGGCATTTGTAAGCAAGATGCTATTTTTCAGGGGAATATAATCTTACTGTTGTAATGTTACGTGTAATTAAGAGTTTGCTAAGACATGGGCTGTTCATTTAACACATAACAAGACTAACTTGGTTTTGCTCCAATTCCCTGGGTCAAGACTAATAGCCCAGACTACACCGAAAGAGAAAGGAGTGATTTCTCAAGAGGAAGGGCTTCTGGGTGTCTCCCATTTGGGTATGGTAGGAACTCCAGCTGATTCTGTTTTCTGATCCAGTGGATTCTCAGTTACAATTTGCTGGGCTCAGTGTTTTGTGTTGCTGAATGAGAAAAATCTCCTGAACCTCTCCAGGTAAAGTAGAGGCAAACTTGATCCCACTCTACTTTATTTTCCAGGCTTGAATTTTTTTCCCACAGACTTGAATCTATAGGTTATTAAACTGGTAAGAACAGATACTACACTTGATCTTAGCCAAAAGGCAGAGAAGTAATGAATCTATGGATTATACAGTATCAAAAGACCACCTTGGATCTATAGGCTATCTATCAGAAGAAAATGCCAGAAACTCAATAGACTCATTAACTGATCTGATACCTTTTATTAAGCCAGTGAGTCTAACAGAACCACAACCGTATGTTATAGGGACCACAGAGCTCACCATCTTGGATCAATAGCCCTTGTCACTTCTCTCACCATGCCTGTGTTCTGATGGTGCTTGCTAAGCTACTTTAGCAGCTTCCATGTTTCCACTGCAGTCTGTTTATGCAGGATGGGTTGCTCACCATGCCCTAGCTGAGCTGATCAACTCTTCTGATCCCAGTGCAAAGAATGAACCACATGTGGCAGCTAGGGAGCCTGCGAGGTATATAGCCAGGAAAATGAAAGAGAGGAATGGACCTTTGATTTCATCAAAGAAAGTTGGCATGTTTGTGCACTTTTCTGTGAGATGACATAAATGTTTCTCAGTAGCAATATGCAATCTGGCTACAGGGCTGCTGGTATCGTTCAACTTCCCACTGGGAAAAGTCACAAGCAGACCAGGCTTAGCCAAACGCCTCCAGACTTTTCAGTCTCAATGTGTGTGCCTTTGCCTGCTCTTAGCACAAAGTTCTGAAGTCCATCTGCATATGGAAGAAAATGTTCTCTCTCTTCATCTTCATGACCCTTCCCATGAAACTAGGTAATAGTCCCCTTCATAAGAGCCATTTGAAATCCTGGAAACCTAGTGAATTTTTTTTTTATTAAACACAAGTTATTTCATTTTGAACAAGGAAGTCTCCTCCTGCCAAGAGTTCTTCTCCAACTTGAAACTCAAAAACCACAAGGACAGTAAGAGTTGGTCCAAGACCAAGCCAGATCACCCCCCAGATTTACCTGAAATGAGACATTCAACCACCCAAAAAATCTAGCCAATGGCAGACACCATGGTCAGAGCAAGACCTGTAGGGATGACTTGAAATCTGTGTATGAGATGGGTAAATAGGCAAATCACAGGATGGCGCACTTAATTTTCTCTTTGCTGAACCTGGGTTGGTGTGGATTCACACTGGGACCTGGATTTACTGAACAGGTCTGGATCAGAATTGAGATCTGCTCACCAATCATCAAGCATTCACTTCTGGCCGTGTGTTGTGCTAACACTTCACAGGCAGTATTTCTGCAGGTACCATTATTACCCCTAGTCTACAGATGAGTAGGCTGAGACATGGAAAAGTTGAGTAATTCACTCAAGATCATTCAGTGGCAGAGCTACGATTCAACAAATGTCTGACTGACTATGATGCCCATGTGTGGTTTTAAGCATACAATCTACTGAACTTGAGTTAGAGGTAGATAAAATAGCATATTGTGGGCCGGCGCCACAGCTCATTAGGCTAATCCTCCGCCTTGCAGTGCCAGCACACCAGGTTCTAGTCCTGGTTGGGGTGCCGGATTCTGTCCCGGTTGCCCCTCTTCCAGGCCAGCTCTCTGCTGTGGCCCGGGAGTGCAGTGGAGGATGGCCCAAGTGCTTGGGCCCTGCACCCCATGGGAGACCAGGAGAAGCACCTGGCTCCTGGCTTCGGATCAGCGCAGTGCGCCGGCCTCAGCGCGCTGGCTGCGGCGGCCATTGGAGGGTGAACCAATGGCAAAAGGAAGACCTTTCTCTCTGTCTCTCTCTCACTGTCCACTCTGCCTGTCAAAAAAAAAAAATAGCATATTGTGGGGGCTGGTGTAATGGCACATGGTTAAGCCACAGCTTACGAGGCCAGCAGCCCATTTGAGAGTGGTGTTTGAGTCCCAGCTACTCTGCTTCCTATTCAGCTGCCTGCTAATACACCTGGGAAAGCAATGGACGATGGCCATTGTCTTTATGCCCCTGCCACCCACAAGGGAGACCAGGAGGGTGTCCCTGGCTCCTGGCTTTGGCTTGACCCAGCCCAAGCTGTTGTGGCCATTTGGGGAGTGAACCATCAGGTGGAAGACCTCTCTCTGTGTCCTTCAAATAAATTAATAAGTCTAAAATAAAAGGTTTTCTGTGGGTCATTACTACAGAATATTTAGTGTGTTATGTATATCTAAGGCTACCCGCTCAGGGACCATTCAGAGTGTTTTTCTGTCAATCAAATTCAATTCCAAATTGGAATTATTTCTGAAACCTAGGGACAATAGCTAATATTTATTGAGCACTTACAAGGTAGGAGGTACTGACGGCTTCGTCTTATCACCGCTAACTTGTAGACATCATATCTCCATTTTACAGAAAAGACTTAGAGCAGTTATGGGAGCTGTCCTAGCTCCTGAGCTATGAGGTCAAGCCATAACAATTCATGTGAGTCACTGTGCAGGTCTAAGCCATGCAGTATCGTTCAACTGCCTAGTAACTAGGAAACGTGGGGCCTGAGCCCAGGCGTCCTTGATTGGAAAACAGTGCCTTAGATTAGGGGGAAACAAACTATCAGAAGCCACTCATGGTGTTTTTATAGTAAGTTGGCTGACATTGCTTCTAAAACAAATAGATACAGAAGATGGCTGGCATGCTAAGTGACAGCATTTGGACTCAACCCATGGAGATCCTACCCCACCCCACCCCCCGCTCCCCCCAGCTTCTTATTGTTTTACACACGACTCCTTCTGCTTCCCTGTAGCTCTGCTCTGGTTTCCTTCAGGACTCCCTGATGTCTGCCCTTGGATTCACCTCAAGCTCATGCTTCTCCTGCCGTGACTTGTTTTGACATGGCTCTTCTGCTGGATCGGCCCCAGGCATTATGTTGCTCCGTGTGACTCATCCCTTCTTCTGATTCCCACCTTGCCTCACCCTGGCCCTACGTACTTCTGCTCTGTGTTAACCCTCTGGGGTGTCTGGCTCCTATTCTCAGTCCCAGCGCTGCCCGGGCAGCTCTTCACCCTGGGGCTGAACCTGATGTTCCCTTAGTTTCCAGTTTTCCACATCAGCCACTTAAGTGTTCCAGACTCCGGCTGATCCAACGTCCCTCTTTTCCCCCAACCCGTTGTGTGGGCTGAGACTCAACAGGCTTTGAAGGCGTTGGAGATAAGTTTGGAGGAGGTGGGAAAGTTAGTTAGCTCTGTTTGGTTCCCACGAGTAGGAAGAAGTTTTTCAGAGAGTGGGTAACTGGCAAAGGCCATGAGAAACTGCTGGCTATTTATGGTGTCAGGGAAAGGATAGCAATGATGAAACTACATGTCGGTAGGTGGGGAGCAAAGGAGAAATAAATATAGGGATTAAGCTTTCTTGGCCACCCAAGCATGCAAATCGCTTAGCGGCTTAGTTTCTAGAGGAAACTACCAACCAGGCAAAAAGAGACGAGCAGGCAATGCCCCCGAGGAGGAGAGAGCAAGGAAGAAGTTGATTGTCACAATTTTAGCAGGAAAATGGATTCGGTCTCCCTCTTCTCCTAAACAGGAGTGATGACTTGGGATGGGAGGGATGGCATGAAGCGCAGGAGCTCAGCTCATCGATAGCTCTTTCTGTATGGAGCACTTCTTTCTCCTGGCCAACCCAATATTTGACTTCGTCTCCATGGACCAACTAATTAAAGGGACAGAAATTTTTAAAGATGATCTGGGAACAAGGACCCAAAGGAAGGCAATGCTGAGAGAGAGATTTAAGTAGAGAGACATGAATCAAGTTTATGAGGACATAAAAGAGATCATGGGAGACATATTTGGGATGATTGGCAGGTGGCTAATAGGAAACCACAAAATGGTGTGTAAACTTACTTGGGGTTTATTTAATAAGTAGCAGCTCTGAGACTAGGCTACTATACCTGTTGAAAGACAAATCTAATGAAAAGATCTTTTGCCTACAATTTAATCATTCTTGAGCTCTCTGAGGTCTAACTACATGGATAGGCTGGAGTCACAATCCTTGGGCATGGCAGTGAAGGGATATTTAGGGGATAAAATGGTTCTAGAAAGATTAATTTGGAAGTAGAGGGGGACAGGAACCAGCAAAGACCAGAATTTGAGCCCGGTCATGTGAGCCCTGAGGAGCAGGAGTCCCTCCATTGCTACACTGATATTCTTTTTTGGACTAAGCTACTTCCTCCAGGCATGACTGAGTTTCCTTGAGCCTGATTCCATGGAAGAGGTTAGAGGGTGTTGTGTCACATACTCAATGAATGGGCTTTGGAATCAGATGACTGGCTTCAAATCCCAATTCTACCACTTTCTACTAGTTACACAAGTTTCTTTGTCTACCCTTTCATTCTTTAACAATACATTGGGAAAGTAAAACACACCACATAGAATTAAATAAAAGCATGTACGTAAAATTCATGGTAGAGGGCTTCATTCATATGACATACTGAAATAATTATAGGCAATGCAATGATGGCGATGATGGTTGAGGCAAATTCATGGTTCAAGAGTCAAGGTTAACTCTCAAAAAAAGGGTGATGCTTGAATAGAGATGCTTTATCTTTCAATTTCAGAAACTTTCTTTATTTCTTCTCTGTTTAACCTTTTGCCCTCCGAGCACTTTGGTTTTGCTGCAGATGCTGGGCTAGCAGTGGATTCACAGATGCAGAAGGATGCTAACCTTTTCTTTCTCCACAACGCCTCCATAGCAATGTTGCCTTCTAGCCCGTCCCGAGGCAGATGCATGGCACAGCTCCGCCTACGCAGGCACACCTGAGAGAAGGCACTTGCTAAAGGCCCAGCCCGCTCCTCCCCTGGAGCTGGAGGAGAAAGCACTTTCACCATCAAAGCGCTGTGAGAGGAACCAACGCAGAGTACCTTAGAGCTGCCTGTTGGGGTACGGGATTCCACGTAATGCGTGCCAGTTTTAAGCAGCAGGTTATTGGACAGGAGAACAAGCTAGAGGAGCCTAATTCTGAGACTGTTACTTGGTACTTCTTCAATGTCCATTTATGGAAGTGATGCATCTCAGGACTGTGGCTCTGCTGGGCCACACTGATTGAAACATGCTGGAGTGTTCCATATGCTTGTGGTTCATGAGCGTTTTACTCTGATTGCTCTGTTTTCTGTCTTGTAATGTCCAGTCTTGGCTGCATTGTGGGTGAGAGGAGAGGGCTGGGAGTGCTTTGGAGGCAATTCATATTGGAACCAAATTGACTTACTTATGGGTTTAGTGCGGGTCAATAAATATCCCTGAGTGTGTTTATTTCATTCTGTGTTCAACTATGGTCAATATTTACAATTTGTCCGAAATGGATTATAATTTTTAAAAGATGGCTATCTCACTGAACGTTGATTGTTTTCTTATGCTTTTACAAGTTGAACAAATATACACATAACTTCACCTACATAGATATAATATGATCATGTCTCTCCAGTATTTTCTTGGAGTATAGTCCTCCAGTGAGAAGTCTTCAGGTCACTGAAACTTATCTCCTTTAAGAGTGAACTTACATTCAGTTTAATAACAAATGAAAATCTTTTTTTTTTTTTTGCATTGCATGACATGTTTCTCTGTCTTCCAAAACAGTGATCCTCGATGCAAGATAACTTTATAACTTATTCTTTTTTTATATGAATTTTCTTTTAAATTTATGTTCATTTTATTTGAAGTACAGGGAATTAGGGGAGGGGAGAGGTGGAGAGAGATCTTCCATCTACTGGTTACCTCCCCCCTCTACAACTACCTGTAACCGTCAGGGCTAGATCAGGCCAACAGCAAGGGCCAGAAACCCAATCCTGGTGTTTATGCAGATGTAAGGACCCAAGTACTTGAGCCATCACCCACTGCCTCCCATGGTAGACATTAGCAGGAAGCTGGATTGGAAGCAGAATAGCCAGGATTCAAACCAGGCACTCTGATATGGAATGTGGGCATCCCATGTGGTGACTTAACTGCTGAACCAAATGTCCACATATCCCCTGCTTTGAGAAGTCAGAATGAGTGTTCAAAGCCATCATCACTGACTGATCCAAGACTAACTGGTTATAAAGATCACTTCACTCGAAGTCTGTGACTAGCGATGCCCTTAGAATTCTTAGTTCTAATTTTTAGGATGTGTCTTGTGTCTTCCCTTGCTATCATTCTGTTGTAACTTCTTGCTGTCTAGGACCAAAGACTCCAGATGACTGATCTTAATGAACTTTTAGGTAAAACTCTAGTAAATAGTCTCAGAGTGAGATTTTCTTAGGAATCAAATCTCTTTATTTTGTACATGAACTTCATCAGATTTACTCTGGCTATCCTAGTGGCTTTTGTGCTTGTTTCTGCAAAGTGTTATAGATAGAAGTTACAAGATATCTGCATTCTAGGTCACTGAAATGTCCTTGTAATAAGAAGATGATCTGTGAGCTTTAGGTAGTCTACCTATGTGTCCCTCAGCTCCAGCGCAATTGGTTGCTTCTTCCTGAACAGTCTTGCCCTAGTCTGCCTCCTCTTTTGCGTTTCTAAAGGAAACACTTTGATCTCCACCACACAGTTAGAGATTTATTGCACACAGCAGATCCCTGGAATTCATCAGTGATACATCCTAAATCCTCAGGGAATCCTCAAGTAGCAAATATTATTACAACATAGTAGTATTCTTCATACAATGCAATAAAATGTGGTAGAAAAATTAAAGTACTCTTTCAGACTCTTAATGACTCTATAAATATAGGACTTAAGTTACTTATCAAGCTGGTTGGCTTTCTTTTTAGGGATATTTCTTACAAAGAAATACAATGTTATTATTTCTCCACCATTACTGCATGGGACCTAACAGAAAAGCAAAGTCCATGTGGAGGTGGATGCTGTGGATTATGATGGGCCCTGTCATTCAACACTGTGAGTCCTTCCACACCCCAGGTCATCACATTGGTTAATTCAAGTTTGTGTTTAGCGAAAGTGAACGTAGGTCATGAACCGGGGATTGCAACCTCAGATGCCTACAAATGACTGAAGAGGACCGTGTTGATAAATGCACCCTGGTTCTGTTAACATTCTTGTCTATTTCAAACATAGCTTTTTAAATTGTTCAAGTGCATTTATTTATATTTGTTTGAAAGGCAGAGCAAGAGTGAGCGAGAGAGAGAAAGAAAGAGATTGGTTAAGAGAGAGAGAAAGATCTTTCCCTCATCTATTCACTCTCCAAATGCTGGCAAAAGCCAAGGCTGGACCAAGTTGAATTCAAGACCCAGGAACTTTATCTAGGTCTCCCACATGGGTGGCAGGGACCCAAGAACTTGAGCCATCCTCTACTTCCTCAACAGGGTGTGCATTAGAAGGAAACTGGATTGTAAGTGCAGCAGCTGGGACTTTGACCTTAACTGGGCACTTTGATATGGGATGAGGGCATCCTAAGTGGTGACTTAATCACTGGACCAAATGAGTGCTCCTACACATGGCTTTTTAGTATTGTTTGTGGTGCTGACACGAGAGGCTCACTCAAAAGCCATTCAGGGGCCGGCGCCATGGCTCAATAGGCTAATCCTCCACCTTGCAGCGCCGGCACACCGGGTTCTAGTCCCGGTCGGGGCGCCGGATTCTGTCCCGGTTGCCCCTCTTCCAGGCCAGCTCTCTGCTATGGCCAGGGAGTGCAGTGGAGGATGGCCCAGGTGCTTGGGCCCTGCACCCCATGGGAGACCAGGAAAAGCACCTGGATCCTGGCTCCTGCCATCGGATCAGCGCGGTGCGCCGGCTGCAGCGGCGGCCATTGGAGGGTGAACCAACAGCAAAGGAAGACCTTTCTCTCTCTGTCTCTCTCTCTCACTGTCCACTCTGCCTGTCAAAAAAAAAAAAAAAAAAAAAAAAAAAAAGCCATTCAGGTCCTCTTCTCCATGCTCAGCTCCGGCAGCTACCACGTGATTTCCTAGCCTCCCTGAGAGTAGGGCTAGACATAAGACAGGGTCCTGGTCAGTGAAACACCGCGACAGGGACAGGTCCATGGGAAAGGTGGCCTTTTTTCCTTCTTTCTTCTTTCTGCCTCAAACATGTGTATTTGCTTTCTAATAATGAACCTGAAAGCCACACAAAATGATAGGAAGATGGAAGGAGCCTGTGTCTCTGCCAGCATCTTGGAGCTGCTTATACACTTACGGAAGCCAATGGTTTTTAGCTTTTTGTTGCTTGCAGCTAATGTATTCCTGACTGGTTCACTGATCATGGTTCTGAGCATGGCTTATTGCAGAGTGGACTATTGAGCTGCATTCTTTCACTCGAACTCCATTTCACCATTTCCTATTAAACACAAGGATGTGGTCTTATTCTTTACAAGAAATAACTGCCCTGCCCACCCGCTCTTTTTGAAATATGTTGCACTTCAGTTTATCCCGCCCATATTGTCAAAAGTAAAAACACAAAGAAAATATGATAAATGGTAGCTGACCCTTTGCATCAGTGCTAGAGGAAATAATGACTACTGTGGAAATATTGGAGAACTTATACCCCATATGCATCTAGCATATCCTACAGTTTCTAAGAAAAGAAACATTTAATTTTTCAAGAGATGTCAGAAATATGGGTATTGGTGATATATCTATTTAAAAAAATGTATTGATAATCAATTTACAAACTTTTAAGTACTCTGTAAGCCAGAAATGTGTAGGGTAAGTGATACATGTTCCCCTGCTGACATACTGGTTGCCAAGTTTGTAACTTGAGTCATGACCCACTGGGAAGCTCACTGCAATTGCAGATGGAAAACACCAAAAATCTGCCATACCAAAGTATTCTGTTATCTCATCTAGAGAATCTTACCTCTGCAACTCAGTTGTTAGCAACCTGAATGAAAGGAAGGGGCTATGCATTTCCATATTCCTTAGGATACCCTTCCCATTTCTGATGACATTGCAGACTTTTTGCCTGTCTTTAGAATCTCTGAAGGAGACTTTCAAAGAAACATGATACGCTGGTACCCAATAATGACACGTATTTACAGAGTGCTAACAGGGGCACAACACTGCGAGAAACAGAGGAACATGAGAGGCACAACAAAGAAATAGAAGAAATGTAAGCAAATCCTTTCAGTCTAATAGAAGGGATTACAGGGGGGTCTGTGCTGTGCCTCACTTGGTTAATCCTCCACCTGCGGTGCCGGCACCCCGGGTTCTAGTCCCAGTTGGGGTGCTGGATTCTGTCCCAGTTGCTCCTCTTCCAGTCCAGCTCTCTGCTGTGGCCCAGCAGGGCAGTGGAGGAAGGCCCAAGTGCTTGGGCCCTGCACCCGCATGGGAGACCAGGAAGAAGCACCTGGCTCCTGGCTTCGGAACAGCACAGTGCCGGCCATGGTGGCCATTTGGGGAGTGAACCAACAGAAGGAAGACCTTTCTTTCTACCTCTCCCTCTCACTGTCTAAAACTCTACCTGTCCAAACAAACAAACAAATAGAAGGGATTGCAGCCACATAAGCTAGCAACCCGGGGAAACACGGGAAAGAGAGTGCTGCACAAACTGTATACACATTCCCTAAGGACGGAGAAGTCACCGAGTTGTCACCCAGGGAAAGCTTCAGGCAGGATGTGAATCTTGCATTGGGTCTGGAATAGAATGAGAAAACCCCTAGGGTGGGGAATAGCTACTTGGAGTGAAAGCACAGAGCCTTGGGAGAAGTGAGAAACCTCCTTCCCTAAACACTCTGCAACTTGACTCTCTTTCCCAAACACGGCGACAAATCGTCTCCACACCAATTGTTTATTTGTATACACATAGCATGTTTCATGACAGGTTAGCTGTAAATGGAAAATGTGAATGCTGAGAATATGCCAGATATGTTTGTTCAACGCTAAAGTGATTTCTATGATAATGAATGCATGCTTACCGAGCTGTGAAAGTTTTGAGTAAGATGAATTACAAGTCCCTTGGTGTATTTAACAACCCTGGGATGCTATCAGGGCTGAAATGTTAAATTTAATGCTGCACACTGAACATCCAGCCAAGCTCCCAAAGAATGTGGAACGAAAGCAAAGGGAGCCACACATCTTTAGAAAAATCCCTAAACTTGACCAACAACATGTGCTTGCTTGATTCCTCAAATTTCAGCAGGCAGAGAGCCAAATTTTCAGAATTCATTTCATACCTGTGATAGCTTCCAAAACTAATAGTTCTTGCTTTTGTTTGCTACACAGTAGTCATGGATGATACCATGACAAGAATATTGAGATGGGGTGACAGCCAGAAATGGACAGGGCAGCTGTTGGAAGTCAAAAGTGGAGTTCAGCCAACCCTAAAGGTTCTAGTTCAGAGTGGTGGGCAGTGGGGTAATGCAAATAAAGTTCTAGTAGGTGTTAGTTGTGTGCTGGGTGCTGTGACAAGGCACAATGATATGTGAGTGATCCATGTCTACTCCCAAGAATCTTACAGCATAGGTGTATTAAAAGTTACAAGGATTGTCTATGGAGGCAGACATCTAGTTTCAGATTCACTCTTATCATGTCAGGCATTAGCTACATGGCCATGGTCATGAACTTCAGTGTCCTTTTTCACTGCAGAGGGCTAGTATATCTCAGCTCAGAGGATAACTCTGGGGGTTTGCTATGGTTCAGGTGTGACCTCCCAGATTCAAGAGCTGGAAATGTAGTTCCCAAGGTCATGTGCTAATGGGATTTGGAGGTGGGCCTTTGAGAGGTAATTAGAATGACATAAACACAAGTGTGGGACTCCTATGGTGAGCTTAGTGGCTAAGGTGAGAGACCCGAGCTAGCACTGTTGCTCATTTCACCATGGAATGTCCTCTACTATATTTTGGTACAGCAAGAAGGCCTCTGTCAAATGACAGTGCCATGTTCTTGGGCCTCCTGACCTCCAGAACTGTGACTAAATACTCACAAACCTCTATTCTGTATACATTATTGGACCTCAGGAATTTTTTGCAACAGATAACTGAAAGAGGGTTCAGTAAGACAACACAGGAAAGGAGCTTTGTAGGGGGGCCTGGTACAGCGTCCCCACATAGTAAAGGCTGACTGATATCATTGTGACAATGACAAACTGGCATCATGCAAAAGACTGAATTAGAGATGATTCCTTACGATGGCTTTATTATCTTGGCAAACACAAATCATGAACACTTGACTTGTGTTGTGTGGGCACACAGTGCAGATTCTGATGAGTCTTGCAAATCAGTGTATAGCCTGCAAGGGTTTTGTATTCTTGGAACCTGGCAATGTGTGGACCCCTGGGTAATGTGTGTTAACAGATGGCTTCCTTGGGAATCTGAAATCTAACTGAATAGGAGAGACATCACCAGAGCTCCCACATCCCTGAGTCCTAAAAGTTTGGAGCTGGACATGATTGTGAAAGTCAAGCAAGAAGAAATCTGCTCGCCTCTACTCATGCTCCAACACTCAGGCAGTTGCTGGTAGAAGTGGCACCTAAGGAAGGGTTGGCCTGCTTTGCTCATCTTTCAGAACAATTCTTCCTCTACCTGAACCACCACCCTCCACCTCCTCCAGCTAGCTCCCCCTTGCCACTGCTCAGAACGGTGTACCCCAGGTTCTACTGAAGGCTGGGCTGAGCAGTTGGTAGAGGGTGGGTGTGACATCGTGGAATACATGTGAATATTTGGTCTTTGTCCTCACTCCCATTTCCTGATTTATATTTCATAAAGTCCTTGGAATCTGGAGTGATAAGAGTATCTTCTGTATGTGGATAAGACGCCTGGAGGCTGACAACCCTACGTAGGTTCAAGGATGGAGTGGCTGATCAAAGGAAAGATCAAGACAGGATTAAAGGATTGAGGTTTTCAGTCCTACACCACCCCCAACCTCTGGGAAGGTTAGTTGATTCCCAATATCCACTGGTTTAACCAATCATGCCTACTTAATGAAGCTTCCATAAAACCCAAAAAGACTGACTTTGGGGAGCTTCTATATAGCTGACCACATAGAGTGTCTTGGAGGGGTGTCCTCCCAGAGAGTGCTTAGAAGATCCTTGTCCCTTTTCTAAATCTCACCTATGTGCATCTATTCCTTGGGCTATCTATCCATCTTTATATTTTATAATAAGCGAGCAAACCCAAGTGCTTCCCTGAGTTCTGTGAACTGCTCTCATGAATTAATTACAACCAACAAGAGGGTCATGGAACTCCTGATTTATAGCCCACTGGCCAAAACAGTAGGTGATAATGTACTACGTGTGGACTGGCATCTGAAATGAGGAGCAATCTTGTGGAGTTGAACCTTCAACCTGAGGGATCTGGTGCAATCTCCAGGCAATTAGAGTCAGAATTGAATTGAATTGGAAGACACCCAGTTGGTGTCTGCTGGAGAATTGATTGGCTGTTGGTGGGGACACACACACACACATTTTGGAGACCAGTGGTCACAGAAGTATTGGGTGATTGGTAGGAAGTAGGAAACACTTGGCTATCCCCCCCCACCCCCCGCCCTATTTCCTTCTGGTGGGCTTCTTGCAGGGGTGGAGCTGTTTCCCAGGGACAGTGCCTGGGGCTGTTAGAGGGATGAACTAAGGAGACTTTCCCAGTGTGCTGTAGATAATACGAAGGCCCAGGGTTTAAAACACAAACAAAAGCAAATCCTCTTTAACAGATCATGGAGAGTGAGCCAGCTTGGCATTTCCCTTGGGACCAGGAAGCGCATGAAACCAGCCATCTTATTTGAATCTGTGCCTCTCTAGCCACTCTGGGCTTCCTATAAAACCATTACATGAAAAAAAAAAAAACTTCATTAATTTTATGCCTTTGGGTAATTCATTGACTTTAATTGGCTTTGAGAATGCGGTGATTGTGGAGTCTCTGTGGGTAAGCACACAAATGAAAACAACCTTTTCTCAATGTGATGAAATGTAATTGAATGATGACTCCAAATTTTAATAACCTCCAGAACATTATAGCTCTAGGAGTGCAACTATTGATATTAGTTACAAGATGGGACATCACCCAAGTATGAAAGAAGCAAAACAGTGATGACAAATTGCATTTGTCAAGAAACACCACCACCATCAACAACAACAATGGCTTGTATCTGTGGGAGGCAGGTGCTGTTCTAAAATGTTTGTGTGTTAAGTTGTTGAATCCTCATAGCAACCCGAAGAGGTAGGTGCTATTATAATCTCCATTTTGTAAATGAGGAAGCTGAGGCACAGATAGATTGAAAAGCCTATCCAAGTTCACACAGATGGTGCACAGTGAAGCCACAAGGAAGAATCCCCACCCCAATAACGCTCAATCAGTGGACATGTTGGCTTCCAGGCCACTTTCTGTTTTTGTTTGTTTGTCTTAAGATTTATTTATTTGAAAAGCAGAGTTACAGAGAGATCGAGAGGGAAAGACAAAGAGGTCTTCTGTTCACTGTTTTTAGTTCCCAAATGGTGGCAATGGCCAGGGGTGAGCCATGCTGAAGCCAGGAGCCAGGCAGGAACTTCTTCCTGGTCTCCTACATTGGTGCAGGTGCCCAAGGGCTTGGGCCATTCTCTGCTTCTTTCCCAAGTGCATTAAAAGGGAGCTGGATCAGAAGTGGAGCAGCCAGGACTCGAACTTGCCCTGATGTGGCAGTGGTTTAACTAGCTACACCACAGTACCACCCCTCCAGGCCACTTTCTTTACCACCTGTGTTTTCATTTAACTTTCACCCTTTTCATTTAACTTTTCACCTTTCATGAGGTATATTGAATCATATAAAATGACTACTTTCACAGGTCAAACATTGTTGACTATTAGTAGTTTCATATGGTTCAACCTAACAATCCATGAACCAAGGGCTATCCCTAATTCATTAAATTAATTAAGGTGGTCAGCATCTACTACCCTGATCATAGCCATCTGTTGAGGAGAAAGTCATGAGAACAAAGTGATCTCATCAGGATGAATCTTAGAACTCCTGCTTGGAATGTTAGGTTGGAAGCCGTCAAGTACAAGGTCCAGAACTCCTGAAGCAGTATCAGTGGCTTAAAGGTGAAATCTATCCATGGAGTTTCCATACGTGTCCATGGCCAAGAGATGGCAAAGTAAGCCAGGAATATGGACGGACCTGGTCAGTGTGGTCCCCCTACATTTTCTTTCTTTCATCAAACTTCCTTTTTGTTTAAGGCAATTGAGTTGGGTTTTTCCTTATTCCCAGTCATCGATCAGTTATTCCTGAGTGGAGAGAGACAAAAGAGGATTTCAGCTTTGCAGCTGATTGAGTGGTGGAAAAGTCAGCAATGTCCAAAGACCCTTTACAGACAAGTCCTCTGGCTCTCCAGCCACTACGCTACTTAATGCTGAGACAGCCTGCTTCCTTGCACTTACACCCTTGCTTGCCCTTTTTTCCTGCAATCCTTTCAACTTCATCTTTGCTGCCTCCAAAGAAACAATCATATGAGAAGAAAGCAGAGTGGCATTAAGGATGACTTTTACTCACAGCAAGTCCTTTATAAAGTGAGATAAAGGAGGCATAGGCCAAAGAGCTGGAAGGATATGTAAGATAGCGGATAGTGCAGTTTTCCACCTAAAGAGGGCTTATGCTGGCCGCCCTGTCTAGGATATAGGAATTGTGTATCTCAGTGGTTATATGAATGTTGTTCTTGGATCATACATGATTTAATCATAAGCACAAAGACCTTTGAATATGAAGGAGAGTGTTTTGATGTAATTCCACTGAAAAGGTATTAGGAATGATATGCCACTCAAAATGTGACTGATTCCCAGACAGATCTTTTATTTCTGGTCATAGGTGAGATAAGAAATTAGAAAAACCAGCCTAAATTTATTTATAACCAATCAGAGCCCAGGAAGCTGAGGGTTTAACCTGAGGAACAAAAGGGCTGAGCCTTCTGAGATGCAGGGCTCTAATCTCGCGGTGCAATGGCACCCCTCACAGTACCCAAGACACGTGTTCCTGTCTTGTGAGGGAGGCAGGCAGCAGCACACTTTAATTTCAACTCCAGGCTACTGAATGCATTGGCTTGCATTTTGGTTTACTTGTTAGGAATCTCCTCAGACTGCAGGAAGGCAGAGGTCATTGTCACCAGTTGTGGATTCGAGGTTGGGTGAAGTGAGACCTGTGCAGGTCATGAGTGGTCTGGAGAGTAGGCTGCCAACACTGGCCATGGCAGCAGCTGGCATCCAGGAATGTTCCCCGTCTCTTGGGTCATGTGCAGAAGGTGGAGGCACTGGTCCTTTCTGGTGAGGTGGTAGACATTGCTGGCCCAGAGACGAGTAGAGGAGAGATTGAGAGGTCTTCAAAATGTCATGGAAAACACCCATTTTGAAAAGATGATGCAAGGATTTCAATATTTTTGCACTAAAATTAGTTTTTTATTTGAAAGAGAAAGAGAGGTCAATTGATCTTCCATCCACTGGTTTATTTTCCAAATGGTTGCCAGGGCTGGGTCAGGATGTGGTCAGGAGTCAGTGGCTCCATCTTGGTCTCCCACATAGTTAGCAAGGGGCCAAGTACTTGGGCCATCTTCCACTGCCTTCTCAGGCACATCAGTAGGAAGCTGGATCAGCAGCGGAGCCCCAGTGACTCCAACCAGGCTTCCCAAGCGGTGGCTTGACCTGCTGCAACACAATGTTGACCTTGCCCCAAGTTGATCTTTTAATGCCATTTTCCACGCACCCTGAAAAATCTACTTGCACATAATATTCGGGATCCTCCTCTGGGGATGCAAGCCACCTCCTCCAGCACAGACACTGGCACTTTTGAGGGCGGTCAGGGAGAAATGCACTGTGAGGGAAGCCTGTGGTGGTGGAGAGAGGCCAGCCGCTGCGCAGGTGGATGCCAGGCCAGGGCCTGGCAGCCTCACCCCACCAGTCGTAGATAGTGGGAAGCAGTTCTGAGTTTTGTCTGACTTTCCTCATCGCTTGGAATTTTTCCAGACTCAGGAAAACAGTTCCCATGCACACTGAGTGCATGTTCTCAGAACTAGGAAAAAGAGAAAATGGGATGAGAATGGAGGTTTTCTGGCATGGAAGTTGGAGCAGTTACTGTTGTGCACACGCATGCTGCACACCACATATACAAGCCGCACACCTCGCGACCGGGTAACGTGTGAGGGTAGGGAGCCGCACCTGCTAACCTATGTCCCTTCGTTCCAATGCCAAAGCCGATTTCATGCACTCAGAATGTCACTTACAATGGAGCACATTGGTCAGTGATGTATTTTTCGGAGCAGGTAATGGGGAACCTCAGTTCTTTTCTACGATCTGCATTTCCTAACAAGGTGCACGGCCCACCTCCTGGCTGTCTCTGCAATAAACATGCAGCAAAGTCAGGCCGCTCTGTGTGGACCCGCCCACCGCCTGCGCCAGAGCGGATCTCAGTGGCTCCAGGCCGGGGGAGCAGCCTCACAGGGGCATCCTGAGCTTCGGAGGTCCGTGTGGCGCTCAGTGCTTGCTGGAGTTGGATGACAGGGGCGCTCCCAAGGGCAAGCAAAGGAGGCTCACAGCTGCCTTTCTCTGAGGGCTCATTGCTCTTGCGGAGGGTGGCGCACAGCAGCCTGCGGCACAGGGGCTGCTGTCCCCACACAGGGCCTGTCTTCCAGCCACCTGTAGGTCAGGCTTTGAACCCCCACCCCAACTCCCGCAGCAGGCTCAGTGTTTTCCGGGCCCAACAAAGTGGCTCACTAGGACCCCGCAGGCTGCCAATAAGATAACAAATCGCTATCGTGTTTCCTCCTTGAAAGCCTCCCCCAACTCCCTCTCAAGGCTTTGGGGTTGACATAGCTCCAATTTCAAGATCGCGGAAGATGGGGGTCACAGGAAATTTATAGGGCCATTTCCCAGGGCAAGTCCCGGTGTTTAGCCATAAATATTTTCCAAAGGCACAAAAGCAGTTACTCCATCACCGAGCCGCCTGCGCACACCGAAATGGGAGGCAAGGGGTTGTGAGAAGAGGAACCCGCCCCTACCCCAAAAGCCAGGGCGCTTCCCGCGTGCTGTGCCGGGGAGCCCAGGGCTTGGGGGGGGGGGACAGGCCCCGCCCCCGCCCTCCCAATTTGTTCTTAATCTCCGTGGACTTGTATGTCCTCTCCTTGCCAGGCCCGGATCCATGACGATAGTTTCCATTTTCTCCCCAGCTCCCAGGCAGTGAGCAACAAAGGAAAGAGCCCATGAAGCATTTTTATTGAACCCGTTCTCCAGAGAGAGATTGAGGAAGCGATTTAGGCAAACTTATTACAAAATAAAAATGTATCCTTCTGCCCCACGACAGGAAATGCAAGAGACAAGCCCATAAAAAAAGCACACATACACACACACAAAAGAGAGAAAATTTTTTTATAAATCATTATGTACAAAAAAAGCAAAAAACAGCAAAAGACTGAAAAGGATCATTTTAAGAAAACATTGCACACTTGATATCTCCTTAGATGATATTATGCTTATATGAGGACTACAAGTTTTCTAATTAAACATATTCATCAAGCTGTGTGTAATGGCTGGGGAGGGAATCCTTTATCCGGAACATTACAGTTTTAAAAGAGTGTTCCTGAGTTTGCACTGGTGACAGTATTATGAAGACGCTTGGTAACATTACCAGCAAAGATTTCAGATGCTTTATATTTTCTTTGCATTAACACTTACTGTGTCCTACCATGATTTAGTGGTATCTAAATAAATCTGCTCATTAATGAAGATGGTTAGAAAAAGGATACAACATAATACAGCTACATGTCCAGACTGTCTACCCCTCTCCACCACAGTTGGAAATTGAATTAGACAGGAAGTGCTGAGCACTGTGTTGGGAAATTTTTTTTTAAGTTCTATTTGACGTTGACATTGGTCAATGGCTACTTTGGCATTGGTCAGTGGTTACTGCATTGGTCACCAGTCATTGATGGCTCATCTTTCTTTAGATTGTGTAGACGTTTGAGAACTCATGAACTTGGTGATTTTGTTCCTACAGGATACCATCTCCTATGTTTTAGTGCACAGCTGCTTGGATGTTCTGCCCTGGAGGGGGTTGGGATGGGCATAAATTCTTGGAATGTCAAGGGACAGCAAAACAAGACTGTCATCAGAGGGGCTCATCTACTTCCCAACAAACATTTCCACCCTGGGCTTGGTTTCCTTCTGTGGCTCTAGGAGCATTCCCTTTCCCTCCTGTAGGGAGTAAGTGCCCAGGGTGGATGGGGAGACAGGTCTCTCCTTCCCCTTGGTGGACCCACCCGCTGGAAACAGAATTTGTTAATCTCAAAGACAGCCATAAGTGGTGACCTGGCTAGGGGTGTGCAGAGCCTGCCCCTGGTTGTGCTGAATGGGGATTGGCAGGGAGGAAGGATGAGTAGGTTGGGATTGGGGGGGGGTGGATTGTAGGGTGGGGCAGTGGAGTGGGGGTTTCCTCTGTGGAAGGAGGTGAGCGAGGTGGATCTGTTGCAGCCTTATAGAGAGTGGCAGGTATCATCACATCATCTCCTCCTAACCTCTGAGGTTAGGTTATAGAGCTCCCCCAACGCAAGCCTGCAGACCTTCAGCCAATTTGATGGCATCCTCATTATTTAGAGAACCCAAGTAGTATGTGACTTCCCCAAATCTCAAAGAACATGGAGTATATGTAGAGTCTGAACAATCCTGTACTAAATGGCCCCGTTTCTCTGTTAAGAAGCATCTAAGATTACTAAGCCTACATACAAATCAAGGCAGTGAGAAGTTTTGTTCCTCCAGGCATGCTTGAGTCAGCAAAAGCCTGAATCTTACAAACAAAAGCTGCTGCCTTGCTTAATACACACACTCGTCTAACCAGCCACCAAGCAGCCATCGTCCTCCCGCCAGCCGGGGGACGTATATCTTGCGGAGACACGTGTGTCCAGAGTCAGGATATCGTTTAGGAAACTTGAGCCTGCAGCTCGAGCAGGAGCCCCTGTCTCACTGCATAATTCCTTCCAGAAGACTAGAAACCCAGGCTCAAGACAGCAAATGTGTGTCCCAAAGGACCCATTGCCATTTATTTTCGGCGTGATTATTTTCCATTACACACAGTGCGAGGGGTGTTTTTGAATGCTATCTTACTGTCTTTTCATGTCCCTTCATTTGCTGCACCCCGAGAGACAGTGCAAGTCTCCAGGCTACACTTTGTAATAAAAAGGCAGCGAGTTTGAAGAATACAGCATGAAGCTTCCCAGACGGCCAGGAAGTCCTGCTGACGGCACTAAAATTCGGGAGCTTCATCTAGCATCCGGGGCAGGTGTGTTTATTCAGCGAAGGGGAAGCTGGGAATGTCTCCTTGGAGGATGGCTTCTTTTCTTCCTGGAGTCTGAGACTTGGTGCCTTCTCTCCCTAGAATGCCTTGAGCCCTGACTTTGCCCTGTCTGCATCTCAGACCAACTTCCAGGGCTTTGTTTGAATTCTGGAGGTCACTTCCCTCAGGCTCCTTGGTCCTGCTATTATGGGCCAGGGATAAGTCAGGCGGAGGGCCCTGTATGGGCTGTGACCAAAGATCAGCCCCTTCTCCCACTTGGAGCTTTTCTCCAGTGCCGATGACAGAAAACACTCATACGTCAGTCCCTGAAGGGGATGTGCAAGGCGGCCCTGGGTGTATTGGGAGCAAACTGAAAGGTCTCCCACCATGAGAGTCTCAAGGATCTGACCTCAGGTTTACTCCATGAAACCCTGCACGTTCCTGAGGATGTTCCCCCAATCCTCTGGATTTCTGAACTCCGAGTCCAGATCATGTGGGGCAGGTTAGGAAATCCTGCAGGTGCACCATTATCCCTGGTTCCCAAATTCAAACATCGCCATCACCTAGAGGGCTCGTTGAGCTTGGCTCATTGGGCCTGCTCGCCAAGAGCTTCTGACAATAGGTCTCAGGTGGAGCTGGACGTGTTTGTAACCAGTTCCTGGGGGTATCAGGTTGAGTGGTATACCCTCTGTGTTGGTCTTTCTGGGCCACCACAACCCCATGGACTGTGCGGATTATACATAAAAGAAATACACTTTGTGAATTTCTGGGGCTGGGGAGCCCAAGATTGAGGTGCAGCAGGTTCGATGTCAGCTGAAGCCAACTTCTCACTGTCTTCTCATTATCATCTCACCTGATAGAAAAGGCAAGGGATTTTTCTGGGGTCTCTTTTGGAAGGGCAGGTAGCCCTCGTGGGGGGTTGGGATTTCAACATATGGACTGGAGGGGGTGCAAACTCATTTAAACCATAGTACCTCAAAATTCATTTCCTTCCCAGGACCTCTAAGTGGGATTTGTTTGGAAATTGGATCAATGCAATGTAGTTAAGATAAGATCATACTGGGGTAGGGGTAGCCCTTAATCCAATGTGACTGGCATCCTTATAGGGAGCGGAGAGGAGACCTAGACCCAGAGACGTGGGAGAGTGTGCTGTGTGACAACAGAGACAGAGATTGGAGTGTGTGTCTACAAGTGCAGGATTGCCCGTGATTTCTGGCCAGAATACAATCTAAGAGAAAGACATGCACTGTTGAAACTTGACTTTGAGTTTCCAGAACTCA
The DNA here is from genome assembly GCF_964237555.1 of Oryctolagus cuniculus. Lineage (NCBI taxonomy): Eukaryota > Metazoa > Chordata > Mammalia > Lagomorpha > Leporidae > Oryctolagus > Oryctolagus cuniculus. The sequence continues at coordinate 37,007,382 of NC_091445.1, read as the reverse complement.
GGGAGAATAGGGTTCTGTTGTTTTCAGCGGCCAGTACTTCATCCGGTAGCTCCAGGAAAGTAACACATGGGAGATGTTGTTGATGACCCTGGAACCGCACTTCGAGAACTGCTGATCAAAATGAATTGGATCACCTCCTCTGCAACTCTTGTTTGTCTTTACAGTGGCTGTGATAAAGTTTCTCCTTCAGAATAATTCCTACTGCCAATACCCACTTAGTTCCCTAAGAAGAATTTTTACCAGCTTCTGGTTCCTTAATACTTCCTTAGTTCTTGTTGCTGATCTTTTTACCCCCATTTAATCCCTGGGGGCTCTCTTCAGCTTGTGTTGTGGTACACGGGATCTCTGATCCCCCCCATCCTGATATAGAATTGTTACTTCATGTCATTGGATTTTCATGCTCTCTAGTAAGGGAAAGACACAGGTAGCAGGAAGCCGTCCCAAGAGCTGTCGGGGAGCTGGAGAGATAGGGTGGGAGCGGGGGGATTTGGCCTCCAGGAAGACAAGCATTAGGAGGGATTTATCTGCCTGTGAATATATGAAGTGTTACTGTGCGTAGGATGTAGCCGGCCTGCTTCCCTTCCCCTCCGAGAAGCAGGCTTAGGAAGGAGAACGTTAAGTGCACAGAAAAGAATTTTCTGGGGTTGGAGGTTTTAAGTCAGTGGAATGTCAAGGAGAAGTGTAAGGAGGACACCTCTTCATTACATTTGATTTAGGTGAGGCCCTTCCCGGAGCCTGCAAATGGGTGAGACAGACACTGGAGGTGCGGAGGTGCTCTCTACAATCTCGCAAATGAAGAAAAAATGTCTCCTTGGGCAAAAGAATGTTAACTCCAAAGGAAGACATGCCCCTCTCTGCCTGTCCTTCTTTGGTATCTTCCATTGAACCTTGGAAGACGTCCTTTTGTGTTAAGGAGGTGTTAAGGAGCTGTTTTTGTTTTTGTTTCTTTTCAATTGCTTATTTTCAAATCTTTTTGATTAACATGTAATACTACTACATTTTTATGGGACACAGTGCAATGTTTCAACACATACACGGTGGGTACTGGCCAAACCAGGCAACGAGCCCTCCCCCTTTCTTGTCTTTCCTTGTGTTTGGAGCCTACCTGCTCAGGTTTGGTTTTTCTCCCTCTGGTAGAATCTGGTCTTGTGGAGTCCAGTGTGCCCACCTACAGGGTGACAAAGGGAGTGCATGTTTGGTTTCTATTGCTACGTGACCAAGCTCTGCCAACGCCCCTGCTTAGAGCAGCTCAAATTTATCATCTCATGGTTTGCGTGCGTCACCTGGATCCTGGCCTCAGGGCCTCCCCAAGTCACTGTTGAGGCATCAGTGGGCTGTGTTCCTCCTCCCATGACTGGCAGTAGACTTCATCTCCCTTGAGATGGATGATTGAGGTCCCCATCTAGAAGCTTCTGCAGTTCTCAGGCCCTCACAATCCCAGCCTCCTTCTTCAAGGTCAGCAGGAGACTCTGCATTATAATCTTGGACGTGACATCTCCACCTGTGCCATTCCCTCAGTTGGCTGAAAGCCACCCACAGGTCCCACCCACTCTGAAGGCAAGGGGGGTTATATGTACATATTACCCACTGGGGCCATCTCAGGATTCTGCCTGCCACGAGGTGTCTGGGAAGAGGCTGTCTGCTCTTGTACTCCCAGAGGCCCAGCTGCCAGGAGGGCTGGAACCAGAAGGCTGATACTTTATTTGGGAATTATCTGATCACACAAACACAGAAATGGAATTCTAAGTGGAAGGCAAAAAGCATGAACGATCCCAGTTTTCTGTGTCAGTTATAGCTCAATTAGGCTATTGATTGGTGGAATTTAGTCTTTAATGAATGGCACAACCTTATAATGAGTGGTTATCTACTGTCCCACTCCCCTTTCCCAGGTACCATAGCATAGAAGGTAGATCTTGAGGTCCGGCTGCTGGGGCTCAAATCCTGACTCTGACATTCACTATGTAGTCTGGGGTAGGTCATTTAGGCTCTCTGTGTTCAATTCCTCCCACTTAGAACTGATGATAATAGCTCCTTGTGGAGCGGTGGCAAGAATGAAAGGAGATGGTATATGTGAAGTGCTCCAACCATGCCTGGTACATAGCAAACACCATACAGTGTCAGTCGCTCTTTGGGTCGGGACAGCACATATCACACGTCGTTCACATGTGTGGCACCACCGTGGGCCTTCTCAGGATGCTGAGTGCCTCTGGGCTGGTGGCTCCGGCTTTGCCCCTTCCTCTTCCTCTCAGGGAAGCAGTGAGCAATGGAAGGGAACCTGGCATACTTATGGGGGTAAGTTGGACTGAAGGCTGACTTTGCAAAGTGAAATTACTTCTGAGTTTCAGTGCTCGGAACTAGGAATAGTAATAACGGCAACTGAAATGTGTGGAGCGTTACTGTATGCCGGGAAGCCCACAGCGTGCTGTGACAGGAGCAGCCGCTGTGGTCTGTGCGACACCCCACAAGGTGGCTGCTGGCACCTTTTTTGCCAGCGGCCCAGCAGGAAGGCCAAGGGGGGAAAGAGCTGAAGCGACTGGACTCTTAGAAGTAGCCTGTCTGCTCTGTTCCGTTTTATTGCTGGCAACTCACCTCTCGACTTCGGTGCTGTAGCAACATGGTCAAGACCTGCTAATATATAAGACAGAAAAAAAGGGGCAGACACTGTGGGTTCCTGCCTGCTTGCTTTAACCAGGTGGGCACCAGACGCGTGGAAAGAGGGCACACTCTCAGGAGACCCACACACTGGATGAGCACCTGCTGTGGCGCCAGGCCCAGCGCAGGCGTTCCTCACACACCTGTGCTGCGTTCAGTCCTCAACAGCACCACGCGGGCCATCGGTACCTTCCTCCTGCTGGTGAAGACGTTGAGGCTCAAAGGTTGCTAATGAGAAGCTGAACCAAGCGTCCGACTCAGGGTCTTTCAGGAAAGCCCGCACCATGATGTCTGGACGGTGGCAGTGCAAGGGAGGAACAGGGATCCATGTGGCACAACCCTCAGGCTGGGAAGAGAGAGAAGGCCCTGGGGTGGGGTGCCCGGGGCAGGCAGCAGGGGGCCCCATCCACCCTGACTAGCTTGGTTTCCTCTCTGATGCATTCAATCAAAGGGCCCAGTGCTGCCAGGTACCACCATTCTACTATAAGCGCAAATTACTCCAACACCTGCAGCATCAATTTCTCCATTTTTTTTTTCAAATAAACCTGCCTCATTTGAAGGCCAAAGTGTGATAACTGTTGCCAGCTCTGGATAGATGCCATAACACCTCACACTTTCCATTTACACAGATGCTCTGAGCAGGCCGAGAGGGGCACGGTTCTTAGCAAGTACCGTACCGTGGGGCTGGACTTACTGGGCCCCTGGGGAAGGGCCCTGGGAACTCACTCCAGAATGCTCTTTCCACTCTTTCAGTGCGCCCCTAGGCTGGGACACTCAGCAAATAGGAAACACCTTGAGAAATGGAAGCATTTTCATTAGTCGTACCTGCTGCTGCTGCTTCTGCCATTTCTGCTGTGTGTGAAGAGATCCTGGCCAGCTCAGTGCAAATCCCGCGTGGAGAAGTTTTGCTGATTCGAGACTCACCCTCAGACTCTGCCACACAAGGGACTAACGAGCGAGGGAACCAGGCGGACGGTTCCGGATGTTGCATCCAGATACTCTGGCACTGTGTGAGAAGACCGATCTGAGCTTCGGGGGAACCAGAAGAGGATCCACATGCCAGCGCTGCTGCAGGTGCAGTGAGCAGCAGCACTCACGCCAGGCGTGGCAGTGGCTGGAGATGGAGATGCGTAGATCAGCAGCCTGCAAGAGGATTCGACAGTGCGAGAAGGGGTTAAGGGACAGATTCTGGAGGCAGGTTTGGTGCCTGCTGCCTTAGATAATTTGTTTAGCCTCTCTCAGCCTCAACTTTCTCATCTATAAAATGGGGAAGTAGACTTATACCAGTGCTAAGCACATGGGCTCCTGCAGTGATCCACATGAGACAGCATTGATTTGAAGTCCTTAGCAGTCCTCAAACGCATCAACTCCCAGTGTGGCTATGCTTAACACCCACAGGCGTCCGAGAGTCAACAAAGCAGAAACAGTCACACCAATGAAAACGAGGAGGAGGCAGTAAATCTACACCAGACCTGTGATTCCATTCATGGGGGTGCCTGCCTTCTATCCTTCTCAGAGTAAAGAATTCTCATCTGTAGTCCCTGTAGGTCTGGCCCCATGATTGGTGATGCACACAGCATTGGGGGTGCCTGCCTTCTATCCTTCTCAGAGTAAAGAATTCTCATCTGTAGTCCCTGTAGGTCTGGCCCCATGATTGGTGATGCACACAGCATTGTAAAAGTGTGTCTAGCAAAGGTCTTTTTTTTTTTTTAAAGATTTATTTATTTATTTGAAAGTCAGAGTTACAAAGAGAGAGAGAGAGAGGTCTTCCATCCACTGGTTCACTCCCCAGTTGGCCACAACGGCCAGAACTGCGCAGATAAAACCAGTAGCATGGAGCTTCTTTCGGGTCTTCCCATGTGGGTGCAGGGGCCCAAGGACTTGGGCCATCTTCCACTGCTTTCCCAGGCCACGGCAGAGAGCTGGATCGGAAGTGGAGCAGTCAGGACATGAACCGGCACCCATTTGGGATGCCGGCACTGCAGGCAGTGGCTTTACCTGCTACACCACAGCGCCAAGCACCCCCCCACACACACACACACACACAATGTCTTTTTAAGGTGTCTGCATTTCTATCTCCTGGCAGAGGAGGACTCTGAATGACGTTAGGGGGTCTCAGGCAGAGTCGGGAGGGCTGGTTGGTTCTGTCAACACCATGAGATCACTGCAGCAAGGCGCATCTCTCAGAGCCAGAAAGTGCTCCTTGCTGATTGCCATAGGTCCCTAAGCATTGTAAACCGGGTGTGTGGCTGGAAAGTTCAAAAGACGATTTCAGGCCAGTGCCTTGGCTCAATAGGCTAATCCTCTGCCTAGCGGTGCCAGCACACCGGGTTCTAGTCCTGGTTGGGGTGCCGTATTCTGTCCCGGTTGCCCCTCTTCCAGTCCAGCTCTCTGCTGTGGCCCGGGAGTGCAGTGGAGGGTGGCCCAAGTGCTTGGGCCCTGCACCCGCATGGGAGACCAGGATAAACACCTGGCTCCTGCCTTCGGATCAGCACGGTGCGCCGGCCACAGCAGCCATTGGAGGGTGAACCAATGGAAAAGGAAGACCTTTCTCACTGTCCACTCTGCCTGTCTTTTAGAAGAAACCCCTGAGGGTGCCCCAAAGGAAAGCACTTGATGCCAGCGTTTGGCATCAGCCCTGCAGCACAGGCAGCCCTAAAACGAATGGCTGTGCTGCCACAGGATGTGAAGGAGGAAGGGGTCTGCCCATGGCCTGAGATAAGCGGGAGCAGAGCGCACTGGCTGCGAGTGTGGACCCTCGTGCTTTGTGCCTGCCGCATATCAGATGGCGGAAAATGGAAATGAGTACCCCTGGCTTTCAACCCAGTGCAACAAACAGAGTTGCTGGATTATTCTCTCTTTCTCCTAAGGGCTGAGAGTGGAGGATTTACCCCTTCCCATGTCTCCCTGCCAATTCACCCCACCCCGGTTTCAGCAGGCACCAAATTGCCTACAAAATAGGTTGGCCCAGGCTGCAAAGACTCACGAGGGGACCCTCAGCCTCTGACCTCCGGGCAAACCCTGGCATAGCTCAGGACTCTCCACATTCCCACAGACCCAGCATGGGTCTGCCTAAACCCCACCCCCATCAGACAGTTTTATTCCGGGAAACCATGCTAATAGATGTACACCGTGGCAGGCTGCTACCTTACAAGTGGGGGGAGTGCAACCTGGCTCCGAAAGCTCAAGAAAAAGTCACCCCAGAGGGGTGGTGTTAGATGATTGGCTTTTCAATTGCTACCCAACTGTCCTCTTCTTCCCCTTGAAATTTAAAGTAATAATAATATTCCTTAAGGCACTTCCAATTTAGAAAAAAGTGTGGAGAAGATGGAGACAGAAGGAGCAGGGAGACGAGCAGGAGGCCTGTGCAGCACACGCATGGCACATGGAGGGCCAGCAGCTCTGGGCAAAAGCCTGTCCAGGGCACAACAGCGGCGTGCAGCAGGCACCCCGGACAGATCAGCTCTGCCTGCCGTGGCCTCTGCCTCCAGCAGCCGTTAAGGAGGGCTTCTCAGTCCCTCCTCTGTTTGTTTTATTCCTCCGACTCCCATCCTGTCTAATCCCGGAAAAAGAAGAGGCATACCATTGGAAAGAAATGCATTCAGCTGGGAGCGGCTGAAAGCTCATCATAGAGCAGCTTAAACAGATTGGCTTAAATCTTTCCCACAGAGCCCATCCGGAAAGCAATATCTCCCAAGTTCGCTCAGTGGCATGGTCCTGGTGCAGGTCTCTCTCTGTGATTCTCTTAGCTTTTCTCATGTGCTCGACATCTTATGGCCACATGATGGCTGCTGTAGTTCCGGATGTCAAGTCTGCCTTTGAGGTACACAGAAATGAAAGGGGCCTGGGGAGGATGGGGGTACCAGTCTTTATTGACAGGTCACTGAGAACTTTCTACAAAACACCGGACTTTTTATGTTTCACAGCCCACACTAACTCTATACCCATCCCTAAAAGCATACAAGGGAGGCTGGGAAAATGAATGTTTGGCTTCTCAGCCTCTAAAGCAGCAGGTGACAAAGGAAGAAGAGAATGGATATTGGATTGAATTATATCCAGGGCAAAAGCCAATGAGGAATCTATTCAATAGAGGTTCCGTAGCTGCAAATCCCTAAGGTTTACATGCAGTAGATCTAGGTGTAGCCTAGTGTATTAGTCAGTTTATCATTCCCACAGCTAAATGTCCAAGACACGATACTTACAAAGGAGGGAAGCTTATCTTGGCTCATGGTTTTGAAGGGTCATAGTCCAAGATCAGGTAGGCTTTATTGGTTTGGCCTCTGGTGAGGCTGGAGGGTGGTAATAGCTGAATATGTGTGGAGGAAGGATATGCAGGAAGCCAGGGAGCAGAGGAAGAATGGCTGAGTCTGACTCAGGTGTCTCTCCAGCCCCTTTGTGAGAACCACCTTCTGAGGGTACGCCCTCAGTGACCTAGTACTTGGGTCCCTGCTACTCACAGGGGAGATCCAGAAGAACTTCCTGGCTCCTGGCTTCAGCCTGTCTCAATCCTGGCTGTTGTGGCTATCTGGGGGAGTAAACCGGCAGATGGAAGACCTTTCTATCTCTCTCTGTCTCTCCTGCCTTTTAAATAAATAAATAAATAAATAAATCTTTACAGAAGCACAAATATCTGTATGAGTTGGGGAGCCAAATTCTGATGAAATCATAACATCTAGAAATATGGATTTTTAGAAACTATTTACTTATTTATTTATATTTATTTATTTGAAGGGAAGAGTGAGAGTGAGTGAGCAAGGGAGAGATCTTCTATCGGCTGGTTCACTCCCCAATTACCTATAATAGCCTGGACTGAAACAGGCTGAAGCAGGGTCCTAGGAACTTCATCCAGGTCTACCATATGGGTGACAGAGACCCAAATACTTGAACAGCTTCTGGGGCCTCTCAGGGTGCACATTAGCAGAAAGCAGGACTAGAAGTGAAGGCAGGATTCAAAATCAAAAAGTCATTATGGAGTGTGGGCGTCCCAAGGCATGGATGACTTAGCCTACTGTGTCACAATGCCTGCCCTGAAATCTGGATTTTTATAAAATGTCTTGATTGAATCTGATAATGTAGATGGGGGGGCCTGATCTACATATAAATTTTTATTGGATTATTTCAGTGGACACACACTGACTACGCTAATTGTTATCTACAGTTGAACCTCCCCACCTCCCAGCCTTCTGTGCAATGGAGGAGACTAAAATGAATGGAGCCAGTAGTGTGCACACTCTTCTGCAAGGTGATGACAACTAGGGACTGAAGAAGCCCCCAGCAGCCTTTCATAGGAGGACCCAGACCGCGGAAGCCCCGACTTGTTGCTCTGTGAATAGACAGGAAGCCTTGGGGCCAGGCCTTCCATTCTGTAAACAGAAGAGTGAGCAGGAAGGATTCACCCTGCAAACTTCCAACATACAGCTGGACAGTGAGGTCACAGGGTGCAGAGAGCTGGATCCAGTCTCCACCTGGGGACAGATGGCATCAATCTTTCCCTCTTCAAGGCTTCTCTTCCACGCCAAGTGCAGGCACTTCACTTGATTACAGGGAGCTTTGCATTGTACCCAGCTCCTCCATCTCTCCCCTCCCCATCTTTCTGGAACAGATGGAGTTAAACCCTAGGTTGATTCCTTGCCAGAGTGCATGTTTCTCTCCATTTGGGTTCTGCTGGTGAGAACAGCTTTGTTCTCAGACTCGAGATCTAAGCCCACACAAAAACTGACAGCCCAGAGAGGCACTGACCAAAGCAGGTGGCTGAAATTTTAATGCAGCGTCTTCACTGTACAGAGCTGAAGGGCTGGAGATGGCTTCAATTGCCTCTTGTCTTGTTGTTTCCGAAGGGGAACTCCCAGTTCCAAAGCCATTGCTTTCACAAGTCTTGACATTCCCATATAATGAACAACATTGCCAAGTAGATACACACCAATTTCACTTTCCCTCCCAGTCAGTGAGGACATTACCATTTGTGGATTGTTCGCTGGGCAAAACTCAACACATCCATCCTCTTATTTAAGCCTGCAGAGGCTCACTGAAGAAGATCTCATGGTTATTTGCATTTTGTAGATCAGCACATTAAGGTTCCGGGTGGTGAAACAACAAATGGAGGAGGAAGGTTTGAACCCTGGGCTGTCTCACTTCAGGGTCCACTTGCATTGTGCTCCATGCTTTGAAGCATAACTGATGGGTCAGGTTAAGAACAGTAATTTAGGGGGCTGGTGCTCTGGCACAGTGGGTTAAAGCCCTGACCTGAAGCGCCGGCATCCCATATGGGTGCCGGTTCTGGTCCCGGCTGCTCCTCTTCCGATCCAGCTCTCTGCTGTGTCTTGGGAAACCAGTAGAAGATGGCCCAAGTCCTTGGGCCCCTGCACCCACATAGGAGACCCAGAGGAAGCTCCTGGCTCCTGGCATCAGATTGGCACAGCTCTGGCTGATGCGGCCATCTGGGGAGTGAACCAGAGAATGGAAGACCTCTTTCTGTGTCTCTACCTCTCTCTGTAACTTTGTCTTTCAAATAAATAAAATAAATCTTTAAAAAAAAAGAATAGCATTTTAGGAGTCATGAATATCACTGATATTCTCAACGAGAAGAGCTTATTGTCACATTTACGTTCAGTTTCTGTTGTTGTTCAACTTTATTTGATTGTATAACTTTAGATAGGGTGTTGTGGTGCAGAGGGTTCATCTGCCGTTGGGCTGCCCACATCCCACATCAGAGTGCCTGGTTCAAGTTGGTGCTACTCCACTTCCTGCTAATGCACACCCTTGGAGGCAGCAGATGATGGCTCAAGTACCCGGATCTCTATCGCCCACCATGGGAGACCCAAGTGGAGTTTCTGGCTCCTGGCTGTAACCTGGTCCATCCCTGGATGTTGTGGGTATTTGGGGGAGTGGGCCACTGGGTAGAAGATCTTGCTCTTACTCTCATTCTGCATTTAAAATAAATAAAATATATATAATTATGTTTTGAAAAATTTGTAGATGTCAACCATTTTCCAAAATGCTTAGAGAGAGGGATGATGACTGCTTGTGTGTGTGTAACTACTGCTGGAAAGATATTGAAAGATACAAATACACGAGATTATTCTTATGAGCGGTTTTGGGTTATAAAAGGAGTTCCTTTAAATAGAAGTGGCATGGGCAACCCCATCCCTCCCCCACCAGTTGTTAACTTGGTGCCTCATTAGAACAGTGATTTTACACTCTGTTGCCTAAGGCCTAGTGCCCCCACCCCTACAGCTGGTGACATAATGGGGATCCGAAGTGTGGCCTGGGCACCAGGACTTTCAAAACCTCCCCAAATGGTTCCCACACGCAACCAAGCTTGAGGGCTCCTAAATTAGGCTGGTGAGGAAATGAGAGTAGGGAAGGGAAGACCATAACAAAAGGATGAGCAAGCCCTCTAGAGTGACCAGCAAATCTCTGATTGCCAGGGATTGTTGTGGTTTTAAAACTAAAAAAATCCTGTGTTTTGGGAAACCTCTCCGTAGTAGGCAAATCAGGGTGGCTGGTCACCCTGACACATTTCCAGGTGTAAGGTGAAGACCAAGGCTGTCCAGGGACATCTCTTCCCACAGGGAATGGATTTGTTTGCAAAACTTCTCTTTATAGGACACCTGAAAACCATGTGGTTCTTACATGGAGATGGAGTTGAGTAACCTCATTCTGCCTGAATCAAGACCAAAGCTCCCTGTGCCTTGCACTTTGGTGCAGGGCAGAGCCGTCATCCGTAGACGCAGGCGTCCGTTCTGGCTCTGCAGAGTGACTCCACAGCCCTGATGGCTGGGAAAACACTTGGCAGAGAGCACTGTTTTCTCTGTGGATTTTACTACACAATTCCCAACACCTGAACATTATCAGCATTCTTTGAAGTGGCCTGCTTCTGATTACAATCAATTTACGAGGGCCGTGAGATAAATCGGAATTCACCCAAATTACTGTGTAACTTTGAGGGGAGCCTGCCCCTCTGCGAGAGCGTCCTGACTGGATGTCGTGGAGCCTCATTTGATGCCGACTTCCCACGGACTCCGGAATCCAGCCGTGGAAGGAGAGGCAGTCTTTCTTGCTCACTGAGCGTGTTTGGCAGCCTTTGTCGTAAACACCAAGGAGACTGGCCCCTGCTCTGACACGCCTCTGGGATTGAATCCATCACACTACAAGTTTCAGGTGGGTCCTGCCTGCCCAGCCCGGCTACTGGTGTCCTCGAGCCCAGATACGGGCCACCCAAGTCACCAACATGATATCTGGTGAAAAATTCCACTTTTGGGGGCCACAGGAACTCCAAGGTGCTCCCTGGGGCCATGTTCCTGTGTGTTCCCACCCCTCTCTGTGCTACCCACCAGACAAGTCCATTCTTCATCTCCACAACAAATGTGAGAGGAGAGAGCACTAATCCTGGTTTTAGATGGGGATGCAGGTTTGGTGAGAATAAGTGGGCTGCACAGCCAGTTAGGGACAGAGAGGTAAGAGGGACCAATCTGCCCATTGCCAGACTGCTGCTATGGACTCCAGGAGCACACATTCTAAAGAAGGCGGGAAGAAGTTCCTGGAAACCCAGCCCACAAAACACTCAGAAAAATTGTACATTTACCTAGGAAAAAGCATGTATGTATTTATTTTAAAGATGTGTATTTGAAAGGCAGGGTTGGACATGGGAAGCGAAATACTCAGCAGACTCATAGAATGGCAGGTGTCCTAAATAGCACTCTGGCCTCAGAATCAGCCCTAAAGCCATTCGGATCTGGCTGAAAAGCCCATGAGAGTATTTCAGGCATGGAAAGCCAAGACACTCTGGCAAAAAGATCTCTGTGAGTGAGATCCCAGTGGAAAGAACAGGTCTTCAAAGAAGGAGGTACCTTTCTCTGAAGGGAGGAGAGAACCTCCACTTTGACTATGACCTTGTCTAAACAAGATAAGAGTTGGAGAACTCAGAGGGCTTCCATAGCCTTGGAAACTCATGACTGGAGCATAGGGAGATTACTGATGCCATAGACAGGAGTGTCAATTGGTAAAGTCAACAACAGGAGTCACTGTGCACTTACTCCTCATGTAGGATCTCTGTCCTTAATGTGCTGTACATTGAGATTTAATGCTATAACGAGTACTCAAACAGTATATTTCACTTTGTGTTTCTATGGGGGTGCAAACTGTTGAAATCTTTACTTAATGCATACTAAACTGATCTTCTGTAAAAAAAAAAAAAGAAAGAAAGAAATTATCAATTCCCAACTTGACTCTCACTGGGATTAAACATGACAATAGGTCTGATCTGATTTCATCATCATTTAAAAAAATCATCTATTATTTTTCACTTTATGTTTCTGTGTGGGAGCAAACTGTTGAAATCCTTACTTAATGTATACTAAGCTGATCTTCTGTATATTAAGATAATCGAAAATGAATCTTGATGTGAATGGAAGGGGAGAGGGAGTGGGAAAGGGGAGGGTTGCGGGTGGGAGGGACGGTATGGGGGGGAAGCCATTGTAATCCATAAGTCGTACTTTGGAAATTTATATTCATTAAATAAAAGTTTAAAAAAAAGGCAGAGTTGGAGACATGGACAGCGAGGTATTCCACTTGCTGGTTCTTTCTCCAGATGGCCACAAGGACCAGGGCTAGACCAGGCTAAAACTAGGAGCTACAACTGAGTCACCCATGTGAGAGGAAGGGGCCCAGCAGCATGGGCCATCTTCCACTGCCTTCCAGACACGGTAGCAAAGAGCTGCATTGGAAGCCAAGCAGCACGGACTTGAACCGGGCTGATATGGGATGCTGGCATTGCAAGCAGCAGCTTAACTGGCTGTGTTGCCATGCCACAGCACCAGCCCTGAGAAAAGATCTGAAATGTCACGAGAACGTAATGATTAAATGCCTGGATTTAGAGCCCACTTGCCACCTCCTCTTACTTTTAATGTGGATTTAAATGAGCTGATCCAGTTAGTATAAAATCAAGGCCAGAAAGCATTCTCTCCGTGATAATTGTGCCACTCTTAGTATCATTCTGGTCCTTGTTTTTATGACGGCTTTTGGAAGTGTCCTCTGTGAGGACATAGAGCATAGAGTGAGCTTCTTGGACCATCATAACACCAGGATTAACAGAATCCTGGAAGAAAAAAAATAGAAGAGTAGGGCACACCACACTTTCTGTCACATCATGGCTTACTTGTTTTCTTAAATATTTTTTGGCAAAGGAAAAAGATCACCAGGCCCCGAACTCTGCCAATCTTCCTTGAAGAAAGGTGGAAGCCGGGGCTGTGTCCAGTGCTGGGGCTGATGCTGAGCAAGTTGGCAGCTGGAACATTTTGCAGAAGGCGCTTTTCATTGGCTCCCATCCCATTCTTGGGTCCAGGTTCATTTATACTCAGGAGTGCCACCCTAATTATGCAGAACCACACTGCTCACAGCCTGAAATAGGCAGCCCTCGGCCGTCTGGCTGCAGGGTCTGTTTCAAATCCCTTCTCCAGTCTGTCTCCGGCATGAGAGTACACCCAGGGCCGAGGCTTTCCCTACCTATGGATGAAGTCTCTGCTGCTCTCCACGGGCTCTACGTTTTTACACATTCCCTCTCGTGGCGAATCCAGCATCTTCCTCGCTCCAATAACATCTCATCTACACATTGGCCCAGGCCTCCCTTCTCGGTGGTGGGGAGCACCACCCCACCCTCTCCCAGGAGACGGACATAGCTCTGAAGCTCAAGATGGAGGTAGTTGGCCAAGTCATTCCTTTCCAAAATTTATTTTCTGGGGGAAAATGCTCCAGTCTTGGAAGACAAGTCTTAGTATTGTGCTGGGAACAATGAACTTACTGTGTGGACTGTTTTTTTGGACACAAACAACCAACATTGCCTAACAGTTCTGTGCAAACATGTTCTAGTGAGTTCAAGTATGAGTTTGGTCATTTTAGCCCAAGGCTGGACTGGCCGCATTTCAGGCTGGCTGGCAGTGGAATCGCTAGCTTATAATCATGTCTATCACCTGGCTTATTTGTTTTGTTTCCTATGTATGAGATATTTTCCTGTTTCTGATACCACTAGGGCCTAATCATCTTTGACTGTTGCCATTTTCAAGATGGGAATTTTATTTTCACTCCAATGTCTTTGCAACTTACAAATAGAAATGGCTATCTACAAATCTGCAAGGCCACTGCTCTCCAAGGCTAAAATTGGTTATGAGAAGAGATTCTCTCTGGTTACTTTTTTTTTTTTTAATGGTATTCTGCAATCACCTTAATAATAGCTTGCCTCTCTACAGTCGCTTCCTTTCTGAAATGGAGTTCAGAGTACAGGCAAAGACTGATCAGATCCTGTTCAGGATGATTTTTTAGTATGAGTGATATGTTCTACAGTGATCCCATGCTCTACGATGATCCTAGTTTCCAGGGACAGACAGGCAGGAAAGCCTTGAGCATGGGAGAGAAGACGGTTCTTCACCTTGGCAATGTCTGCCCATTCCACTGCTTCTCTAGAATCCACTTGAGTCTTCTCATTGAGCTTCTTTCTGTCAGTTGGTGGCAGCTCACAGATTCGCAGGACACAGTTCACAGAACTAGCATGCTTTAGCCTTCTGTCTTTGCACAGAGGTATGTTTGGCTGTTTGGTGAGACATTCTGGCATTCAGACCGTCGCTTCAACCAGTTAAACTTTTCCTTGTGGAGCTACTGTGTCACTTGGGTCTTTTCTCAACATAAGCAGGTGATCTCCATGGGATCACTACTCCAGACTTTAGCTCAGCACTTGTCTACCATGTGATTTCATTCAGTGGTTCAGGTTTGGTTTTGCAGGCTTCAACAGTGTGTGTGTGTGTGGGGGGGGCAACGCCATGGCTCAATAGGCTAATTCTCTGCCTGCAGTGCTGGCATACCAGGTTCTAGTCCCGGTCGGGGCGCCGGATTCTGTCCCGGTTGCCTCTCTTCCAGGCCAGCTCTCTGCTGTGGCCCGGGAGTGCAGTGGAGGATGGTCCAAGTGCTTGGGCTCTGCACCCGCATGGGAAACCAGGAGGAAGCACCTGGCTCTTGTCTTTGGATCAGCGCAGTGAGCCAGCCGCGGTGGCCATTGGAGGGTGAACCAACAGCAAAAGGAAGACCTTTCTCTCTGTCTCTCTCTCTCACTGTCCACTCTGCCTGTCAGAAAACAAAACAAAACAAAAAAGATAGTGAGGGGGATGCCAGAGCTGCCAAGGGGGCCATGGAATTTCCAAGGGGGAAATTGATGAAAACAAAGTTACCTTGGACTGGGCCAAGGCCAAAGGTGAAGGTGGCCTTGGGGGCAGTGGTGGAGGCCAAGGAGGAAGCCAAGGTGGCTCTGATGGCAGAGGATGGGGAGGAGGCTTTGCAGTGGGGAGTGACGAGGAGCGTTCTGAGGAGGAGGCGAGGACCACAAGCCACAAGGAAAGAAGGTGAAGTTCGAATCATTTCTTCTGTCCCTGTCTTTCCCTCTTCCATTTGACAGAAAGTACTCTGGGGTTGTCACTCTGTCACCTGGTCGATGACAGACCCTTTGGAGGACAGCCCAAGATAGCATGTGGCCCTTCGGTCTACTTGGCAATCGGGTGATACCCTGTCGGTTTTCACTGCATACTCACATAAACTTTTCAAAGAGATGGGTGAGAGCACTCACCGTCATCTGTAAGCTTTGAGTTTATATTGTTTCAACCCATGGACAAATGCCACTGGAGAGCATGTCAGAACCTGCTCTGCCCCTTGGTGCCCGCCCCAGCCACTGGAAAGGCTTGGAGCACTGGTGTCAGGCAACCTGGCTGCAGATGCAGGTGAAGTGGCTGGGGAGATGCCGGCTTGCACGTTCGGCCACTGGAGCTTGGTGGGGACCACTGCTGCTTCTCTGCTTGCGTCAGGCCCGAGGATCATGTCTCTAGAAAGAGACACAAGAGCACATTGGTCAGGGTCCTAGGATTTGGAATCAAGGACGCTGAGATTGGCAGTAACTAAGGATGAGGTGACGGAGGCAGTAAGCTGTGGACTGACAGAGCGTTCTTTGCACTGTGCATCATGCTGGCATCCTGTCTGGTCTGATTAAGCACTCTGCTTTCCTTCCACCTCTTCCCAGAAAAGTTCAAAGCCATCAGAGAAAAATAAATGCATAAAATCTACCTCACAGGGCCTCAAATTTGTCTCCCCAACAACTTGTTTCATGCCATGTGATTTGATTTGCTTCAGGTCCTTGATTTCTAGGTAGGTGTTTTGGGCACTTTGATTCATAACAATTCACTCCACTTGTTTGTGCTTTATCCCTCAAATACAGAAAATAAGTTCCTTAGGCCAAGGGGCTGTGTAGCCCATTTCTTGTGTAGCTATTGCAGAAGTGTGGTTGTCTACTTTTTGCTACGACAGCTAAAATACCTGAGAAGGGCTTATGATGAAGGAATAAGGTTGATTTTGGCTGGAACTATTGGAGGCCCATGTCCAGCACTGAGTACACTGAATAGCCCTGTTGGCCTGGTGTCTCAGGAAGGCAGAACACCTGTGCAAGGCGATCACTTGGTCAGTCAGGATTCCGAGAGAACTAGGAAGTGGGCTTGGCTCAGATAATCAAGCATCTCTCAAAAACTGCTTTCTAAGGACGTGTCCTCAGTGACTTAAAGACCTGCACTAGGCTGACCTACCAGACACCATAATTTGATCAGATCTCTACCCTGAATCTGTTAACCACTGGCATAAGATTTTGGAGTCCAGGCCCCCGGTACATGGGCTTTTGGGGAGATACCCAAACTATCATCCAAACCAGAACAATAAGGATAGGGAGAGACAGAGTGTCTTACTCAACAAAGTCTTACGTCTTTCCAAAGACGTAAGTGATGGTATATGGCATGTAGGAATGATTGAATGTTTGAGCCTGGAATGAGGGCCCGGATGGGGAGAGACTCTACCGATGATGAACACAGTCATTGAGTGTCTACCAAGTGCAGGGCATTCTGCTATATGGTGAGGGGGCTGCTAAGAAACCCAGCGTTCTGCCCCTGTCTTCAGGAGTTTCCAGTCTCATTGTCTTAGTCTCTTTGGGCTGCCAGAGCAAGAGCATCATGAACTAGATGGCTAACGACAATAGAAAGCTATTTCTCTCAGTACTGGAGGCTGGCAGGTCCAAGACGTATCTGGGCAGGGCCGTGCAGCTGATGGGAGGGGTTCATAAATTCCCTGGGGCCTCTTCTGTAAGGTATTAATCCTGCTGATGACAGCTGTGTCCTCATGTACACATCCCCACCTGAAGGCCCCAGTTTCTATCCCTATTGCATGGGGAGTTAGGTTAAACATAAGAATGGGGGCACACATGTATTCAGACCATAGCACTCATTGAAGGGACAAGGACCATGTGGAGTAGCTGATGGCAAAGGATTTGCTACATGGAGAGCTGGCCTCAAATTCCTGATCTGCCACTGATGTGTAGCCTTGAGTGGGTTGTTTAATCACTTTGAAACTCGAGATGTTTTTTCATAAAATGAGAATAATAACAGTGTAGGAATGATAAATAAGATAATGTCTACAAAACACTGGGCATAATGTCTCACACAGAGTTAAGAATCAATAAATAATAGCTATTTAAAATTGTTAGATGATTGGTAATTTGGGGGAAGGCCAAAAATCAGCATAGCCAGGACGTTTGTGCAAAAGATCCAAGAGTGGCTTGTGAACTACATAATGAAAATGGGACCTGAAGTTAACCCTGAAAGATAGTGGGAATTTGGATTTTGAGACGTAGGAAGTATCAACTGAGCTCGGGGTGGGAAAGAGAATTGGCTGCACTAGATGAGATAATGACATCCTCATGGAGAAATGCTCAAAGCCAATTAGAACAATAAAAGTAATGATGTGTTGCTGTGGATTTGTTCTGAGAGGAGAAGTGCCGTGGGGGCGAGAGGTGCGGAGTCCCCCGGAGAGGCGAGCAGCTCACAGACTTTATTTCAGTTGGTACAGCAGCTTATATAGCTGAGGCAGCCAATCCGGTCAAGCGGTGGTTTATGCTGTAACCAATCACTGCCTGTTGCTAGGCAGCCTCCTTTGCCAGGTGGGTTCCACCATCATTTCCTGAGTGACTGATGCTCACTCACCAGCGCCATCTTGGCACGGCCTCCTCATTCCACCACAATGGTGGTGTTACCACTAATAATAGTGGGAATTTTTTTCCCTTTATTAACATTAACATGGGCTTTTCAAAAATTTGTATTTATTTATTTTCATTTTATTTGAAAGGCAGAGAAAAAGAGAGGGAGAGAGAAAGAGATCTTCTGTCCCCTAATAACTCCCAAAATACCCATTACGACCAGGCTGGGCCAGGCTGAAAGTCA